>NC_081553.1:236231323-236976323 GCF_963082655.1 Stomoxys calcitrans | reverse complement strand
ATGTTTACACTGTCATTAGCCTGCCATGGGAAATGGCCCATCTGCCACTCTTGCATGGGGCTCTGTGTAATCTGAGATGGAAGACTCAAAACTGAACAGTCTTCCTTTTATGCTCACTTGACTCGCAAATATCGAAATACTAGTAGAGAATATAAAGATGATTACTGCCTGTGCTGTTACTGCTCTTGTTGTTGCGCGATTAAGGATGGTTGGAAACATTAATGAATTAATTAGCCCCATAATATATGAGATACAAGATGCGATATGCGATACAGGCCGAAATTGTTGCCTGTGGAAGAGCCGAATTAATCGTAATTGCGAAATCGATATGGCATTTCCTTACCCACTGCCATGATGGTAAGTAGGCACATTTGAAGTGGGCTTGCGGGGAGTTATTTCTGGCACTGGGACAAGCGCAGCCACGGGGAGCATGACAAACTACGAAACATTAGAAGTTGTAATCAGTCCGAGATTTTCCAATAATGTGTGACCTTTTTAAATCCACCCCCATAGGATGGAGGGTATACTAAAGTGGTTATTCCGTTTGTAACACCTCTAAAAATTGATCTGCGACCCTATAAAGTGTATAAATTCTTGATCATCATGACATTGTTGGCAATCTATCCATCCTCATCTGTATATCCATATGTTTGTCGAAACATGGTTACCTTTAGTAGGGGTAAAGATAACCGATTACTGGTAGTTGAGATTGCAAAAAGTGCCACATACACCAATCTGCCAATTTGACTTCTTGAATCTGTAGAGGGATCTCTTCTTTCCCAATTTGCAAAGTCATAGTCTTCTTCTATGATCTTCCATATCTCTAACAGAGCAATCGGTTCAAATTCTTCCATAGCTGCCACATAAACCGGTTCTTATCCGATTTAACTGCAAGATGATTTCTACTATAATATTTAACCTGTTCCTAGTAAAGATTGTAAATTTTGCCCATGAACATTCCACGAAGGAACAGGAGCAAACTTCTCACATATCAAAGAGTGCAGTCATATTCAAGTTTAAGCTCAATGATAAGGGACCTCCTTTTTATAACCGAGTCCGAACGGCGTGCCGCAGTGCGACACATCTTTGGAGAGAAGTTTTACATGGCATAGTACCTCACAAATGTTGTCAGCATTAGGTGGGGTAACCACCGCTTAAATTGTTTTTCTGATGTACCTGCCAGGAACATCAGAACCCAGGCGTTCAGCGTCATAGGCGGACATGCTAACTTCTGCGCTACAGTGGCCTCCAACCTGAAGCTAGTACGGACCGAATAGTTCCATAGTCTTACGTAAATTGCCAATTTGTCCCAGAGGGGTTACTTCTCTCGTATCAATGAGTACTGTCAAGCTCAATGGTAATAATCTCCTTTATAAATCTGAGTAATCGGTTTGACTCCTCGACCAACTAAAGGAAGTTATTCTTCCCATCTAAATGCATATATTATCTATAAGGATCTCTTGGTATAACCTCCCAATATTCCTCTTTTTATGCCCACCACCGAAGGATGTCACTGATTTCATTTTGTCATTCCGTTTGCAACACATCGAAATAATCACTTCCGGCCCTACGGAGTATATATATTCTTGGTCGTTGTAAAAATCTAAAACGGGCCATGTCCGTCCGTCCGTCCGTCTATCTGTTGAAATCACGCTACAGTCTTTAAAACGGAGATATTGAGCTGCAACTTGCACAGATTCTTTTTTTTCCCATAGGATGGTTAGATTAACAAATGGCCTATATCGGACTATATATAAAGACCCC
Source organism: Stomoxys calcitrans (assembly GCF_963082655.1). Classification (NCBI taxonomy): domain Eukaryota; kingdom Metazoa; phylum Arthropoda; class Insecta; order Diptera; family Muscidae; genus Stomoxys; species Stomoxys calcitrans. The sequence goes on along the minus strand of NC_081553.1, from coordinate 236,974,559 downwards.
ATATAGATCAATCTTCCGATATAAGGTCTTAAGCCCATAAAAGATATGTTTATAATCCGATTGGACTACAATTTGGCATAATGTTTTGTGCAGAGATCCCAGACATCTGTACCAATGATCGGTCAAGATCGGTCTCTTTCTTAATTAGATAGATAATCGATTAATCGTTATTCTGTTAATCTTTCAAATAATCGAACTATTGGAAATGACACATTTTCAAATAAACAAATAATCGAATAATCTGGGACGGTTAACCGATTAATCGTTTTGATGTTAAAATATATGAATCATGTCGTTTGTCGTCATTTCTTCGATCATTTGGGGCCTTTTTGGAAAAAAATGTCTTTCGATTGTGATGAGAATTTTTTACTTCAGTTCAAAAAATAAAATCAAATAAACCGGATCTATATGATCAAGTTCCAATTCAAATCGTCACACCTATATGACAAGTATTTGTAGGTTAAAGTTCGTTTACATTGGCCACTAAATCCGGATTTCTGGCCTTTTCGATATTTAAATGCTAAATCAATTGTTTACCATACAAAAACAATTCCGATTTTGCTGGATTTATTTTTAAATCTCTAATAAAACCAATTTCATGGTTGAATAATCGATAACAGCATCAAAATATGCAACTGTTGTTATGAATTGTATGGGATATGCACATTCATGTACACGTATGTACGCTTGTGTACGTCACTTAAATCCCCAAAAAACGCAATGTAAACGGACAGGATTTGTTTTTGGATTTAGTTAAATCCAGATCATAACAATTTCAATGTAAACGTGCTATAATATCTCAATGTATATTCCATTTTCTTTTGTTAGACATATTTGTCGATTTATTGGTTAATCGATTAATCGATAACTTCGTTAGGTTTTGTTCGATTAATCGTTGAACCTGAATTTTCCAATAAACGATTAATCCAAAACTGCAAATAAATGTACACCCTAATCTTAATATAGCCCTCATACAGACCGATTTCCTGATTTAGGGTCCTAGGCCCATAAAAGACACATTTATTGCATGATTTTCCTGAAATTTGGCACAATGACTTGTGTTAGGATCCTGCGATGAATATGGTCTATATCAGTCTATATCTTAATATAGCCTCGATATAGACCGATCTCTCGATTTAGAGTCTGATGTTCGTAAAAGCTACATTTATGCCCCGATTGGGATAAAATTTGTCACAATGACTTGTGCTAAGATCCTTGAAATTCAAATCGGTATTTATCTTAATATACCTCCCATATAGCCGATCTCTTGATTTACGGTCTCAGACCAATAATAGCCGCATTAAGTTTTTCGGTGAAATATAACACAATGAGTTGTGTTCGACATCCGTGTCGAGTATGGTAAAGATCCGACTATATTTGGATATAATCTCAATGCTATATATATCGATCTCACGATGTATGGTCTTGAACCCATATAAGACTCTCTTATTATACCCACAACCGAAGGATGGGGGTATGTTCATTTTGTCATTCCGTTTGCAACACATCTAAATATTCGTTTCCCACCCTATAAAGTATATATTAAATTCTCGATTTAAGGCTTTGAGGCTATAAAAGGTGCATTTATTGTCCGATTTCGCCAAAATTTGGGACAGTAAGTTGTGTTAGGCTCTTCAAAATTTTTCTTCAACTTGACCCAGATCGGTCTAGATTTGGGTATAGCTGCCATATAGACCGATCTCTCGATTTAAGGTCTTGACCCCATAAAAGTCACATTTGGGACAGTGAGTTGTGTTAGGCCCTTTAACATTATTCTTCAATTTGGGTCAGATCGGTCCAGATTTGGATATAGCTGCCATATAGACCGATTTCTCGATTTTATGTTTTGGTCCATGAAAGGCGCATTTATTATCCGATTTCGCCGAAATTTGGGACAGTGGGTTGTATAAGGCTCTTTGACATCTTTCTGCAATTTGGCCCAGATCGGGGTAGATTTGGGTGTAGCTGCTATATAGACCGATCTCTCGATTTAAGGCTTTGGGGCCATAAAAGGCGCATTTCTTGTCCGATTTCGACGAAATTTGGGACAGTGAGTTGTGTTAGGCTCTTTAACATTATTTTTCAATTTGGGTCAGTTCGGTCCAGATTTGGATATAGCTGCCATATAGACCGATTTTCCGATTTAAGGTTTTGGGCCCATAAAAGACTTATTTATTGTCCGATTTCGCCGAAATTTGGACAGTGAGTTGCTCTTCGACAACTTTCTGCAATTTGGCCCAGATCGGTCCAGATTTGGGTATAGCTGCTATTTAGACCGATCTCTCAATTTAAAATCTAGGCGCCATAAAAGGCACATTTATAATCCGATTTCGCACAAATTTGACACAGTGATTTATATTAGGCTTTTCGACATCCGTGTCGTATATGATTCAGATCGGTCTATATTTGGATATGGCTACCAAAAAGACCAATATTTTGTTCTGCAAAATTGATCAATGACATATACTTATTAGACCACTTATTTTCCATGCCGAATTTGGTCCAAATCGGACCATCTTTCGATAAAGCTGCTATGAATTTTTCACCGGATTCTGACGAAAAGTGGTTTATATATATACCCGAGGTAGTGGGTATCCAAAATTCAGCCCGGCTGAACTTGACGCCTTTTTACTTGTTACCAGATTTTGCTGAAATTTTGAACATCGAGGTGGTGGGTATCCAATGTTCGGCCCGGTCGAAATTAATGCGAAATTTATTTCTGACTTTAACTCTGGGAACATACCCGTTCAAGCCGAACCTCATTCATATTTACTTTTTTTATACCCAACTTTAATTCTGAATTTCTGTTCTTGAAAACATGTTGTAAATGTTTTTCGGGGTTTCTGCTTTATTCCATATAAGGGGGTTACATATCCCACAGCTCCATAAAGGGGGTTAAATATCCCACAGCTCCATAAACCCGGGGGCTTTTCCTCAAAAACGTTTGTTTAAGGGAGTGCAGAAAACCGGGCCACAGTGGCGTGTTTTGTTAGCTTGGCCATTTGAACGCCTATCTGCGAGTTCTGACAAATCAAAACTCTTCAGCGGGTTTCTTTGGAGTTATAGGAGTATAAATGATGATTAAATTAATGAAAAGTTAATGAAATGCATGCGAACATTCCATCTATGCCATATATAATCCAGGAATAGACATATGTTGATACCCCGCTGAGACCCTTGCCAATTGTCTTTTATCGCGGGAATTTATTGATCTACTCCCGATATACCCAACTCAAGGGGAAGGAAATTGATTTTTTTTTCTTCGTAAGCTGGTAATTGTTAAGGCAATTCTTAAAATTCACTTTAATCTGTTTTTCCTTCTTTCATATTCACTTCACAATATTTGCTTTCGAACGAAAATTCGTCAGGTTTTTGCCAACTTTGGACATTTTGTTTCTTTCATTTGTGGTTAAGAATTTCCAAGCTGAACGTATGAATGACCAAACATGGCTTTAACTGCAACATGGCCAAGAGACAGGCAGATTAAGGAAAACAAGCGGCAACACTCGCATACGCAATTGTGCATAAATAATTTATTGCTTGCCCACATTTCCGATATTCGCAGAACAAAAAAAAAAAAAAAAACAATGGAAACTGGCCATATCACTGGTTCAGGAAAAATTACAAAGAAGGAGATGAATGTTAATGGTCTGAAAAGCAGATAATCGGAAGAAATCAACTTAGTCATACTGGAGAGTGGATTGCTAGAATCGCGTGGGACGTCACTATTACTTAAAGAAATATTAATTTTTAAGGCGTTATTGGAATTTATCACAGTGGTCAATTTGACGGATCATTCAATCACTGGGCCAGTATATTTGACAAAGAGCGCCAGTCAATGGATATGAAATAAATTCGTTTATGTAAAGCAACTCTTCGAAGGCCATTGTTGCTCAGAGGTTAGCATGTCCGCGTATGACGCTGAGCGCCTGGGTTCGAATCCTGGCGTAAAAATCAGGCGACATTTGCGAGGTACTGTACCATTTGGTATGGCAGCCAAATAAAAACTTCTTCACAAATAGAAGTGGCACTGCGGCACGCCGTTCGAAGTCGTCTTTGAAAAGGAGGCCTCTTACCATTGAGTTTCAACTTGAATCGGACAGCTCTCATTGACATGTGAGAAATTTGTCCCTGTTCCTTAATGGAATGTTTATGGGCAAATTTGAACTCGCCTCTCACTAAGTCCAGTGTTACGCGTGCTGTGTGGCATGTGGCACCGTCTTGTTGAAACCACATACTCTCCACAAGTCAAACTCTTGCATTTTGGTCAAAAACAAGTTGGATATCATCTCACGATAGCGCGTTACGATTCGCATCATCTTTGAAGAAGTACGGTCCAATGGTGCCACCAGCCCATAATCCGCACCAATCTGTGACTTTTTCTGGATGCATTGGTAGCTCTTGTAATGCTTCCGACTGAACTTCACTCCAAAATCGACAGTTCTGCTTATTTACATACCCATTGAGCCAAAAATGAGCTTATTTGCTCAATGGAAGAACAGCTCTGGCAAACGATTTGCCAGAGCTGTTCGTTTGTTAGACGATTCCTAGTTGAATTATAGACCAAACTGAAGATGTATGCCAGTGAAAAAAAAACACGAAACGTGCGTGAGCTGTTTAAACCAGTGTTGCCAAAAAGATAATGGCTATAAAATCACCCTTTACATCAGACTTGTTGGCACACATTTTCTTGCTTGCCCCTTGAAAGCGAAGGACCTTAAGATAGCTAACGAGTCATTGAACTTGATTTGAGTATTTCTAAAATAATAACGACCCTGGTGACACAATCAATCAATTGAGGGGGCCAACATGCCAAATCACGTAGCCTATAAAATTCAGTCGCCACGTAAATGCAAATGCAGGGCACTTTAAAGCCATTTTCACGTACACAACAGACGAGCCTATGATCCGCATTCAGCCAGCCATGACAATGCTGGAATGCTGTCTGCAAAACTGAGAATATTATCGCATTAGGGAAAATTTATGTTAGGCTCCCACAGACTCCCCCACCCTACCTACTTCCATAGCTAACCACTTCCATACACAGCAAATCTTTGCCTAGGGGTCTATAGAGCGTTCATGTCACACTTTTGCTTTTTAGGTGCTAATTCGATTTCTTAGCTCAAGCTGACATATTTCCTAATAATGGCAAACTTCTTAAAATCAATTAGGCAGGTTTGAGGCAAAGGCTTTTAAGTCATTATCGCAAAACACGCACACACACACACACACACTCGCATCGCACTTGCTTTGCTTCTCACAACTGTGGCTGCTGGCTCCTCAGTTACCTCAGATATTTATTCATAGTCACTAAGGCCCGATACCCCTGATTGTCAATGTGTTTTGTGCGCAGTGCCAGCGGGTGGGGGAGGAGTGGCAACACTCATAAATCGCTTTTGGTAAACAATCCTTCGTGTCGACGCGGTTTGCATGGCCATGTAATGTGTGTAAATGCCTTGCTGTAATTTATGACATTTCCAAATGAAGTTTAAGTTGGCCACCATCGATTTGAATGGCCATAAATTATTGATGCGCTAGAGTGTTTGATTTTGCATGCCTCTCCTTTTCTGCGGTGGGGCGTGTGGTCGCACATAGCCACGAACATTTCATCAAATCATCAGCCACAGCCACCGCCATTGCCGCTTTGCCAAGTAATTATGGATGCGGGAAAAGCAGAACGCTTTTGCATAAAAGCTTCTCCACTAATGGATTTGACATCTGCAACAATGCCAGGGGGTGGGGTTGTTTTAAACACAACACCGCCACCACAAAAATAAAACACTTTTTGAGGAAAGTGTTATGCTGGCGCTATACTGGGGTCGGGGAGCAATTATTTGAGTTGACATTTGACAACTGTGGGAAGTTTTTAACACGGCGACAATTTCGGGTGTTTAATTTGTTTCCCACGACCATCCCATCAATAACAACTGGTCGAGGGGATTACGAAACTTATATGAGAACAGACAAATCAGTAATGTCCGGACGGGCCGAATCTTATGTACCATCTGCCAGGGATCACATTTGTCACGTTCTTTGACCGATATCTATTTATAGGCAAACAAATGATAATGGATAATAAAATAGCGTGCTTTCGACACACGGACGGACATGGCTAAACCGACTTAGAATGTCTAGACAAAGCAGAATATTTATACGCTTTGCTGAGGACGTCGAGTGCGAGCATCTTTAGGGACAGTAAACTGGCCATCAGGGCAATAATAACCAGGACGGTAAGGTCACCAACACTCTTGCAGTGTAAGAAGGAGATTAACGCCTTCTCTGAGGATGGCACAATCCGCATCTTTTGGGTGCCGGGCCATAACGGAGTAAGGGGAAATGCAAGGGCAGACGATTTGGCAATGAAGGCCAGAGGAGTGCCGTTAATAGACTTGGTTAACCCGATGCCTTATGGATCGACGCAGTACGAGTTAAGGGCGTGGGCTACTAACACGCATGTAACACTGTGGAACATCGAAACAGTCGGTAGGACGGCGAAAATTCTATGGGGTGATCCGAAATGGACATATAGGACTACGAGATCACTTATGTAAAATCAATGCGGCAAGTGATATCATGTGTAGGGCATGCGGAGAAGTTGATGAGATGTTGGAGCATTTCCTATGTCATTGGTAGTTTAAGTCGATTATTGGCTTAGTTGTATGTCCATAGAAGCATGGGGCCGATTAATATCCACACCCTTTTTTCAACCTAACCTAACTTTTATACTTTGTAGGGTTGTAGGTGAACTCATCCATGATGGGCAACCCATTCTACCTTGTTGGATCTCCGATAAATATTTCGATGTGTTACAAAAGGAATGACGAAATCAGTATACCCCCATCCCATGGTGGAGGGTATAAAAAATTTTAAAATATTTTCACAGATTTTCTCATGTCGAATTTTTTTCTTCTCTTCTATGAGGTCTCATTCATTATATGAATTCTGTCGAATTCATTATATGAAATATCCTTTTTGTCTATGGGTTCGGAGAAGCCAATGACTGATGATGACAGCGTTAAAAATTGTCTTTAAGTTTCTTTGTCCACATTATACTCAAAGGGTAACAGATGGTGATATCGTGTGTGTGCCTGCTATCCAGGTAAAATCCATTCTATAAATCCGACCAAGTGTAGAGCTGTAGCTGTATTTTTTAAGATCCATCTCCTAGAACACAACTTTCATCAATCTATTATTGAAAAAATAAATTGTTGCGCTTTGTTTGTTTGTTTGTCTGTTCCGTATAGACCCAAGAGTACTGCCCAAAATAAAAAGTGGATCCATCGCGACAACATAGGTCCCCAGAGAAGGGTATTCGAGAGCAGGGTATGAATATATCTAAGGAGCCGTCGCACGCCGCTCATAATATGAATATGATTATCGAATATTAAAAATTGGGTGTAATTACCAAGGGCATATAAGACCCATGTGAAAATATGGGACTCCAATATAAGGTTTTCGGGGAATAGATTGCGAATATGGTTCAAGTGATAGGAGGTTATCTACTCCTAAAAACACTTCCCAAAATTTGAATATTTGTCAATCATGGTTAAATGGCGTTCAATAAAAGGAATTTGGTAGTAGATAAACCAATTGTACTGGGGAGATACAGATGGTAGTAAGTAAGAAATTTATTTTTCGCGTGGTGCTAATGAAGGCGCATCAGATAATTTGAATAAATAACAACTGCCAGTGCATGTAGTTTACAAATAGCCCAAGTTCTTTACTCCTTCTTCGTCTTATCTCACTTCTGTCTGGCGGATGCAAAAAATGTTGTAAAATTTCGTATATGATGGAACTACATCAAATTTCATTGATGCCATTCTGTTAAAGGAACTTTTAATTATGTATTTCCAAAGAACTTCTAGGCATTCTGTTGGAGAACTGGCTGCAGCCTTTATTCATTGCCACGGTACACATGCCCATACAAAGTTTGCTGAAATGGTTTTGATGAATTGGGCCAATTTCTATTTTTGCCATCGATGAAAGTTTGTCCCTGTGGTCCCCATGAACCAGTGATGGCCAATGGCATTGGCATTCATTTGTTGAATGCTCCACGCTTTATCTTAACGATGACAGATATGATTTATGACAGCTGATGAAGTGTTATTAGAAAAACTTTTCTGCTTGCCTCGATAATTAATGAGTATTTGTTCGTTCTTGGGTTGTTGGTTCATTTGTCCCTTTTTAGGGTTTCTCTCACTGAGTGTAACATTGTTTGAGTGTGCCAGGAGGCCTAGTCAAGTGTAAGTGGTAGAGTGCTTGCAAGAATGACAGAAGATGAAAGGGAACAGGAATTGATGGATTGATGTTTGGAGGCAACACAGTGGAGGGGGGATGCAGAACTTACCACATCAATTAGTTGTGACAAACGTAGACCCATTTTGACCGTTAGACGATCAGAATTATTGCCCACAGGCCTTATCAAGCGATTGTAGTTACTCAAGAGGTCGTCGTATAAACGTTTTGCATCTGGGTTGGCCAGGCCGCCGGTGGCAAAATGTAACGCTATGAACACAGCTGCAAACAGCACGCTCCCCATCTTAGGCCAGGTCCACCCCTGAAATGAAAAACAAAATCATAATTTGAAATAAAAAAACATTTTCATTCAATACAATTTTAAATGGGTTATTATAAATTTTGATCTTTAACCATATGGAATTTTTAGGAATATATAATCAATGAAAATATGATTTTCATTGGTTATTTAATATTAAGGATACGAATTTATTCTTTTAGTTGTTTTGAAATCCTTTTTTACACGCACCAATACTCAATCATTTCGCTTATAATGTAAAGTTTCCTATGAACAGGGGATATTTCTCTCATATCAATGAGTGCAGATCGATTAAATTTTAAGCTCGTGATAAGGGCCCTCTTTTTATGCTACTTGGAAGAGGAGTTTCAACATGGAGTTTCAGCATTTTGTAAGGAGAATACCACCGCTGAAAAATTTTCTAATGTTCACGTCACTACTGGAATCCAGGCATTCGGCCTTCGAATATGTACTATCCTTATGATATGATAAGCGACCGTTGCCGTAAGGTTAGGGGCGCTTTCTTATTGGTCATGTGGCGGCTACGGACACAGTGCTATGTTTGATATAATATCCGATGTTCCAGGCAGTGTGGCGGCTACGGACACAGTGTTATCTTTGATACAATATCCGATGTTCCAGGCAGTGTGGATTATACCCTACCTGAGCTGCTTTTTGATAAAAATTACTGTACCACTATTCCTGATAGAACCGATTGGAACAACGATATCCCTGGTAACAGAAGTTACATAGACTTCTATATGGATGGTTCCAAACTGAACGACCAGGTGGGTTTTTGGGGTGTACTCTAAAGGTCTAGAAGTGGTCATATCGAAAAGGTTACCCGACCACTGCAGTGTGTATCAAGCAGATATTCTTGCAATTAAGGAAGTGGTGGATTGGCTAAGATATTATGTCATTACGACGATTGGCATAAATATCTTCTCAGACAGCCAGGCAGCCATTAAATGTCTGGATAACGTATTTCTAAAAACAAAAACCGCCCTCGACTGATGCAGATCTCTCAACGAGATGGCTGAACAGTTTAAAATTCACCTGTTCTGAATGCCGGGCCACAGACATAACCCAGGGAATTTAAAAGCTGATGAGCTTGCGAGACTAGGAACTACCCTACACATTCGAGGACCAGGTCCTTGATAAATGGTCACAAAGAGGGGGCTGTGAGCATTCCAAAACTATGTGGCCCAATCTAGACTTGAAGAGGTCTACTGCTTTGCTGTCATTGGCTAGAACAGACGTCTCAGTCATTGTGTCCGCCATGACAGGTCACTGTCTAATCGGAAAACATGCTGCCAGACTGAAGGTTGCCAGCAACGACTTTTGTAGAAGCTGTGAGGACATCGAAGAAGAAAAGACTATAGAACATCTTCTGTGTGTGTGTCCCGCACTAGCAGTTAGAAGGAGTTCCACTTTAGGTTCTCATTTCTTTGAGAACCTGTCTGATTTAGCGGATGTGAACATTTGCAAGTTATTGGGCTTTTGAAAGTGATCTGGATGATTCAACGGTAGGAACTAGAAGACATCTTCCTTCTTCTGTTCCTGTAGTATCACAATGGACGAAAACTTGTGAGTCTGATGGCAAACTGCCACTTAAACCTTACCCTAACCTTACCTATGACAAGGTTACTTCTTCAGTTCCTATAAGCCTTGTTTTTGAGAGGGAAGGCCCCCCAAACACTTGGTCCCACATTTGGATCTCAGATTTGTATTCTACTCTCAAATACCTTTCAATTGAGCCCCATATTGCCATGGTCAGTAAGTAAGTCCTGTTTGGGGGTGTTTTGGGGAAGGGAGCTCCCCCAGAAATTTGGTCCAACATTTGGATTTGAAATTCGTATTCTACTCGCAAATACATTTCATTTGAGCCCCATATTGCCATGGTCGGTATGTTTTCTAATTTTGAATACATTTGGTAGGTTTAGGGGGTGGCGCGGCCTTCCTAGGTAACCTATCCAAAATGTGAACACCAAATTTTTGTTTTTAGGTTACTATAAGAGAGCACACAAAATTGCGCTTAAATCGCAGCACCAATCTCCGAGATTGGGCGTTTCTGAAAATTAGAGGAAGGCTAATTTTTGGGTAAGAAATGTGTGCAAGGAGTTAAATCTTAAGATCGGAATGTGTGAGGGCAGTACAAGGTTATTGACTAATTCGGGCTTATTTGTTTGTTGGTAGTTCAAACAAATTACCACATAGAAGGTTTAGGTTTAAGTTGAATGGGAAGCCCATTCCGAAAGGATAATTCATATGGACCGGACTCCATTGTGATACCCTTGTAAGAAAAAGAAAAGGAAAAAGGAAGACTTGTTGAACTTATGATGATGAAATACACTGCCAACCAACAGAACACGGATGTGCCATGTGAAATAACGTCTTGAGCCAGGAACCTGTTCAGAGCCTCAAACACCGTTTAATCGTCCGGCAGTCTAACTGACATGCCGATGTCGAGTGTCTCGGGGTAAACCCCCAGTCCCGTCCCTGACTCCCGTCCCTGACTTAAACGCCCCGCGATCTGGACGACTGTCAGACTCTGTGCTTTTCGAAGTTTCTTGGTCCGTCCCACAGCCTTCCACCATACCAGTGATCCATATGTCAGCACTGATCTTACTATGACCGTGTACATCCAGTATATCATCGTCGATAAATCATATAAGAAATATGAAGTTTAGGTCGAAAAAGTTCGGGAGTTATACCTTATCATAGCTCGGATTGGTCCTATTTAGCTCTTACATAATTAAAAAGTGTTTTAAAAATCTTAGCGGGTAGCTTTATCCGTGCAGGACATACATTTTCACATAAAAGTGAACATGAACATGGTGCCGATATCTGATTATTTATCTTTGTGTACGAATATAACATCTTTTTTGTGAGTATTGTAGGTCGTTCAAGTGCAGAATAAGAATTTCTTGGGATTGGAGAGTAAAACGACACAGTTAGTTCAATTGGTTGCTGAAAAAGCGATCTTATTACATATGTATATCCCTTGTCCTCGTGCCATTCTGAGACAATCTAGCCACGTCCGTCCGTCGATAAAATTCAGCTAGCCACTTGAAATTTTGTACAGACACTTCGTACTGATGTAGGTCGTTGAGGATTGCAAATTGGCCATATCGGTTCAGATTCGGATATAGCACCCATGTAAACCATTCCACCAATATGACTTTATGAGCCTCTAGAGGGCGCATTTCTCATCCGTTTTGACTGAAATGGCTATGACCTCTAACATGCGTGCCTAATATGATCTGAATAAGTTCTATACCTCATACAGCTCGCAAATAAACTGATTTCCCGACTTTAGCTCTTGAGTCCCTATAGGGCGCAATTCTAATTTGGGTTTGGCTGAAATTTCATAAAATGATTTCTGCTATGACTGAAAGCATCCAAATGAAGTAAGGCTCGAATTGGTGCTTCCATGCTTCCATTTCTTGAATACCTATAGGAGCAACTCTTACTCATTTATTGCTTGTCCTGCCATTATCCGCTTTAATTTTCTGCTCATAAAGAGAAAGCGTGCAAAGAACTTGACAAATGCGATCCATGGTGGAGGGTATATAAGATTCCGTCGCTTGTTATGGTTAAAATTGATTTAATAATTTCATACATGCTGATCCTAATTGGTTTTTAATGTCATGAATGTATTAACGTGTTAGTTTTTTTTTATGAGAATTCCTTGAAATCGCCTAAATCGCTGCCCCTTATTTTTCGCCGTATACAAAAATTTTACTCATTTTATGGCTGCATGATATTTTAAGTTCTATTTAAGCAGGCAAACACTTTAATGAGATCTCACCAGAATCGAATGGCTTTCATGCAAGCCATCCAGACACTCACAAAAAATATATCAGCGCCATCAGTTATTACAGTTAAATAGCCCAACTTGAAATGCAAGACATCAAGGGAAATGTGCAGCAGACACAATTTCCTGCTAGCAGCTCGAATGCCCAGCCAATCGAATGGAAGAACACCAGTCACTTCACCGCAATTTGGCAAACAACACTTCATGGCTATTGAGGCAAGAAGCAAGAGCAGCTTCCGCCAGCTCAGACACAATCACTGGCGGTGATAGTACTAAAGTTTACGACAATATACGAGTTATTGGCTAGATGGAAGAGAAGGAGATGGCGGGAGTTAGCCCAACACACAAGCAACCATGGATGTTGTGCTGGTGGTGGTGGTGGTGGTGGAGCTGGTGGCATTAATTCAATGCAGTCTTCATGTTGGCATTAAGTAATAATGGACGACATTTGTTGGGGGTATTACGTATTGGATTATTAAGGATTTATTGGGAGTAGCTTCCTGATATTTGCATAATGCAAATTTCATCATATCTGCCAAATAATGGGGGGATACGAGATGAGCTATGAAAATTCAGCTCTGCCTGGGCGTGCTCTGTTCACTTCAGTTCGATTTGGGGAATATTTAATATGACCTCCCCCTCCCCCTCAATTTCGAACTCTGCCGTCCCCACCACTCAGTATGGCTCTAAACAATTAATTCTGTAACATATGTGTGCACGCACGCACACAGAGACACGCACAGAGACACGAGTCTCTTACATGAAATATGAAACAACAAGGCACAGGGATTTGCATGGAAATTATTTAAATCTCTTGGTAGGCAACAAGGTAACAAGGTGACAGAAAACAAGGAGACTTAGGATGTGGGCAAACGAAGCCTGTGAATGTTATCTGGGATCATGAATTATACGGAAATTTAAGCCGATACAGGAGTGTGACGCCAAATGCGACACATTCCATCTTGATATGTGGTTAAAGTCATCGTTTTTCAATTTGAATGTTCAAAAACAAATTAGGGCCATAAACTTTCAGCTCGCATTGAAAGAGGTCTTTTGTAAACTTTAAGGCAAATGGTGGGTATACTTTTACTTTTAATTAAAATGAGTTAAAACGGTGTAAGTTTTACGGGGCTGAACCTTGTGTACCCTCCACTATAGATAGCTCACATGGTAAGTGAAAGTAAAAAAATAAGTCGAGAGTCCGTGCAGACAAACAGAAAGAGTGGTTTGTTTATATGGGAGATTTACGTTAATATACAGTGGCACAGATAAGTCTACATACCTCTTTTTGCAAATAGCAGCTGCGTAAAGTGGCAGTTAAGTTATTTGAATATAATTTTATCCAATAAATTTCATCTTATTAAAATATTGGATACCATGGTTAACAACTATAGTAACATTCGATTTATGTTTATGGTTAAAAAATGACAACATCATTGCCATATGACTCAAAATCGGACAAACTCTTATATATGGGAGCTAAATCCAACTTCGAACTGATTTCACCATTAATATGCAGAGCCACAAGATAATCCTTCGTGCCAAATTTCATAAGGATCGGATGACAAATGATCATATTATTGCAAAATTAGTTCAAAACCCACCGTAGGGCAGAGGTTAGCATGTCTGCCTATGACGCTGAACGCCTAGGTTCGAATCCTGGCGAGACCATTAGAAAAAATTTTCAAGGGTGGTTTTCTCCTCCAAATGCTGGCAACATTTGTGAAGTACTATGCCATGTAAAACTTCTCTCCAAAGAGGTGACGGACTGCGGCACGCCGTTCGGACTCGGCTATAAAATGGAGGCCCCATATCATTGAGCTTAAAAAAACTTGAATCGGACTGCACTCATTGATATGTGAGAAGTTTGCCTTATTGGAATGTTCATAGGCAAAATTTTTGTATTAGTTCAAAAGCAGCGCACATAAATAGGGGATATATGCAAATCTGGACCGATTTCGTCCCAACTCGTATTTTGCATTGTGCAAAATTTTGAGGAGATTGGTTGATAAATGCGCTTACGAAGGCTTTAGTAGTGAAAATTGGGTCATATATATACACGGGAGCTATATCCAATCTGAACCGATATCTTCCAATTTCAATAGACTTTGTTTCTAGGCCAACAAAAATGTTTGTGGAAAATTTGAAGATGATCGAATGCATATTGCGATTATCATAGACAGGCAGACGGACAGCCAGATAGGCAAAAGGATAGACAAACGGACATAAATCAAATAATACTCTGTATACAGTAGTAGTGTAAGGAGATATAGGTCGTTGGTCATTCGCGTAGCTAGACATTTTTTCTGGGAGAGGAGGCTATGACCTAACAAAAAAAAAAAAAGTTAAAATTAAAAAAAAAATTTGCTTTCTTATAAAAGTCTCCTACAAAAGTCGAGCGGTGCCGACTGTATAATACCCTACACCAAGCGTATAGGTACAATGTGGGAGCCAATTCTGAAACAATTTTGATGGACCTCAGCGAGCAAATATGTTGAAACTGTAATAACTACGGTTGACAAATGACAACATTATTGCAAATTATAATATATAGGGGCTATAACTAATTCTGAACAGATTTCTTTAGTTAATGTGGTACTCGTCGAGCAAGGCGTTGTACAAAGTTTTGGAAAGATTGGTTAATAAATGCGGTTGCAATGGTTGTAGGAGTGAAAATCGGTCGATATATATACGAGAGCTATATCTAAATCTGGACTGATTTCTATGATATTCACCAGTAAAATCGATAGTCATAAAAAAATCCTTCCTGCCAAATTTCGAGTGAATCGGTTAATAAATGACCATTTAATTGCATTATTTCTGCAAATCGGGCGAATATATATATGGGAGCTATATCCAAATCTGAACCAATTTGAAGAAAACTTGTCAGATATTGTGGTAGTCGTCGAGGAAGGTGTTGTACAACATTTTGGGAAGATTGGTCAATAAATGTGCTTGCAATGACTCTAGGAGTGAAAATCGAGTTATATATATATGAGAGCTATATCTGAATCTGAAAAAATTTCTATGAAATTCACCAATAATGTCGAAAGTCATAAGAAAATCCTTCCTGCCAAATTTCGAGCGAATCGATTAACAAATGACTATTTTATTACATTATTACTGCAAATTGGACGAACATAAATATAGGAGCTATATCCAAATTTGAACCGATTTTTTCCAATTTCATAAGGCTTCGTCTCAAGACCGCAAACATCCCTGTACCTCAAAGATGATCTGTAGTTTGTACACAAATTAACATGGACAGACAGACGGACGGACAGACTGACGAACGGACAGACAGACAGTCGAACATAGCTAAATCGAATCGGGAAGTGATTCTGAAACGATCGGTATACTTATCAATGGGTCTATCTCTCTTCTTTTTGGATGTTACAAACAAATACACTAAGTTATAATACCTGCACCACAGTAGTGGTGTAGGGTATAAACATTTAATCATAAGGTCGGTTATTATCACATAAAAGGTTCCGTTTCTTTTATATTTATTAAGGCTTAATGTCTTGGGCGGTACATATTTCTTTATGACTACTCGGCAAAAATCGGCAAGTCGATCGCATAAGTCGGGGTGATGAAGAAGTCAAATGGGAAGATCGTTTGGATTTGGCTCATTTGCAATTCCAACTGATCCCCTTCAATAAGAAGTATTTCGACAAAATTTGGAACTGCTAGCTTTACTCGATAAAATTTTTGTGTGATTTCAACAGACACACGGACACTTAAAATGCCATGGCCATCAAGAATTTATTAGGGTCTAACAACAATATTTGTAGGTTTTAATAAACGGAATGCCCAAACCGAGTTACTCCATTCTTTGAGAAAATATTCAACAAGCTTTGTTATTAAGAGAAATACAAAAGCTCTAAGTTGACATTTGCATTCCAAAAATTGCCTACATCAAATCGTAATAAATTTTGTTCTGAATTTCGAGAGAAATTTCCTTAAATTTAGCACCTTCTCAACTTCCAAAATCTTGAAATGTTGCTTGGTTTTAGTGAGTAAAAAGTAATAATTTTTATCGGGCGTATATTCTTAGAAATTTTCCTTCATTACTGTTGACTTTTAAAATCGAAGTTTCCCAGTGGAATATAATTTATTTATTGTGTAGTTAAGCTAAACCAAATTAATTGCATATTAATTAAAAACAAGTAAAAACGTATTAATTTCGGCCGTGCCGAACTATGGTTACCCACCACCATGGATATATTCATCATCTTGTTTTATTGCAACTCCACTACCATATCCATAGTTTATTCCCCATTTAATTTGGTCTGCCTTATCTTTGATTCAGGTTCCGAGAACTCTTGTACAATATTCTGGTCGGATGAAGGTAGGCTAAAAACAACTCACAACTCGGATAATAAATGCGCCTTTTATGGATTTTAGACTCAATATAGGCAGACCAGTCTATATTGTAACGACGAGTTTCCTCCGTTAGCTGGGGTAGGCTCGCGGGGGAAGGCTTCGTCACAGAAATTTATAATTGCAGAGACAGTGGAAGAGAAAGACGGTGTAATAGTTTTTAAGTTTAGCGGTTTATTTCAGAATCTTTAGATTATTACAGAGGTATTCAGAGCCTCGTGTACCAAGGAGGCCTGGCTAAGCACTCCGCTAGCGGTTCGGGCTGACGTCGTGGTTAATCTGGCGTAAATGAGACCTAGATAAGTACTCCCATCAACGCGGATCTGGTGACCCTCCGGATAGTGTGCCTCGTGGAGACCCGGCTAAGTTCTCTTGCACGGGTCAGGTGATCCTCAGGGGGAGAGGTGTGGGTGGAGACCTGGCTAAGTACTCCCTGACGCTACTCGGGATATGAGTGCGTGTGGAGACCTGGCTAAGTACTCCGCTTATAGATTGTGGTTTTCGGATGGGGAACCGGGCAATCGTCCAAGGGAGTTAGGGTGGTGGATGTCGAGTCAAGGTGTAAGTGCACCTAAAGGTAAAGGGTGATTTTTTTGAGGTTAGGATTTTCATGCATTAGTATTTGACAGATCACGTGGGATTTCAGACATGGTGTCAAAGAGAAAGATGCTCAGTATGCTTTGACATTTCATCATGAAAATACTTACTAACGAGCAACGCTTGCAAATCATTGAATTTTATTACCAAAATCAGTGTTCGGTTCGAAATGTGTTCATTCACCGTTCAGCGATGAGGCTCATTTCTGGTTGAATGGCTACGTAAATAAGCAAAATTGCCGCATTTGGAGTGAAGAGCAACCAGAAGCCGTTCAAGAACTGCCCATGCATCCCGAAAAATGCACTGTTTGGTGTGGTTTGTACGCTGGTGGAATCATTGGACCGTATTTTTTCAAAGACGCTGTTGGACGCAACGTTACGGTGAATGAACACATTTCGAACCGAACACTGATTTTGGTAATAAAATTCAATGATTTGCAAGCGTTGCTCGTTAGTAAGTCTATTCATGATGAAATGTCAAAGCATACTGAGCATCTTTCTCTTTGACACCATGTCTGAAATCCCACGTGATCTGTCAAATACTAATGCATGAAAATCCTAACCTCAAAAAAATCACCCTGTAGTAGTGATAGCGTAACGTGGTGGTGAAAGGTGAATACGTATGTGGTCACTTTCACTTGTTCACCATTCTTTGTCTCGTTGCGTTTCACCACTCTCACTTACATGTGACGTCTCTTACTCTGACTGGTGCTTTAAAACTGATCCCCGTTTTTACTTGTGACTCCCTTGTACCGCCAGCTTCCCACGTACCGCTGTGCCCTTGACTATCGACAGTCACCAAGGGCTTGGCTGCTACCTGCGTAGACTATCGCAGTCGCCTACGTTGCCTATATACAACAATGCCGTGTGTGTGGTTGTTCGTTGCTGCGGCTTTTGAGTTTTGCTATGTTCTAGGTTGTTGTTGTTGCCCGTTCATTTGGCACATCGGTAGATGGGTCAAATGGCAGCTATATTTTAATATGGTCTGAACCATCAGACCATATTCAAGTCTGATGAACGGAGACCTAAAACAACTCACTAATTAAAATTTTGGCGAAATCGGTAATAAATGCAGCTTTTATGGGTTTCAGACCCTTAATCGGCAGATCGGTCATACGGCCTGTTTAATAACTTATCCTGCGTGCAACAAAAAGACGAATCTGTGCCAAATTTCAGCTTAATATCTCAATTTTTGATGGCTGTAGCTCCATTATAGCAGACGGACGGACAGACACACGGACAATATTAAATCGTCTTAGAATTTAACGACGATTCGAACTATATATTCTTTGTAGTGTCAGGAATGGATTTCGATGTGTTGCCAACTGAAAGACTAAATGAATATACACCCTATCCTTTGGCGGTGGGTGTAAAAATATATATGTTATGACGAAAATTCTACAGATTCTCTGGTTTTTTTAGATACTACCGAAAATTGATCGCTTTATCATTTTATTAACCGATCCGGAATATATAATCAATTCAGTCAAAAATGATAAGAGATGTGGTCCATGTTCATGTGCCTAGATCTTCTCCTTTGAAAGTAAGTGTGCTTTTGACAGATAGGCTTGACAGACCGGGCTAAATGTGTCTCAGATAAATATTTCGTAGCAACCAGAATAGCAAAGTTAGTTTACCCTCAAACTATGGTAGAGAGTATTCAAAAATCATCTATACCTCGTCAAAATGAAATATAGGCTTGTGTTTCTAAGCTGCACTGACTACACGGTAGAGTCCGATTAAGACAAATGAGTGATAAACCTGTTATATCCCGTACTGTAGGTTATTATTTAGTCATCTCTGCCCGACTTTGGCCTTCTTTTGTTTGCTTTGACTTATAAAATGTAAAATGGAACCCTTTATGGTTCATGCCTCTCTCTCGGTCTGTATCAAATCTTAGCTGAGACTAATTAAATAATTTAACAAGAAAGCGTAGAGTGCGTTTGTCTAACCATCATCTCCATAGTTATCGCAACTCTTTCTCGTTATCTTTTAGATATGTTGAAGGCATAAACTTGTGCTGCTTGGTCGTGCATTGCCTACAAAAGAATGTCAAATTCGCATTTGAAATGCAAACTGTGTCACAAAACATTGTCAAATGCAAGGTCACGAAATGAAGCTTTTACAAAAGGAGTCCTTGGAGACTGCTACCGAGAAGTGTAATTCGCCAAACAATTAGTCAAAAGCACGACACACTCACACACGCACTCACTCGACTCAATCCCACACCCGCATTCATGTAGGAATGTTAAGAGGTCTCCTTTCATAGAAATCTCCTGGTGGCACCCATACAGCAACACACGACAAATTCTCGCAAAGTATTTGTATCGCATCACCAGACATCAGGGGTATTTGCGGGGGGGTATTGCACTGATGCAGCAGCGAATTCAACATGCCACTCAAGCGTGTGTGTCAGGACGCCTTAAGCCATGGATATCTTGCTTTGCATGCTGACTTGTATAGACTTGTATTAGCTCGACTGCCTGACTGCTTGGTTGGTTGGTTGGCTGACTGGCTGGCTGGCTGGCTGACTGTTGGGGGAATGCATGTGAAAGCGCATATTGTATCCCATATAGGGAGTGCATGCAGCCATCCGGAACATTTGTGCCACACGGAGGCAGCTACAAATGACTTAGATTTGGGGGTACCTTTGTCGTACATTTCTCTGTAGCCAAAGTGTTACAAGTTCGCTCGTTTGCTTCCAGTCCAATGCGTGGCTTAAGAAATGCTTTTCCACTCAACGACTTTATTAGATGAGCCCTGGGTAGCTCCGCCACATTTGCCATGTATGCACCAGGAGGCAGCCACTTTACAAAGATGGCAAAACATCTTGTCTTGGTGGTACGCAATGCATTGGAAGATTTTGGCATTCGCATGACATGTTTTCGCTAGATGAAATTAATTTTTAATGCTGTTGTATTAAAATAACATAACACTCGCTACAGCTGCAGCACATCAGTGTTCATAGGCGAATTGGATGATTAGAAATGAAAAGAATGTTAGAAAGTAATGGGCGGCCAAGTACATGTCGTTGTGCTTTGTCATTAGTCCAGTAATGGATATTTGATAGCCTTTAGCAGTTGTAGAAATATGAGAGGGCATGGGGGCTAAGGAATTGAGTGTTTAGTTGGGCAAATTGGGATCGGTTGACAATTTTGTGTTTTAAGTATAAGTCGTGTTTTACATATGCATATATGGGAGCTATATTTATATATGAACCGATTTTCAGAAAAATCAATAGCACTCGACTTTGATCCAAAATGGTTCAACATGTGAAGTTTGGTGCTGCTTGGGGCACAAATGCAAGCTACAAGAATGCATGGATCCATAGATGAATAGCAGGAAAAAATCGTATCAGAAAGTGATTCCCAATGCATTGGTATACTTAAAGTCTTGTATGTCTCTTCTGTTTCTTAACAAATGCACAAAGTTATAACACCCTTTACCACAAAAGTGGTGTAGGGTAAAAACCAAGTAAAGAAAGGCAAAAGTCGAACGGAGCCAACTACGCAAAAGCCTACATCATATCGAATTAAACATATCTTGCAGAATTCAAAAAAGATCATATGAAATTGTGATGAGTACAGCTCAGCATATATTAGGACACTGAGCACACAGGCTACCTAACACGAAGTATGACCAAGTTTACATATTATACATGGCATTTGCTTATTGGCAGCTCATTATTTGCAAGCCATCAGAAAGATTTGTTTCTGAGTTTGTTTTAAAAAGAATGTTATTCCAGATGGAGTTCAAGCGTAATAGGGTGATTGCGTTAAATTCACAACGGGCTATTGTTGGCGAACTCTAACACATCAAAGTATACAAAGTGTTTATATATCGCACCATAAATCATTATAATACTACTGGTAGTGTTGCCAAACACCATGGTGGTGCTCTAAAACAAAACTGCAACAGCACCTCGGATGGTTCGGCAAGGGAAGGCTCGTATTCAACGAAGCTCATTGGCAAACAAATGGCTGAATATCTGAAAATATCTCGTGAAGGGAAGCAATATAAGATGAAAAACCAGTTCAAGACAAAGCTTTTAAAGCTCCAAAAGGCATACGAGATTAGATCAAAGGTAAAAAAAGTTAGACTCAAAAGAGCATAGGTGTTGTTGCGCTTGGACAATAGTGATGAACTGAACACCGTGTTCTCTGAACATCGATTTCTCTGACGACCTCCCAAATGATTGTAAGCTCCCAAAATGATCGTGCTTACTTAACCCACCGCACATACGAGAATTTGAGTCTTGTAACGTCCGATGACCGCTCTCCAAACGTTTTCATCGAGCTTGGCGTCAAAGTAAATGCGACTTATTGTTGGGAAAAGCATCACGAAGTCTGGTTGGAGCTGTGGACACATTTAGGTCAGTCTAGAGAGCAAGGTTAGGACAAAACAAGTAAAAGGGTGCTATGTTCGGTCGAGCCGAATCTTATGTACCCTCCATCATGGATCGCATTTGTCGAGCTCTTTTCTCATTTTAGGCAAACAAAGGATAACCGAAAAGAATTGCTATGTTATTGGAACAATATCAAGTTATGGCTAATTTCAGACCATAATTGAATTGAATATTGGAGACCATAGTAGAAGTCATTGTGTAAAATGTCAGCCAAATCTAGTAAAAATTGCGCCCTTTAGGGGCTAAGGAAGTAAAATAGGGAGATCGGTTTATATGGGAGCTGTATAAGGCTATAAACCGATTCAGACCATAATAGAAGCAATAGTACAAAATTTCAGCCAAATCGGATAGGAATTGCTCCCTGTAGAGGCTCAAGAAGTCAAGACCCCAGATCGGTTTATATGACAGCTATACCAGGATATGGACTGAATTGAACCATACTTGGCACAGTTTTTGGAAATCATAACAAAACACGTCATGCTAAATTTCAGCCACATCGGATAAGAATTGCGCCCTCAAGTGGCTCAAGAAGTCAAGATCCAAGATCGGTTTATATGACAGCTATAACAGGTTATGGACCGATTTCAACCATACTCAGTACAATTTTTGTAAGTCATGACGAAACACGTCGTGCAAAATTTCAGCCAAATCGGATGGGAATTGCGCCATCTAGAAGCTCAAGAAGTCAAGACCCCAGATCGTTTTATATGACAGCTATATCAGGTTATTGACCGATTTCAACCATACTTAGTACAGTTGTTGGAAATCATAACAAAACACCTCATGCCAAATCGGACGAAAATTGCGCCACCTAGAGGCTCAAGAAGTCAAGACCCAAGATCAGTTTATAGGCAGCTATATCAAAACATGGACCGATTTGGCCCATTTACAATTACAACCGACCTACACTAATAATTTGTATTTGTGGAAAATTTCAAGCGCCTAGCTTTACTCTTTCGAAAGTTAGCGTGCTTTCGACAGACAAACGGACGGACAGACGGATGGACGTGGCTAGATCGATACAAAATGTCATGACGATCAAGAATATATATACTTTATGGGGTCTCAGACTAATACTTCTAGTTTTTACAAACAGAATGACGAATTTAGTATACCCCCATCCTATGGTGGAGGGTATACAAATATGTTATTATGGATGCGCTGAAGAAAGCCATTGTACGGGAATGGGCCTATGTGGCATCAGATAACATTGGAGCACCTTGTAACTCGTTTTTTGACCGACTCTGAGCATTAGTCAAGTCAAAAGATGGTCATATCGAGCTAAAGTGAATGGATTCTGAAATTTAGGTAACTTTCATACATTATTGTCATTTGATTCAATAAAAAATATTAACACTTTGTATCAGCTAGCCTGTAGATCCATATGGATCGCAGTATGTGTGTTTATGGGCTTAAGTTCACTTCACATACCAAATTTCAGTCAATCAAATTGGTCGTTATTGCCCTGATGACCAGTTTACTGTCCGTAAAGATGTTCACATTCAACGTACTAGTGTGAACACCACACCACCTCAAGCATTTTGTGATCGCTTTTAATCAACTGTGTATCATGATCTTCCAGATGGCAATGCCAAAGTTGCATCAATCCAAGACTGTGCCTCTAGCATCAGTGTCTCGCACTCGACTTTAGGAATCATCTCAGCTATCCCAACGAAAACATTTTCTAATCCATCCAGGTTTCCTATCGTCGTTCGTATTTAAAGTGTAAACCTACCGAAAAACATGAAGGCATATTAAATTTTCGCAAACCTGCTTCCTTGCTAAAACATAACACCAAGCGTATACAATGCAGCCTGTTCAAGAATACTTGAAACTTGGAAAAGTTTTCGTAGCTAGGTGCGGGTAAGTCACAACTCGCATTAGCCATAAGTCGAACTATTAAAGTGTTAAAGTTTTCCCCAAAATTTACACTTTCACTTAAAGCCCCCCAGAGCGTTTTTGGCCAAGAAGGGTATGCCATTGCTGCTTGTCTTCTTGTTGTCATCCATCAGAGCCAGGACATCTGGCAATGTAAGAGTAGGAGACAGAGGATGAAAAAACGAAGGGGATTTATTCGCGTTTAAAAGCTTTGCCAAAAAACGTTTTGGACTTAATATGCGGTGGCATAATTTAGCTCTGCACAGGCACAACTTTTCTCCAGCAAAGTTCCTGCAGAACTCGGCCAGTTGGTTATGTGGGCAAGTGGAAAGCATTCCCATGGGATAAGGAGTTATATGCATGCGCCCAAGGCATGCCACTATATTTATGCGATGGATTTCTTGCCGAAGAAGAAAATGTCTTCCTTCAGCCTGATTGGGGTTGGGAGTTAGCGGAGTGCGTTGAAGACATTTCTCAAGGAGATTATCCTCTCATTTTACGAAAAGTGAAATAATGTTGCATTTGAAGCCCAAGCCAACACTTGCTCCGCAAGTTATGTCCTCTTGTCATTTGATGATGGGAGTTTGTGTTTCTGTGAGTTTTGCATTTACATCGGACATGGGTTTTCTGTTTGTTTGCTTTTGAAGTGCATCTTTTGGGAAGCCAAGCCGTGCCGTTGTCTCAATTTCCTTTTCGCATCCGCTTAGCCGCACAGTTGTCGCCTTGTAATGAGAACATGCATGCATACAGGCACTCAACCATGCAGCTGGGAGGATAGTAGGGCAGACTCTTGTGAAATGTTGTTGCATTTGCACTCCTAGCATCCGAGCTCAATTACACGAAGGTTCTGGCAGTCGGCCTACGACTCATCCCTTTGCAAGGCGATTGCATGGGACTTGCAACCAGTAATTGGGCTAAAAACGCAAGGGTTTCTTCATATCTTGGGCCCATGGAGCCAAATGCGGGCAGGCAATTATCCATGAGTTACTTGCTGGCAAATTAAAACAGCCGCGCACATAATTGCCGCTTGTTGTGAGCGAATGCGGAAATTAAATAACAAAGTTCGCATTTGAGGAAGTGCATGGCTGAGATTTATGTAATAAGAAGATGAGACCATGAACACGCCCAAACCATTGAAGGTTTCTTCAAACAGCAATCAGGAAATCAAGTGTGTTGTGTGCGGGGTGGGGGCTGGGGGCGTTTAGAGGCAACCATTTCTTTTCCCCATAAGTTAACATCAAAATGCTGCAATTAAATTTGAAGCCTCACTTAACCAAAGGAATTTGGTTGTAAAGGGCACATAAGAAAATTCTAAATTAAAAATTTCCCTATTAAAATTGAGATGCATGGCCTTCGTGTTTCAAAGTTGAGTTAATTTCAAGGATTAGGGGTTAGTGTGCCATAACTAACCTCTTTCCAATGTATATGGCCATCCCTTATATGTTGGGAATGGTGTAGATTCCTGACATTCCGCGTTGGCAACTGATTTTTGAAACATATGGCCAATCCCAAGAGATAAAGCTCAAGGCAAATTTCGCCTTTTATTGATTGACTCTAAGAATTTTCCATTTTAAGTTTGATTTCAATGAAATTTCAAATATTTCAAAACAATTTTCTGTTGCAGAGCATTGTCTTCAGAGCTTTGGCGTAATAAATTAACTTTGGGCCAAAATGCTGCGCAGTTATTACGTCTGTGATGAGTCGTGGATGTGGCTTTGCCATCTGCCAGTAAATCGAAATTTAATTTGGAATGACTTAAAACGGCTGACTAATCGTTTAAGTTCTAAATCGTTTACCTTTTGGGCATGGAGACTAATCTCTGCTCAAAGCCAATCACACAAACCCTCCACCACCGATAACTATTAATCATTTGCTAAGGTTTCCTTTTTGGTGATTTCTTGGCACGAATCAAGAATTCGAATGACCGCAAGGACATCTCAGGATCTTTGTGAGAGGGCTTGATTGTATGCTGTGTGTCGTGGTGTATGCCAATGTGTTTCGAGTGTTGGTTTTTTGTTTGTTTTGTTTCCGTTTCTTCTCGAAATGTCACAAATATGACTTATGTACAGCAAATACTAATGTGCCACAGTATTTGGCTGAGTGTATGTGCGTATGTATGTTTGCATTTACACAATCGTATCAGTAACAACAACAACAACAACAACTGCCACAAAAACACGGCAAACACAGTATAATTTATCTTCGTTTGATAGTCCTGTCCACAATGGCATAGGGGCCACAGAGCAAATGAAATTAAAATGAGAATAAAAGCAGCCACAACAGACCTGAAAACACTCACTCTTGCACACACACACACACACCATAAACCAGAAAAAAACATTGGGCATAGCCAAACACTCTCATACATGTCCATACATACACGCAAGCACCACAAACAGCATCCTGTTGTGATTGAAAACCAGCAAACAGCAACAACAACAACAACAAAAGCTGCACATTCGCTCATACTTGAATACCTATGAATACAAACGCACACACACACACACACACACAAATGATCGATTGGCAAAACATCAGAAATTGGAAATTATTACTGCATCGAATGATGTACAAGGTAAGAGATACGAAAAGAACCTCCCAATCTCTGCATACACGTCGAGACAAGAGGCAAACCTGTCCAGCCTTTCCCATACCAAAACCATTGACGGCAAACCGGCATCTGCATAACCTGTCTGAAGTCAAACAAATATTTTGCTTGGCAGTGACCAGCCATGGCCACACATTATGTGGAAATGCAGTTTAAGATTTGGAAATAAATTTGTCTGTTTGCTCTGCTATGGGCGCCCGATTGGTGACTAGCGGTACAACCAATGCAGTTTCATATTTAGTTAGAACTATGATTTTATTCAATTTTTTTTTATGGTATTTTGCTAATTATTTTTTACTGGTTCTTGAGAATAACAAGGAAATATTTGGCCACTACAAATCTAAAGGTCGAAGTGTGATAGTTAATCAAGGATGCATGTGGTTTTTTTTTCTTTCAGTTGAAGATTTATCTTGGAAAATGTAATCTTATTTGTTACGATTTTTACACCCACATTGCAACACATCGAAATATTCATTTTCGACCTTATAAAGTATACATAACCCTGGTCATCGATCTAGCCAAGTCCACCTGTCTGTTGAAACCACTCTACAGTTCTTAAAAATGAAGATATGCAGCTTAAACTTTGCACAGACTCTTTATTTGTCCATAGGCAAGTCCGTTAAGTCCGAAGATGAATCATATCGAACTACATCTTGATATAGGCCCCATGTGGACCGATCTCCCGATTTAGAGTCTTGCGCTCATAAAAGCCGTATTTGTAGCCCAATATCGGTGAAATTTGGCCCCTCGGCATCCGTATAGAGTATAGTACGGATCGGAGTATATTTGCATATATGTAGGTGACAAATATATCGAACTCTCGTTTTTTAAGTCTAAGGCTTATAAAAGACGCATTTATTACCCAATTTCGCTGAAATTTACAACAATGGGTTGTGTTAAGATGCCCGAAATTCGTGCTGCATATGGTCAAAATCGCTCTATATCTTTAAGGTTTAAGGTCTAAGACCCGGACGAATCTGAACCGATATCGACCAAACTCTATAGATTTTGTGAAAGTCGTTAAGGAAAGCGTTGAACAAAATTTTTGGAAGATTGGTCCATGATACGTTTGCAGTGGATTTAGAAGTGAACATCGGGCGATATGCATATATGACAGCTATATCTCAATTTGTACAGATTTCTATGAAATTCATCAGTAATATTAAGAGTCATAAGAAAATCCTTCCTGCCAAACTTTGAAAGAAGCGGTCAACAAATGACCCCTTTATTGCAAAAGTACTCAAAATCGGACGAACAGATGTATGGAAGCTATATCTAAATCTGAACAGATTTCGACCAAACTGCTAAGATATTTTGGCAGTCGTGGAAGAAAGCATTGGGCAAAATTTTGGAAAGATTTTCAAAAAAATGTGCTTGCAGTTGCTTTTGAAGTGAAAATTGGACGAGCTCTATCTGAATCTAACCCGATTTCTATGGAATTTATCAGTAATAGCGAGAGTCATAAAAAATCCATCCACCTCGAAATATGCGTTTAAGATCCCTTAAATTATATATATTCTTGATCGTCTCGACGTTCTGTAGTCGATGTAGCCATGTCCAATCTGTCGAAATCACGATAGCAGCCGAACGCGTAAAGCTAGCCGCTTGAAATTTTGCAAAAATACTAAACATTGATGTAGGTTGTTGGAGATAGCAAATGGGCCGCATCGGTTCAGGTTTAGATATAGCTCCCCTATAGACCGATCTCCCGATTTAACTTCTTGAGCCCCTGGATGCAGTAATTTTTGTGCGATTTTGTTGAAATTTTGCATGTAGTTTTCTGTTATGACTTCCAACAACTGTGCCAAGTACGGTCCGAATTAATCTATAACCTAATACAGCTACCATATAAACCGATCTCGCGATTTGACTTCTTGAATCCTTACAAGCCGCAATTTTTGTCGGATTTGACTGCATTTTTGCATTCAGTGTTCTGTTACGAATTCCAACATCTGTGCCAAATACGGTCGAAATCAGTCTATAACCTGATATAGCTCCCATGTAAACCAGTCTCTCGATCATCCTTGTTCGGTTCCTAGAAGCTTAAACTTTTGCTGGTTTCACAGAAGTGGGATATATAGAATAAAATCATGTCCTTCAACTAAATTATTTTGTGTAAATTTTTAGCAGAATCCATGGTAGAACCATAATGCTGGCATGATGATGATGCATGAAGAAGAGAAAACCACCGCCAGGATTTGAACCCAGGCGTTTAGCTTCATAGACGGACAAGCTAACCTCTACGCTACGGTGGCCTCCAAACGGTCGGTAGGACAATGAAAATACTTTAGAGGGATCCGAATCGTGAGAAGACTGAACGGAAGGAGGTCAGTGTGCCTTTCGATATCATAACGGGTCACACAGGGCTGTGGGCGCGCTTATATAGAATAGGTGCGGCAAGTGACAGAATGTGGGGAATATAATGTTAAAATGTTTCCTATGTCAATGTTCAGCTTTAGCAGCTAACAGACTCCTGCACTTGTGTGCTGGTACGATAACAGATTTGAACCAGCTTAGAATGGAAAACACATAAGGATTTTGTGAACATCACGGAATTCCAGACATAGATCTATTCGGGGACACTTTTCGTATTAAAAGCTCACAAAAGGCCGATTACTGGCTTAATTGAGCTGGGAAACTATCGATAATAGCAACATTCTATATTTTCGATATTTCTAATAATAAATATCTATCGTTAATTTCCCATCACCTACATTTCAAACGAAAATGAGATGTTAAAAAATCACGTAACGCATTTATAAAAAAGCAATATCAACGCAATATCAATAATTTTGAAAAACAACAATTTTAATCAAAAATCACCGACAAAATTTGTAAATTTTCTTGCAACAATTTATTTCGAATCTCAGTGACCGAAAGTATAAATTTGTTTTTGAATGGTACTCTTTGCAAGCCAACATAAAACAACAATAACAATACATCCATAAGCAGGACTTAAAACCGTTTAACCGGCCACCACATGTGCTTTGCTGTGCGCACAGCTTCGGTGTGGTGGGTGTCTTTATTTTCTTTGTTCGGCTAGCGCTGCTTATCTCGTTGGTTTTATTGCCGCTCGCTGAAACATGTAAAATCTACTTGTTTCAGCTAGTTTCTCATTACATTGCATTATATGAAAATAAATTTTAAATGTAATGAGTGCTGGAGTGTCCAATTATAAGCTCCGGACTGATGGTGAAGCCCCGTACTGTTGATAAAGCTTTAGTCAGCCTCGAAATCGATGAATTTCAGCACATGACATATTCCTAAAGTCAAGACAAAGTCAAACGATATTGGTTTCAGCTGGATAAAGAAATCCAACGATAAAATGAAACCACCAAAATAAAAAGTCCCGCGAAAACAGATATTTTGTTTGTTTAAACAAATAAAATTTATCTTTAGATAATATGACAGATTTATTATCTGTTGAAATTATGGTGAAATATTCATAGCCTACCCATAATCGTTTTAATATTTACTTTGATTTTGAAGATGAAATGATTTGCACCTCTTTTTAAATAAGAAATTTGTTGTGAATCTTTTTTGGATATTTGCACAAATGCAACGTTAATTAGAACTCTACACGAAATCATTATTACACACAATTCTTCAAAAGACACGAATTATAACTGTATCCCAGACTTCAAATTTTTTGATAATCAAAAATCTAAATTAAATGTCTTAAAAATGCATTTTCAAAAGCTATAAAAATGCATTTTCATGTGAAAGTTGTGAAAATATCGATTTGAAAAATCATTTTCAAAATAACATTCTTTTCTTTGTGCGCATTACAAAAAAAAAACGAATGTAGACGACATGCGACAACAATAAAAATAACTAACAGTCGCCGGAACAATTCCTCCCCTATCTCTTCTTGATTGTCCCAGCCAACATCAGAGAACCAAAAAACTCAAGAAACACATAAAAATAGTGGCATGGATTAGGAATATTTTATGGGAAATATATGCAGCAACTATGCAAAAATATTTGAATCTTTACACCATCACTGGCACGAATGCAGAAAAATTAAGACATGTTTTGAGCGGGGTGGTTGGTGGTTGGTTTCGGAGGATGTGGGTGTTTCATTAATGAAAGTTCTGTATATGAACAAGAGTACAACTTGCCACATCTCCCTCGCTAAACCACAAAAGCCGATTGAAATGAGTCCTTGAGTCGTATAGTTCTGTTGCTGTGGTTTTTGGTGGCATACAATACAGTGGCACATTGGGGTGATATGAAAACTTTAGTTAATCTCGAATTCAAGTGGCAATGTGTCAACATTATGAGAAGCGTCAAAAATTTCTCCTATTGGAGTTGTGTTCGATGACTTAAGGCCTAAACAGAATAAACGCGTTGAGAAGCGTCAGACCCATGGGAATGGGAATGTTGATAGACCCATTGTGTCAACATTATAAA
This sequence comes from Stomoxys calcitrans, assembly GCF_963082655.1. Classification (NCBI taxonomy): domain Eukaryota; kingdom Metazoa; phylum Arthropoda; class Insecta; order Diptera; family Muscidae; genus Stomoxys; species Stomoxys calcitrans. The sequence continues at coordinate 236,943,926 of NC_081553.1, read as the reverse complement.
AGGCGTCAAAAAATTCTCCTATTGGAGTTGTGATCGATGATTTAAGGCCTAAACAGAATGAACGTGTTGAGAAGCGTCACGTTAAAAAATGCAACTCTGCAACTTACTTACTTTAATTGGCTACGACAGAATATTTGTTCCACTAGCAGAACGTAAAATAGCGTTCCAAACGCCTCGATCTTCTGCGCTCATTCTAAAATCTCTGACACCAAGTTTCGAGGTGTCTCCCACAACTTGATTTTTCCATCGGGCTTTTGGTCTTCCCGGTTTGCGTGTACCACCGTGTTTGCCTTCAAAAGACTTCTTTGCCGGAGCTTCTTCATCCATTCTGACAACATGACCTAGCCAACGCAGCCGTTGTATTTTGATGCGTGTAACTATGCTATCGTCGTCATACAGCTCTTACAGCTCGTGGTTCATACGTCGCCTATATTCTCCGTTAACGCAAACTGGTCCATATATTTTACGAATAATCTTTCTCTCAAATACTCCACGCACTGCCTCATCTGCTTTCACAAGTACCCATCAGAACCATATAACAGCACGGGTAGTATCAGTGTCTTGTATAGTGTAATCTTCGTCTGTCGAGAGGTGGCCTTGTTTCTAAACTGCTTACTTAGTCCAAAGTAACATCTGTTTGCCAGTATTATTCTTCGCTTATCTTCGCAACTCTGCAAACAAATGTTAAATAAGCAACTCGTAAAAGTTCAACTATTTTTAACTTTGACGACCAAAAACACTACTTCACATGTGGCAACACAAAATGAAACGGTTAAACTTTTTCGCGTTGCTTATTTTACTTTTTTTTGGAGAGTTGCATTTTTGCTACGCGATGCTAAAAACCAAGGCGCAACGCGGTCATTCTGTTTTAAGTCATTCTTAAGCGTTTTTTGAACGTATTTCGCGCTAGATTTCTTCCACTCATATTATGTCAAGAAACATGTGACAACTTCTGATACCTAACGATTTGCTACGAAATAACTCAATCGTACTGAGAAGCAATACTAAACTATTGTAAATCACTTACTATGGTTGCTAGTATTCAAGAGAAAATAACCATTCTGTGACCTCCAATGTGATGTACTATTTTCTTTGGTAACGATTCCGTCAGACAGAGGTATGCATGTGCACCTATGACGCTAAAGTCAGAACAACTTAATTTTTTTCAGCTGGGGTTATGCTAGTTTTCGTCTTTGTAATTCTCTTTGTCTTTGGCTCAACTAGACCCAATTTGGGGTCATTAACATAAAGAAAGGTTTGTACTTAAAACTATCTGAACCGGGCCCGTTGCCCCTTCTTATACCCTACACCACTACTGTGGTCAGGGTACAAGGGCGCATTTGGGGTGTAGGGTATTAGGGTGCAATTATTATTCAATTTGGCTGAAATTTTGCACTTCCGCCAATACTCTCAAAAACTCGGCCAAGTAAAGTCCAAATCGGTATGTAACCTTATATAGCTCCCATAAACGCGAATCTATTGATTTGAGTTCTTAAGCCTATAGAAGGCATTTACTTTAACCTACGACCTTATCCCTGAATTGTGTTTCTGTTTTATGGATTTCCGGATACTGTTGTTGTTGCCACATTTTTAAGTGGAGGTGCAGCTACTCCGTATGTAGCATTCGACTATCCGCAACCTGTGGAAGCGCCCGGTAGCTAGCAGATAAGCTTCTCGTGACAGCAATGAACACCAGACAGATCGGACCTAATTGTTCCACCCTGTGTGGTGCGCACAGCTATCCCGTGCCAGGCTAGCTGTGTTTATGTTAAGTTTTGGGTATTGGTGTATTCGGGGCACTATAGCATAATTTTCAGGCAAATATTTTTGTAGAATATTTTGATATGCTAGAATTCCAATTAAATTGAATTTTTAACCCTGTTTCCAAAAAGGGGCCGAAAATTTATTTTTTTCAAAAATCTTCGTAAGAAAACATCGATTGAAGTTGAAGGGGGACCTCAATAACATATTTTTATACCCTACAGCACTACTGTGGTACAGGGTATTATAACTTGGTGAATTTGTTTGTAACACCAAAAAGGAAGAAAAATAGACCCATTTATAAGTGTACCGATCGACTCAGAATCACTTTCTGATTGTATTTAGCTATGTTCGTCTGTCCGTCTGTCTTTCTGTCTGTCCGTCTGTCCGTCCGTCTGTCTGTCCGTTTGTCCATGTTAATTGTGTATTAAGTACAGGTCGTTTTCATCCGATTGTCTTCAAATTTGGTATACAGGCATGTTTTTCGGCCTAGAGACGAAGCCTATTCAAATTGGAAAAAATCGGTGCAGATTTGGATATAGCTGCCATATATATTTTAGTCCGATTTGCAGTAATATTGCAATAAAATGGTCTTTTGTAAACCGATTCTCTCAAAATTTGGCAGGAAGAATTTTCACTTGACTCTCGGCATTACTGGTGAATTTAATGGAAATCGGTTCAGATTTAGATATAGCTCTCATATATATATCATCCGATTCCCACTCCGCATTTATTGACCAATCTTTCACAGTATGTAAGAAGTTTGCTCGAAATCGGTTCAGAATTAGATATAGCACCTATATATATGTTCGTCAGATTTTGGGCAATTTGCAATAATGTTGTCATTTGTCAACCGTAGTTATTATAGTTTGAACATATTTGCTCGTTTTTATATAAGTCTATATTGTCATGATCGGTAAATATATCCGGTTTGGGGTTGGTTTTGGGAGTGGGACCAGACATTTGGTCCCAAAATTGATTATTACTTTCGTGATTCATTCCCAAATAGGGTTCTTATGAGCCCCATATTTCCATGGTCTGTAAATATGTCCTGTGTAAGGGATATTGGATATCTGATTCGTTTCCTACTCTCAAATACATTTCATTCGAGCTCATTTTGTCATAACTAGTCTGTAGGTTAAAAGGTTTTGTGTGGGGCAGTCCTCCAGTACTCCACCCAAAATTTTGATGCCAAACTTTTGATTTTTAGCTTACTTTAAGAGATTTCAAACAATATCAGGTACTAAATGCGTCGTTTATGAACTCAAAGCCTAAAATCGATAGATCGGTATATATGGCTTTTATATCCAAATAAAGTCCAATCGAAACTATACTCAGTTTGAATGTAGCGCTGCCTAATACAACTTGCTGGGTCAAATTTCAACGAAATCAGACACTACATACAGGTTTTATGGGCCCAAGATCTTCAATCGGCGGAGCGGTATATATGGCAGCTATACCCAAATCTAGTCCGAACAGATGTCAAGGGTTTTAACATAACATGCTGTACCAAACTTCGGCGAAATCGGGAAATAAATGCGCATTATGGTCCTTATGGAGGCTATATCTGATATAGCCCTTCTTCGATTTAAGCCTGCCTTTGGACAAAAAAAAAAAGGAATCTGTGCAAAGTTTCGGCCCATTATCTTAATTTGTAAAGAATATTTTAGACAGACGGATATGGCCAGATCATTACGTGAGAATATACATACGTATATAGGGTCGGAAATTAATATTTCGATTTGTTGCAAGTGGAATTACAAAATGAATATAACCTCATCCTTCGGTGGTGAGTATAATAGGCTGTCTCTCGCCTTCTGCACTTTTGGAATTTGCGTATATTGTTATGTTTGGGGGCTTAGAGAGCCATTTTTGGGGAGTCATCGGTCACCCTAATGTCCATGGGAAGCAAGCAGATGTGCACATTCCGTGTGAATGCGATTTACATGACTATAGATTGCACAGTGGTCTGAGTCAATTCTCCCACACAAATCCATTTTGGGGTTCTCTCGTTTTTCTTCATTCTTTTGAATGCGCGAATTCACCACAAACAAAAACCACACAGACAGACACCGCGATACTTTTTGAACAAGGAATCCGCCAGACATTTACACTCGCACCAACAACACATAGATATGTGTCGTGTCGTCTGGTAAAAAGCAAACAAAAGGGGGGGTTGAGGGTACCGAATGTTCCTATGACATACTCTTATGTACAAACAAATGAACAGCAGTAAATTAAATGTCAGATGTCAACTTAAATGTGCATCTCTGTGTGAGCCCTGTAAAGGAGAAGTGTTTCAATGTGTGCGTGTGTTTGTGTGTGAAAGTGGAATAAAGCAGCTCGAATAGAAAATGCATCCTGGTTCATCTTCTTTTCATTTTGGTGTTCCGATTTTGTATGATTTTGTTTTGTTTGGTTTGGTTTTGTTTTAGTTCCCTTAATGGAAATGCCTTTGTTGCATGGATGGCAGCTCCAACAACAACAACAACAAGAATACGAACGCCATAATCATCGTAGTCCTCAGCGTTCTCATTCGCATCATCATCATCATCAACATGATGTGCATCAGCGTCATTTACAGTTATAGCCATGTTGCCGTTGTCTTCGATGTCCTATTGCCCTGGCACACCATTTTCCACATTCATTTTTATGCCTTTTTCTTTCGTTTCGTTTGGTTTTTTGCTCCTTTCTGTCATTGTTGTTTGGCTCTTTGTCGTTGCAACAAAATGTGGCAGTAAACGAAGTAATAATAAAAATAATGACCACCTTGTTGTACGGATGTGCTCCTTGAACGAAAAGCTCAAGAAGAGAAGTGGGTGCAATGAAGTGGGCCAGCGCATGGCTGCAGCTGAGTTATTTTTTGTTCGCCTTTCTGGGCCATTTAATGGGAGATGGAGAGAGAACGAGTGAGAGACAGACATTTCATTTGATATGTTAGCGTGTAATTAAATTCTTCAACTCTGCCACTCGGCAGAGCTGGTGGGCAAGAAGCGAACGGCAAGACATTGCCGAGTGGCGCGGAGCAAGACAAAGTCGGCAGATGTACATCATGTAATGAGATTCAAGTCATAATCCTATGCACAACAGACACAAAGATGCGTTGGATGGATACATGTGTAAACTTTGGGACATGAGCTTCCAACATCAGGCTGGAAAAAAAAAAATGTCACCAGTTTGCCAGAAATCACGCATGACGTTGCTCGCACCACACACATGTGAGCGAGCTGGGATGTGTAATTAAATGCTCTGCCGAGTGGGTATGACTTGAGGTGGGGGGGGGGGGTCTTGTTCATGAATGCACAAGATTTTATGTTTCCTTGGCTTCCGTCGCCTTCGATTAGGCTTTTGCTTCTTGCGCCAAAGCGGAACTTGAAATTAGTTTAGCCGCTTTCCCTGCTTAATTTGTTAATGGAATGAGTCATGCTCCTCGGCCTGGATGTCATTTGTCTTTATGTTTCCAAATTCAGTTAAATTAAATTATCGTAATTTTATTTTCCTACATCTTACCTTAAACACACACACACACACACCCATCGCTATTGCGCTCGAGATGAGTGTCGTTAATGGATTCGCAGGGCACATGGGGAGTGCCTAGCGCTTTTCCTAAATCACAAATGTCGCATGGAACATACGTACGCCTCGTGAGGAGGAAACCCAGAAAGAAGAAAACATAAATTCTGGCATACCGTTTGCTTGCCAGCCTGTGGTCGTATTGGCTGAGGTTGTAAAAGTTCATTTGTTTTTAATGGGCTCCAAGCAGAGGAGAACTCACTCGTTGCTCGCCACCAACACCAACACCAACACCACCACCACCACCATCACCGCACTGGGCTTGGAAAACATGTCTCTAAGTGCACTTAGGAGCTCAGTGAGCCAAGAAAATCGGTTCCATGTTGAGCAATTTGCTGAAAATGTGGTAAATGTTGGGACTATTGTTTTGAAAACAGCCCAACTTTTGGTGCTTCCTCCTCTCTGCCCATCCCAGCAGCAACCACCCCTTTTGGGTAAACACACAAACATAAGAGGTACGTACACCATCGCCTTTTGACAACAAATTCATGGGTAAGGGGTTGTGTGTGTGTGTGTGTTTGTGTAAGCAGAGCATGCTATGCAATGAAAGGGAAGTGATTTCGAAAACACTTTTATTAAAAAATATTTAAATGAATAAACTAGAGAGGACTTCATTCCTTTGGAGATTTCAAAATGTTAAGGGCACTTTATAGTGACCCTCATACAAAACTTTAACAACATTGAAGAAGAAATTGTTAAAGGTCTGTGCAATGTTTTTGGAAAGGAGACCAAAACCAGAACAACTATTTTCTTGCATTACCCAAAGCATAAGGTAATTGAGGAACTAAAGTAAGGATTTTTTAAATTGTGTTTACTAAAAAACAAAACCAAAAAATCTCCCACATGTATACTAGCTTGGGTCATTCTGAGTGGACCCAAGAAAACATCCAAAGGGGCTTTCAAATCGCAATCTAGGACAACATCTAGGAAAACTTGCCTAAGAAACAGGCTTACAGTTTTTAACGACAAAGTCCTATCGTCTCGTACTAGGGCGGTTCCGAAATTCGTCGACCCAGTTAAGAAAACACAACAGATATTGGAAAATTTTCCTTTTTTTTCTCAACATATTGTCCTTGTAGCTCTACGCACTTTTTTCAGCAATTTTTATACCCACCACCGAAGGATGGGGGTATATACATTTTGTCATTTCGTTTGCAATACATCGAGATATCCATTTCCGACCCTAAAAAGTATATATATTCTTGATCAGCGTAAAAATCTAAGACGATGTAGACATGTCCGTCCGTCTGTACAGTCTTTAAAAATGGATATATTGGACTGAAAGTTTGCACAGATTCTTTTTTTGTCCATTAATAGTTCAAAGATGGGCTATATCGGACTATATCTTGATATAGCCCCCATATAGACCGATCTTCCGATTTAGGGTCTTAGGGTCATAAAAGCCACATTTATTAACCGATTTTGATGAAAATTGAGACGGTTAGTTGAGTTAGGCCAGTAAATATCCTTCTTCAATTTGGCCCAGATCGGTCCAGATTTGGATATAGCTGCTATATAGACTGATCTCCCGATTTAAGGTCTTGAGCCCATAAAAGGAGAATTTTTCACTCGATTTGCTGAAATTTAGGACAGTGAGTTGCGTTAGGTTCTTCGACAACTTTCTGCAATTTGGCCCATATAAGTTCAGATTTGGATATAACTACCATTTAGAGCGATCTCTCGATTTAAGGTTTTGGGCCCATAAAAGGCGCATTTAATATCTGCTTTCGCTGAAATTTGACACAGTGACTTGAGTTGGGCTTTTCGACATCCGTGTTGTTTATGGTTCAGATCGGTCTATATTTCGATTTGCCTACCAAAAAGACCAATATTTTGTTCTTCAAAATTGAACAATGTGACTTGTACTTATTAGACCAGTCAATATACGTGTCGAGTTTGGCCCAAATCGGACCATATTTCGATAAAGCTGCTATGTGGGCATAAATAATGCATTTTTCACCGGATTATGACGAAAGGTGGTTTACATGCATAGCCGAGGTGGTGGGTCTCCAAAGATCGGCCCGGCCGAACTTAACGCCTTTTTACTTGTTTCTACTAAGAAATGTCTAGCTCCTCAAAAACCTCAACATTATTGGCAAATCGTTATATCTGAGCCATTTTTTTAATTTTGACAACAAAACAAGTAAAAGTGTTCTAAGTTCGGCCGGAACGAATCTGTTATACCGACCACCATGGACCGCTTTTATCCTGTTCTTTGCCCGATATCTTTTAATAGGCAAACACAGGATAATGGATATTGAACCTATGTCACATTATGGTCCGATTTGGTTCATACTTGGTTTGGATGTTGAACATCATAGTAGAAGTCATGGTGCATTGTGCATAAAAGTCATAACACAAATAACGGATGCTTGAGCAAAAAAGCAACAACAATTTGCAGTATTTGTGATTCTTCTTCTTTTATTGAAAATTAATACCTCATTTTCATGGTTTTTCTTTTTGAAAAATTACTTTTGCCTCTTCTCTGAAAAAATTTCTTTCGATTGATTCAAATTTCATTAAAATCCATTCAGCCGTTTGGCCGTAATATGTACCACAAAATTTCCTTTATACAACCCTTGGCTGTTTAATGGTAAGTAAAGGGTGATTTTTTAGCCATTATCTTTTTGGCAACACTGGTTTAGACAGCTCAGGCGCATTTCGTGTTTTGATTCACTGTTAGGCATCTTCAGTTTGGTTTATAATTTAACCATGAATCGTCTTACAAACGAACAATGCTTGCAAATTATTGAATTTTATTATCAAAATGCGTGCTATGTTAAGATATTTCATCGCGCGCTTCTTCCATTGAATTGTCGATTTTGGAGTGAAGATCAGACGGAAGCATTGCAAGAGCAACCAATGTATGCAGAAAAAGTCAGAGTTTGGTACGGTTTATGGGCTGGTGACATCATTGGACCGTACTTCTTCAAAGATGATGCGAATGGTAACGTAACTGTGAATGGTGAGCGCTATCGTGAGATGATATCCCACTTTTTTTTTGCCCAAGAGCTTGACTTGCATGACATGTGGTTTGAACAAGACGGTGCCATATGCCACACAGCATGCATAACAATGGACTTATTGAGTGGCGGGTTCGGTGAACATTATATTTCACCGCCTAGGTTGGTGTATTTTTTGGAGTCCATTGGAGGCTTTGCCGTTTTAGATGTTGTCCTAATTTATTGTCCCTTGGAATATTATGCAACCTCTACATTTGCTTAGTAATGAAAGAAGATTTGCCAGGCGAAGTTTAACACAGACGTGGAAGATCGAAACTACGATGAAATGATAAAATGGCGTAAAATGATCAATGGCAAAAAAAAATATTTTTTCAATATTTATTGCCTTTAGTCCCGATTTTGTGTCAAATGTCGAGGACGCCTTTGGGAACCTTGAGTAAAATGGTTAATGCCTAACATTTTGAACTAGAATCTCATCATCACTTCTGCCTACCCCCTCAAAAATGTAAATGGATTGCGGTATGGCGTGTGTGACCAAAATTGACAAAGTTTGCTGTTAGGTCAAGTGGGGCATACAAATCACTGGACTCGGCCTGGTAATATTGATTTTCGATTATGCAAATGGCAACACAAGCAAGAGGCTCCTACTACTCTGAAGTGGCATTTGGTCAACAGCAATGCTAATGAGGAAATAGTTTGGAAGAAAAGGAAGGAGACATAAAGGAAAGCAAGCCTGAAGAACACATCATGGCGTGAAATTCACCTCGATCCCATGAGTGTTGGCCTTTGTATTACTTGTTGCCTTCGACTAGAGGGCCAAATATAAGTTCTTCAGTTTCGGGCGGCCATGTCCCACAAGCCCTCGAGAAGAGATTTGCATGTGGTTGGGAGATTTACACATTCCACTTGAATGGCTTGTTCCTGCTTCTGCGAGTAATTACAAAACTTTTCCAAATGCAATTTTGCAAAAATTCTACCCAACCCTCCCAATTGTGCCCCTGTTGGCCAGCCTCTCAGCTAGTTGATGAAGGCTAAGGGAGCAAAGACAGGGCGTACTTTGTGCATAAAGCAGATAGTTTAAATTTTATTTTCTCAGTGCTGTTCTGCTGATGGTTATGGAGGCGGTGGCGGCTGCTTTTGTTGGGCGTTTTTAATGTATTGTTAGCTTTGCCCCTTTCTTTGCTGCCACCGATGGTGGTGGTAGTTTCTGTTTTGGTGTTTGGTGTTCTGTACTACAGCTTCAGAAGCGCTTCGAGCGAATACGACAAAATTTAATGGAAAAACTTTTTCCCTCACAAAGATGTGGGTCGGTGGCTGTTGTTTTGGGTGTTGTTCCCTCCCTCCATTCTAGTGTTGGGCAGGACGAGAAATATTTAGTTTTGTCAGAACAAAGAATTGTTTTGGAGTTGCAAAACTTTGGAGCACCATGCAAATACGAGTGAGTGAGTATGTTTCCATATCATATGACACGCAAACACACTTCAGACACAAATGCAAATCCATGCAGGCATTCTATTCGCAATCGCAATTCTATTTGCTGCACGCGGCTCCCTACACCCCTCAGCCCTGCTTAAAGCTCTTGTAGTTATGATTAAATGCCCCATTCCAACACGCAGTGCAAGAGCACAAGCCCTTATGCCAATGTCGTCCAGTATTGGGGCAAAGTGGCACCTCAATGAACCTTAAAGTGGACGGAAGGATGTGCTGCACTCTTGCAAGGATTACTGGCAATCCTCCTCAAGCTGGGCGGGGTTTTTCGTTAAACAAAAACAAAACAAAAACAAAAACAATGCAAAGCCAAGCGATGTGTATCCCTTTTCTTTTTTGAACCGGAAAGCAAAGAGAAATCACAGATTCCGTTTTTGGGCATGAGCGTATCCATGCGTACCCATAGCCATTGACAACTTTGGATCCTTTGTGACAGTCTTAGTGTGTGCGAATAACTGCTGTTGTTGGCGTGCCTGTGTATTTGTGTCGTCTGTTTGGTATTGTCGCATCCTTTTGCCTTTTGTATTGTAAATTATTACTGTTGTTGTTGTTGTTGTAGTTTGCTTGTTTTGGTTCGTTAAGTTCGGCTGCCAAATTTGGCTTATTTTGTGAATTGTGTGACATTGTAAATGTGACTCGATTGAACCATTCGCCATTGAGTGTTTGCCTGTGTATGGATGTGTGTGTGTGTGCTAGCCAAACGCTTGCATAGCAGAGACAAATGGCTGCTAAAGCGAGACCCATAAACACATTTACAAATAGACTCTGGGACGCCAACACCCCAGAAATGGCAAAGAGGAAATGGAAAATGGGAAAAAAGCCAGACAATTTAATTCGCTTTCTTTGTGTCGAAAACCAAGCTGCCCCTTAGAGTAGAATGTAATAGATGTACCTTATTCCGGAAATAGGTTAAATAAAATTCCATTGTAATCACCATGAAGTTAATTTTTGTTTAACAATTTTGACATGACAACTTTAAGATTGTGAAAGAGTGCCACAGACAAGTTATTGTCAATGCAGACTTGTGGGTTAACCAAACAATCTTTTTTCCTTCCACAATATTCGCCTGCAGTTAATTAATTCCACAAATTTTGCCTTTTAGCAGAAGTTGCTAGCTACGATTTTTCTTTGAACATTCAAGAAAATGTCTTGGTTCTGGAAGTATTTGACAAAAAAAACTTAGTTATTAAACAGTGTACAAACGATTAACTACTAAATTTCCCATGAACATTCCGCTAAGGAACAGAAAAAACAATTTAAAAAAAAATTCAATTGAAAATAAAATAATTTTAAGTTGAAAAATAAAATTCAAAATAATTTTTTTTCAATTACAGTCGTGATTGAAATCTTTGTCATTTTCAATTAAAAAATTAATTGATTAAATTAATTTTTTAATTGAACACAATGTTTTTCCAGGAGCTAAACATCTGTGTACGTAATATAGAAATTATAGATATTTTTAAACATTTTCATCATTTTTAATTTGATCAATAAAGAAATTAATAGAAAATTTCAATTATTTTTTTTATTGGGACCAATAAAAAATTTAATAATTGAAAATTTCAATCATTTTTTTATTTGAATATGCACTTTTTAATTGAACAACTTTTCAATCAGTTTCTTTTTTAAACGATGGTTGATATTATCATTTCTGTGATTGAAGCAGTTTCAATTAAAAAATTAACTGAATCAATTAATTTCGTGATTGAAACCGATTTTTATTTTTGTCTGTGTACTTCTACCATATTAATGAGTACAGTCCGATTAAAGTTTAAGCTCAATGATAAGGGGCCTCTTTTGCCGCATAGAGACCAAGGCCAAGTGATGGCGCAAAGCGACACCACTTGTTAGAGAAGTTTTCTAAATGGCAGGATACCCATTAGTATGGGGATAATCTCCGCTGAAAATTTATCTGATGTTTACGCCGGGATTTGAACCCAGGCATTCGGAGTCATAGACAGACAAGCTTACCTCTGCGCCATGGAGGCCTCTAAACGATACAAACGACAGCAAGTAAAAAAGTGTTAAGTGAATATTAAAACTCTACCATAACACTAGAAACCTTAGTCATATCCAACAAGTAAACGCGTGCTAGGTTCGGCCGGGCCGAATCTTATATACCCTGCACGGATCGCATTTGTCGAGCTCTTTCCACAGTATCTCGTTTTAGGCAAACAAAGGATAAACGAAAAGAATTGCTTTGTTATTGGAACAATAGTAAGCTATGGTTCATTTCGGACCATAATTGAATATTGGAGACCATAGTAGAAGTCATTGTTTTATAGGGGCACGGTTTTATGCTATAAACTGATTCATACCATATTCGACAAGTATATTAAAGGTCATGAGAGAAGCTATTGTACAAAATGTCAGGCTCAGAAGCCAAGACCGCTGATCGATTTACATGGCAGCTACACCCGGATATGGAACGATTTGAACCATACTTAGCACACCAGCTGAAAGTCATAACAAAACACCTCATGCAAAATTTCCGTTAAATCGGATAATAATTGTGCCCTCTAGGGGCTCAAGAAGTCAAGACCCCTGATCAGTTTATATGGCAGCTATATCAGCTTATGGACTGATTTCAACTATTCTTAGCACAGTTGTTGAAAGTCATAACAAAACACCACGTGCTAAATTACAGCCAAATCGGATAGGAATTGCGCACTCTAGACGCTCAAGACGTCAAGACTCCAGTTAGTTTTATATGACAGCTATATCAGGTTATGAACCGATTTGAACCATCCTCAGCACAGTTGTTGGAAGTTATAAAAAAAACACCTCATTAGAATTTTCAGTCAAATCGGATAAGATTTGTGCCCTCTAGCGGCTCAAAAGCGACCCAAGCGACCTACACTAATAAGAAGAATTTACTTTAGCTTTACTCCTTCGAAAGATAGCTCACTATGTAGTGGTAGAAGCATGCCTTTTTGAGACGAATATTGGATCATATTAGGGGTCCTTTCATCGAACGCAGTAAGTCCCTAACCGCCAATATATCTAACTCAAGAAGAACATCTAGCATCAGCAAAACACACAGTGCCCAAAACCTAATACCCAGCAATCTTCGTGACAAATGCAATCTATGGTGAATAAGATTAGGCCCAGCCGAACTTGACACGTATTTTAATCGGAAGATCGGTGTATATATATGCTTGTATAAATATGCTTTTAATGTAGACCACATTCGGTTCGGATATTGGACGCCCTGGTCGTTCCATATGACAGCAATATCATAATATGGTAGGATATGGACCATATTCGGTTCGGTTTTCGGGAGATCTAGAAAAGGGTGATTTTTAGCTATTATCTTTTTGCCAACACTGGTTTAAACAGCTCACGCTCGTTTCGTGTTTTATTTCACTGGCAAACATCTTCAGTTTGGTCTATAATTTAACCATAAATCGTCGTACAAACGAAGAAAGCTTGCAAATTATTGAATTTTATTATTAAAATGCGGGCTCTGTTAAGAGAGTTAATTGCGAGCTTAACTCATTAACACCTCAGCTGTACCCATTAAAAATTTCAAAATCCCGTTCTCAAACGGCAGTTTTTTTCTATTTTTTTTTTTCGATTCTATCCCACTCTGTTCCGGCTGATCGGTCAACAAAGCTCATTTTTGGCCCAATGTGTACGTAGATAAGCAGAATTGTCGATTTTGGAGTGAAGATCAGCCAGAAGCATTGCAAGAGCTACCAATTCATCTAGAAAAAGTCACATTTTGGTGCGGTTTATGATTATTAACCTTTTTTTGCCCAAAATGCAAGAGCTTGACATGCATGACATATGGTTTCAACAAGACGATGCCATATGCCACACAGATCGCGTAACAATGAACTTAATGAGAGGTGAGTTGGCCACCTAGATCGTGCGGTTTAACTCCCTTAGACTATTTTATGTGGGGCTTTGTTAAAGCTCACAGACCATCTACACAGACCATCCCACTTCAATTAACCCAATGGAAGACAACATTGAAGCATTTATTAGTGAGATACCGGCCGAAATGTTGGAAAGAGTATGCTAAAATCGGACTAAGCGGATAGACTATATGAGCTCTTAAAAAATCACACTTTACAACTTTCAGTTTCAAAGTTCAGTATTAACACCTTATATAGGGGGATTGGTCTATGCGACAGCTATATCTGACTATGGTCTGATCGCGATTATATTAGGCTATTACGATATTGCAGGCCACCGTAGCTCAGAGATTAGCATGTCCGTCTATGACGCTGAACGTAAAAGCAAATTTGCCACCGGTGGTTTTCCCCTCCTAATGCTGGCAACATTTGTGAAGTACTATGGCATGTAAAAACTTCTCCCCACAGAGGTGTCGCATTGCGGCGCGCCGTTCGGACTCGGCTACAAAAAGGAGGCCCTTTATCATTGAACTTAAACTCGAATCGGACTGCACCCTGTTCCTTTGTGGAATATTCATGGGCAATATTTGTATTACGAGATTTCCAAATCGGATCTAGTCAGGACCATTCTGGATTTCCAAGGGCCTACCCAAAATAACCCTATAGCAGGAGAGATCTGTTTATATGGCTGCTATGTCTAATAGCAAAACTTCAGCGAAATAGTTGGGCCTTTTAAATCTAATTGTATTGTATGTAGGTTAGGGTCAAGTTAGGTTAGAACTTTGTCATATAAATAATTTTTAATGAGTAAAATGGTCACCAATTTTTCTTTTCTTTTGCATCCACAAATCTACAAAAATTGCAAAAAATTAATTACGCTAGCCTCTTTTAAAATTCATAAAAGTTCATTAGGAATAGGGATTGTTATAAAAGTTTATACAAAAATAGTAGACCAAATGAGACTTTTGATGATAGCATTTCATAATCCTTTAGCAGAAAACACACCAAGCAAATTGCTACCCCTTGTACTTGACGAATCATCACCGCCTTTAGGCAAACATTGCTAGCCATAGAAAAGGACGTAGGAAAGGGGAAAAGATGGCACCATCTCGTCTCCATTGTGAGCATAAAAATGAAATCTGCAATTTTGTATGTTATTACCCCCCTTTTGGTTGAATGACTGCTTTGGGTTTTTCGTTAATGTATGTAAATACGTGATTTGTTGAACTTTATTGTGGGAAATGGCAGACGATGCTTTTCACAGCTTCATCCGCAAGTGTGGATGCATTCACAGGAGAGTTATGATTATGGAAATTATCTTTGGAGGAGAAGTACAAAATAGTGCCAGACCTCTAGAGCACTCAGGGCGGACACATTAAAATGGGAAATGAGTGGAAAATGCATTAACTTCACTTCACTACACAAACGCACACACACGCACATACACACAACAGAAGGACTTTATGGTTGAAAGTGACTGTATTCAGTCCTGACAGCACTATAACCCACCTGGTGAGGATGACGATGACTATGACGAGGTGGATGATGATGATGATGGCAAAAATGCAAAGTGTAAAATTAAATTGAAATAAATAATTAGATCCCTTTGACAGCCAGCGAGACTGTGTCATTTACCATTCTCTGTGTGTCACCTGGATAAAGCGTGTCAATGACTGAATATAAGTATATGTACGTAATTGCGAGCTTGTAGGTGTGAGTGGGTGGATGGTGGCAAGGTATTTGCCTGGCCTTAACCGCCTGTTATTCAAGCTGTGAAATGAGGCAAGTTTGGAGGGAGTGGCACAAGCAAATATGCTTTCCTTCCAACAACCCTCTAAGCCAGTCCAACCGAAAGCACACACAAAACTGTTGTCAAAATTCCGAGAATAACCTCAACTCCTTGCCATAGTAATAATGTCGAATATACTGGTTAGGTTGAGCAAAGAGCATAGCGTTGAGTTGCGTAGCGTTTCTCAAGGATTTTAATTAAAATGGCACAACAAAGCATAGGAAACAAATACAACTACAACTACAACAAGAACAATAACATAATACCCCACCATTGCTGTTCGGCGTCAGATGCACCACCAAGAATGGCAAACAACTGCCATTAATGGCATTTATGCTTTGCAATTTCACACTTGAGTGCATGGTTATGGGCGAGCCCGAAAGCTTGTTGAACCTGCTAAAGAGACGATTAGACATGCAAAAATATTGGCACACGTTAAATATTCGCCGTTGCCATGTGGCACTTTGTGAGTTGCTCTAACGTATCTTCTGCGTGGGTCAGTAATTAAGTGATTCCACTTTGAAAAGCGAAAATCAATTTTCACGTAATTCGGTTTAGAATCAAAGGCGTCTTATGATTTTTCACTTTTACTATATGGGATACTGATTTATTAAAATCTATCTATGAAGTGATACGTTAAGGCCAAAAGGCGCTTTGCTTTCCTTTTCAATGTTTGCCCGTTTTTGCAAAACCACATAGTATGAGTGGCATGGTCAGCTAAGTTAGTATGTTTGGATTAATAATAACAATAAATGAAGCACATTCTGTTTCAGCCTTTATAGAGCACTGATCACGGTGGCGTATGAGTGTGCCCATTGGCAATTACAAAAAGTATACGTAGGGATGTACCTTAAGGTTAAGGCAAAGTTAAATTATGAGCAATTTAAAGATGCGCAATTGTGTCATATATCGAAATCGGAACATATAGAACATATATCGAATGAGTCATACTGGGTTGCCCAAAAAGTAAATGCGGATTTTTCATATAGTCGGCGTTGACAAATTTTTTCACAACTTGTGACTCTGTAATTGCATTCTTTCTTCTGTCAGTTATCAGCTGTTACTTTTAGCTTACTTTAGAAAAAAAGTGTAAAAAAATATATTTGGTTAAAGTTCATTCTAAGTTTTATTAAAAATACATTTACTTTCTTTTAAAAAATCCGCAATTACTTTTTGGGCAACCCAATATATCGAAATCGGAATATATAGATATATTAATCCCCCATTGCAAATCTTTCACAACTTGATTATAGATGAGTATACTGTTCCCTAAGTAGCCAAATAGGGTGATTGGTTTTTATGGGTCATATATACCAATATATTATGAGAAAACTTTTAGCCCAATAGCATAATGATTAAAAACTGTTGCACGTTAGCAACAAACACACGCAGCTGCCGAAATGAGATAAGTAAACTCTTGATCCTATGGTGGTGGCCTAAAGCAAAAAAAAAAAAAAAAAAAAAAAACTAGACAATAAGAGATATCGCTTTCCAAGCAGTCCTTATTTTCCAATTACTTATTTACGCTTGTGTTAACATCGAATACATTGGGCGGGATGTTTCTCCTATGCCATTACAACTTCCCGAATAAATATATAATTTAATAATCATTTCATTCACCAATTTTCCAAAGACTAAATCATCAAAAAAAAAAAAAAACACTGCTGTTCTTTGAATGAAACATAAACTGTAAACTGTTTGGGTAGTAGGTTACATTGGCCAAAGCATATAACAATAGCAAGTCGTTTTTTTTTTCTCCGCTTTTAATAAAAGCGAAGATTTAGAGATGAATGGAAAGAATGGAACGGCCAAAGTTGAAGTAATCCAATGCAGTTTGAAGACACCTTTGGTCATGTGGGAAAAGAGCGGCTGTTCCATTTTATCCATCTGCCTTCAAATCTCCTCCATTGACTTTGGTTCCTTAGCTCGGCTTAATAATAAAATCTTTGGACAATTGATGACCCCCTAAAAAGGGAAAACGGGCAGGACAGAACAGAACAGAAAAAAATAAAGAGAAGATAATAACAGATATATCTCACAAAACGGATGGAGGACAAAGGGAACAAAAAGTTCATTGCTTTTGCTGCGTAGAAGTTCTGGGTTATTATTTAAATCATGGTGACTTGCATAACCCATCAAATGCTGGCTCCTCGCTGCGAGAAGAGAATGCCGCGAGCCGAACACAATGAAGTGAATGGTGTCTTATACGGCCAAATCCTTCAAAGACGATAAACAGTGATATCCTTGTTTATTTACAGTGGTCATAAATCACATTTGATTTAGTTGTTGTTTCTCTTCGTTTCTTGTGTCCGTTGGATTTGTTTTCGCCTTTGTTTATTTTATATTCTGTGTAAGGCATAAATTATTCATGATTACAAAATGAAATAATGAACAGTAACACCATTCGATGATGGGCAGACTCACGGGCAAACACACCACCCCCCATACTCTTAGTCTAACGGCATCTGAAAACCATATAAACTACAGCAACAGCATTCTCTCATGCAGACAATGGCAAAGATGAGAGCCAGAAGACCGGAAATGAAAATAAGTATCGACCGGAAATAAGCAATGAGTACAATGTACTTAAATGGATGAATGAAGCAGCCGGGGATCAATAGTTATTGTAGCTCTCCGTTTCCTTTCCTACTTGGGCATGGTCAGGCCGCATTGCTGGCCGGCCGTTTTCTATTCATTCAATCAGCCATAAATGTTGAACTCTTTTCAAATTAAAAGTCACAGGCACCCACTGACATTTACCCTTGTGCACGTACACACATACATACATACGTACGCACACTTGCCAGCACAGACTAGACAAGAGAAACGGATAAAATTAAAATGTTGGCCAACCATTAAGTAGCCATAAAAAACTACTGAATTCATTCACCACCATGCCATTGCCACAAAACGCATAAATTATCTTAAAATACTGAAATGTCATTGGTGGGACTTTTGTGTATGAATTAACTAAAAAAATATTTTTTTTTAATTACTTAAAATTTAATTTTAAGTAAACAACAGTGAAAAATCTAACAAATTTTTATTAGATAACAACATTTACTGTATAAGTTTTTTTACAAGCACGTTTAAGAACATGCCTCCGGCGAGTTCATTGACATCGCTTCAGATTAGAGAATCTTTTGCTTGCCATTCATTTATCAATGGTTATTAATCTACATGTGGATGGATCATGAAGATTATGCGAAAGGCAACAGCAAATATGATTTATAGTGGCCCCGACTAATTTTTGTTTGAATAGATTGAGATTTATGGAGTTGTAGATTAAATCAAAGAAACTAAGCGTGTATGTTTTGCCAGTTCACTTAAAGTCTTTATAGTATCTATTGCCTGTATAGCTTATAAGGCAAGAAATGATATCAATTCAAACGACCATTTTTTTATGGGAATACTACTTTTGATTGATTCAAAAGTGTGTGGCAGTATTCTAAGTTAAAGAATGCATTCACTTTTGCTCTGTTTGCTAGCTTCACGAATATAATCTGCTGGTATTATGGCCCCTTGATGTACAACGACTTTCTTCAGTGCATCCATACTGGTATATTTTTTAGTGCTTACCTTGCTCATTAAAATGGCTCAACTAGAAAAGTCAATTGCATTGGCATGCGGCGAATCGAAATGTCATTGTGTGGGCGAAATTAGGTGCGGAACATGATTTTTAGTTATTTTTGGTTTAAACATGCTTTAGGTAATGGCGTCCTGTCTTATTGGTACATTCGTGGTGTACTACCAAATGATTGTGTGCGATCCCAAATCAGCCTTCAAAAGGGTTTCCTGCTAATGAGTCACATTTACTTTGACACCAGGCTCGATGAAAACGATTCGAGAGCGGCCATCGGTGGTCACAGCTGTCCATAACAACACTTGAGATGGACAATTACTTCGTGTGGCCGTATAGTCAAATTCTCAAATTCTGGACCGAGTGCATAGTTCAGTAAACGCGATCATTTTGGGAGTTTACGAATTGCTCGATTTGGAAATTTTTCCCGTCAGAGAACACAATGTTCGAAAATTCACCATGGTCGAAAATGTTCCATGTTTGCAGCAAATACTTTGTTCTTTCGAGTCAAATTTTTTTGCTTTGGTGTAAGATCATCCTTTCACGAGATATTTTCAGGTCTTTAGCCATTTGAATGCCACTACTATTAGGTTTCCCATTAACCTTCTATTAAGGAACCTTAAGGGATACTTCTCTCATATCAATGAGTGAAGTCTGCATTAAGTTTAAGTACAATGATAAGAGAACTCCTTTTTTATGCCAAGTCCGAATGGTGTACAGCATAGCGAGACCACTTGGTAGAGAAGTTTTAACATGACAGGATACCTCACAAATGTAGCCACCATTTGTAAGGGGATAACCACCGCTGAAAATTTTTCTGATATTCACGAAGAGATTTGAACCCAGACGTTCGGCGTTATAGGCGGAATTTCTTTAAATGCTCGCCTTTACCGCCGAACCATTTCAGGTCGTCCAACACTTTGGCGATTGACGACGCTACCGGTATCTATGGTGCGATATACAAAACATTTTGTTCACTTGAGGTGTTTGAGTTCGCCAACAATAGCCGGGTATTATTTTTTTTCACTCAATCACACTATTACGCTTGAACTCCATCACTTATAACTTTCTTTTTAAATAAGCAAATGCTTTTATTGGCTTGTAGACAATATAATGAGCTGTCAATAAAACACATATCATGTAGCTGAAATTTCTAGTTTGACAGATATGCCAGTGTAATCTTGATAACACTTCGGATTCAGCTACTCTATATGCCAGCTGTCACCGTGACCAAGTCGGATCATAGTTGGCATAGATGTTGGATACATAGCGGAACCCAAAATGTTATATTTCAGACAAACTGGATAACAATGGCCCCATCCAAAAGGACAAAAATCAAATCGGCCGATCAGTTTAAAGAAGAATCAAACAAAAAAAAAATATGGTCCGTTTAGGCTATTTCCATCCAAGACGACAAACAGAAGTTGAAAGAATTTGTTTTTACTATATCGGAAGACGACGTTCCTTCGACAGGCACATTTGCGAATTTGGTTCACTTTGGCCAGGATAAACTCAAACTCCTCATATGCGGAGCAATGAGAGCCACGCCCACTGGGACACTGGAAACCATTCTAGATATCCAACCCATTCAGATACCGATTAAGGGTGGGGCAGCCGCTGCGGCTATGAGACTTAAGGCGATGGGAGAATGGATAGAGGATAGAAGCAAGACATACCATTGCGGTATAATAGAGGCGACGATAGGAAAAATGGATAAGAAGAAGTTTCCGATCGGATACTTGAGATGACACTTGAGGTCGAGTAAGAGATACTGCTGCCAGACGCACAGTCTTGGATTGGCGAAACTCTGGTATTGCCATCTGGGAGAGCATGCTATGTATGGGTGGATCAAAGCTAGAGGACAGAGTGGGCCTGGGGATCTACGTAAAGAAACCAGACTGAGATCTGTTTTCGCCAGGCTGAACATAGTATAATCCTGCATGCAGAGATTCGAGCGATCACCGAATGCATGAGGACATCGAGTTTGAACAACTTTACGGACAGTAAACTGGCCATCAGGGCAATAACAACTAGGACGGTATGGTCGCGAACAGTTTTGGCGTGCAAGAAGGAGACTAACGCCTTCGTTGAGAATAGCACGATCCGCATTGTTTGGGTGTCGGGTCAAAGCGGAGTAAGGGGGAATGAAAGATCAGACGATTTGCTTATGAGGGCGAGAGGATCACCAGCACTGCCCGAAGCCTTTCGGGATGACGCAGTCCGAGTTAAGGGCGTGGTCGACGAACGCGCATGTAACACTGTGGAACAGCGAAGGATCGAGAGTAGTCCAGGCTTTGCTGAAAGGAAGTCAGGAGAAGGTCAGTATAGCTTTTGAGGAACATCGAAGGATCGTGAGAAGACGATGCTATTACTGAAAGGAAGTCAGAAGAAGGTCAGTACAGCTTTCGGTATCATCACGGGCTCACTAATGCAAAATCGGTGCGACAAGTGATAGCATGTGTAGGGCATGTGGGGAAGATGATGAGGATTTGGAGCTTTTCCTATGTCATTGCCCGGCTTTCGTGGCTAACACAGACCGGTAACGGTGACGACACAATACCAGACTTGAACCAACTTGGGGGCGTGTTAAGGATTTTGTAAGTAGCACTGAATTACTTACTTAGATTTTCTTTCTTGAGGCCACTTTATAGTATTTAGAGCGCCCAACAAGCCGAATACTGGCTTAGGTGTATGCCCATAGTGGCATGGGGCGGATTAATATCCGCATCCTCTTTTCAACCTAACCTAACTCAAATATTGAAATCACTATGGATTTTCGGAATATGCTACATCTGTTGATGCTTACTTGAAGGGGTTAGCTGTATGTATATCTCAACGCTCTGAATTGAATGAGCCTTTATCTCAAGAAGTAAGATCGAGAATTACGTCAGTGTTGGCCCAATTCTTGAAACGAGTATAACATACAACTTAAAAAGTATTCGAAATCGAAAAAATCTTACCTCGGAAAATGCAATCGGAAGATAGGCTTGTTTCTGGAACCACATCGAACAGTGGGCCTATATTTGGCTCAGATAATGAAAGAGCAAATACATTTCATTCTATTTGAATTTAGGAGTGTATCTAAGTTTTCTACTTAAATGGCCCATTTATATGCTGGACGATGTTGCATTGCTTGTCAAATGATTTGCGGTTTGGCGAAGTCTACTTATGTAAGTACCCGCTGGAACTTATGTAGGTTGCTATACGGCCGTTTTGTGAACGGGGAAATTTTCTCCAAATCATTTGCCAAAGATTTTCAATGGAAAGCTTCGACATCATCCAAGCTGCCCGCTGTCATGGCAGTTCACATTTGCTTGGCCTATGACCAGAAAGAGCAAAAACTATGTGGTTCGCTTTATTCATACAATGGAGGAGGGGGTGAAGTGACATATCCAGCATATATTTGTAAATACACATATCAACTTACATGTTATAGACTAAAGCCTGTGAGCTAGTGTGTACGTGCGTGTGTGTGTGTGTGTGTGCTGATAAATCCATACGTCCAATACTTATATGGGTAAATAAGAGTATGTCTAACTTTATGACACAAGTTTGTTGAGAACGACAAAGTTACATCATTATAAACTACCAAACATGGAGAAGAACAAGAACAACAACATTGACTTTGGCATCAACAGCAACAGAAACATCGACAAGGCAAAGGCAAGAAATTGACATTAAAATCCATAACATCAAGCAAACACACACACACGCACACACAACAGCTGTTACATACATGTAAGAGCAAATAAAGTGAGTAAGCACGAGCTCGATTACACTGGGTTGCTGCTACCGCACAGCAGCCAACTTACAACCCCTCCTGTCCTTACGCTTTTGTTGTTCTCGCTGTGTATAAGAAGAAGTTGGAGGAATTACACAGTGTGAGCGCACCCAGCAGGAGAAAATAGCTATGTGCAATTGCCTCCAAAAGGCCTTACAATAGAACTGTTAGGCCTTTATTTTAAATACTGTTAAAGGGATGGAGGACAAAGACATGGCTTCTGTTTGTATTTGATAACTCGATGGAAGCCGAAGAAATCAAATCGCAATCGGATCTTCGACTGGTTTTCATTGCTAAAATCCTACGAATAAGGAATAATCGTAAATTTTGGGCCAACTTTTTTTCTAGTGTATATGCAATTCATAAGATTGTGAATTGCTTAAGGCCATATTTGCATAATTTTCTATTTTTCGTGTAACCAGTGTGTAATGCGATGTATATTGTCATTCGGAACTTTCGGAAGTAGTGTCCATCTTGATCTTGACCTGTGGAAGAAGTGTTGGAGAAATGTGTTCTGGTTTAATAATAAGGCCTTATAAAAGGCCTGATTTTGCGGGAGTTTCATCAGTTTCCTGTTGGGAATGCCTTGTCATATGCGATGGTGTGTGTGTGTGTGTACGCATTGTTGGTGGGTAGTAAAAAACACAAAGAAGTTAACGCATAATTAAGTTTGAAGTGTTTGCTAAAAGAGAATTAAAGCATGTAACGGAAGGGTGACCTATCGTCAACACTACTACACACATACCAACGCATAGCACCATGCTAGCAAGTACGAAGGTAACACTTATGCTGCTGCATGCTCTTACATAAACACTTACACACTATGTATGAAAAGCAACGCACATACACACTCTCATGCGAATATGTGGACGTGAAAGCCTGCCAATGAACTTTTTAAGGATTCGCATGTTACCACATAATTGACCTCTTTCCCCATCAATGAAAAATTCATTAACTTTCAAGGTTCTTTCCTAGATCACATAGTGTTGGCGATATGCGAATGTGTGTGTGTGTGTGTGTGTGTTTTTATATTTAGACACCGACACATGCACACAAACCCAGCAACAATACAAGAATTTAAATCCACATTTGTCACAAAGACTGTATGGCCATGAAATGAATAAAAGGATTAAATTCAACCGGAGGTGTCCAGGTCAACTCACCTTCTCTCATTTCGAATGATTTCTCATATCTCGAGAAAACATTAATCAATGTCTCTTAGTTTTCATTCATGTCATTTTGCCGAGGATTATGTAAAATACACATTTTCACCAAAATAGGTTTTTGATTAAGCCTTTTATGAATAAACTTTTCCATGTGCTGCTCAGAGACATGAGCCATTTTCCATTGTCAGCTGTGAGAGTTAAGGTTATTGGGGATTTACAAAATTTCTGTCACCGAAATGGTCCCAGACCAAAATCAATCATTTGGTGGGAAAAATGGCAACCTGGAGCCTTCTACATTGAAAGTCTTTTAAAGAGCCAAAAACAAATTTGTTGGATTTGTTGTTTGGCCAGCTGAAACCAAAAGGTTTTGGTTTTGTTTCTACAGGGTGCGCCAGAGAAACTTACTTTTTTTAAAAGGTCAATTAAAACTACAGTATTTCAATTATTGTTTCATTTCTTTACTATGCCCTCCACCATAGGATGGGGGTATTAAAGGTATTAAAGTTTACCGATATTATCGATAGTGGTAAAAACTATCGATATTGACGCAAAAATTTAATTATCAATTCTATCGATAGTGCCATCGGTAGTTTCTCAACTCTATCCCTTAGTCTCACAGCAGTGGTCGCAGCAATTTATCTAGTCTCAATTTCCAGAGGCAGTAGGTGTAGCATTAAACTCAGTGCATCAGATTGTGTCGTCCTCAGTGCGGCTGTGCTGCACAAGCAAGCCAATTTTTGGGTCCAGCTGAGTATTGAACAGTCGGTGGACTTTCAAAGCACCGTCCACCTGACCACAACACCATACAGCACTATAGGTCTGACAACTGCTATATATACCCATAAGTTATATAGGATAAAAACCCGAATTTTAGGCAATAACTCTCTTGCACCGGAGGCCACCGTAGCGCAGAGGTTAGCATGTTCGCCTAAGATGCTGAACGCCTGGGTTCGAATCCTGGCGAGGCCATCAGAAAAAATTCTCAGCGGTGGTTTTACCATCCTAATGGTGGCAACATTTGCGAGGTACTATGCCATGTAAAACTTCTCTCCAAAGAGGTGTCGCACTGAGGCACGCCTTTCGGAGTCGGCTAAAAAAGAGAGGCCCCTTATCATTGAGCTTAAACTTGAATCGGACTGCACTCATTGATATGTGAGAAGTTTGCCATTGCTCCTTAGGGGGATGTTCTTGGGCAAAATTTATATTTGCATTTGTAAATCTCTTGCAGGTGTATAGGCAAAGACTTGCCTTTTTTGTCCTTCCGAAAATGTTGGATTCGTAATTCAATTTCCTATCATACAAAACAAACAGATATTATACCCTTTCAGCAAATGGAACATTTTTTTCTCCCAAGCAAACAGTTACCAACGTGAGTAACTTGTACCTTCTGTTGAAGAGAATTACTTCAGTCTTAAACGGATTTAAGCCTAGACCACGTTCAGTTGCCCACTCCTGTGTCCTACGTAAAGCTTCCTGAATATTGTTAAGAGTGCTGAGAAAACCTCTCCTGATCGCAATAGCCTCATCATCAGCATCCGCTTAGTTGCTGCAAAGCTAATCGGGCAATTCCACAACCAATTTTTAATATCAAATGGGTTTCATCCAAATCTGGATGAAATATTTTTGGATTGGTGTGTCAAATGATCTTTGACCAGCGACAATTTTTTTATTTTGATATTTTGTCACGAAATTCTTTGCTGGCACATGCAGGCACATTAATATGCCATAAATCTGAGGGGAAATGAAGAATGTGGCACATGACGCTGTGTGTTTGTGTTGTGTATGACAGTGCTCGTATGTGTGGCTTCGAGTGGGTGTGGTGTGCTGTGTGATGGGCTGTTTTGGCGGGGGCAACTTCAAATGAACAGCAAACAATGAACAATTTGAGAATTTAAAATGTAACATACTTTTGGGCATAATAAAAATCACAATTTCCTGGCACACAGTGATCATGTCAGACGTCAGACCGACCCATCAACCTTATATGAGAGAGAGGAGTAGATATGTCTTTATGTATGTGTCTATGTGTATGCGAGTGTGTTTATGTTTGCCTTGCCCTGACATCCTGTGGATGCGAATCCGCAATGGACGAATGAAATTTTGTACCAAATTTTGGGAAATGCCATATATGTATGGTGTGTTTGACTGTGTGGCTTAAACAAACCCATCTAAGCAAGGCCAACAACAAACACTTTATGTTGTACGTATTCGTATGATGGTATGTGTGTGTGTATGGGTGTGCATACTTTGTTCATTTAAGAAATCAAAAATCTTGCCAAAACAAAGCTTTTGATACCACACATGCAAGTGATTGGCCTATGGCGACAAGCGACGGCACTGGCAATGAGTTTTATGAATGTGTATGTGTGTCTGTATGTATTTAATTGCAAATATTTTCCCATTCGGCAAATATTCCCAAATTGTTGTGTCGCATGCGTTTCTGAATGATGTTGTGAAATTGTTTTCTCTGCCTCCCCCACGTTGCCCCAGCCCCAATTTTTGCACTGACAATGAATTGCTACGAGAGGCGCACTGAAAAATTGTTGTCCTAGTTTCAAAGATTCAAGCCAAAGATTGGCAAATTTATTTTAAAGATGACCAATTTTCCAACATGTTAAGGGAACATTCCCTTTGGTGAAAAATGTTTTCCTTTATATCAAGGATTTCTTGTTATTAAAGACAAAAATCTAAAATAGGTAAAAGGTAAAAATATCGTTGAAAGTTAGGAAATTGATCTTGGGAGAAGACAACTGTGAACCGTAGTTAAAGAGGCAAAATACCTCCACAAATAGGAGCGTCTTTAAGTGTGAAATATTTTTAGGTAAAGAGGCAAAGTTTAAAAAACAAATTTTTCAAAAAATAATAATTGGACAGCCATCTGGCGCACAGGTTAGCATGTCCGCCTATGACGCTAAACGCCTGGGTTCGAATCCTGGCGAGACCATTAGTAAACATTTTCAGCGGTGGTTTTCCCCTCCTAATACTGGCAACATTTGTGAGGTACTATTCCATGTAAAACTTCTCTCCACAGAGGTGTCGAACTGCGGCACGCCGTTCGGACTCGGCTATAAAAAGGAGGTCCCTTATCATTGAGCTTAAACTTGAATCGGACTGCACTCATTGATATGTGAGAAGTTTGCCCTTGTTCCTTAGTTCCATAGTAATGTTCATGGGCAAAAATTTTTTTTCTTTAAAGTGAAATAAGAACCTATTAGCGATTAAAATTTGTAACGGATGGTCAAGTCCGTGAGTAAATAGAAAATTAAATTTAAAGATAGCATCTTTATTTTAAAGTTTTTTTCCGTAGGCTAAAAGCCTACGAATAAGGAAAAATCTTAAATTTTGGTCCAACTTTTTTTCAGTGCGAGGGGCTAAGGTTTGCATTAGCATGGCATATTTCAAATCAATACCAAATTAAGGAACGAACTTTAACAATTGTTGTTCATGCAAGCATGTATGGCAAATATACAGCCCTCGGCCAAGTTAAACATGATTCTTTGGTGTTTTTGTGTAGTTGCACTAGAATTGAATGAGTCTTTGCCAGTCTTTATGCAAAATCTTAGACCCAGAAAAGTTTCAAATTTTATTTGCTTGGCTTTTATTAGCGCAAATCCCTTAAAAAATAAAACTTAAGAGTAATCTGAGGACCGGTCATATGATTTATGTCTAATCACACCTTTCCACTATCCCATGCTCCAGCAAAAAGCAAGAAAAAAATCACTCAAAATAAAGGATATCGCATGCTTGCTGCTTGTATGTGACATTCCCCTTTGTACCTCATTTGTACCTCATGATGTTGGCCCCTGCTTCTCGTTAATGTTTTTTTTCCCATTGTTTTCCATTTCTTCACACGTTCTTTTTCACACATTTTTTTTTCGTCACTGCCCTGCCTGTGCACAATAAAAATCTCTATTGGCAGATTCCCACAGCCGTTTGCATTGGCCCCAGTTTAATGGCCAAATCTATACGGCAACAGCTATGAAAATGTTGACAGTTTTTTACGGTTTCTAATGCCCAATGTGCTCGACTTGGGTGCCGTGTGCCTTTGTCTTCGGTGCCAACAACTACGGCAACAATAATAACAAAAACACAATGTTTTTAGTGCCATCCAAGACAATGGCCATAAAAAGTGATCCGAAATCCTAACTCAGCCCTGGGAGAAATACCTCTCCCAGTTGTAGGCATGCATGTGTGTTGGTGGCGCTGTGCTCACGACTAGGACAATCATCTTTTGGGCTAACCTCAATGAACTTTTCCATGCTACGCTGTAATGGCGTGTTTACGCCGCCACGTAGTGTGGTGGCTGATGGGAGGAGAGGGGGGGGGGGGGGGACACCAAGAGAGGTGGAATGGCTGAATATATGACTGGTTGGGGTTGGCTTGGCATTGGTTATAAATTACAGAGCATTTCGTATTTGTGCTGACTTTTGTGGTTTCTTTTGCAGGCAGGATGTAATGGTTATGATGAAATCTAATAGCAAATAAACTGAATTCTCGTTGTTGTAAGGAATTTATGTGGCCAATCGTAAAAATGGGATTTCATAAAAACCAATTTCAACAGAAAACAAAAGCCACCACACAACTCATACAATGAAATCTCAGTAAATAAGAACAGAAAACAGAAAAAAACGAGTTTCTGAACTGTGCGAATTCTGCCACCACTTTGAACATTCGCCCTAATTTAGACTTTTCAGTATGCCGTGACATGTATTTTGCCTGGTTGCGGCCGTAGCCTGGCTGCTGCCAAAGAGATTGATTTGTTTAATTTTGCTTGTTTAGCATTAATGAGAAATTTCCAATTATTTTGGCCTCCGTATTACCAAGAATTGGATTCGTTATATGAACAGGAAACAGTTCATCGGTGTCAACTCTATAATACCCGATACCTATGGTTGGGTTATAATAAGGGCCTGAAATCAGACTTTTTAGACAATATTAAGTCCAATGTGATACCACAATAACGAAAGACCAAAGCTTGATTTGTCAATCAATCCGCGCATGCTTCCAACTTAGCAACTGGAAGGTTTAAAGTCAAAACATGTAGGACCCGAAAATAACCACGGTTTGTCGTTTTGGACAAGCAATACTAAGTAACTTAGAGTAGCTTAAAGCGATTTTATGTACGGTGAATAAAGAGAAACTCCTTAAGTTCGGCCGGACCCAGTAGAATGAGGAGTTTTGTAGCGGTGTAGGGATTAATGGCACCCCAAAAACCTGAATATGGATGAAGTTTCCAGGTGGCCATTGGACCCCCAAAAAGGGGCGACTAGGCGATCGAAAGACTATTTGATTGATGTGAAAGGCCTTTGAGAGTAGAATACGAATATGACATCAGTATTTGAGACCAAGTGTCTGGGGCGCCGCCCAACACACAACGCGGATATGTGGATCAATCGAGACAGTATATGTTGCAAAAAAGTAAAAGCGAGCTAAGTTGGGTTGGGCCGAATCTTGGAAACCCACCACTTTGGATTCTACTTAAGATTCATACAAAATAAATTTAGTTGATAATTTTATTCTACATACCTAACTTCTGTCAAACCTGCAAAAATTAAAACTCTAGGAACCAAACAAGAATGATCGAGAGACCGGTTTATATGGGAGTTATATCAGGTTCTTGTCCGATTTGAGCCGTACTTGGCACAATTGGAGGGAGTCATTACAGAACACTATGTGCAACATTTCAGCCAAATCGGACAAGTTGCGGCTTGTAAGGGTTGAAGAAGTCAAATCGGGAGACTTTAAATCGAAAGATCGATCTATATGGCAGCTATATCCAAATCTAGACCCATCTGGGTCAAATTGATGAAGGATGTCGAGTAGCCTGACAGAACTAACTGCCCCCAAATTTCAGGTAAATCGGATAATAAATGTGGCTTTTATGGGCCTAAGACCCTAAATCGGCGGATCGGTCTATATGGTCGCCAGCTTCAGGAGGGGATAACCACCGCTGAAAATGTTTTCTGATACTATAACCAGGAATGGAACGCAAGCGTTCAGCTTCATAGGCGGACATGCTAACCTATGCTCTACGGTGCCTTCCGCTTGTACCACCTCGAAATATTGATCTGCGATCCCATAAGGTATATTCCTGATCGTTTTGACATTCTAGCTCTATCTAGCCATATCCGTCCGTGAGCGCGTAAAGATAGAAATATTCCACAGATACTTCTTATTTATGTAGGTCGTTGAGGATGGAAAATGGCCTCCCTTACAAAGTGGTCCTTCGATTCTGGCCCTAAAAAAATGTCAACCCGATTGGGTTGACAGTTTTTGCCTAATGTTCTGTTGTGACTCCCAATGATCGTGAGATGTATAGTTCTGATGTACTCCCATATTAACCGATCTTTGGATAAGATATCTTGAGCCTCTAAAAGCCGCAGTTGTCATCCGATCGGGCTGAGCTTTATTGTTTTTGAAACGAGCTTCTCGTTTCTATATTTACGACTTTCAACATCCATGGTAAGTATTGTCCAAATCGGTCCGATCTCCCGATTAGACTTAAAATCTTTCATTTTCATCTGGTTTGGCACAATTTGGTACGTAAAGCACAACTAAAAGGAAAATGGATAAGGAAAAGGAAAATTGACAGGGAAAATGAAAATAGATAAGAATTGCTATGCCATTGGTGCTACACCAGTTTTTAAACCGAATCAGACCATATTTGGCAAGTTTGTTGAAAGTCATAGAAACAGTCACTGTGCAAGATTTCAACCAAATAGGATAAGAATTGCGCCCTATAGGGGCTCAAGAAGTAAACTCGGATGGTCGGTTAATATGGGAGCTATATGTTGAAGGTCATAGTAAACGTCACTGTGCAAAATTTCAGCAAAATCGGATAAAAATTAAGCTCTCTAGAGGCTAAAGAAGTATAATCGGGAGATCGGTTTATATTGGAGCTATATCAGGTTATATACCGATTCAAATCATATTTGGCACGTATATTGAAGGTCATAAGGGTTGTGCAAAAGATCGGATTATATTGGAGCTATATTAGGTTATATACCGTCAAACCATATTTGGCACTCATGTTGAAGGTAAAAAAAAAACGTCATAGTACAAAATTGCAGGCAAATCAGACAAAAACTGTGCCTTCTAGGGGCTCAAGAACTGCATTCGGGAGATCGGCTAAAATGGGAGCTATATCGGATTATGGATCGATTCGGACCATATTCGGCACGCATGTTGAAGGTCATAAAAAACGTCATAGTACAAAATTACAAATTAAAATCGGTTAAGGATTACGCTCTCTAGAGGCTCGAGTAATAAAATCAGGAGATCGGTTTGTATTGGAACTATGTCAGGTTATAAACTGATTCAAACCATATTTGGCACGAATGCTGAAAGTCGTAAGGGAAGTTGTTGTGGAAAAGTTCAGCCATACCAGACAAGAACTGCGCCCTTTACAGGTTCAAGAAGTGCATTCTGGAGATAGGTTTATATGGGAGCTATATCAGGTTATGGACCGATTCAGACCATATTCGGCACGCATGTTAGAAAAAGTCACTATGCAAAATTTCACCAAAATTAGATAAGAATTACGCCCTGTAGAGTCTCAAGGAGTGTAATCAGGAGATCGGTTTATATGCAAGCTATATTTAAATATGAACCGATGTGGCCCAATTACAATTCCAATTGACCTACACTAATAGGAAGAATTTGTGCAAAAATTCAAGCACCTAGCTTTACTCCTTCGAAAGTTAGCGTGTTATCCATAGAAGGACAGACGGACGGACAGATTGACGGACATGGTAGATCGACTTAAAATGTCATGTCTATCAAGAATATGTATATACTTTATGGGATCTCAGACGCATATTTCGAGGTGTTAGTATACCCCCATCCTATGGTGGAGGGTACAAAAATAATATGCTCTTTGTTTCAGCTCAATAGTTTGTAACTGAGCCCATTTGATCCAATTACAATTCCAGCTACCTTAGATGAAACTTTAAAACCCATTCATCCTTCAAATTTGACTTAAACAAATTGCAACATAAAGCATCAAAAATAATTTTCAAGACACATATATGCAGCTCGAAAATAACAACCCCTTAACCGATTCAATGTCTTTGAAGTGCTACTTTAAGTCACTTATAGTTCCATATTCTCATACATGTCTGTCTTTGCAACAAGGATATCAATATCTGTCTTGCGTTCCGCATACATTGTAGTCACTTTTATCATGATGACATCTGGCCTGAAGCATATCTGCAATGTGGGGATGCTTAACGAAATATAGCGTTGCAAGTGTTAATAAATTCTCAAATATTTCCCCATTTTTGTGAGGAAAACTATTCAGCCATCTAAACTCAATATCTATGGAAAAATGCTAAAAAGCCTTAAATATCTCCGCGCTACTGCTTCCCCTCATCAATCAAAATGACTGCATTATGGCCCAAGTCGTTCTGCTGTTCTTTGTACCTAAACGATTGTCATCTCGATGTCATTTTATTCCCTCCAGGCATTTGGTGTGTTTTGTTTGTTTGTGTGTGTGTGTGTGTGTGAGCGTGAATAAGAAGGGGAGTCCTTTTCTTCGTCTTCATCTCGATTTGAATTTGAGTAGTTTGTGCTTTTGTTGCAATATACATGGCATGCAAATTATGCCACCGGATGTCCAATTTAGACTAGCGTTTGTAGTGGCCGCAGGCTAAATGCAATGCAGTCTCTTCAGCGCTACACTGTCTCGCATCGGCTCCCTTTTCAAGTCGTTTGCCTTAATAAACATCGAACCCTCTTTCACTGCCAGCGCCATTTGCTACGGTACCTTGCAGGTTTTTCATTTCTCCCTCTTTCTCTGTCACCTCGCTCTCTCTCTCTCTTCCTCACCCGGTATGGCAGGTATGGATTTTTCTTTTGCCTTTGCTTGCTGGGTGGGAGGGCTTCTTACCTTGTGCCATCATGGCTGTGCGTTGCGGACTCGTAATGGCATTGCTTCAAACCATTTCCTTAGGTGTTCAACAATGTCGCTTTGCTTGTCTGTGGTAGAACGCACACACACATGGTAAGAGCAATACACACACATACAAACGTGGTCTTTGTAACATTTTTATGATACAAACTCAAGCAAATGAACAGTGATGTTTAGACACGCACACACACACACACACACACGCCAAGAGCTTTAGCCAAATTCAACACTCCATTGTGAATTCCGCAAAGTTTTGAATTTTCGGCAAATATTTGCATTAGAAATACTTTTGAATACATGTACAATATGTTGTGGTGGTCTTGTGGCTGATATGAGCTGTAGAAGCTGGGGAAGCTGGGGCGAGGCAATGCAGTCGTCGACGCTTTCACATCGAGGCACAACTGTAAACTATTCAAGAAATTTTCTATCAAAATTCTGGAACCAGCCATCACAACCACAGCATTCACTGAGGAATTTTTGTTTATTTTTTAAGGATATTGTCGTTGTCGTTGTCGATGTTTGTGTTGTAGCTTTCATGCTTGTTGTTGCTGTTGTCGGTTAATCCTTTTGTTAAATTTTGATGGAATTCATTAAGGGGTCGTTTGACGTTTTCATTTTCATTTTTATTTCCATTTACATTAAATCGAATGCGAGAGAGAAGGCTTCTCCGTCTTCTTTTTTCCATATATTCTCTTCACACACGTGTGCACACAAGCACGCATACATCCATAGGCACTTATAGATGAAAAAAAAAAACAACAGACACACGCAGGCACAGTATTCCGGTCGGGGATCACAACAACATTTCTCCGAATTTGTGTCCACTCAAGAGTGGCGGCATTAGAGATGTGTGTGTGTGTGTGTGTGAGTGTGTGCGTGTATAGTTCGCTAATGGCCATTAAATGCTCTCTGTTCGTAATCATACGCTCAAGCCCAGGGGAGAAGGAGACAAGAAAATAAGTTGGGTTCTCTGTGGAATAATGTTTTGTTTTTTGCTTTGTTTCACACTCCACCTCACTCGCCAGCTGGCTGGACGATTAAAGGGATATGTGCGTCCATGCGGTCTTCTGTGGCGTGGAGAGTGCTCTAGCCCAGCACTCCTTGTATTGAAAATAAAATACAGGATTTTCACTGTGTGTGTGATTAGCACAAGTGGCGGCGGTAGGCAAGCTTTGCTTGTGGTTGTGGACCAAAAGGCACACGCATACATACATCATTAGTATTGACCATTTTCCATCTCAAGCTTTATACATGTATAGTATGCTCTCGTGTGTGCGTGTGCCTAGGATTATGTTGTTATGTTTGTGGCGCTCGGAGCCTCTGGCCACTGGTTACTGGTATTTATGTAATTTGCAAAATTAGCCCGGCACCGCCGCACTCTATTCCTAAGGATAATGTGCAATTGATTTAATTTCTCATTTAGGAAGGGCAAAAACAAAAGTCCCATGATTATCGACAACTACCATCTTCTCACAAGACGAGTACCATATCTCAACATGCTCCGGCTTCGAGCAATTTGTCTGCAAGGAATGCGTAGCAGCTAAAGGGTTTTGTTCTTTCATTGATTCTCTTATATGCACCTCTACGATAACTGACGGCTTGTTAAGGCATTTTGAGCTCTAAGGACATAAGGATGGTATGTTTTTTCAACACACTTGCTAACATAGCCCCACATTGGGCTCATGAGAGTGTGGATGGGCAAGTGAGTTGGCAGAATTTTGTGAAATGCTGTCATGGCAAAAATGGAAAAATAATACAATAAAAAATATCCTTTTTTATCGCATTTTTCTCAGAGATGGCTGTCGATTTTCTAAAAAAAAAATATATATATACATTTTTACTGGAAATATTAAAAAAAAGAACGACAACAACAAAAATGTGTCATAAAATATATGATGATGTTTTTTTTTGGCGTTGCGTACATTCGCTCGTTTATACATTGCTTTGACTGACAGTCATTTCATTCATCGGAGGGCTTTTGCTCCATATATGTGTATGTATGAGTGCGCGTGTGTGTTTGTTCTGCTTCTGTTTCTCATTCTTGACATCCCTTACAAATAATCCTGCCTTTTTGGAATTCCCTCCGCCCCACTCATGGATGGCTGTGTCGCAAAATAACACCACAAGACAGACAATTCATAAGACAAACTTTTAACATGTTTTCGAGATTTGCCTCGCTGTCCTCATTCGAGGCTGCTTCTTTGGCCGTCAATGCCTTTCCTGCCACTGCCAACACATTCTACGCCTCGCCTTGGCTTACCGGGCAAGCAGCCAGCCAGCCAGCCAGCGAGATCCCTGTTTCTTATTTCATCTCCCATTCACTTAGTCATTGAATAAACATTTCATATGCACACATGACTTAGGAAAGGGGTGGTGTTGGGATGGGGTAGGGGGGGAGGGGGGTTGGCTTGGCAAATCGCTTGAGAACATGTGCGAGACATCATGCTACTGAAGGATGTGAAAAGTTTCGCAGGCATGGTTACTTTAAATGACTATGGCGAAATTATGGTAAACGTCTATCGAGCTACGCAAGAATGTGGTTAGCAAAAAAGTCGAAAGGTCATTATGCCATCTTCAAATAGAAATTTTCCTTTGATGAAATGAAATTTGCATATATTTTTTCTTCTCTTTTCTTTTTGATTCCTCTTCGTCTTTGGCCTCATGCTATGAATATTTTCTCAACCTCTCCTTCGCACTCTCACTCTCTGTCCATATATAAATACATGCCAGTATATATATTTTTCAACAATTGGGAGAGGGGGGCAGGGGGGAGTGAGTGTGTCATTTATGCTTGCCAAATGAATTGGAAAAATATTAAGCAAATACATAAAATATCAAGTGAAGATCTCAATCTATGAGTCCCAACCTTATGGGCTATAATTTCAAAGTGGCAGTATCGATGGAAAAAATTCAACAAGACAAGTAGAAACGTGCCCAATTTGGCCGGGCTGAATCTTGCGAACCCAGAATCCATGGATTCTGGCAACAATTTCCACAAATGAACTAAGTTTTAGGGCATACGTATACTCGAACTCTACACAACAAACGTCCGCCAAATGAGGCAAAACATTGAAGCGTCTAGGGACCACAGAGGACTCGAAGGGGGATTGGTTTATATGGAAGTTTTCTTAGGTTATAGATCGATTTGAACAATACTTGCACAACAATTGCGGATTGCAGGGGCTAATGTTGTCGAGTCAGGAGATAGACCGATTTGGTACACTTGCTAGAAGTCGTAACAAAACATTATGTTCAAAATTTAAGTCAAATCGGGTAGCAATTGCGACTTCCATGGCATGAAAATATGAAATCGGTTGAACGGTTTATATTGCAGATATATCAGGTTATACACCGATTTGAGCCATACTTGTATTGATTATCGTAATGGAAGACTTTGTGCAAAATTTCAGGACAATCGTACTACAATTGCAGCTTTTAGGGCTCAAGAAGTCAAGTCGACGTACCGCTTTACATAGAAGCTGTATCCAAATCTGAACCGATATGGACTATTTGCAATCCACAATGACCTACAGCAGTATCTGTGCACAATATAAAGAGGGTTGCTTTACGCTTTCAACCGTCATCGCTATTTCCACAGACGCACAGTGGAAGAGAATTGAAAAAAAAAATAGTAAGAAATATGCCATTTGAGAACGGATAGGGATATCTCTTTTGAATTCGAAATGCTTTTTGCTGAGGTTTCATCGAGATCGTAAGCAAAATTTCAAGGCCCTAGGGCTCTAAAGTTGGTCACCTTCACATTTCGAAAAATTGTTCGGGTTGCCAAGTCTTCACTTGCGGTCCCATTTTCAAAATACTTTTTTTTGCTGGAACAAGGGCAAAATTCACTAAGTGCTGTCTGATTCAAGTTTTTATGGCCGCGTCCGAACGGCGTGCCGCAGTGCGACATCTCTTTGGGGAGAAGTTTTTATATGAAATAGTACCTCACTAATGTCGCCAGCATTATGAGGGGATAACCACCGCTGAAAAACATTTGTTATACCCACCACCGAAGGATGAGGGTATATTCATTTTGTAATTCCATTTGCAACACATCGAAATATCTATATCCGACCCTATAAAGTTTATATATTCTTGATCATTGTAATAATCTAAGGCGATCTAGCCATGTCCGTCCGTCTGTCTGTCTGTCTGTTGAAATCACGTCACAGTCATTAAAAATTGAGATATTGAGCTGAAACTTTGCACAGATTCTTTTTTTTCCATTCTTCCATTCCATTTTTCCATTCTTTTTTTTCCAGGTTAAGTTCGAAGATGGGTTATATCGGGCTATATCTTGATATAGCCCCCATATAGACCGATCCTCCGATTAATGGTCTTAGGCCCATAAAAGCCACATTTATTATCCGATTTTGTTGAAATTTAGGACAGTGAGCTGTATTAGGTCCTTCGACATTTTTCATCAACTTGGCCCAGATCGGTCCAGATTTGGATATAACTGACATATAGACCGATTCACCGATTTAGGCTCTTATGCCCATAAACGCCACATTTATTATCCGGTTTTGCTGAAATTTGGGACAGTGAGTTGTGTTAGGCCCCTCAACCTCCTTCATCAATTTGGCCCAGATCGGTTCAGATTTGAATATAGCTGCCATATAGACCGATTCGCCGATTGAGGGTCTTAGGCCCATAAAAGCCACATTTTTATAATCCGATTTTGCTGAAATTTGGGACAGTGAGTTGTGTTAGGCCCTTTAAAAAACGTACTTCAATTTGGCTCAGATCGGTTCAGATGTGGATATAGCTGCCATGTAGACCGAACTCTCGATTTAAGGTTTTGGGCCCATAAAAGGCGCATTTATTGTTCGATGTCGCCGAAATTTGGGACAGTGAGTTGAGTTAAACCCCTAGATATATTTCTGCAATTTGGTGTAGATCCATCAAGATTTGCATATAGCTGTCATATAGACCGATCTCTGGATTCAAGGTCTTGGGTCCATAAAAGGCGCATTTATCATCCGATGTCACCGAAATTTGGGACAGCGAGTTGTGTTAGGTCCATCGATATTCTTCTTTAATCTGGCCCAGATCGGTTCGGATTTGGATATAGCTGCCTTATAGACCGATCTCTCGATTTAAGGTATTGGGGCCATAAAACGCGCATTTGTTATCCGATTCTACGAAATTTCGGTCAATGAGTTGTGTTAGGCTCTCCGACATTTTTCTGCAACTTGGCCCAAATTGGTCCAGATTTGGATATAGCTGCCATATAGACCGATATCTCGATTTAAAGTTTTGGCCCCATAAAAGGCGCTTTTATAATCCGATTTCACTGAAATTTGACACAATGCCTTAAGTTAGGCTTTTCGACATCCGTGTCGTATATTGTTCAGATCGGTTTATTTTTAGATATGGCTACTAAAAAGATCAAAATTTTTTTATACACAATTGAACAATGACTTGTACTTATTAGTATTTGGTCCAAATCGGAACATATTTTTCCATATAGTTGCTATGGGGCATAAGGTATGCATTTTTCCTCAAATTTTGACGAAATGTGGTTTACATATATACCCGAGGTGGTGGTTACCAAAGTTCGGCCCGGCCGAACTTAACGCCTTTTCATTTGTTTTCTGATGTTTTACCCACGTTCGAACACAAGCGTTCAACATAGGCGGACATGCTAACGGTGGTCTATTGCTGGATATTGCTCGAAAAATCTTACTCTCTGGCATTCATTCCATAAAATAGGAAATATATTTCTGAAAACGAAAATTAAAATTGAAAAATTCTAAGAAAAAAAAAGAAGAAAGATATCTTTATGACCCTTTTTGAATTTGGCAGATAAAAATGACCTTAAAAACAAAAAATTAATCCTGCCCGAAGTTTGTTACTAAAATCCCCAAAATACCCATTTCGGGCAAAGATGATTTTAAAACCAGCATTATTTGTAGTAAATTTTGCTGCGAAGGCAAATATAATTGATGCAAAAAAAGTTTGCATTCGTTAAGGGGACATACGAAGTAAAAAAAATTAAGTCCGGATGGTGGGTCTGGGCTTTGTATTTTGAAAACTCGAGAGCGACTATATATTATATACTCGGTTGGGTCGGTGCAAAGGAAATGACCAAATGAATATACCCTCTATTCCATGGTGGTGGCTATAACCCATGTATGTAATTCAAACTGATCTTTGTTTTGTGTACGTAAAAACATTCGTCATCGTGGGGCTTGTCGTGACCTTGGAATAAGTTTGTATCATGAATTTTCTTTTTCTTCTTTGAGAATTGAGGGTATTTGTACTTACACTCTTTCCGCAAATCGGTGCATCGCCTACAAAGGGCAGCCTTGCGCCAATATGCCTTCTGCTCCCCTGCTTGTCCAACAATCGACCGCGCAAGTCGCCAAGCCGCCTCCAACGCCGCCTACCTCTGCCACATGAAGTAGGTAAGCGTTTGCTGTTAAGCGGTATCGTATAAAATTCTGCACAATCCTGGTGTTGAATAAATTCGAATAACAAACGAAAATTTGGCACGTTCTCAAAGCTCTGCGGCCGATGCACGATCACAGTCGTCGTACGCTTGCGACTGCCTATCTGAGTGCGAATACAGACGCGAAGGCGAATACGGATATGGCTACGAACACAGTGCAGTCTAGCCCGTGCTATGATGGCGGCAAATTGACACGGTCGACACGCGCGATTAAGCGAATTGGAATTCTCGATATGCTTAGAGCCCGTTATACCGACACTTTTCGTGGCGCATTGACTTCTCCGTGGAGTATTTGGGCCGCAGTTTGTCCTTGAGATGATCCTTTTAGCTCGTGCACAAGGAGAATTGATTTGCAAATGCAGCATCAGTGGAATGTCATCATTTCTGGATAGCCCCTAATTGATTTGACTTTTATTCACTCGCTCTCTCTCTCTCTCTCTATCTATCTGTGGCTTTCTCTTTTCAACCTCAGACGCACCTTGTATCAGGTATTAAGCCACAAGAGTCATATTTCACTTAATTGGCAGTTGCAATTGCAGTGTTGGTTGAAGTCGCAAGTCGTAGTTGTGGTTGTTGCTGTGCCTGTGGCTGTGTTTGAGTGTATTTGTGGCAAGTGGTAGTGCGTTTCTAAAGGATTTGGTTTCTCGTCTATTGGACAGTTGGCTTAATTGTGTGCCGCATACGACTTGGGGCTCTTATCAGTGGAAACACCTCTTATGCGAAACCGTTTGTCCTTCCTTGATTGACTTCGAGTGCAGTCCTTTCGTACAACCGCTCGCTCTCAACTCGAATGTTTGCATACTTTCTTCAGTGGCAGGCAGTCGGGTTACTAGGATCGTGGTAATTAACATGAAATTGGCCGCAAGCTCACTTCGGTTCGCATACAATGTGGTCTACTGCAATGAGATTAAGAACATTTTGGGACAATAAGTAATCGACATAAATGGGAATCTGTGCAAAACAAAAAAAATTATTTCGTACTCCAGCCAGGCTCGCTGCGCGTTCTTTCATAATATAGGGAGCGAAAATTACCTTTGAATATTTATTGGTAATACCACGTTACAAAAGTGGCATACGTATGTAACCTCTATCCCATTAACTCCTAACCCTCAATTACCTAGTCCGATGTTGATTAAATGTCATATCATCCTTAGTTGTACTGACATAGACATTTGTTCATATTTTATTAAGGAAAAACAAGTAATTTAAGACTAAAGGGGGGCCATGCCGACTATAGCTTCCCTAACAGTGTTATTTCGCGATGACATTTTATGGACACCATGCAAATGCCGAAAAATGCAAATTAGCCCATGAACATTCCACCAAGGAACAGGGGCAAACTCCTCACATATCAATGAGTGCTGTCCGATTTAAGTTAAGACTCAATGATAAACGACCTCCTTTCTCCTCCTCCTATCCGAAGGAGGGCGGACCCTCGGCGTCATAGGCGGACATGCTAACCTCTGCGCTACGGTGGCCTCCATATGGACATCATACTCGTATGTAATTCTGAAGCGCTTTGGTGACAGACAGACAGAAGGACAAAGCTAAGTTGAAACAGAAAGTAATTCTGAATCGATCCGTATACTTATCAATGGGTATATATCTCTTTCTTCTAGGTGTAACAAACAAATGCACTATATCACCTTGTTATAAGAACACCAATAGTGGTGAAGGGTATAAAAATTTAAAAAAAAAAGATTTTTTTGGGCAATCTTATATAGCAGACATTTGGCCCTGAAAAATTATATCAGATTCGTGTTCTTCTCTTAACTACCTTTTGTTTGAGCCTCCTATTGCCATAGTTGATAAATATTTCCTGCAACTTCCTGGGGGTGGAGCGGCCCCCCGAAGTGTGCTCTCGGTGTAAAAATCTCTTCTGGTTATTCAACTGTTGCAAGTAATCCTCACTACTACTCACCCTTATTTTAGTTTAACATATTTTTTTCAACTATATTCCCACAAAAATTCCACAAAATTCTAAATCTAAACCCCTACAAAATTTTATAATTTTTTTTTTAACGGACTTATAATTGTGTAGACAATCAATTCATTGTCATAATCCTATGCAATACGAGTACGTACAATGGCTCTAGAATTACCTCCGAGTTCATCCAGTGCTCAACAACATTGGGTGGTGGGTCAACACCAACATCCTGTCATTGTGCCGGAGGGGTAACAACCTAAATTCCCAAGCAATTTGCCTTTTGTGTGTTTTTGTGTTTATGCGGGCTGTGCCAGCCAAGCAATTCGATAATGAGATTTAATTAATTCTGCATTGTGAAAATGTCCTTATTTCCGTTGTCAATTCCGTCAATGGTATTTTTGGCAAATGCTCGTTTTGTTTGCTGCATTTGCTCGTTTGGAGCCTTGTTGCACTCTGTTGACACTCAGTTTTGAAATATTGCCAAAAATAGAAAAAAGCTACGCAAACTCAAACATTCGCAGTAAGCACACATACATGTGTGGCATGTACACGCACACACCATTAAAAAGTTGGAATTGGCAAATTCACATGCACACTCATGTGGGTTTCTGTTCTGTTTCGGTTTTTTGTTTTTTTTTTTTTTTTTGAGGGGGGACTCACATATATGAATAATAGACATATTTATATACCCCTCAATAAACAGGATATGTCCATTTATATGCGATGCATATGCATCTGCACACACACACACACACACTCGGTTGTGCAGCCCCAAATAAGAACAAAAGCAAAACCGAAAAAAAGAGGCAAATGGATGCAGTCTTTTTCGCCCCATAATCCATGGCATTTTATGTGGGAAATTGTCTCTTTGCCTGTGTTTGTTCGCGACTGATGATGGCTGGTGATTTGAAACAAATCCATGTGAGAAGCATGGGGACAGTAGTGGATGTGGGAACTTGGTTCATTGTGATGAAATGCATTTTCTATGAATTTTTACGTCTTTTTTCGAGCAGTTCATATATTGTAGAATGCGATCCATACCAAAAGCCCTCACGGCAAAGTTGAAAATGTTTGCTAAAGTTGCATACAAATTTGAATGTTTTAAGCGGTAGGCAACAACCAGAAAATCCCTGGCAAATGCATATTTATTAACTTATGCCGAAGCCATCTGCATTAGGCAATGATGGAAATGCATAAAACGCTATGAGAAATAAGCCAAGGCAAGTTTTTGCATTTTAAGTTCGAATAACAAAAAAAAAATGGGAGACGAAATGGAAATAAAGACAATCATTAATATGGACTTTGTCATTGAGGTTGTAATACCAAAATGAGATTGAGATACAAGTGCAAACAACTAAAAATGGATACCCACCACCATATTCATCATCCTATTTTATTTCACCTCCACTACCATATCCATAGACATATCCAAATATGGGCTGGTCTGCTTCATAGTTAATTCAGGTGTCAAGAACTCTTATACAGCTTTCAGCGAAATTGGGCAATAAATCCGCTTTTAATGGGACTAAGATCCTAAATTGGAAGAACGGCCTATATGACAGCTATATCTTAATATGATCCGATCTAGACAATATTCTGATCGGATGAAGGGAGAACCAAAGTAATAAATGAGGCTTAAGACACTGAATTGGCAAGTCGGTGAACATGGCAGCTATGTCTATTAAAATATGGTTCAATCTAGATAATACTCTAGTCGGATGAAGGGAGACCCAGAGCAACTCGCTGTTTAAAATTGCAGCGAAATCGGGGTAATAAAGGCAGCTTTATCGGCTTTAGACACTAAATCGGCAGTTCGATCTACATGACAGCCATATCTAAATATAGTGCTCTCTCGATAATATTCTGGTAGGATGACGGCCTAAGGCCACTAATAGTTTTATATTTTAGGGAAATCGCCTTTTGTGGTCTTAAGTCATTAAGACCATATGGCAGCGATATCCAAATATGATGCGATTTTACCCGTTCAAGAACCTTACCTGCGTATCAATGAAATATGAATCTGTGCAAAACTTTACATCTAAATCTCAATTTTCGAAGGCTGTAGCGTAATTACAACTGACGGACGGACAAACATACTAACGATGTCCGTATGTTTGTCCGTCCGTCAGTTGTAATCACACTACAGCCTTCAAAAATTGAATTATAGAGGCTTAAATTTGTATTAGAATCTTACGACGATCAGAAATATATGTACTTTGTAGGATCGGAAATGGATATTCCGATTGTTGCAAACGGAATGATTAAATGAGTATAATACCTATCATATGGTGGTGGGTATGAAAACCAAATGAAATTGTGTAGCTCATAAAGTTGTGATATCCATCATCCAATAATGTTTGGTATCAAATTACTAGAAAAATAAGT
Organism: Stomoxys calcitrans; assembly: GCF_963082655.1. NCBI lineage: Eukaryota > Metazoa > Arthropoda > Insecta > Diptera > Muscidae > Stomoxys > Stomoxys calcitrans. The sequence continues at coordinate 236,900,291 of NC_081553.1, read as the reverse complement.
TTGCTGATGCCAGCAAATACTTTTTGCTGATTTAAGCTAAAATTTATCTACTTTTAAAGAAATCCATTTCAAATGTTCAAACTTTTTAAGACAATTAAAGCATTTGTTAAAAAGGGTTAATTTTAAGCTATTGTCTTTATGGCAACACTGGTTTAAACAGCTCATTCATATTTCATATTTTGTTTCACTGTCAAACATCTCCAGTTTGGTGTATAATTTAACCATGAATCGTCTTACAAACGAACAACACTTGCAAATTTTCGAATTTTATTACCAAAATGCGTGTTTTGTTAAGAAAGTTCATCGCGCTCTTCTTCCATTCAGCGACGAAGCTTATTTTTGGCTCAATGGGTACGTAAATAAGCAGAATCGGCGATTTTGGAGTGAAGATCAACCAGAAGCATTGCAAGAGATACCAATGCATCCGGAATAGTCACAGTTTGGTGTGGTTCATAGGCTGGTGGCATCATTGGACCGTACTTCTTTAAAGATGATGCGAATCGTAACATAACTGTTGAGCGCTACCGTGAGATGATATCCAACTTCTTTTCCCCAAAATGCACGAGCTTGACTTGCATGACATGTGGTTTCAACAAGACGGTGCCACATGCAACACAGCACGCCTTACTATTAACTTATTATGAGGCGACTTCGGCGAATATTTTATTTCACGTTCGGCACCGATCAATTGGCCGCCTAGATCGTGCGATTAAACGCCTTTGGACTATTTTAAATATGTTCAAGCTAATGTCTATGCAGACAAGCCCGCTTCAATTGACGCTTTGGAAGACAACATTGAAGCATTTATTCGTGAGATACCGACCGAAATGTTGGAAAGAGTATGCCAAAATAGGACTAAGCTGATGGACCATTTGAGGCGCCGTCGCGGTCAATATTTGCATGGAATAATCTTTAAACATTAAATTATATGGAGCGTACTATCGATTCAAATGAAGATTTCATAAATTTTTCTGAATTCTATTAGTTTTTTTTTATCTATCCCATAACTCTTAAAAAAATCACCCTTCATATAAACACTCAAAATGACTGGTTGGATGTGCATGTGTTTAAATTGATTTTTTTTTATCCCACCACCATGGAATGGGGGGTATACTAATATAGTCATTCTGTTTCTAACAGCTCGAAATATTGACCTGAGACTTTCTAAAGTACATTTATTCTTGATCGTCTTAACATTCTGAGTCTATCTAGCCATGTCCTTCCGCCCGTCTGTCCGTTCGTCGAAATCAAGAAAGCGTTCGACCGAATAAAGATATTCGTTGAATTTTTGCTCAGATACTTATAGATGTAGGAGGATGCCGTGGCGCAGAGGTTAGTATGTCCGCCTATGACGTCGAACGCCTTGGTTGAAATCCCGGCGTGAACATTAGGAAACAATTTTGGCGTTGGTTGTCCCCCAATAATGCTGGCTGCATTTGTGAGGTACCCTGCAATGTCAAAATTTCTCTATCAAGTGGTGTCGCTGTGCAGCACGTCCTTCGAACTCGGCATAAAAAAGGAGGCTCCTTATCATTGAGCTTATACTTTAATCGGACTGCACTCATTTTTATGAGAGAAGTATCTCCTGTTAATTAATGGAATGTTCATGGGAAATTTAGTAGTACAACTTCTTATAGATGTACGTCTTTGAGGACTGCAAATGGGCAATATCGATTCAGATTTGCATATGTCCTTCTTATAAACCGATCCCCAGTTTTCATTGGATTTGGCTGAAATTTGGCACAAGGACTTGGGTTCTGACTTTCAATATCAGTGCCGTGTTTAATCCGAATCGGTTTATAAATTGATGTGGCCCCCATACAAACTGATCACAGGATTTGACTTCTTGTGCCCCTAGAAGCCTCCATTTTCACCTAACTGGGCTGAAATGTAGCATAGAGACATTGAGACCAAACTCCATGCCAAGTATGTTTCGAATCGGTCTATATACTGATATAGCCCCCATATAGACTGATTCCCGGATCTGACCTCATGAACTCCTAGAGGCCTCAATTTCCATCTAGTTTGGCTGAAATTTGAAACAACGACTTCTGCTATAACTTCCAGCGTACGTGCCAAGTATGATTCGAATCGGTCTATATTTTGATATAGGCCCTTTGAATACCGATTCCCCGATGTGACTAATTGAGAGCATGGCAGACGCAACAAATTCCCGATTTGGTTGTTATTGAATAACTCAAATACGAACTGAGTTAATAAAGACAAATTTTTGGCGGAATTCATGGTGGTGGGTACCAAAGATTTGTCCCGGTCGAATCTGGCACGTTTTTACTTGTTTGCCTATATGAGTCGTTCAAAAATGGGTGGCAGCTGCACGAGCTTGGGAAGTTATGACAGAAATATCCCCTTTTTCTTAATCGAATGTTCGTGGGAAATTTAGGAAGTTAATTCACTTCCCCCTAAGGTGTTGGAAAGTTTAAAAACTCACAGTTATTTATAGCAGAAATTGTGATTAATCATAAAACTAAGACCATTGCTTATTTAATTGCGTGAAATAAAAATCGTAACATGTAATGCTGTATTTAACCGAATTAAATATCCCCATTGGCGTTCATTTCCGAATTACATTAAAATGTGTATAAAAATATTGATAGTTGAATTCCTTGTGAAATGTTTTACGCCATAGGCAATGAAAAGTTTGCCTTGCATGTGGGCGACTGAAACTTAAAGCGATCTATTTTTTACTATCATCGAATCGAGATAAATGCAGTTTTAGAATTCACAATTTTTATTCCATTACATAAAAGTATAAAGCCATAAAATTGCATTGCATCGGATATGATTTTTCCCAATCAAAACCAAAGTCTGATGGTTGTGTTTTTTTACTATTTTTGCTTTACTAAACTTATGATTGTAAATCGAATTTTTTTATTTCATGGAGTGGGTGACTCCCGCTTTTCATGCTTCGCATTACATAACCATGGTTTCAAAAATGCAAATTTTATTTCGAAACTTGACAAATGCCAAGCTCAACAGTAAATGGGATTCAACAAGAACTGGAAACTATGACAACACAAATCTCAAACATTCCACAGTACGAGAACCAGTAATCCTTTAGCTTTGCGACAACATGATACAAAAAAAATCATATTTCATAACACATGAAACTAACGAACGAGCAAACGTTTGTGTGGAACCCGCACACGCACAACTTCACATATTGCTCATAACATCAGCGTCATCGTCATCGTCATCATCATAATCATCATCGGTAGGCAAGGAGGGAATCTCATGACATTGTACAATGTACATATTTAAAAAACTAATTAAATGTTATGATGTACTTCACTTTGTATATGTGTTAACATTATGCTCGCATACGGTGTATATGACCCATTTCTGTTTGCAATCAAATAATAAAATATAATTTTTTTTATTCTAAGGGAAATTGTAATTTATTCAAATTGATGTGGTCTTCCAGTGACATTTTCATTTGAATAGTAATTAAATGTAACACTCAAAGCTGGCTCATTGTGTTCGAGCCCCTTATTCCGAGCGCAATGAAAATTTAAATTGAATAAATTTTAAGTGGTTAATACAAACAACTTGAAACACAAATATTGTAAATCTATCGGTGCTGGGTGGCGTATAATTTATATAAACACCCTATGATTGCTTTCAGAACTCATACGACCCATAGGCCGAGCACACCTGATCACTTCACTTGAAATTTGACTGGTATGTTTAAAATAGAGTATTACCCCGAGATACGTAGTCTCGGATAACGTATTATCGACTTACGTCGTCTCAGTGGTTTCAAAGAAAAAATACGTCAATGTACTTTTGGGTTGTACTCGTTGTTTATTTCGGGGAATCACAATATTGGTCAATGTGCGTGTTTGTTTATAGTCTCTCATTATCTGGTGTGCCTGTTTGCTCATTTGGTGAGAGGGCTCACAATAAAGGTAACACATTAGCTTGGCCACAGACCACAATTCGATCGATACAAAAAATAGGGGTAAAGGACTAAAAAAGGCCAGACGTTAACATATGCACCTATGATGCTAAACGCCTGGAAAAAAATTTTCTGTGGTGGTTATCCCCTTCTAATGCTGACGACATTTGTGAGGTACTATGTCATGTAAAAATTTCTTCCCAAAGAGGTTTCGCACTGCGGCACGCCGACCGGACTCGGCTATAAAAAGGAGGTCCCTCATCATTGAGCTTAAACTTGAATCGGAAAGAGGAAAGTAGTTTGGCCCTTTGCTTAATGGAATGTTCATGGAAAAAATTTGCAAAGGGCTGTTTACGGGGAATTTAAAAAAAGTATAATTTTTGCTGTCCTCTTCCTAAAACGAACCCCTGATGACTAATTCCTTCTCCTCTCTAGTTAAAGGACCCAAAATACAGGCAATATGACATAGACTCTTAGTTCGGCCGGGACGAATTTTGGTTACCCACCAACTCGGGTGTATATGTAAACCACCTTTCGTCAAAATACGGTGAATATTGGATAACTGATGTCGAAAAGCCTAACATAAGTCGCTGTATCAAATTTAACCAAATAAATCGGATAAAAAATAAAGCTTTTAAGGGCTTCAGACCCTTTTATCGACAGATCGGTCTATATGACAGCTATATCTTAATAAAGTCCGATCTGAACCATATTAAGGTCGGATATCGGGAGGCTCAAAACAACTCACTGTTCCAAATTTCCGAAATCGGGTAATAAATAAAACTTTTATGGGCTTCAGACCCTTAATTGGGAGATTGGTCTATATGGAAGCTATATCTAAATATAGTTCGGTCTGAACCATATTAAGGTCGGATGTCGAAAGGCTTAAACTGTTTACAGTTTCAAATTTCAGCGAAATAAATTAAGCTTTTATGGGCTTCAGACCCCTTATCAGCAGATCGGTCAATATGACAGTTATATCTAAATATAGTTTGATCGAATAACCCACTGTTTCAAATTTCAGCGAAATTGGGTAATAAATAAAGCTTTTACGGGCATCAGACCCTTTATCGGCAGATCGGTCTATATGGCAGCTTTATCTAAATAAAGTCCGATCTAAGCCATATTTGAATCAGTTGTCGGAAGGCTTAGAATAACCCACTGTTTCGAATTTCAGTGAAATCGGATAAAAGTGAAGCATTTATGGATATTAGACCCTTTCTCGGCAGATCGGTCTATATTGCAGCTATATTCCAATATGGTCCGATTTACCCCGTTCAAAAACTTAACCAGCGTGCATCAAAAACACGTATCTGTGCCAAATTCCATCTCAATATCTCAATTTTTAAAGGCTGTAGAGTGATTACGAAAGACGGATGGGCAGACACACGGACATCGTTAAATCGTCTTAGAATTAGAATTTACGACGATCCGAAATATATATACTTTGTAGGGTCGGAAATTAGTATTTCGATGTGTTGCAAACGGAATGACTAAATGAATATACCCCCTATCCTACGGTGGTGGGTATATAAAGAACTTGGAGCCGCAAGAATGAAGGCTCATTTTGGATTTCAAGACACGAGCTTAAAAAAAGTTTTTCATATTCGTGTTCCTGTGGTCGTTTTGTTGGTGGGTTCGTGAGTGAAATCGTAAAATTTTGATTTACGTCGCGATTTTTTGGAACCAATAACATCGAAAGCCAGGGTATTACTGTAAAATAAAATAAAATAAAATAAAATAAAATAAAATAAAATAAAATAAAATAAAATAAAATAAAATAAAATAAAATAAAATAAAATAAAATAAAATAAAATAAAATAAAATAAAATAAAATAAAATAAAATAAAATAAAATAAAATAAAATAAAATAAAATAAAATAAAATAAAATAAAATAAAATAAAATAAAATAAAATAAAATAAAATAAAATAAAATAAAATAAAATAAAATAAAATAAAATAAAATAAAATAAAATAAAATAAAATAAAATAAAATAAAATAAAATAAATAAAACTAATATAAAATTTATAATATAAAAAATAAAAACAAATTTAGAATAGAGGCTCGCTTCTTGTCTTAATAAACAGCCTCTGTCCGCATGCAAAATGTGAAAAGTAAATGTGTGCATGTGAGGGCAACATCTTGACGTTTCCATAATCACTACTCTCTCTCTCTCTCTCATTCTCCCTGTGCAATGTATCACTTATGACAAATGAGCTCTTCTAAGGGGGTGAAAGGTGGCTGGTATTTCCGTATATGATAGTTTTTCCATTACGGCTAAACTAAAAACTAATCTCACAAATCTTGATTAGTTGAGACTGGCTAATCGCCGTCGAGAGCACATGAGCGAGGCGCCGAGACTGCGATTCTGAGGCAATGGTCGAGAGATGAATGGACCGAGGCATTAACATTACACTCACACACACACACACACACACATACACGCACACTACACAAAAACAAGGAACTAAGAACATGTTCATGAAGTGTCTAAAGCCCTTGGTGGCGTCTGCATAGCAAGGGAATGAAACGAAATGAAATGTTTGTTTTTACAATAAAATATTTATGTATGAACAAGTATGAATGCCCAAAGAGAAAGGGAAGTAGGCCTTACAAGAGGGCTAGAAGACCTGCTAGCTGCATTATAACTTTATGGAAAATGAACATGGTTTTATATATATATGAGTTCAGTCTGATGTATTCTCGCTACAATCTTCACACACACAGAGAAAACAATTTTTGATCTATAAGCTGACTTATGATCATATCTCGAGCCTATACACAGACACATTTTGAGCAGAGGGTTGTTTATGATCTTCTTACAGATAGGCTGGAGGCATTAGCGAAGCCAGTTCAGCTTTCTGGGTGGGGTGGCTAAAAACCTTTGAACACCCATAACTTTAGCAAATTTTATCGAAAACTGTGAAATTTTTTTAATTCTGGGGGGTTTTAAATTTTTCTGCGGGTGCTTAGCCCACCCCCAGAGGCCTTTCTACTTCTTTATTTAGTGCTCGTTTAAATGAAAACAAGTTTCCTTATCGTTCGATTTCTTTAGTAACATCTTTTTCATGCCTTCTACCTGGTTTGGTGCATTAATGCGTTGTGTTCTATACTAAGGCCTTAAAAAGGGCCTGGTTATGGGCGAGCTAACCTGTTTTCCTTATCATATTTTATAGACATGTGTTGGTATGTGTGTGTGTTTGTGTTTAGATTTAGTTCAGCACACATCCTTTTTTCGTTGTTCTTGCAGACTTTAGACGCCATTATGCATTGACGGCGTCCCCCAGTCATGTCGTTATGCATACAAAGCGCTCCCCGCATCCTTCGCAGCCCAACAGGCCACAGTGGCCAGTCATGTTGCAGGTTGGTTGGAAAATCATGCAAAGCAGCTGCAGCGGTTGCCGTCTACATCTACATCTAACATTGGATGACGTTGACAGTCAGCCCATAAAGTTCGTTGGCAGCAGCAACAATGAGCGTTGCACAAGCATGGCCAAGTGACGACTATAATCTCGGCATTCCATTCTCATCTTTCAGATTCTCCGAAATAATGGAAACGGAGACCATTTGTTATGCATTCCAACAAAAGCCAAACAAAACGAACTGAAGCAAAGCAAAGAATGTAAATGGAGTAACTTAAAGATTTAAAGACTGGCAAACTTGGACGACTAGTTTTGGTCTCTTCCATTTCGCCAGCCACGTCGATGGAAACGCTGAACTTTCCTCCGAATATGATACGAGAAGTAAAACAAACAAACAAATGAGACTACTACACGAACAGGGACACATACAAGTGTTGGACTCCACCAGGGGTAAGAGGAAAGCAGGGAAATTGAGTAGACAAAAGATTTCGACTGGCATTGTTTCGTTTTATTTTCAGCAATTCTGCTGATGACCATTGTTAACTCATCCATGCCAAAGCCATCGCGTTTGTTGTCGTAGTTCGTTGTTCCTATTGTGAGCGCTATGGGGCAAACGATACATTCAAACACACACACACACACTCAATGATGCAGCTTGCCTTCCTTTTCTCCTTTCTCATCGTTTAAGCATTCGATGTATATCTACCATCTTATGAAAGAGGGGCGTATAGCGGTAGTGCTACTTGCAAGATGCACTACTACCTGTACTAAAATCGAAATAGCCCCCTTTTACTGGCCAACACAACAAAACAAAAGGACTTGATGTCGCGTTTTATTGAGCATCTGAGGCAAGCAAACCAAACAGATAAAGGAAATGATTTCGCTGTATTGCACACAATTGGGATTTTTGTGTGTGTTTTGGCTGTTGAATGGCAGACCACCACGTGTCTCAGTGAAATGGCCCATAAAAGGTTCAGACGTTGGCGGTTAAGTTGAGTGATGAACGCTGTGATTTTTACCTGGTTTTCTCTTTATCCTCCAGTGATTGTTTGGTGATTTTTTAAGAAACATGAGATTCAGTTTTTATCTACAGTTTTGGAATCAACTTTTACAAAGGTGGAACATTAATAACGACATCAAGCTCCATGAAATGTAGCAGGCAAAAGTTGGATATGGATTAAGATTTACTTATCGCAACTAAATACCGAAGGAGTTACATGGAGAGCTTCCAAATGAGAAAAGTGTGATCTACTAATGCCTGCCTTAATTGGAAGTGTCACATTCAGGAGCGTACTGAGAAGACTCACAGATGTTGGGCACTATGTAGACGGGCCATAGGCTCGAAATGGGGCTTGAATCCGAGGATAGTCCACTGGCTCTACAGGAGCGTGATTACGCCAATACTTACTTACGCCTCAATAGTTTGGTGGACAGCTATGGAGAGAAAGTGCAACATAACGACCATACAACAGGTTCAGTCAACATGTTGTCTTGTCATAGGCGGAGCGATGAGGACCACGCCCAATAGGGCTCTGGAGACTATTCTAGATATCCGATTCATTGACATACAGATTAAGTGTGAGGCAGCCACTGCAGCTATGAGACGAAAGGCGATGGAAGAATGGATTGAGGATGATACAGCTAATACCATCGCGGTACAATCGAGGCGACGGTAGGAGACCTGGAAGAAAGGGGAGAGGTTTCCGATCGGATACCTCAGATGAACCTTGAAGTCAAGTGCGAGGCCCTACTGCCATCGGCACAGCCTTGGATTGACGGAACCCTAGTATTGCCATCCGTAAGATCATGTTACACAAATGGATCAAAGCTAGAGGACAGAGCTGGCCTTGGGGTTTACAATGAGAACCCAGGACTGAGATCTGTTTTAGACTGCCTGACCATTATACGGTCCTACAGGCGGTGATCCGGGCTATCACGGAATGCGTGAAGTGGTGTGTTACTAACGCGAGGACGTCGAGTATGAATATCATAACCCGAAGCCTTTCGGGTCGACGCAGTTCGAATTAAGGTAGTGGGCAACGAATGCGCATGCAACATTTTGGAACAGAGAAACGGTCGGTAGGACGGCGAAACACCTATGGGGGGATTCACATCGTGAGAAGACAAGGCTATTACTGAAAAGAAACAAGCAGGAGGTCAGTGTAGCTATTGGTATCATAACGGGAGACATAGGACTACGAGCTCACTTATGTAAATTCGGTGCGGCAAGTGATAGCATGCATGTAGGGCATGCGAGGAAGATGATGAGACGTTGGAGCATTTCCTTTGTCATAGCACTTAGGTGGAGACACAATGCCAGTCATGAACCAACTTAGGGGAGTTGTATTGAAAACAATTAAGGGTTTTGTAAGTAGCACGGAATTTCTAATATAAAATTTTCTTTTTAGAGGTTACTTTATAGTTTTTAGAGCGCACGATAAGCCAATTACTGGCTTAGGTGTATGTCCATTGTGGCATGGGGTGGATTAATATCTGCATCCTCTTCCATTGTGATATTGTGAACAGGAAAAGGAAGATCCATTAAAAACGCTTTAAAAAGCCCAACAATTAGTTAACTTTAACATCAGCTTATTCAGAAACGTCCTTTACCGGGGAAAGTCATCCTAAAATTTTGTACACTATCGTCATCTCTCGTCATTTTGACTACGACCTATTTCTAGGCGCTGTAAATTACATCGTGAGCAAAATTTATTTAAATTTTTATTTAGTTCATTTTTAATTAATACCAAACAAAAATTATAACAATGTTTTATTAAAATAGTTTTAATTTATCATTCCACAGCCTTCTTTCAATTGGCATGGATCAAAAATAGAATCGCTCCTCGTCATTTTGACGAAGTGAGATTGTCCAGGGTTAAAGGAATGAGAACCTGTCCAGGGTTAAAGAAATGAAGTAGAACTACTTCTGCTTAGCAGTGCGGGACACACACACAATATGGTATTTTCTTCCTAATCGTCCCCTCACATCTTTAAAGTTGGTACTTGCAACACTCAGTCTATCAGCGTGTTTTTCGATCCAGACAGTGTCCTGTCATTGCTGTACCCAGCGACAGCAAAGCCGAAGATCTCTTCAGGTCTAGATTGCAAATTTTGCCCATGAACATTCCACTAAGAAACAGGGGCAAACTTCTCACATATCAATGATTGCAGTCCGATTCAAGTTTAAGCTCAATGATAAGGGAACTCCTTTTTATAGCCGAGTCCGAATGGCGTCCCGCTGTGCGACACCTCTTTGGAGAGAAGTTTTACATGGCATAGTACCTCACAAATATTACCAGCATTAGGAGGGGAAAACCGCAGTTGAAAATTTTTTCTGATGGTCTCGCCAGTTTTCGAACCCAGGCGTTCAGCGTCATAGGCGGACATGCTAACCTCTGCGCTACGGTGGCCTTCAATGCAGATATAATTCAATGCAAATATAATTCAGCTTCGCTTTTGAGATGACCCTTTCAACCAGACCGAAACCGCATTTTTACTAGATCGTGCTTCATTCGAATCAGGATGTCACACTTAAGCGTCATGTTGAGTTCATTTAGCCGATAATTCTTTAAACATTGTCATAGATTCTTCTTTGGGGTTTCCCCTCCCAATGTTGGCAGCATTTTTGAGGTACTATGCCATGTAAAACTTATCTCCAGAGAAGTGTCGCACTGCGTCTCGCCGTTCGAACTCGGCTATAAAAAGGAGGTCCCTTATGATTGAGCTTAAACTTGAATCGAACCGCACTCATTGATATGTGAGAAGTTTGCCCCTGTTCCTTAGTGGAATGTTCATGGGCAAATTTTGCATTTGCATTGCAATATAGAGAACCAGCGGGGAGTGCTGTTCGATTTATTCGCATTGAACTCAACAATAAGGCATCTCCTTCTATTGATGAGTACGAAAGATTTGGCCTAACTTAGTACTGACGTTTTCGACTACTGAATATGAGTAACTCACAAATTTCTTGAGGGAATAACCACCGTAGAAAAAAAATTATAATCTTCTCGCCAGGATTCGAACTTAGGCGGACAAGCAAACCTCTACCCCATAGAAGCTGATTTGATTTCTTATTCTACCATAGCCCGATTTTATATCTTCAAAGTTATCCAAATGTAAACTTAGTCAATGTAGGTAGTTGAAAACCAAAATTTGGCACACCTGAACTTACCACGCATTTACTTCATATCGTTCACTATACTTGCACCGGCCTTTTATGATGGCTTACGCTTTATGAGACCCCACATCCCTCAAAAAATTGATGGTTATACAAACTTTGTCATTTTGTTTGTTTATTTGTTTTTAATTTTATTCTAGCTTGGCCCTTTTTATTGGAAAATGTTTTTCATTTTCATTTCTTCCATAAACCTAAGGAGACAAATTTCGTTGGCCATTTAACTTGTTGTTGTTTCTTGTTACAAACGTACGACTCAAGTTTTTAGGGAATGCCTCAAAGTCCTTAGGTGGTAGCTCAACAACTGATTGCCAAGCCCATTGTGTGGTGATTGACCTGAGCTGAAGCGTTCTTCACACATGACCCATTAATTGATTTCCAACAAAGACTTCACTCTATCAGAAGTGTACAAATATGCCCAAATGCGTGCAAGTGTGTGTGTGTGTGTGTGTGTGTTTGTATACGAAAAATAGTTAAAATATTTACAAAAGTTCTTCGCTCAAGCGAGATGGGGGAGACAAGTGATTTTCAAGTCTTTGAAAGTAGAGACAAATGGAGGTTGGTGGGGTTCTTTCATCATCGCCGATGAACAACAACATCCAAGAGGCTCTTTCAAGAGCTTCTTTTTAAGAGTTTCAATTGACGAATCAAGGCTTGCAAAAAGGATGCAAAGTTGTAAACTATCGATACAAAGTACAAAAACACACATCAAGTCAAAGTGGCAAGGCAGACACTGTGGCACACACACACACACACACACCGAAAGGAGCACACGTTAGTCACATGGAATTCATAGGGCCATAACAAAGTTAGAGGGCAAATTTGGGCTATGTGCATTCACCTCTAGAAGGCCCTATGAGAGAGCTACAAGGCCTGTTTGATGCATTGCAACTTAAAGTCGAGCCCATAATCTGACATAGATCGAAGTGGTAACAGTTGGGTTGTTTCATTTGTGAGTCTATCATTAAAAATCAGCCTATCAGCCGTTTCGCCACAATCCGCAAAATGTACCACAATCTCGACTTTATAAAAATCGTGACCGTTTGATAATATGTATAATGTATACTAATAAGCATTCAACAATGCCTAGCCTACACTACGTCAATTAAGGACCTTGTTCATTAGGGTGATGACTTTTTGATTTTTTTTAGTTTTTTTTTTCAAAAATTATTTCGAATAAACGAACTTTTGTCCTTTAAACTCTAAAATAACACGAACCCCATTAAAATGTTTAAAAAGATCACGCTCAAAGCACTTTGAATCATTTTGTGCGCGAGGTTTTTAAAACTCATCAAAATATGATACAGGGATATGCGGTTGTAAAAAAGTAATCATTCTAATGCACCGCTAGCTATGATCGCCGATGTCCGTTCTCCAATCGCTTTCATCGATCCTCGCGTCAAAGTAATCTCGATTTGTATCGGGATAACCTTTTTGGAAGCGGCTTCGAACTTTGGGAATGGACTGACTGACTAACCATCGTCCAGCCAAACCACTTAAAGCTATTGTAGAATCATGACATTTTTCACTAATTGTGGTCTTGGGTCACGGAATAAGGCTGGATTTTGTGTATTTGTACGTTTAGGTACTTAAAAGTACCAAAAAGTAAAAATGACCACATTATTGCAATATTAGTCCAAATCTAAGTTCGGCTAGAGGAACAAATGTTCTATCATAGCCAATTAAAGTAAAGTAAGTCCAAATCGAATGAACATATATATATGTATATAGATATATGGGAGCTATATCCAAATCTGAACCGATTTTTTCCGTTTTCAATAAGCATCGTCTCTAGGTCGAAAAACATGCCTGACCAAATTTGAAGACGAAGGACGACTTATACAAATTCACATGGACAGACAGACAGGCAGAAAGACATAGCTAAATCGAGTCAGAAAGTGATTCCGAGTCGATCGGTATACTTATCAATGGATCTAGTCCTCTTCCTTCCGGGTTTAACAAACAAATGCAGTGTTATAATACACATAATTATAATTATTCGGGCTGCCAAATCTTCATTTGTGGTCCGATTGAAAAATTTTTAAGAAGAAAAAAACAGATTATGATTGACTGGGTTGACGCACATAATGGCTGCATTTTGCTGAACCCTGTACGGCCTGGGAGACGGGAGGTAAGGTTGGTTTTAATCCCGGAGGTTGGACAACTGAGACACTCTTTGCCCTAGGACTACAAGCCAATTAGTCTCTCATCCTTCATGTCGAAGACCCAAGAGACACTGATTGAATTTTGGTGAAGTGTGTTGATACGATGCCGAAAGACTGAATTATCAACGAATCACTAATGGAAGGCTTGTTTAGGAGGATTGTGACCAGAGGAACTCGGCAGCGACAGATTTTGTCCCCTTTTTTGTGGCTTCAATGGGGTTCTGAGGACTCTCGAAAAGTAGAAAGCGAAGTTCGTCGCCTACGCAGATGACGTAGTCCGTAAGTTCAGGCTATGTTTTGATCTAGCCCCCCTATTGACCGATTTGCCGATTTGAGATCATAGGCCCATCAAAGCCACATTTGTTATCCGATTTTGCTGAAATTTGAGACAGTCAGTTGTATTGGGCAACTCAACAGCCTTAATCAGTTTGGCCCAGATCGGTCCAGATTTATATATTGTTGCCGTATAGACCGATCCCTCGATTTAAGGTCATAATTCCATGAAAGCCTGAAAGCAAGAAAGAATTGACTGAAATTAGGGCCAGGGATTTGTGTTAGACCTCTCTACATATTTCTTCAATTAGGACCAGATCGGTACAGGTTTGAATATAACTGTCATATAGACCAATCTCTCGATTTAAGGTTTTGAGCCCAAAAAAGGCTCATTTTTTGTTCCATTTCGCTTTAATATAGGACAGTGAGTTGTGTCAACATATTTTTTTTCTATCAGCCAACACGCAGGGGATGTCCCCTATGAATGCAGTGCATTGCGTTGGCGAGACGAAATTAGGAATCGGAGGGGGGAAAGGATGTAGTGCTTATTGAAATTTGTCTTAAATCTTTGGATGTCAAAGTAGGTGGGAAAAACATTAGCCGGAAGTCGATTCCACATGCGAAAGTACCGTACCGGGCGAAATAAGAATTCTCTCTATAATGCATTGTGCGGTCCGCTGGCCAATCAATTACAAACGGGTGGGAGTTCCTGGAATATCTAGTATCCGTAAAATGTCTTGACGATCAGGAATATATATACTTTATGGGATCTTAGACGAATATTTCAAGGAGTTACAAACAGAACGACCAAATTAGCAAACCCCCATCCTGTGGTGGAGGGTATAAAAATGCGAGCTAGCCACATTTCGAAGTGCATATCAATGGATGAATCAGGTGGCTTCTATACAGTTATATTCCACAAATTAAGATCATCTCTTCCAACAGAAGTTCTAAAAATGTCTTAAGTAATCAAAGCAAGTAACAGGCAACCATAAAAAGTAGCATACCCAATTTTTTCAGCAGACTTGTGTACTCAAAACTCCAGATTTTGTTAGTGGAAATAGCAGTTAGAAATGCTTACTAATACAGCAGTCCTATGTTTCCTGAAACAGCAGTAATGTCTGCTTTTCCATTTTCAGCAGACAAAAACTGCTGTTTTAGCAAACATTTTTGCTGTTTTGAATAACAAACTTGGTTGAGTGTGGTTAATTTTGAGTCATTTTCCAAAAATTTAGCAATTCATGCGGAGACGTCTTAAAATCTTTTAGGCTGATCTAATATTATGTGATTTTTGAAGGCCGATCTTTAACTTATGTATATTAGAGTGTTCCAAAAAACAAAAAATATTTATTTCATACCCTCTATTTTTCCTTTTGATCACAATAAGCAAAATACGTCATATTATGGCGATCGGTAAACGATAACCAGTGCCGCCACGTCGTCCAAAGATGGATGTAGTGCTTTCTGAGGAATGCAGTTGAGTATTTTAGGTCCCAGCATGAAATTAGGAAACTTAGTACCCATTTATATGGAATTTGTTACAAAACCACAAACTATACCCTGCACCACTACTGCGGCTGTGGTAAAATGCGTGGTTCGACTCAGAAATTCTTGCTGATTCGGCTTAGCCATGTCCGTCTGTCCGCATATTTGCAATGGAATGCTGTATTAGCTCTGCTAAATTTTATCAAAATCGAGCGGTACATATATATGTATATAACTGGGAGCTTTATGTAAATCTGAACCGATTTTCACCACAATAAATACCGTTTGTCCCTAGGCTAAACAATATATATATATGTCCCTTATTTAAAATTGGAGTATATTCAGTGTGGCCATAGGGCATCAACAAACTCTCTCCATCTGGCTCTATGTTTGGCCAAAGCCTTAGCCTGATTCCACGGTATATGGATTGATTCCAACTCTCTTCTCATGCCGCGGATCTATGCGTTTTTCGGGCGTCCCCTCCTTCGCTGCTCTTGTTCCAGTCTAGCATACTTCTCGCTATATCATCGCGCGGTCGGCGTAGGATATGACCCAACTAAGGCGAAAAAAAACTATTGTACAAAATTTCGTGATGATTGGACAACAAATGCTAACTATAGCTTGATAACAAAACACGGACAGACAGACAGGCGAATTTGCACGAACATGGCTTAATCGAACTAGGAACAAATTCTGAGTCGATTGATACACTATTAACTGGCAGACAGACCGGCGAATTTGCAAGGACATGGCTTAATCGAACTAGGAAGTAATTCTGAGTCGATTGATACACTATTAACTGCCAAAGTAGTGGTTCTAGGGACGTAATATCCCTCGATGGATCACAAGAGAATTCACTATTTCCAATTTTGAATGCCATCATCATGATATGATCGTATTTTGCTTATTAGGACCAACAATGGCAAGTTCTTCCTAATTTGCAGTATCATATTTTGAAATCTGATTCTTAGGTCAAAAGCTATGCGGGTTAGAAATCACTATTTATTCACTTTTTTTTAAGTTTCGAAGCGCAACGAACAAAACATTCGAAATTTGAGGTAAATGAATCAATAAAGGTTATTGTTGAACCATTCCTGAAGGAGATGTATGTGTAATGCCTTTTGAGTTATTAAATGTAGAGAAGAAAAACTTAGATTCGCTTCTTATATGGGTACTAATGCAGCAATAGGTTGTGTATAATTTTTTAGGCCTCATAAAAGGCCTTGGTGGTTCTTGGAGAACTTCTCTATTTTCCCGCTGGTCTTGTATACACATATACACATGCAAAAAAAAACTCAAACGTTGAAAACACAACGCATTCACAAAATACAAAGCCACAAACAACAATCGATTTGTTGCAAATGCTTTGCCAAGGAGGAGAGAAGAGATGTAAGAGGCTGTTTTTGAATGAGCCAACGAGGTGGTGGTGGCAAATGCAAATTTTGTGTGTTGCGAATACCTCTGGCAAGTGAATAACTAACAATGAACAATGAATAACGAGACACTGTGATTACCCAGCACTGGCTGGCGGGCTGACTGACTGACTGACAGTGTAACGGAATGGACGACACAAAAACAAAGGTGGCTACAACAACAGGGGACCAAGGTATTTATGTGTTAGGCAGAGGATAAGAAAACAAAACACACATACACAAACAGAAGCAGACCCAGAAACAGAAACATTCGAATTCAGATACAGATCGACAAAACACACCAACACATACAGATACAAGCACACACATGGGGTATGGACGGTGGAAAAACCTGTAGGAAGAAAGCACATGATGTCGATACTAGGGGCCAACAGCAGCAACACGCAGCACAGATGTTGTTGGCCATGGTGCGTACATTTCCATGGCTCTCAAAAGCCAAAGCGAATGCGAGAATTCATTCGCTTTACTTCGTTTTTACTTTGCTGGGTGCGTGCGTGCGTGAGTGCGTGCCACTGACAAACGCAGTGTGCCTGTATGTATGTGTTGGAACGGATGCGGGTGTGTTGCTGTGTTGGTTGGTTGGCGAAAACAAAACACAAGACAAGTTATGTTGGGGTTAAGAAAATTCCAAATGAAAACTCTCTACGGAGGAGGCCTACACCCGAAAATCCCATATCTTCAGCTGCGGCTGGCTTAGTTCACTGGCTGGTGGCTGATGGCTGGTCGACAAAAGCAACAATTCTCCAAAGGCTCAGCCAGACGACGACGTGCGTCATATCACACACACACCATACAAGCATCAAGCAGTCATTTTACAAATTCACATTTTCCTCCGTTTGTACTTCGTTTTGGAGTTTGTTTTCTTTAAAAAGGTCCTGGCCGTGTGCTTTCTCGAACGGGGGACCTTCCAAATAATTTTTAAAGGATATACCAAAAATAAAAAAATAAAATAGCCAAGCACTAAAAATGAAGTTTTGAGAAGGTGGAGCTGGGGAGATGGGGGGGGTCAAGAGAAGGGAGGTGTATCATCATGTGTACATACATTGATTGGGCGAGTGGTCTTTTGTTATCGTACGTCGTTTTTTGTGTTTTTTTGTTTTTTTGCTTTTCTCGTGGTCTGGCTTTTAATTTCTCTGTTGCTCCTGCTAAGGTTGCTGATGCCGATGCTGGTGCTACTGCTGTTAGTTTTCCTTGTCTCTAGTTGTCTAGTTGGTTGTTGTTCGTGTAGTAGATTTATTTGTACAGATTTTCAGTAATCCAACGGCAGTAATGGTTTAGATTTTGGTTTTTTTTTTTGTTTTTTATTTGTTTTTTTTTTTCTGTTGAATTTGTTGTTGTTGTGGTTCGTATCAGTTAATACTGAATGTTGTGTGTTTCACACCCCAAAACGAGGATTTCGATATACTTGTCGAAGTATTCGCCGTAGTTGTCGTCGTCGTCGTCGTCGTCGTATGTATATTTTTTTCCGTTTTCCACACTTATTTCACTTGCTTTTCCTACACACGGACGCACACACACTCACTAACTCACTCATTCACTAACTCACTCACGGTCGATAGTCTGACTGACTGACTGGCGGATAGACAGACAGACACACTGGCTGGCTGGCTGGCTGGCAGTGTTGTAGGGCACTTCCTCTTTGTTTTTTCTTCTTCGTCGGAATTTTTCTTTCTTTTTGGATTTGGCTTTGATTCAAAAAACTCAGCTCGATTAAATTCGTTTCGATACGCAATGATTTAGACTGACTGGAGGCTGATTTGCTTCTTCTCGCTGTGATTTTTTCTTACTTTTTTTTTCGCGTGACTTTCTGTGTGTGTTTGTGTGTGTGTGTGTATGAGCGAGAAAGTATGGAACGTTTTGTTTTGTAACAAAAATGACTTTTTATGATTTGTTGTGCTTGTGTTGGTTGTTAATTTTTTTTTTAATGCTTTCTATTATTATTTTTTTCTAAATTTTTTTTGGCTTGCTTCTATATTTTCTTTGGCTTTCTCTATTGCAATTATAAAAAGATTCTTGTTCAACGACACACTTGGTACACGCAAAGTTTGACCAAAACGTTTTCTTCAACCCGCGGGCTCTGAGGCAACTACTGCCAGCTTGCGTATGGAGCACAAACGGTTTCACGGCAAAACAGTTCAGTGCAAAAACACGGCTACAAGCTACACTCTACACCAGCTACAAGGGAGCATCCAGCCTATGAGGACTGTGGACTATTGAGGCTCTCTTTGTCGTCCACGGCTCTCATTCTCTCGTTCTTTGGGCTGTGCTTTTTCGTTGGCGAAACGCACCCAAATGGATGCTGTGCGCATTGCTGTTAACCGAGTTTAGGATGCGCTGTCTTGCTCAACGCTCAACGTTACCACATCTACAGGAGATGGTTGCTCTCTGTTTGTTTACTAACGTTTCGCCTTTGCCGTGGCACCTTTTGGGTGCCCATAACAAAGTCTCCTTCATCCTTTTTGTTTTTTTTTTTTTTTTTGGTTTATCCTTTCCAGAGCAGTTTGTTGTTGTCGTGGTCGTGGTATTCTCTTCCTTTGTTTCCATTCCTTTTTAAAGCAAAATAGGTTAAAAAGTATGCCTTGATACTAACGCCCTTTTCGCAAGAGGTCATTTTGCATCAACATTGCAGGAAATTCCCAAAGAAAATAAAATTCAAAATCTCGCTTTGGGTATTGATTACTGGCCCTTTGCCATTCATTTTTTTTTTTTTCAATTGAAAAACTAAAAATGCATTTCGGATCATTTCATTTCGCCATGATCATGGCTACAAGTTTTTGAAGGATTTATGAAACCTTGTCCTACCATTAACTCACATGAAGTTGCTCTTCAACCGCAAATGTATCTCCCAAGGAAAAGTAAAAAACGGAAAGTAACTCATCAAATTAGGGCGTTTTTCCCCCATAAAGACAAAAGTAAAATGTCCTTTGCCTCGCTTCAAATGTGGAGGAATGTATACTCCGTTCGATAGCAAAATAACACAAAAAAATTCACATTTTTGGAGACTTTACTCTCATATACAGACTCTCTGCGAGCTCTGTACTCACATTTGTATGGGCATCTCAGGGTCTTGGTGTCCACAAAAACAAAAAGAATCCTTTCAGCTAGAGTGTTGCAAGGATTTGAAGTTACTCTCTTCGCAGTACTTTGTGTTGTTTTCATCTTCAGAGCACTCTGAGGACGACATTACCATCAACAACATGGAGCAATTGCCTGCCATGGACATACACACACACACTCTCTCTCTCTCTTTCTCCTTCTCTCTCTCACTCCCCATCTCTCGTCTGATACAGGCATAAGGAAAAAAACTCATTGCATGTTTGTTAACCCAGCTAATAATTTACATACTGGGCGTGGATGCTGTACATGTGAGTAAGAATACGCTCAGTTCGGGAGAGCTGATGAAATGAAGGCGAAGGGGAGCAAGAGAGAAGCAAAAGTAAGCACAGAGTTTAACAGGAATGATTCGAATTCCGGCACTGGGTAAAGATGAAAGATGAAACAGAACAAAACCAACTTAACTCCCATCCCCGCTCCTGCAACTGTTTCTCAACCCCACCCCACCCCACCGCCACCGCAACACTCCACAACTATGTGTGGCTGTTTGTTTTTATTTTTTTCTTTTTTGTTTTTTTTTTTTTGCTTTTGATTGTATACGTCATTTGAAGCCTCTTATGCTACACTCATAAAGCCTACAAACACCCGCATGTATGCATGTTTGCCCGAGTGTACATGCGTGCGTGTGTGTGTGTATGTGTATACAAGCGAGTTTGTATGGCAATGAAGCATAAGCGGCGTAATACAAGTCTAATATCTAAATAACATCTCGGTACAACATTGGCGAACACACGTAATTATGGTTTTTAGAAAATCTTTTACGTTGTATTGAGACCAAAGACCGGAGACCAACCACCGCGCTGACTTTACGTCTCGACGTGTTTGGTTTTGTTTGTTGCTTTTCCATAATTTTGATTCTGCTCTTTGCCTTCTGTGCCTTATGCGTGGTGTGTATGTGTGTGCTGTGTCTGTGTATCGTCCATCTGTCGAGCTTTGTGAATGAATGAATGAAAGTAAGAAGATTTACATATAAATATGTGCCGTCTGTGTATGCCCGCGTGTATCGATGTGTGTCTGCATGCACAAACACATACATACTAACATAAAAAAAGTACTTACACATATACACAGATGAGAGTGCTGCGAATATTGCCTATGTGCGAATTTATGTAGGTGTGCTAACTTGCCCGTCACTTTTAATAAACACCACGAAAGCCAGCACAACAATACGGAGCATTTGAATGTCCGGCGTATGTGATCGCAAGTCTATATTGTGCACACAAACACACACACACAGTAAGAAGTTCATTTACCCGTTGCATTATCATGCCATTAACAGTTTACACTCTGTTACATGACCTTTAACAGCCACACAAACACTAATGCCGCTGCTTTTTTAGTTTTGGAAATATTTCAAATACTTAGCCATCAGTTCACGTTTATTCGTAGAAGACTGCAATCAAGACATCTTTTTTACCTTTCTTTTATGGGCTATGACAGAACATTTGTCCCATTAGACGAACGTAGAATATCGTTCCAACCCCTCCATCTTCTGCGCTCATTCAAAAATTTCTTACACCAAGTTTCGAGGTGTCTCTCACCACTTGATCTTTCCATCCGTCATCCCTAGCTACTAGCTGGACAGGGCCAGCTCCTCTGCGCATTCTTTCACTCTCTTATTTTATCTGAGCCCTATACTGTCCTGTCAGGAAATAAGTCGTGTTTTGGGGTGCTGGTACGGCCTTTCAGATATTTCGCGACAATGTGGATATTATATTGGTGCTCTACATCCAAATACCTTTCATTTAAGCCTTATATTGCTAAGGTCGGTAAATACAATATGTCCCGTATGGGATTGTTTTTGGGGGTGAGACGGATCCCCATATATCAGATTCATGGTCTCAAATACCTTTCATTTCAGTCCCATAGTGTCATTATAGTCATTATAGGTTTATTTTCCATTTGGCTGGCTTTGGAGGTGGGGAGGCCCCCCCCCCTAGATATCCCACCCTAAATAAAGATATCAAATTTCTGTTTTTAGTTTTCATAAACAAACTAAATTACGCTTTAATCGCCCCAATCATCTCCGATATCTGGCGTCTTTGAAAATAGGATAAGGAGGAGGGTCCGCCCCTTAAAGTTGGGATGTTAGATTTACTTCATTCTCTTGAATGGATTGGAGTAGCCAAACTCTTTGCCCCGAAAGTTGATATCAGATTCATACTCTACTCCTAAAAACCACATTTGAGCTACGTATTGCTATAGTCGGTATATATGGTTGGCGAAGGGGGAGTTTATGAGATGAGTCGTCACTGAAAAACATGGGCCATAAAACAGATATCAGATTTGAGCCCCTTTTTGCCATAATCCACAAATATACCCTGTTTAAGGTGTATGTGGGCTGGGCCGGCCACCCACGCACTTAGCCCTGAAAGAATATCAGCATCGTGCTCTACTGTTAAATTCCTTTTCTTTAAGCCGCAATTGCAATTGATTTAGGGGGAGTTTATGGGGTGAGACTACCGCCAAAAACTTGGCTTGGAAGTAGTCTCTAGTATCAAATACTATTATTTGAGCCCCTTATTGCCATAGTAAGTCGACATTCAGGTTTGATAGGAGTTTAGGGGGCGTTCCCTGAAATAATATTAGCACGGTGCTAGAGCACGATTTTGTTTGAGCCCAATAATGTCAAGCATTATGAAGGTGGCGATCAAGATATTCAGGACTATGGGTCTCGTTCAGATCCACTTAGTCCCACAGTTGGATATCAGATTCATTTTTTATTCTCAAATACTTTTAATTTGACACACATACTGTAGTGATTGGTCTATAAATCCGTTTGGCGGGTTTTGGGGTTTTTGGGTCCTTGACACCACACCTCAGATTGTGATACCAAATTTTTTGATTTTAGGTCAATGTAGGTTAGGTTAGGTAAGAGTGGCAGTCCTTTACAGACTCACTTAAACAATTTTAAGTCCTATGTGATACCACAGTAGCGACAGACCAAGGCTTCTGGCGGGAATCGAACCCACCACCCCTGCACTGGTAATCCAAGCACGCTACCAATTAGACTAACGGGCGCCCCAGCGTGCTTGGTGTGTGCCAACAAAATTTCGCTTAAATCGTTCTACACATCTCAGAGATCTCGTGTTTTTGTTTTTTATTTATTGTTGCGGCCCGTCTTAGAGTGGGAATGTTAAAAAATAATACCGCAAACAACCGCAGCGAAGTCGTAATGAAGATTAATGCTGTATGATCAATTTTGACCACTCTGCCCTCTTTCTGTTCATGTTGGCTTCTCAAAATTAGCGTTTTTTGCTGACTGTTCTTAATTGGATCACCTAAATCTATTTGAAAACAGCCAGTAGATGGCGCTAAATTAGTGCTACTACTCGCTTGGAGTGGCTTAACGCCTATAACATTGATCATCATGTGGTAGTTATCTACAAATGAGTATTTGACTACCTATTAAATAGTCATAATTTAGTCTTTTTTAAATCATATCAAATTGCCATGTATAACGATTTTCTGTGGTGAAGAACTAATTTGCCACTCTATATATATTTGGTGCGGTGGCGATAGTTTTTACCTATTAAAACTTGAAAAACTATTGAACAAAAATGTTCCCAACAGCACGTCATTTGGTCTTGTCTATCGATGAGCTAAAAATGGTTGCAACCTTAATGATAAGGTTTGCAACTCCTCTTATCACGCTGAACGTCATAATTTTGGAGGTACGGCGGCCTACAATTATCTGAGTCCCCACACATTAAATAAATCACACAGTGTCCTGTTAGGTCATTAGACAGTTTTGGTGTGAGGTGGTCCCCCATATATATGAGCAGAATGAATATATCTGATTCGCAGTCCACAACTTTTAATCTCATATTATCATGATTGGTGTATAAAGACATTTGGTGGAGGGTGTCTATATGAGGGTTGTGCGTCACACTCCATCTGCCGCTTGAGCACATATTTGAATGACGAACTCTACTCAAAAATATCTATCATTTGATCCCCCATTGTTTTAATTGGCCAAATAATCAATAAGAGGTAAAGCGCCACCTAGATACTTGGACACAAAGTTTAATGTCATATTCGTAATTATCTCCCAAATACCTTTCATCTGACTCTTATATAGCTATGATGAAATAAAATTCCCATTCGGGGGGCCTTTTTGGGGTGGGGCGACCCGTAGTCGGTCGTAATCAAATCCCGAATACCTTCATTTGAGTCCCATATTGATATGTATGTCCAATTTGTTTGTTTGCGGAACTTTTGGGGTTGAAGTGGCCTCTGTGTTCCTTGAATCCAACTTTTAATGCCATATTCGTATTCTACTCTTCAATACCTTTCATTTGATACCCATATTTTCCCAATCGGCCAACCTTGATTTTGGTGGTGTTTTTGGGGTAACGGGGAGGGTCCGCCCCCTTCCGATATCAACAAATTATATAGCCTATTCCTCCATCCTGACCATATTTGTGATCTACTCTCGAATACCATTTACTCGAGTCCCATATTGTCATTTTCGTTCAATATGCCTATTTGAAGGGGTTTCGGGGTAGGAGCAGCTCCCTAGGTACTTTGACCCAAATTTTGATATCAAATTTGTATTCTTCTCCCGAATATTTTTCATTTCAATCCCATATTGCCCCGATCGGTTCACTTTTATTTTTGAGTGGTACTTTTGGGGTAAAGGGGAGGGTCCGCCCCCCTCGTCTAAAATAAAGTTGGATGTTACTTTGATGCACAAACTCGAAAAAAGTGCGACTTTTTTTGCCAAAGCTGATATCGAGGTTTTCGCGAAATGTGTCATATAAACGTATTTTTGTTGTTGCTGGCTTAGAGTGAATTTTGGTAAGGAACATTTTTGTCCTAAACGTCATTTTTCTAAAATAAAGTTTTGCTGGCGAATCTGGCACCACCTTAGAAAAAGTAATCCTTTAACCCAAAAATGTGCTTAACATTTTTAATAATTTCAGTCATTTGGGTTAAGTTTTAAGCTTTGGTTTATTCGGAGACCTACAGTAGAATTTCCTAGCAAACATTTTTGTAAAATATTTTTATCAGCCACATATTCATTTCAAATATGTTTTTAACGCTTTTGAAAAAAAAAGGAACAAAAAGAACTCTTGGGAGAGTCGGTTGAGGGTTAAAAAGTGCTGCACAATAATATTGCTTGCAGTCTTGTCAATAATATTGTCGACTAGACTATACACCTAAAATTAAAGGATTACAAGTTATCGTAAATATTAATGTTAGAGCGAAGATTATTAAATTTTACAATCTTTGTTTGATTCTCTTTCGAGACGAGCTCAATGATCGGGGATGCAAATGGAAAAGGAAAGCCAAAGATAGCATCACACACCAACCACTATGGGACGCGCTTCATCTTTGGTTAGAAGACTTTTCAACCATATTAGGCGTGATGGCTTCAAGGGCCGTGCGTTGGTGTGTTGCATTTGAATCGCGAATTAAACGCGAAAACACAACTATGATACAATTACCACATTAACAACGCTCGACAACCCTGTCTATTAGCTGTACTTTTCCCAATGCATGTATTTTTGTGTAATGACAGACATTCTTTCTGTGACAAATTACACTTCTTCCGTACTACACATGATTTGGAGCATCTGTTGGAAGTTGTGTTGATGGCTTCGAACGCTAAGACAACGGCAACGGCTCTCGCTGTTGCTCCTTGTGCCCAGGTTCGAATCCCGACCGGGCTCTGCCGAATTTTTCATTCTTCAAGCTTTTTGCCTGTTAGGGCGAAGATCATTAAATGTTAAATTTTTGTTTGTTTCTCTTGTGAGACGAGCTCAATGATGGGAGATGCAAATGGAAAAGGAAAGCCAAAGATGGTATCACACACCAACCACTATGGGACGAGTTTTGTCTTTGGTTAGAAGACTTTTCAACCGTAATGTATATAAGATTTATTCTGAGCACACTTAATTACTATACGAGCATACTTTTAGTTTAATAGTCTTCAGTGGTCCTTTGTTATCCATGTCTTTCTTCGATTTCTATAAGCGACTATTAAGGTACACTGCTGATGTTTTTGCTCATTATGTTGGTGCATAGTGAGACAAATGGTAGTGGCACAACCAATTGCTGCCTTTGAAAATGTCATAATGACACTGCTCAATATTTGAATTAAACACAACAACGATGTTAATTAGTAATAACGAAGTCATGTAAAATTTCAACAACCCAAAGTGGTGGCCTTCGGTCTTATTACAACTTTGTCATTGGTGGTGCATATTAATTTGTTGTTGAAAAGAAATGTAAGAGGTTCCATGTAATGAAAAAAAAAAAACATCACAATTGTAGAGCTTTAATTGAATAATACAGATTCGAATGAAAAATATTTAAAGCATTCGCATGTTATGGTTCATTAATCTCATCTACATTGTCCCATTAGGCAGCATGATGATGTGGAGTAATGGTGAGGTTTTGTGCCATTTTCTATAAAATCTTTTGATTATTTCAATTAAAATGCATCGAAGAAAAAACCTACCGATTATAATTGGACACAGAGCCAGGCAAGGTTATACTTAATGCATAGAATGCCTGATGTCATATGCAATTAAATGGGACAGCCATCAAAATATTGATGGTGTGGTTCTTCAGAATGGCAAAAGAATTAAAAAGGAAGATACAAATCAAAAATGTTGAATATGATAAATGCTTAAAAAACTAACAATATTTTATGATTGGTGACATTTAACCAAATGGAAAATATAAGTCCATCCAATTAGCATTGATTTACAAGCATTACAAGTACACCGAAAAAAAAACTGATGTAAAATTGTTTGATAATTTCCCTTTCGAGATGAATGCAAATGCAAATTTGGCCATGAACATTCCATTAAGGAACAGGACCAAACATTTCACATACCAATCAGTGGTGTCCAATTCAAGTTTAACCTCAATCATAAAGACGTAGTGCTCATTGACATTTGTCTTAAATCCTTGGATGCCAAAGTGGCTGGAAGAACATTAGCCGGAAGTCGATTCCACATACGAACGGTTCGGGCGAAATAAGAATTCTCTCTATAATGCATTGTGCGGTCCGCTGGCCAATCAATTACAAACGGGTGTGGGTTCCTGGAATGTCTAGTATCCCCGACATACATCCTTACATCAGGAATAAGAAGACGAATATCAGACGAGCACACACCATGAAAGTATCGATAGAACAGCGCCAAACAACCCACATTGCGACGATAATAGGGTTGGATACCCCACTGTCCCCAATCAACGCCATCGATCTCCTCTGTACACGGTCCAGTAGCTCCTGGGATGATTTTGAAGCTCCAGCCCATACATGTGAGTTGCACTCCATTTTCGGCCTCATGAAAATGGTGTAGATGTTAAGAAGATCAGACGGAGTAAAGTAATTTTTACACCGTTTAAGGAAGCCTAAACACTTGATTGATAGACAAAGATGATCGTAATGGGTCAGCGAATCGTTTGTGTGACCACAAGCACCACAGAGTCTTCCTTGCATTAAAATCTACTCGATTCATTCGACCGCACTCAGAAATGGCCAGCAAATCCTGGCAGAAAACTCGCCTTTTGTCCTCAATCTCTCGAAGACTTGGCCAATGGTCAAATGAGTACGAATGACAGAGATTACTGTCATCCGCAAATGAGTAGATCTGATTCGATGTATGACTCAACAGATCGTTGATGAAAATTGGAAAAAGAGAAGGAGAAAGAGAAGGAACAGAGCCCTGGGGTACACCTGCGGTCAATTTGTGCCCATTGAATGAGTACCCATCTATAACGACTCGTATAGTGCGATCTCTAAGAAAGCTTGAAATAAATTGAACGAAGCCATTACCGACACCAAATGCGACAAGCTTTGATAGTAGTGCACCATGCTAGACCCTATGAAATACCTTAAAGATATCCAAAGCCACAACCTTACTTTCACCAAACTGGTGGATTGAGCGACTGCAACGTTCCGACAGAAGTGACATTAGGTCGCCCGTAGAGCGATTTCTGCCGAATCAATACTGTTGGTCGCTAAGTAGGCCATTAGACTCTAAATACCTCACAAGATGGTGATTAACCAAGCTCTCCATGACCTCGGAGAGAGAGCGGAGCATATCGCAATTGGCCGATAATTCGCAGGGTTGTTTGCCTCACCTTTCTTGGGTATTAGCTGAACGTTCACAACCTTCCAACGCGCCGGAAAGACTCCCGCACGGTAGGCAAGGTGAAAAAGGTTGCATAATGGACGAGCGTCGAGGAAACCTTGCGTGTTAAGACAAGTGTTGATGTGCCATCCTGGCCCGGGGATTTATTTACGTCTAGATTTTCAAGAACCCTTTTAACTCCACGAATTCGAAAAAATATTTGGGGCATGACGCCAGATACATTTTCGATTGAGGGGAGTGGTTAATTGCTATCCGGCAAGGAAGAGTTCCTTGCAAATATATCAGCCAATACGTGAACGTTTTTTTAATCCGATTTCTAGTTCGATCTTTAAACGATTTTGCGCAAGATGATTTATTTGACGTCCTTATATGTGTGGAAAATTTCATGAAAATCGGTCCAGATTTAGATATAGCAGTCATATATATTTTTCATCCGATATGGCCGTCTAAGGCTGTAGAAGCCACAATCTTTTTTCCGATTTTTACAAAATTTGGCATTGGGTGTTTTATTTGACGTCCTAATATGTGTGGAAAATTTCATCCGATATGGACTTTTAAGGCTATGAAGCCACAATTTTAGTCCGATCTTTAAAAGTTTTTCGCGAGGTGTTTTACTTGACGTCCTAATATGTGTGCAAAATTTCATGAAAATCGGTTCAAATTTAAAGCAGCACGTATACCCCCCGACTTTTGCCTTTTCTTACTGGTTTTTAGTTTTTGTTTGTTTCTCTTTCGAGGCGGGCTCAATGATCGGTGATTTTTCTTTGCAAATGGAAAAGGAAAGTCAGAGATCACAACAACACACCAACCACTATGGGACATGTTTCGTAATTTGGTTTAGAATTACTCATCAGCCATATTAGGTGTGAAAGCTTCAAGAGGCGGAGTCCACCGTAACGCAGAGGTTAGCATGTCCGCCTATGACGCTGAACGCCTGGGTTCGAATCCTGGCGAGACCATCAGAAAAAAAGTTTCTGCGGTGGTTTTCCCATCCTAATGCTGGCAACATTTGTGAGGTACTATGCCATGTAAAACTTCTCTTCAAAGAGATGTCGCACTGCGACACGCCGTTCAGACTCGGCTATAAAAAGGAGGCCCCTTATCATTGAGTTTAAACTTGAATCGGACTGCACTCATTGATACGGTGAGAAGTTAGCCCCTGTTCCTCAGTGGAATGTTCATGGGCAAAATTTGGAGTTTTGGCTTCAAGGGCGGTACGTTAGTATGTTGTACTTATACCGAATTTATTCCGAAAACGCCTGTGATATAAATACCACATTAACCGTGCTCGACAACCCTTTCTATGACCGGTACTTTTCCCTATGCATGTGTTTTTGTGTAATAGCAGATTTTTGTCTACACAATAACACTACTCCCATGGTATATGCATGATTCTGTGCATCTGTTGAAAGTTGTATTAATGGCTTCGACTGATAAACAACGGCAAAGGCTCTCGCTGCTGCTCCGGCTGCAGCCGGTACATGCAACGAGGTGTAGCAATTAGTTTAACTTTATTAGTTTCTCCTATGCCAAGGAGTCGAATACCTTATTCGCCTTATTCGATGTCCGTCACGCTGTTATGCTCTTTTGCTTAATTACCCAGCAGTGAAAAGTTAACCCAAAAGAAAATGAATGCTCTTATTTGCGCTCCTTCAAGGACACTAATCCTCAACTGACTTTTTTACACCATTAAAATTTCACATATTTAAAATATTAACCACGGCAACGATTGAATTGACAAGTTAAATGGACATGATTTTCTCATTTGCACTAAAGGCAGAGCAACCACGCTAAAAGGACTTGTCATCAGTTATCATTGGCTAATCTGTCAATGACATGCCAGTAATGATGGGCAATTCACTTTTTATGCATGTATACCACTGCAATACATGTCAACGAAAGGGATGGGTAAAAAAGTGGCAGAAAAGAAGGCAACTAACTTGTTCCGTGACATGTAAATTCTACGAGTACTTGGAAAATTCAGTAATCAATAAAAAATTGAATGATACTTTTTGTCAACGGAGCATGAAACATTATGATCAAACAGAGCCTTCAATATCAAGGCATACAGAGAAATGTGTAAACTTTTTTAAATGTGAATTTTAACCAGGGATTCGAAGCAGAGCGGAACAGACCTAATTTTGCCCGAGCAGGAGTGAAATTTTTGGATCCCGTAGCGGAGCTGTTTTCAATCTCAAAATTCCCTTCGATGGATTGAGGAGGATTGATTACCAAGCCAAAACCCTAAACTGTTCCTTGAGGTGGAAGTTTTTAACATTCCAAGACATAACTCCTTACGAAGTCTACAAACTTGTTAGAGTCACAAAAAAATACAATCGTTGTTTGGACACTTTTATAAATCCAACCCGCATATCCAAAGATTGCCTGCTTCAATTTTCTAGGCCAAAACCCCTTGTAATACAAAATACCTACATCAGAACTTACATTTCGTTTGCGTGGCCCACAATTCCAAAGCTAAGATGTTCCGAAGGCATTATGTTCTAATGTTTCATTCTACGTTTGTCAACATTCTTTCTAACTGCATAGAGATCAAAAGAGAGAATAAACGTTAGCAATACCCATCATCTTTCACGCACACATACACAGTCTTCGCTCTGTTCCATTGATTGAGTTATTTTTACACCCTCCACCATAGGATGGGGGTATACTAATTTCGTCTTTCTGTTTGCAACACCTCGAAATATGCGTCTAAGACCTCATAAAGTATGTACATTATTATTGATCGCCATGACATTTTAAGTCGATCTAACCATGTCCGTCCGTCTGTCGAAAGCACGCAAACTTTTGAAGGAGTAAAGCTAGGCGCTCGATATGTTAAAGAAATACTTTTTATTAGTGAAGGTCGGTTGGCCAAATCGGTCTATGTTTTTGATAAAGCTGCCACAAAAATCGATCTTGAGTCTTGACTTCTTGAGCCTCTAGAGGGCGCATTCTCGTCCGATTTGACTGAAATTTTGCACGCGGTGTTTTGATATCATTTTCAACAACTGTGCTAAGCATGGATCAAATCGGTTCATAACCTGATTACCGATCTGGGGTCTTGACTTCTTCAGCTTTTAGAGGGCTTAATTTTTATCCGATTTGGCTGTAATTTTGCTCGTGGTGTTTGGTATCACTTCTGACAACTGTGCTAAGTATGGAAAGAATGCAATTACAGAGTCACAAGCTGTGAAAAAATTTGTCAACGCCGACTATATGAAAAATCCGCAATTACTTTTTGGGCAACCCAATAGGTTCATAATCTGGTATAGCTGCCATATAAACCAATCAGGGATCTTGAATTCTTGAGCCGCGAGGGCATAATTCTCATCCGATTTGGCAGAAATTTTGTACAACGGCTTCTCCCATGACCTTCAATATGCGTGTCCAAAATGTTTTTTTTTTTTTTGCATTGGATTGTACCCTATTTGTCAATAGCTCATAAAAAAAGGCTTGTGTCAATTGGTCGAAAGAAATGGTCAAAAATACGATTGTGGTACTTTGAAACACTTCTATGACATCGTGACAGGTGATGAATCGTGGATTTACGCATATGAGCCCGAAAGTAAACAGCAGTTGAATGTATGATTGTTTCAAGATGAGCCAAATCCAACAAAAGCTGCTCGCGCACGAAGCACTTCCAAGCAAATGATCTCCAGTTTTTTTTTTTTGGAAAAACTGGACATGCTGCAATCGCACTACGGGAACAACGCAGAACAGTCAATTCTGAGTGGTTCACAATTATTTCAACCAATTGTCGAAGCGCTTTTGACAACTCTGATTGAGGTGTCTCCAAAACATGCATTCTGAATGCTTCAACCGCTTCTTCAGGTATAGAAAAACATTGACCTCCAATCTTATTTTTTAAGTAAGGGAATAAAAAGAAGTCATTCGGTGCTAAGTCAGGACTATACGGCGGATGACTCATCAAATCGATGTTTGAAAGTTGTCTTCCAATAAATCAGGAAAACCTACCGTCGAAGACGGATTACTCTTCACCACGATAATGCGAACTCTCACACATCGGCTCAAACAACAGCATTTTTAAGCACTCAAAACATCGATTTGACGAGTCATCCGCCGTAAGTTCTGACTTGGCACGGAATGACTTCTTTTTATTCTCGTACATAAAACGTTTTTCTAGACCTGAAGAAGCGTTGATGCGCTCAGAATGCATGTTTTGGACATACCTCTATCAGTGTGGCAAAAGTGCTTTGACAATTGGTTCAAACGCATGCAAAAGTGCACATATCTTAATGGACAAACAGAGCAAAAAAACAAAAAGAGCGATTTTCGATGATTAAAATTAGTTTTTGTTCCCTAATACCCTCGTATTTATATTTTTCTTAAATTTTTCCAAAAACAAAATTTTAATGAGATTTTTTGCTAAAGACAAAATTTTAATGAAATGTTTTAAGACAAAATTTTAATGAAGTTTTTTAAAGACACAATTTGAATGAAATTTTTCTTAAGCCAAAATTCAATTTAAATTTAAATTCTTTAAATTTAAACTTTTTTATTCTTTTACATTTCAATTTAAAGAACAACACACAATATTTTGATAATAGTTTCTCTAAGAAAAATATTCCCTAAAATTTTGACTGTTTTATTTTAAATTTTACTGTTTTCAAATCCATGCTAGGGATCTTTCCGTTTTTTTTTTATTTAATTTATTTATCAATATTTCAATGGAATGCATTTTCAAGATATGATATATCCAATTGAAAAACTAAACACGACAAATAATTTAGTTAAAAAACAAAATGACCACGAGCTTGAATTGAAACACAGCAAAATTGAATGCAACAGTCTATGATAAAAATACCAAAATTTCATTTATTTATTATAAAAAATTTTTAGAATAATTTTTCTTATTTTTTTTTTTTTAGTTGAAACATTCTTTACAACTTTGTTCTTATTTTTTTTTTTTTAGTTGAAACATTCTTTACAACTTTGTCCAGAGTCGAGATAAGCTTCTCGACTAGTACAATGTTAACAACATAGTTCTACAGCCAAATTTTCAAGCTCTTGTGCCATGGAAGAGACGAAAAGAAAATATATGACCAAAATATGATGGCTTTTGTTTGCAGGTCGATGTAGATGTGAATGTGCATGCCATGGCTCATATGCTGTCAAACACTCACTTTCCCCCATGTACCTGAGTTTGTAGAGCGTATGCATCAGTTGGGTTCGACAAAGAGTGGGGGTGTGTGCAGGGTGCAAAATGTATTCGTTTGCTCAGTGCATGTTTTGCATAGCCCGCAGCGTCACTTAACATTATTTTAATTGTAGGTGTATGTGTATGGGAATGTGTGCATGAGAGTATGTTTGTAGACAAAAACAAACGTGGTCTTTCACAATAAATATTTTTATATGTTAAGGCCAGCGACAAAACAAGAAACGTGAGAAAATTTCCCCCCCGCCCCCCTCGCCTCTTGCAACTCCTTCATGCACTCTAGCCTTTATTTTATTTTTTATGTCTCTCCATTGCCATCCTCTTCGCTGAACTGCTGTAGCTGATGCATAAATATTTAGTGCACTTACATGAGAATACAACTTACAATTAACAAAGGCAACAACAACAGCAGCAACAGCAACAACGGCAGCTGCCATCAACAGCAAAGCGAAGAGCAAGCATGCAGAGATGTTGGCTTAACGTGTCAATTGTTAAATAGGTAATAAAACATTAAGCATAAATAATAACAAGTGACTGCAAATGGTTGTCGTTGTAGTTGTAGTTGTAGATGTTACTTGGCCACCTCGAGAGCATGCGGAGCGAAAGAGCCAAATGCCAGCTGCAGGTGTTACAAGAGGTGAGCGAGTGAGAGAGAGAGAGAGAGAGAGTTAGTGTGCTGGGAGGTAATGAAAATATGGCTATGCAATGCATTTGTAATGAATCAAATGCAGGCAAAGGCACTTTGATTCCCGATGTGTTGTGTGCTGCCATCGTTGTATTGGTGGCAGTTGTTGCAGTTGCTGTTGTTGTTGTTGTTGTCGCTGGCATGCCATAGCAGGGTTGGAGTGTTATTTATTTTGAATTTATTCGCAACAACTTTGTCAACTGCACACTACAGAATGCCTAAGTGTAGGCATGCGTGCACATGGGTTTGTGTGAGTGTGTGTGTGTGTGTGTATTCGTATGAGCATCCTTGTGCTCATGGGAGATGGCGGCATAGCTGGAGCTTTCATTCTTTAGTATCGTTCTTTTTTTTTCTGCAGACCAACAAAATAGTTTAAGAAATATTTTCTAAACTATTCAAGGTTGCAACATTTCCTTTTCGCTTCTATGCAATCATGATTGTCGTTGTTTCCACTGCCTCATCTTGTGCTGGTGGCAAAATCCTTTTCATTCTTTCGGAACTGAGACACAAGAAAAAAGCAACAACCATGCATATTGAAGCAATGTCTAAGTGTGTGTGAGTTTGTGTGATGCAAGAAGAAAAAAAAATGCCATATAAATGCAGTTTTCCACATGAATTATCCTTCAAACGCCACCTCCTCAACTCAACTCAACTCAGCTTGGCTCAGCTCAGCTTAGGGGGTATTCCTTGTGCATTTGTAGTCTCCTATTGTTGAAGGTGGTTGCCTCCGAGTGCTTACACG
Source organism: Stomoxys calcitrans (assembly GCF_963082655.1). Classification (NCBI taxonomy): domain Eukaryota; kingdom Metazoa; phylum Arthropoda; class Insecta; order Diptera; family Muscidae; genus Stomoxys; species Stomoxys calcitrans. The sequence goes on along the minus strand of NC_081553.1, from coordinate 236,865,650 downwards.
GCTGGTTAGGTTTTTCAACGAAGTTCGTGGTTAAAAACTGAGCTCGAAGCAAAATGGATGATGGCTCATCTACAACTACCACCAACACGAATAGAAAAAAAGAAACAAGAAGCAGCACAAACATCTGTGTCATTTGTGCTGCTTGGCAGTAAGGTAGGTAGCATTGCATGCCTGCTGCCTAGACCCTAAGTGGCAGTAGAGTGGGTAAACTTAGCTAAGGCTGCACCATGGTACTGTAGAGAACAGAAAGCTATACTACCTTTGTGTGCTAAGTTAGGTTATGGGAGCAGTTTGATATCAGACTTACTTTGCCACCATGGCAATCGATTGTGTTTGTATAAAATCGAAAATTGGTAATTTTTTCAAAACTCAATTGTAGGCATTATAAAAAAAGTAATTTCTCTACCCTAATGCCGTTAAAATGTATGTTCTGAACTCTTGCAATAAACTTTTGGACAATGGGTTTCAATTTTTAAGTTTTAAGTACTGGTTTTCGCCTATGAAGAGCAAGTCTCTTTTGTCAATTGGGGAATCTAGTTAATGTTAGATAACATTTCTCTTGTTAGTTAATAAAATGTTTGTGAACGTATGAATTTAAGCAAATGTTCTTTTTGTACGCACCACCATAGGGTAGGGGCATACCAATTTAGTCATTCCGTTTGTAACACCTCGAAATATTTATCTGCGACCCCATAAAATATATATATATATTGGAGTGTCCCAAACAAAAATACCAAAAGTATTTTTTATGCCCTCCACCACAAGATGGGGGTATACTAATTTCGTCATTCTGTTTGTAACACCTCGAAATATGCGTCTGGGAGCCCATGAAGTATATATACTCTTGATCGTCATGTCATTTTAAGTCGATCTAGCCGTGTCCGTCCGTCTTTCTGTTGTCTGCCTTAATCGTCATGTCATTTTAGGTCGATCTAGCCATGTCCGTCCGTCTGTCCGGCCGCTTGAAATTTTGCACAAATACTTTTTATTAGAGTAGGTCGATTGGGATTGTAAATTTTTATTGGTTTTTATTGACCGTTTCAAGACCACATCAATGGATATTGAATTGGGGTGAAATCGGTGCAGATTTAGTGCACATATTCCTTAATAATATTTATTGCTTTATAATCGTAGTTGCTAACAGCTATTTCCGAGAATTGGCCAAATGTTTCCTCTGTGATCACTTGTATGCTTACTTACTGCCAAAACCATTAACTTTTTGTCAAACGATCCGTTCAGCAATGTATCGAAATCAGCTTTTCTTGCAAATGCAAATTTGCCCATGAACATTCCACTAAGGAACAGGGGCAAGCTCAAACATCAATGATTGCAGTTCGACTCAAATTTAAGCTCAATTATAAGGGACCTTCGAGTCCGAACGCCGTGTCGCAGTGCGACACCTCTTTGAAGAGAAGTTTGTACATGGCATAGTGCCTCACAAATGTCGCCAACATTAGGAAACCACTGCTGAACATTTTTTCTGATGGTCTCGCCAGGATTTGAACCCAAACGTTCAACGTCGTAGGTCAGTTTTTATTAAAGCGAAAAACGTGGATTTCAGAGAATGAACTCAAATTCAGACTTACACAAATTGAATGATGGAAAGATACTCAATCGAACAAAGCGCTAAAGTTATTCAAATCGTCATCGACCCTTCAAATTTATGTGTTTTAGGCAGGATATCAAAAGGACGTTTTCCCTTATGCAGGTAACCCCTACAAAATCCGCACCATTCTGGGTTAAGTTTTCAACAATCCACAAAACAAAACAAAAATAAGAAAACTGATGTGCACGACCATTGTGCAATGTGCTAATGTGTGCTCCACCATCAGCTTGTCTCGGCAACTACTGACATGTGGGCTGTTGGATGATGTTGTTGTTGCTGCTGCTGCTACTGCTACTGTTGGAATGTTTTTCTTGTTATTATTTCATGTTTCCTTTCCTTTCATTTTTTTTTTTTTTTTGGTATTATTATATTTTCATAGTTATTAACTATGGACTATGGTCTACGGCTAAGGCTTCGCCCTTGTTCTGCTCTGTTTTGGACAGCTACTACAATACCAATAGCAATAGCAGCAACCAACCATCTGCCAGCAGAGTAGCCTGGGCATTGGAAGTTGTTTAGTTACAGGGTCAAAAGATGGATAGAAGTAAACTCGAAGGACACTTCTTAACTTAATCACGAACATGAGAACATTGTTGTCCTCTGTCACTGCTGAAATCAGGTAGTTCTGCTTTCGCCAGCTTTGTGTAACTTTAGAAGTTGGTTGGTGGGAAAAAAAATCATTTCGTCCTTTAAGTAATCCAAATACTAAAGGTAGTAGATTAGGCAAAGACCAAGACACCATTTATATTCAATGCTTGCAAAGTAAAGCTGATGCTGCTGTTGCTGCTGCTGCTGGCGTTGCTGTTGTTGCTATGGTCAGCAGACGAGCCGGACATTTTAGAAGGCATGCATGCATTGATCTAAGGTCTCATATTTTAAATCCCCCTCCCCCATTCCAATAGCCAAAAGGACGAAGGTAAAGTTGATCGCCTGGTGTTGGAGGGGGGCGAGCCTATTCAACAACCCATGGAGAAAAAAAACGTAATGCCCCTACCAGGCATTGCACAAGCCACCTGAAGTCACACAACCATGGCAGGGCATATTTCTCTTTTTAGCGGAAACAAAACCCACAAACTGAATCATAATTTACGGCTCTTATCAACCCATCAGAATTAAAAATGTCGGAGGAATGTTTACCGCCATTGTTTTGAGACAATGCCTACACCATCTCCATCTATCTGCCAACCAATCCGGGGTGAAATACCACACAGCCCTTCGACTCGACTTGCGAACAAATTCTCAAGCATGCCACACACAAAAGTGTAGCGAAAAATTGGTGTCGAAAATTATCTTGAAGCTTTTGTTTAAATTTCGCTTTTTTCAGTTTATTTCGGCCTTTTGTTGTGTTTGTGTTTCAGCGTTGTTTTGTTAAGTTGCTGCTGCTGCTGCTCTTGCTTTTGTTGTTGTTGTTGTTATTGTTCTTGGCCTTGTTTTTTCTACTGTTTAGTCTGCTGAGCAATGGGTGCGAGTTGCCACGAAAAATACGGACAAAAGGAGTCAACAACATAAAGGCGACCCAGCCAAAATTCATTGGCTCTTGGAGGCCTGAATAGTGTTGTTGTTTTTGTTGTTGCTGTATATACAATATATTATCCGCGTGGCAGCAGCCCAATATTGGAAATGAATCCTTGATTGTTGAACCTTTTGTGCCCCAGCACATACAAACCGAGAATCACATGGAACCATTAGCATCAAACCATGGGTCATCTGGCAGTTTGGGGGGAGGTGGGGAAGCGAGCGAATGATGGTGTGGCGGTAAAAACCACCATTCTCATTGCTAAAGTCTTTTCTAATGAAAGGCAAATAACTCTTAAAGCAAGAACACTACTACACTGCCAATTCACTTTGTTTTTTCGACATAAACAAACGGCAAAAAACAGAGCAGGGATTGTTCTTTCACCATTTCAATGCCCCATACCAAAAAAATTTTAAATCGATGCTTATTCTCGCCTTGAATCGGGCATTTTTAAGCTTTAACCTCTCTTCAGGATCCTAGTTTTTAGGGAACAACAAACACATTCTTATATTTGTACCATTGAGTGAAATCGCTTGAGAATTAAGACAAAGTGGACTTGTTCAGACCAAATGCAATATTGCATGGATTGTTTTTAACGATGAAAAAAGTAAACCGACAATTAACTGTTGAAAACTTTTGTTCTAATATTACAAAAAGCGTGGTAAGTTTGGCCGGGCCGAATTTTTTATACACTCCACCATGGACTGTCAAATTCTCTACCCGCTATCTCTTTATAGGCAAACAAAGGGTAATGGATAAGAATTGCTGTGGTATTAAAGCTATTGGGTTGCCCAAAAAGTAATTGCGGATTTTTTTAAAAGAAAGTGAATGCATTTTTAATAAAACTTAGAATGAACTTTAATCAAATATACTTTTTTTACACTTTTTTTCTAAAGCAAGCTAAAAGTAACAGCTGATAACTGACAGAAGAAAGAATGCAATTACAGAGTCACAAGCTGTAAAAAAATTTGTCAACGCCGTCTATATGAAAAATCCGCAATTACTTTTTGCGCAACCCAAATATTAGGTTCTGAACCGATTCGGGCCATACTTGGCTTGGATGTTGGATACCATCGTATATGCTATTGTGCAAAATTTCGTCTTATAGGGGCTCAAGCAGTATAATCGGGAGATCAGTTTATGTGGGAGCTAAATCAGGTTATGAACCGAGCCAAACCTTATTAGACGTGTAAGGTAAAGGTCATTGAAGAAGTCGTTGTGCAAATTTTCAGCCAAATCAAATAAGAATTACGCCCTCTAGAGGCTCAAGAAGTAAAATAGGGAGATCGGATTATATGGGAGCTATATTTAAATATGGACCTATATGCCCCATTTACGATGCCAACCGACCTACACTAATAGGAAGTATTTTTGACACATTTGAAACTCCTAGCTTTACTCCTTCAAATGTATGCAAGTTTTCTAGAAACAGACAGACGGACGGACATAGGTAGATCGTCTTAAAATGTCATGGCGATCAAGAATATATATGCTTTGGGCGACCAATATTTCGATGTGTTACCAACAAAATGACGATATTAGTACGCCCCCATCCTATGGTGGAGGGTATACAAATTTAACTTTAATAAAGGATCGCAAATATTGTTCTTGAATTGAAGTTGATTTTTATGTTGTACCTGTGTGGCGTATGAGTGTTGTCAACGGCATTCTATGTTGAGTATACGCTGCGGAGGACAAAAGGCAATGTGCACAGCACTAAGGGCCTCATCAATGTGCTGAATAAGGCTAACGTGGAAATGCAGACATCATCGAATAGAGGATAGGCCGGACCAAGAGAGGCGTCAAATATGGCGATGAAGGGTTTCGCAATGATCAAGTTTGTATTTGTAATTGCAACTAGCTTTTAAATCATTCAGGGAAAAAAAGCTCATTGCCTACATAGAACTATTCGCTTTATTATCACAACACATAGAAATGTGAACAAATTGGGTTCAACACCTTTCATCATGCCGTTTTTATTGAATTCACCATTCTCAAATAATTTTAATTAATTACATAGAAATGTCAACTTCTCGACACTTCTTTGTGTTTACATTTCCTTTGACAAGTTGGTAGAGTTGAATCCCAATTTTTGGTTGTAGGGCATCTGACGCTTCTTTTTATTTGAACCTACCATGGATGCAGGCTTATCTGGATGTACTTCAGCACTGCCATATATCAATGTTCTTTACTATTGAGTGTGGTCAGCAAAAGAAAAACATCTGTTCATAGTGAATGCCAATGCAATGTTTATACCATTTATTTTTTGACTCGGCTCAAAAAAAAAGAAATATTCTTAAATATAAAAATCAATTTTTTGTTGGTTTATTAAGAGTTTCATAGAGACTGAAATACGGATAAACCATTTTTCTTGAAATTTAACTTTGTTTGAACTGAACAGGATAGCTGCAGTGATGCAATCCTCTAAACGGCTGCGTTGGTGGTATCAGAATGGAGCCTTTTCTCTGGACAGGACCGGTTCAATATCCACTTCGTATGCCTGCCATTTGCCTGGGACATAGGACTTCTCTGGCAAAAATATAGGCCCTCGATAAGATGGACAAATATCTCATTTCAAGGAAGAAGCTGACATGTTAGTTAAGTTTTCAGGACCAGGCCCGAAGGACAACGATTGGTAAACGGTCACATATAGGGGGCTATGAGCATTCCAAAACTATGTGGCATAATCTAGACATGAATAGGTCTGCTACTGCTTTGCTGGCATTGGTTAGAGCAGACGTCTCAGTCATTGTGTCCGTCATGACGGGTCACTGTCTAATCGGAAAACATGCTGACAGACTGAAGGTTGCCAGCAACGACTTTTGCAGAAGCTGTGAGGACATCGAAGAAAAAGAGAATATAGAACACTTTCCGTGTGTGTGTCCCGTACTATCAGTCAGATGGATTTTCATTATAGGTGTAGGTTCCACTTTAGGTTCTTTGAGAACCTGTCTGATTTAGCGGATGTGAACATTCGCAAGTTATCGGGCTTTTAAAGCGATCTGGATGTTTCAAAGGTAGGAACTAGAAGGTATCTTCCTTCTTCTGTTCCTATGGTATAACAATGGACGAAAACGTGTAAGTGAGTCTGATGGCAGAACCTAACCTAAACTTAACTTAACCTAACCTACGGATTGAGTTGAGGTCTGAAATTTTCAATACAAGTGCATTGAGAGTATAAATCGGCCGACTACACAAGTTTATACCCACCATCAAAGGATGGGAGTATACTAATCTAGTCATGCCGTTTGTAACTTCTCGAAATATTGGTCTACCATGGATGTTGGATTCCAGAGGCTCAAGATGTCAAATCGGTAGGTCGGTATATATGGGAGCTATATTAGATTATTGATTTAATTGGAACGTACTTGGAATGGTTGTAGGAAGTATTAACAAAATACTATGTGCAAATTTTGCCGATTCGTACAACAATTGCGGTTTCCAGAGGGCCAAGATGTCAAATCGGGATATCGGTTTATATGGCAGTAATATCAGTTTATAGACCGATATAGACAACACATGACGTGAATGTTGAACACTTCCTTCCAATCTGATTTCAATTGCAGCTTCTGGGGCTTTAAGAAAAAACCACTTTATATGGGAGCTTTTTTTTCCAAATCTGAGCCGATATGACCTATTTCAAATACAAAACAGCTTACATTAATCTGTGCAAAAATTTCAAAATTCAAATCGGTATAAAAATTCCAAATTCTGTCATGAAAATTTCATTTAAGAAAAAGGTGCAAATTTCTCTCATATCGATGAGTACTGTCCGAATTAATGGCGCAATGCGAAACCTCTTTGGGGAGAAGTTTTTTTCATGACATAGTACCTCACAAATGTCGCCAGCATTAGTAATGCTGAAAAAAAATATTATTTCCGGATATTCTCGCCAGGATGAACCCAGGCTTTCTGCGTCATTGGCTGATATGGTCAAACTTGCGATAAGGTCGCCTCCAGGAGTGCATAACCACTACTGAAATGTTTTTCTGATGTTCTTGCCATGATTCGAACCCACACTTTCAGTGGCATAGGCGACCGTGAAAAACTCCTCGCTATGAGGATCTCCGCTGGCTACACTAAGGGTAATGAAATTTGGCCTGGACCGGCAATTGGTTTGGTAAATAAAACAGATACCCCTTCCCACACGCATGGATATCAAAGTATTCTGCAGATCCCCCATCTTATTTGGGAGACTTAGGGATTGCAATTCCATTCATTTAACCACCATCTGAAAGGTTGACAGATTCAATGAGGTTGGGGGCTCAGGAGATGTCATAGCATAGCCAAAGCGTGAAAATTTTATTCCTTATATAGCAAAAAAGACCTGCGGATTGGGTCCGATTCAGCTAGTTATTATTTTTGTTTTGTGTCATGAATAACACAAATTCAAATTTTACCTTTACCAATGTCAGTTATAACACAACAAAATATAAATTTAAATTAATAAATTAAACGAATAAATAGATATAGCTGTCATATGCTGACTTCTATAGCTCTTAGAAGCCACACATTTGTTCCAATTCAGCTATTTAAAGTAAATTTATGACATCCAACACCCACACGACATCCAGATAGTGCTTTATATAGATATTGTCCCCCACATAAACTAATTTCCCAATTTTATTACGAGTACTCGGGCAGCATTTGAAGCCAGGCGCTTTGACATCACCCAATAAATGCTATCGATTCATAGAATTCCCACAACGTAAGTTGCCAATTAAACGACTTAAACTCTGGGTAAGTGAAACTAAGAATTCACTTAAAGTGACACACAATTTCAGAGGAGGGCAATTGGCGTGGGGTACGCCACAGCTTAGCACAATCAGCAAGCCACGACTGTTTGTTCAGTTTCACAGTAACAAAAAAACTTGTGCTTCATAACCAAATCCTTAATGAATCGCAATCTGCACGATTCGATTGTGCAGCAGCAGCAGTAGCAGCAACCCCAAATTGGAAGCAGACCAGATTCGGCCATTAATCGATCATTGCGATAAAACAAACAAAACATTCAACCAAAATTAAAGAAGTTACATTAGAACGCGAAAGTTTTCTTATTTCATTGATAAGTTTGGCAGGGCAGTGGGGGGGGGGAGGAATGTGGTGGAGAAGCATTGGTTAATTTTCTTTATTGTTACAATTCGATACCAGCAGGGGATGGGGAGGAGCATGACTCTAAGTGGTAATGCTAACAAAACATTTGTTTTCTTTCCATTATAATTTGGCCAAGGAAATTCCCATGGCTTATGGTTTGATTGGATTGATGGTTCTGCTTGTGATGCTACTACCTACCATCTATCGTTGTTGCTGCTGCTGCTGTTGTTGTTGTTGTTCATTTGCGTGTCGCCCTTAAAGTGTCCACTTGTGACACTTTGCAAACCATAAGGAAACCAATTGTTTTATAAACTTCTCTTGGGCATCCCCTGCCGTCTCGTAACCGTCTCACCAACTCAATTGGCTTCGATGGAATGAAACTTGGCATTGAGCAGTATTCCCAATTGCCAAGGGGGTGGGGTATGCGGTGCGGTGAGGAGGTGCTCTGCTGGCCCTATTGGTGCAAATGAATGAAAATGTGAGGATTGTGGCCTTGGTCTTGGTGGAATGGTCTATTTTAAAATTAATGACTTTGTAAATTAATGATGGATTAAGTTAATCGCTTGTCTATGGTTTGGCCATAAACAGAGCGTCAAAATACATTTGAATACAATTGTAATTTGCCTTGGAAGCAGAGAGACATTTCCACAACATGCCGTCCTAACAAATAGACATCAACGAAGGACAGACATCGATTTGATATCAAGACGGAACCGACAACCGCAGTTTGGCAATGGAAATCAAGAAACAAAAACGGAATGAAAACCAAAAAAGAATAAAACTCTATTAGAAGTGTATTATCATTAAATTTATGCCCTTGAGATCCAACTGCCACTGCTGCTGCTGCCTGCCTCCCTGCCTGCTTGCTTGCCCTCGAGACGCCTTCGTTGCTCCTCTACGGCCGCCCATTACACAGCCTGTATCGCAGCCAGCTACGCATACACAATTTCCTGCCGGTCTAGTCGTAATGCTGACGATGACGATGAAGACGACTACGATAATGATGGTGAAAAATGTTTAGAGGGTTGCGGCAGGCAGCACGAAATATTACTCGTTCCTTTGCCCATCTTCCTCAAACCCATGCATGCCCACTAACCTCCACAACCAGCTACTGTCACCTCGGGCCCGTGAAGTAAAACGTGTCTAAACATCACGTATTTAAGAGAAGACCTAAACATTTGCTACGTGAGTTTCAGCAAATATTAACACATGATTTAAAGGTTAACAGCGCGTCAGGAGCCGTGCAGTAGCAATGGCAATGGCAATTGTAACAGCCAAGCAGCAAAGCAAAGCCAAGAAAAACAAAACCAAAACAGACAGACTAACACACATGAATTGGGAAAGTTTCGTGGTAATGACCACACCTAGCTGTTGTGGGGAGACGATCGCTTATGCGGCCCCCAAAAGCCAGCAATCATCCATTTAACTATGTTTACGCCCGTTGGCGTGTGTGTAATTCACACACACACACACACACGGACTAAACACCCAGTTATAGGAGATGACAACTTCATTTTCATATAGACCACCTCCTACCTTATCATCACCACACCTACACACACACACGCTCAGACATGGGAAGCTGCAGCTCTATGACAACTCGTTATGAGGGAATGAATTGAAATTTTCTTTTGAATGATGAGACATTTTCTCATATAAGGATGCTTCAAAGTCAAAGACAAAAAAGAATGGGACATCACGTCTAAATATCTATGGGGCGGCAGTTGAAACGTAAGTTCACCTCTCTCTCCTTTGGGTGAATTGTGCGATAACGGGGAATTGCACAACCATCGAAATTTACAACTTTTACACCTCCCACAAAATTTATTTGATTTATTGAGAGAACGATTCAATAACCTTCGTTACGTTCTACCAACTGCCACCACACAAGTGCCCTGATACAGCCTGCCGTTCATGCTCTGGCCCCATCGATGGCATTCTGGTGCCCTGTGAAAGCAAGCAGCAAGCAAGACGAAGGCAAACACCTGTTTGTATGTTAAATAATGACTGTATAATCGAAAACGTGTTTAAGTAATGATTCTTTGTATTACCTTTAATTCCCCAGCACTCCGACCGAACGACCTACCGACCGACCGACCGAATGACAATGCCGAATGCCAGGAAGAGATATCATCTCAGCCATAGACAGACACTTACACTGCCAGTCAAAAGAATTGGGAGATAAAATAATCGGGACAATCATCGTTATTGAACTTTTATTTGGCAAACGGTACTCGGGGCTGCAATTTTTGTTATGTGGCAAGCAGGCTGTGTGTGTGAACAAGGCATTTGGTGGTGTGGGTGGCTCGCTATGATTTGAAAACGCCCCAATGTGAAAATTCTTAAATATGTGTTCTTGAAAGAAACGAGATGTTTAATTTTAGTGAATAATAAACCACACTTTAATAATGACGAGAAGGAAGAAACATGTTAGGGCCCTACATAAGTCTCGATCATTCATCTTGCCAATATTTAGTCATCTACAAAACTAGACAAGTAAAAGCGGAATATTATATACCATAAATTGTGAATCGCAGAACTTTAAAGACCTTGTCGCATAAGGAAATTAGTTTATATGGAAAGTTATGGAACGATATGGACAGTCCTTGTCGTGGCTGTTAGAAGTCATAACAAAACCACATGCTAAGGTATAGCTGGATAAATTGTAGGTCTCATGGCATGAGTATGTTATAAGGGATGAAGTGGCATAGGGCCAGCCACAGGGGTCATTTTATCACACCTTATGTGGGTAGTCACCATAAATAGTCCACTACGGATCCTGACCAAAGGGGGTGATGAACCCGTATGATAACCAAGTGATGCACAGTGGGATAAAATAAAAAAAAATATTAAAAAATATGCCATTTGAGAAGGGATTACTGCTTAAAATATAAAATGTTTAGAGCTAAGGTGTTATCAAGATCATATGCAAATTTTCAAGGCCCTAGATCGTCCGGGCGCCTTTTGATAGGGCCCTACTGTTAGTAACCTCGGCATTTCGAAAAATTGTTCGAGCGGCCCAATATTTGTGTTCTGATTTCCAAATTCGTTTTTTGCAATATAGTGCTAAAAAATCCCTACAAAAAAGTCAGCTTGTGGTTGACAATATCTTTACCGTTTTCGGGAGTATTCGGATTTTAGATTTTTTTGAAGTTGCAGCCGAGACTGGTTTCGTATTTTGCGATTTACGAAGGCATTCGTGGTCCAATTTCATGTGCATGATGCATTATTTGGATTGGTGACAAAATTTACAATGACTTTACTGCAGTACGCTTCAACATTCGATAATACAGTTAAAGGTTATACAGTTTGGAATTATAAAAATATGAATGAAATGAGTTTTTTGCATTTTTTTCATTTGCATTTTTATTTTCATTGATTAGTCATTATTGAAAAAACTTGCTTAAATACGTTGATTTTTTCTGTTTTGTTTGTAAACAAGACATATTGCAGATGCTTTTTAAGTAAAATTTGAATAAGATATGTCAACTTAAACGGGTGCAATATGTACTTCCAAAGAGGCAATTTATTAATAAATATAGAAAAAACCCTTCGAGTTCGAAAAATCTTTTTGTAGATGCGTTTTAAGTGAAATTTGAACAAGATATGTCAACATAGAGGGGTGATATATGTACTTACAAAAATTATCAGTTATTTATTAAAAAATAAGAAAAAACCCTCAAGTGCTCAAAAGGCTTCTCCCAAATTCCGCCGTTTTTACTTCCTATGTCCCCTAAATGTATGCAACAAATTTGTTGCACCAATCGGTATTTGTAGCCTCCACAAAAAAAGGCCGATTTGGAAATTATATTTCTCCGAAATGGGAATTTGTCGGGCATTTCAGGGCACATTTTTCTCCAAAATTCAGAAAAATTTATTACTAAATTAACTAGCCCATCCAAGCACGATGTGGCTTCTGCAATACACAAAATACAAATTTGCTGTTCTTTATAATCTAAACTTCTAGGTATCATTGGTGTATCTTGACTTCAAATATAATCCACATTGTTGGTATAAACAACTTCCCAATACTTTTCGTCAAAATGCAATGCATATTTCAAAAGCTTGAAATTACGCAGCCGCATGAGCCTTATCATTTTCATTAATTTTTTGTAGGATCCGTACCGCTCTTCTTTAATTTATGCCCCATATGGTTATTATCAGGTGATATGTCCGTTCGGTACTAATTGTAGCAGAGCCAAGAGCTAGAAACTTGATTATAAATAGCCATTTCAGGTGCTTACCATGCTTACTGTTTAGGAAAAAATTTGTACACTAATGCGATATATCCTTCATTTGAATATCATATTACCATTACTGGGCTACATTTCAACTAAGGCATAAGGCGTCGATATCCGACAAGAGTCCTGAAATGGGTCCTGAATCCAAAGAAAGTCCACTGGCTCTAGGAGAGAATGCTAAGACCGAGGTGGTCTATGGTGGAGCAAAAAATGCACAACAGGACATGACCCCAGACTCGTAGAAAATACTGGCTTGGCATAGGCGGGCGATGAGTACCTCGCCCACCAGGGCACTGGTGACTATCCTAGATTTCCGGCCAACAGATATACAGATTCAGTATGGGGTGGCTACGGCGGATAGAAACAGGTCATACCATTGCGATATAAGGAGACGAAGGATGATTCGAGGAGACGCAAGGATATGAGGATGGAATGGGTCAAATAGCCGAGACGACACGGTCCAGTCTTGGATTTGCAGAAGACTCGTATAACGATTTCAATTATGCAACATGCAACATAGGTGAAATTTATTGCAATCATTACAAAAATGCGAACGATTTTTTTTTTGTTCTGCGTAAAGAAGGCTCAGAGGAGCAGGCCTGCTCAGTAAGTACACCTGTAAAAACCATTCGTTAAAATTTCAAATAAAATCCGATATAAAATTAGCTTTGGCAATCAGGCGAATTGATCAACGCTGCATCACATGGAGAGTTGTTTTGCCATCTTTCATTAAAATAAATGCATATGCAACTCTTCAAATCTCGCATGTACGTATTAAAAATGCAATCTAATCGAAATAGCATCCCATCACTGCCTTATACAATAATTCGTTAGGAAAATTGGCCACTGCACTCAGATCCTTTGCAATTGGACTATTCATTACACATGGCATTTAATGGTAGTTGAGTATTTCCCTCTACTTGCGCATCTCTTAAGGAGCATTGCGATACATAGAAATAATCCAAAATAATGTCAGACAGTGCCAGCTGTCCTTAACACATTGCATTGCAACTCCATTTCACCATACATGCGGGTGCTCATAGCTCAACTGCAGCATGGCATCTTTATATTCGTGTTGTTGCCAGCGTTTGGTTGTGTGTGAATCTCTGTGTCCTAAAGAAAGTATGCAAAGACTTGAAATTTCCTGAAAATGTTTAAATTCTTGCTATTGGATTCAGTTTTGAAACTGAATTGTTTTTGTTATGCACATTATTCTGGGAATTGATGCTTGCTTTTTGGGCTGGGCTTTTTCATGGTGGTGGCACTTCATTCACGGCATCTTTGATACAGAATACATTGCGAAGCTGAATTTTGTATGCCATGGCACAAAGCATTGAGATGGCCACACGTACGTACAAACTACAAGCTACCAGCTATGATGGATACCGACTCTAGGAGAGACTCGGGCCTCGGTGAGGAACAACCACAAGCATGGCCAGCAAGGCACCAAAGGCAAGGCCTTTACAAAGCAAAATTTTTCTCTTCCTAACAAGAATTCGTTCAATTTCAACTGGCTTTTGTTGTTGTTGCTGTTGTTTCTATTTTTCTTCTGTGCTTGGGCATACCAAGCAAAAGGAACAGAATGTGAAACAAAGTTTTGTGGATTTTTTGCTGAATCACGTTAAAAAACCTACCTAACGACCGAAAGACAGACAGACAGACAAAGATATAGAAATACAAAAAAAAAAAAAAAAAACAAACAGGCACGCACCAACACATAAGCACAAGTTTATGGGGCCACAAGCAGCAGACACACTGAGTGTGTGTGTGTGTGTGTGTGCGAGTGATTTTGTATGCCAGTTATGTACCAACAGATGTTTGAGTTGTTGCTTCCTCCGGCATCCGGTAGAGTGCGTCACATAAAGAGTGACGACAAATCATAATTCTCGCCTCAATACGAATAATTAACACAAATCGAACGTGATATCAATTTCAGACATTTCCATTACGACAATCTCTTTGGCATGTGTTTTAGTGTTTCCTCATGCATCTCTTTATTAAATTGTCTCTTCCCCCCCCCCCCCTAACCACCTTTGTGCTTGGCTATATCCAGGTCTAAATTATCTTTGCTGTTGGGCCCTTCAAAGCAACATTTCTTACAATTAGCTAAGCCTTGGCAATGCAATCAAAGCATTTAGTTTTAGTGTTCTTAACGAAACAAAAAGAAAGAGGAGATTCCCCTGACCCCCCCTTTCTAGATACTAAGCAGCTTAAAAACAATCAAAGCCCTAACTAGCCAAACCAGAGATGAGTTGGTGGTTCGGAGCCATTCTTACATTCTCCTAAGCCTTACTAAGAAATGCATTCAATTCATGTTCTTAGTTGAACATCTCACATATGACCCCAAAGGGGTGGGAACCAGAACCGCATTTGTCTTACCAGGGATTTTGCGACCATATTGAGTGTAAAACGTTTGTCGTCTGTTAATGCTGAAACGAAAGGATATGCCAACATGGGTAATCCCATATTTGGGCAGCTTACATTAAACCATCCTTCCTTCCACTTCCACTTCCACAACCCAGCCACAACGAATTGCTGACATGAATGTTCGAGTAAGCGATGTTCATTCTGCTCTAGCACATGCAGACAAACACATATAACGACAAAAGTGTCATCTCTTTAATCCTTTCTCTAGCTGCATCCTGGCATTCATCGAAAAGGGTTGGATTTCAATTCATATCCTTGCCCCTGCCAGCCTTTGGTGATAATAAAAACCAAGACAATGTAATTTAGATTACAGGGAGGGGCCAACCCCACATCCCATATAGACCATATCAATATATATACATTATTTAATTGTAGCCCCAAACCCACAAACAAACTACGGCATCCCTTGTTCTTTTCGACATGGTGCAGAGGCCATTAAAAATTCTAAACACTTTTACTATTACACCAGAAGGAGGAAAAAAGAAGGAGCCGACATTAATTATTTAAGATGTCCTTTATTTACGAGTAACTGTAGTTGTTGCTGCCGCTGCCACTGTTGCTGCTGCTGTTATCCTTCCACTCTATCTCGTTGTGATGACACTGATTTTAATGTATGGCTCCCCCAGGAGCTGACCCAAAATGTGCAAAGCACTTGGCTTGACTTTGCCTGCTTGACAATGACTCGACTCGACTCAGCTCAACTCAGTTCAGCTCAACTTAACTCAGCTATCCCTGCCGCCTGCCAGCAGCAGAAACATTTAACATTTAACACCTTCTCCATGCAATTGTTGGTGGTCGTTTGCTGAACATTTCCATAGGTAGCTGGTTGGGAATTGTAAGACCCAACTCCTTAGCCAACAATCGTAGTTGCCAGTTTGTCCAGTTGGGGGGCTTAGCCATTTAAGGAACATGAAGCGAAGTGACCAAACGGAACACTTCAAGCTAGAGAAACAGAATTAAAAACAAAACCCCCTAAACAATGAGTGGCAACACATTCCAGGACATTGCACTAACTAGAGCAGGGAGGGTGTAGGTGGGAATTTCAAGATTCTTTGGGGCTTATCAGCACTTGTACATACATACGCTCGGCACAACTCTGCTCTAGGGTTGTTGAAATGCAATAACATTCGAAGCGATTTCGATTAATGCATAATTAAAGTAAAATGACATAAAAACAGTACACCGAGCAGAAGAGGAAGAAGAAGGAAAAATTCAATTATTATTTAAGTCTGAACATTACAACTATCAAATCTTTAAGCCTGCCTGCTTTCAATTTAAAGAAAAATGCCACACACAAAATGCCACACCATGATCCCATTTAGGATAAGCACAAAAAAGGGAAATTTTCTATGTACGAGTACATGTTCGGCGTCCATCCTTGACCCCATCTACTGGTGCTGCCTGCGCTGCATGCATGTCGTCCTCGCCGATGCATTGCGTTTTGCACGGAAACTGCTCCATTAATGACACATTTACCATTTTGCCTCCGCCTGCAGAGCTGCAGTCTGTGCAGCATAAACGCTTCAGGTGAATGGCTGCGGATGTTTGACGCTGCATGTGTGGTGAGTGTGACTGTAAGTCCCCTTCGCTCTGTGTGTGTGTGAGTGTTTTCAACATGTCTATGTTGTGGTTTCATAAATTTCCATTAAAAACTTGCAATTCTCCTTAAGCCTCCTCTTCGCCACCAGCCACCATGTTTTCCACTTTGATACTTTATTCAGTTCTTCTTAATTTTCTTTGTACGCCATTATGCCGAGCATGGAAACCATATATCCTTTCGAAACAATTTCCGGTGAAATGTTTTCATCTGCAGATGTTTATGTGAAGCCCGCTGAGTTCATCAACGATACAAATTCCCATTTTAAAAGCGAACTAGAAGACTCGAAAGCCCCCCGCCCTTCTACACCCCACACAAAATGGGTTAGAAATGAATGTGTCAGAAGAGAAATACATAAACCTTCTCCTTCTGACAAACTAATGGCCTCTCTATGCCATAAAACCAATACAAATGTCAAATACCTTGGCAATTGTTTACGAAAAATAAGTAGAAATTGAAATGTCATCTGATCTGAGGACAACAAGTAAAAACGCATTTATTTTGGCCGGGCAAAACATTGGATAACAACAACCACGAATCAGACGAAGTATATCGGTCTTAAGCATAGGGTCTAAAACTTCACACAATCGGACGATTTCTATGAAAATCGCCCAATACCTTAAATCAGTCCACATGGCAGTGGTACCAAGTATGGTCCGCCGTGCTTGGCACATATGTCCAGGGTAGTTATACACCTCAATGTTCCAAATTTTTTCGAAATTGGGTAAAAAATATGGCTAATAGAGGCCAAGGACCATAAATTGAAAGTTGGTCGTACAGGGTAGCCGATATGAGATGTTACCATGTTCACATTGGTATATCTGTCAAACTAGAAATAGCCCATTGTATTGCTTGCAAGCCACCAAAAGCATTTGAGTTTGCTCAAAGTGATAGCTATTCGTGGTGGAGTGTTAGCATTAAAGTTTGATTACGCTATATTGGGCTAAAAAATCACAACCGGGAACCTCTCCCTAACCCTAATTTTCAGAAACGCCAGATCTCGTTGATGGATGGTGCGATTTAAGCGAAATTTTGTGTGCTCTCTTAAAGTAACTTAAAAATAAAAATTTGGTCGCATGGGATACCAAATTTGGGATGGGATACCTAGCAGGCAGCCCCACCCCCAAAACCTACCAAATATATATATAGACCAATCATGACTATATGGGACTCAAATGAAAGGTATTTAAGAGTAAAAAGCGTATCTGCTATCCAATTGTCTGACTAAGTGTTTGGGGTACCACATCAACCCCCAAAACAACCATAAATCAGCATATTTACCGACCTTGGCAATATGGGACTCATATGAGAGGTACATGCGAGTGGGGTGCAACCCTTCCGCAAAACACCCCACAAACAGGACTTATTTACTGATCATGGCAATATGGTGCTCAAATAAAAGGTATTTAAGTGTAGAATACTTAAATACACCCCCAAAGAGGACAAATTTACTACAATAGCACTACGAGGCTCAAATGAAAGGTCTTTGGGAGTAAAGCACGAATTTGATATCAATATTCGGGGAAAAGTGGGGCCACCCCATCCCAATAACATCACCCATATAGGACGTATTTGCTGACCATTCCAATATGGGGCTGTAATAAGAAGTATTTTAGAATAGAACACGAATCTGATATATATTTTCAGGGCCAAGTCATTGAACGAGCGCCCCATCCCCTAAAACACCCCGAAACCAATCATGTTTGCCGACTACGGAAATTTGGGGCTTCAATGAAAGGTATTTCGGAGTAGACCACGAATCTGATATCAACATTCGGTACCAACTGCCTAGGGGAGGTCCCACCCCCATAACAACGCCCAAATAGGACGTATTTGCTAATCATGACAATTTTGGGTCTTAAGGGGAGTGGATCTCGATATTGATAGTTTTTGGGGCCCATGCCCTAAACCGGACACATTTGCTGACTTTTGCAATAAGAGGTTTAAATGAAAGGTATTTGAGATAAGAAAACTAATTTGATATCCAATTTTGAGGCCAATGGCAATATGGGCCTCAAATAAATAATATTTGATAACAGAGCACGATGCTGATATATTTTCAGGGCTAAGTGTTTGGGGGACCACCCCACTCCCCAAAACACCCTTAAATCGGGCATATTTACCAACCACGTCAATGTGGGGCTCAACTAAAAGGTATTGAGGGTCTACCCCTTCCCTAAAACACCCAACAAAAAAAAATTATTTACTGACCATCGCAATATGAGGCTCAAACAAAGGTATTTGGAAGTAGAATACGAATCTGATATCCAAATGTCGGACATGAGCTTTAACATAGCCCCACAAAAAAGGCTAAAAACGTTAAATCACACGATCTAGGCGACCGGTCCCGAACTTGAAATAGAATGTTCGCCGAACTTGCTTCTCAATACGTCCATTGTTACGCGTGCTGTGTGGCATTATCTTGTTCAAACCACATGTGGTGCAAGTCAAGCTCTTGCATTTTGGACAAAAAGTTGGATATCATCTCAGGTAGCGCTCATCATTCACAGTAGCGCTACGATTCGCATCATCTTTGAAGAAGTACGGTCCAATGATGCCAGCAGCCCATAAACCACACCAAACTGTTATTTTTTTCTGGATGCATTGGTAGCTTTTGCAATGCCTTGGCTTATCTTCACTCGAAATCGACAATTCTACTTATTTACGTACCCATTGAGCCAAAAATGAGCAAAAACCGCGCAATGAACTTTCTTAACAGACAACGCATTTTGATAATAACATTCAATTATTTGCAAGCGATTTTCGTTTGTAAGTCGTTTGTAAGACGTTTCATGATTAAATTATAGACAAACCTTAAGATGTTTGACAGTGAAACAAAACACGAAACGTGCGTGAGCTGTTTAAACCAATGTTGCCAGAAAAATAATAGCTAAAAACTCACCCTTTAGAACCCATCACATTTTAGTTCGGTAATTACATATTCTTACTGTGATTTCTTTCACACTTTCGTTGCTCTGTTGTTGTACCAATCATTTGCGTGCGTGGCTGCCACATTAACAGGTGACAACTGTCACCTGTGTGCTTTGAAATCTACAAAATTTCTCACGCTATTACGATGAAACGCCTTTTCATTAATTTGAACAGTAGTTTGGTGGTGGCTATCACGTAAAACGGAGCAACACATAGGCTGTTGAACGAAAAGAGACAAAAACAGTTAGATTAACTAAACGAACTAGTTCAAACTCGGTTAAAGTTTTGCCATTGCTTCTATGTAAGGATATCGTCCAATACTGTTGCTGTAGATTATTTTTTAGTCGGCTTCGCCCCAGTTTTACCTTTCCTCACTTGTTTTAACATTAAACAGCACCCATACTCTAGCAGTAACTTAAGCAAGCAACTTCTTTTTCAGCGAAATAGTAAATGCTATAAACGAATCACTGACATTTGCTCCTTAGTCCCCTAAAAGTAGTGAAACTTATTATTTACCATATGCCAATTTAAAAATGTCTTTAAATTGAAATTCCGCTAAGCGATTTGTGAAAAAGGACATCCGCCTTGGAATTGATTTAAATGGGTTCGTGTTAAAACAATAACATTGCCCGATAAATCATCGGAAAAGTTAATGATTAAATGCTACATCCGTTTTCAAATTGCAATGATTTATCTTGGAAAATGTCAACTCCTTCGCTACCCGGTAGGTAAGCAAATACAAAACCGATACACAAACATACGCACACGAATTGTTGCTACATGACTGGGTGTTTTCGTTTCATTTTACTTTTTTCGCTTGGCGAAACCACCTGTCAATTGTGGTGACTTCGTTGTCTGAGGACAGGGTCTGCGAGTGTTGTGCTGTGCTGTGCTGTGCTGTGCTGTGTATGTGCTGCTCTCAGCAAAAATATTCACACATACTCTCGCACTCTCGCACCCACTCACTCACTAACTCTCTCATGCACGTATGTGTGTTGGGGATAGCTCGAGTTCGACGAGACACAACAACTTTTGCGTTAACACTCTTGTTTACATTGCGTCACGCTGTGGCGATTAATGGCGTTTATTACTTTGTCGTTATACCTTGACTCTTGAATGTAATTTTTCAGTGCAGACAACGCGCAAACAAACGACGAAAAACACAACGTGTAACCAGGACAGGTCACCAACAATGCGGAGTGTGCCACAGCAGCAGCAGCAGTAGTAGCAGCTACTGCCAAATGTGAAAATGAAAGAGGATGACTGAAACATTATCAGCAACATAGTCATCTTGGCACAGATGACAAAAGGAAAACTCTCGGACCGTAAGATAGCAGCAGCCGCAGCAGCAGCTAAGTGACAGGGATAAAGTGTATCTCCGAGCTACTGTTAAGCAGCACTTCCCTCCTACCGCACCAACGCACCGCATAGAAGACGGTAGAAATACGAGAGCATACACCAGAAATATCCACACCTAGCAGGTGAGATGCAGATTAATGCTCAAACTCAAATAGACAAATAATAAAGTTTATCAAATTAATTGCATTCGTTAGCCCTTTCTACGACCTGCTGGGGTAGCATGTGGATGATAAATAAATGTTCGCACTCGTTTAAACCCCGACTTATCAAGATGACGGTGCTGTTTTTGTTTCGCTTTGTTTTGTTTTTAGCGCACTTCAGTCTTCCTGTTTTTCTGAGCCTTTCTGTGTCCTTTGAATGAATGCCAGCGAAACAAATAAAATTCGAATAACACGAACAAAAAGACCCCGTATCGTATCGTACATGTGTATTGTGCTCACGTATTCCTTTAGCCATAGACACTCTCACACGCGAACGCACACACAAATTTACAATTGTATAGTTTGCCCTTTTATTGCAATGGCTTATCTCTTTGGGATCTACGGCAATGGCAACAGAAACACATCCATACGAATCGGCGCAATGTGTGAATATGGGAAGCGGATGAATGTTAGGCGAATAGCTAAAGGCCCAGGCCACAGCAGGCAGACAATCAGACTCACGAACGGACGGGGGGGACGTACGTGAACATAATTCGCTACGGGTATTAATGCGACAGGCGCCGGATATGGAGCTAGAGATTCAGGTGAGGATTGCAGAGAAACAATAAAATCTAACAATTACCACCACACAGGCTTTGCTGCCATTCCCAAAACAAAAGCAAAGGTGTTACTTTACGATAATGCGATACTTTACATTTTTATATTTATGGCACACACACACACACACTCACACACACACAGATGAGGACATAATATTTGTAGCCACAGCTTCACCAGCTCCTAGGCCACCAAATGCAAGCGGATAAAGACATCGCCCACAGCAGCCGTTTACCACACCGCCACATCCTTGGGCACACATCCGATCGCATACGAGTATATGCTGATGGCCCATAGATAAGTGCCCATCCCACCACCAAATGGGGTCTGGCATTCAAAAAAACACACAATTTTTTTTCAAAAAGAAAATAAAAACAAACAATCATATTTATGATAATTAACCCAAAAGCTGTGTTCATGACAACCGGGAACACAAGCTCCACCAGTGGCATGAGAAATCTATGGCTGACTACCACCGCCACCACCACCACCACCAACCAACATCAGCAGGCCCATATGGCATAGGAGAACCTCTTACACATGCACATTTACATAAACATAGGAAACATGATGAACAATTCCAAAAACAAATGCAGCCATAGAAAACTCACATTTCTCGTACCCTTTATGAGTCTGGGAGGGGATAGATATTAAAAACATATTTCAGATAAAACAAAGTTGGATAGATGCGGCGGGCAAAGGTGGGGGTCCTTTTTAAATATGTTTTATCAAATATCTCAACACAAACGACTCCGTTTTTGTTGGACCTACAGGAGACCAAAAATGTTACAGGGAAAAAGAATGGGATGGGATTAGCTACTAAAAGCTCAGAGGCTCAGCAATCCAAGAATGAAATTTGGTTTATATGGATAAGTTATTTGTATGGATTTGATTTAAATGGGTTTCGATATGTTTAATCTAATACGATCTAGTCTTTATCACGCTACAATCTCTTAAAATGCAGCTGACACAATCTCCTTAAATTCCAAAATTGACAATAAAGAACCATATATTAATACAGACCCTAAATTTGCCTATTAAGAGCTCAAGCAGATCAAATGGCAGATCTGTCTATGTGGCGCGATAGCCAAAAAATGATCTGATTTAGACCATATTTGGTATGGTTACTCATGGTTAATCTGTAGGATTAAATGGGAAATTATCAACGATTTGATGAATCTCATCAGGCAAAATAAGTCTTTTGTAAGCTCAAGGTTTGACAGGGGAATTTGGTTGATGCATCTGATCAGGCAAAATAAGCCTTTTGTAAGCTCAAGGATTGACTCGGAAGACTGGTTTAATGTGCGTGAAGATAAATTCCGTATATAACTAGCAGAGACACAAACCGCTTTGTTAGCAGAGTGCGAGAGAGAGAGAGAGAGAGTAACAGAAGCATTTACAGACTTCCTCTGAGGGGTTAACAGAGCTCTGTTAATACTTTATACGACCAAAAAAATATTGAAATTTAATAATATTTATTGATTTTTGCAAAGACTGGTAAGAATAAACAACAACAAAAAACATACCACAATCTGGAGTTTAATATGTATGATTTGAACCAAAACCGCCAAATGAAATATCTATGAGCGGGGTATTGAGAAAATGGCAAGCGTTCAGAAAAAACAGGAGCATGAGAAAACCAATCGATCAATTTTCGATTAAAATGGTTATATCAGGAGAAATTCTTGTATGGCCTCCAGGAGCACTGCCCATAATCCTGTCCCGAATTTATATATTTTTTTTAATTTGCCATTTTCTTAATACCACGCTCATAGATATTACTAGCCGAACCGGGCCCGCTCCGCTGCGCCTTCTTTAACTCTCTAATATCTGTTTTGGGGTGGAGACACTTCACCCTGAATGCGGATATCGAATTCGTGCCATTGTAGTCGATGACGCTGAATGCGTTCGAATTCTGGCGAGAACATCGGACAAAGCGGTGTCTATCCCCTCTTAATGTTGGCGACATTTGGTAGGTAGAACCGCATGCATGGTCATATAAAAAATTTTCCCCAAAGAAGTGTCGCACTGCGGGATGCCTTTTGGACTTGGCTATAAAAAAGGTCCCTTATCATTGAGATTAAACTTGAATCGGAAAGCACTCATTGATGTGTGAGAATTTGCCCCTTCTCGTTTCCTGGTGGTAATGTTCTCATTAGGGGAGGGATGGCACCTCAGACATTTCGACTCAAATATGTATATCAAATTCGTGCTGTATTTCCAAATTCCTTTAATTTGAGCCCCATATTGCCATGGCCGGTAAATATGAAACGTTTAAAAGGTGTTTTGAGGCTGGGGCGGCCACCGGCACTTTGCACTAAAAATAGATATCAGTTTCCTTCTTTATTTCCAACGGAAATGAAGTTCAGTTACCTAATGTTTTATGCCATATTTGTAGTCTACTGCCTATTACTTTTCATTTGAGTCCCATATTAACATGAACTTCGAATATATCTATTTAGGGGTGTTTTGGGGTTGGGGGGCCCGCTGGTTACTTGGTCCCAAATTTTAATACCATATTCGTTTTCTGGTCTCCAATACTTTTTTTCATTTGATACTCTTGTTGTTCCCATCGGACCATTTTCGGATATGGGTGACTTTTTTGGGGTAAAGGGGAGGTTGCTCCTCCACCCGATATTTTAAAATTATATGACCTATGTTTCCTTCCAGACAAACGTACACAATCTATAAAAATTTTAAGAAAATCGGTTCAGCCAAGTATCATATAGTCATAATGGGTCTAACGGCGTTTTTGTGATGTGGCGTGACCCCCTATACTTCGATCTGGTTTTGTATGCCAGATTCGAAGTCTACTGCCGAATACCTTTCATTTGAGCCCCATATTGAAACGAACGTCCAATATGTCTGTTTGGGGGAGTTTTGGGGTTGGACGGCCCGATGGGTACTTAGACTCAAATTTAAATACCATATTCGTATTCTAATCTCCAATACCTTCATTTGATACCAATATTGTCTCGATGGGTCTACTTTTGATTTTGGGTTGTGTTTTTGGTATAAGGGGAAGGGTCCGTCCCCCGTCCGATATCGAAAAATTAAATAGCTTATGTTTCTTTCCAAACCAACCTACACAATATGCGAAAATTTAGAGCAAATCGGTTCTGACGTTTTCCAGTCTATATATCATTGATTGGCTAATGTGCCCATTTTTGGCGCTTTTGTGGGGTTGGGGTGACCCTCTATACTTTGACTGAATTTGTATGCCAGATTCGGTATCTACTCCCGCATACTTTTCATTTGATACTCATATTGTCCTTATCGGTCCACTTTTGATTTTGGGTGTGTTTTTGGGGTAAGGGGGATATCAAAAAGTTAGACTCAAATGCTTGCACAGGCACTCGGTTAGGAAACATGATAACACTTCTACCAACGGTACGATACACAGACCTTTTGTACACTTTGAGATGTTTGAGTTCGCCAACAATAGCCAGTTGTGTTTTTCCACCCAAATATAGCACATTCTCACTATTAAGCTTGAACCCCACCACAAATAATATTCATTTTTAAGCCAACTCGGAAGCAAATGCTTTTGGTGGCCTGCAAACAATATAAAGAGCTGTCAATGAGGCAAATATCATGGACCTGTCATATTTGATATGAACGATATACCAGCGTAAACTTGGTAACACTTCGTGTCAGCTACCCTTTATGTTCGGTGCCTTAATATCAAAAGCCTTTTCATCTCTTTTCCAGAAAATTTAAATAAATAGTTTCAGAGCATCAAAAAGGTCGTCTTTACTCAGAAAAACTAATTTAAATTCTCTGTTGTGCATATTTTCATCACTCTGCGAAGCGGGCAAAGTTTCTTCAGCCAGGTTATTACTTTTACCCCTGTATCCTGTATCAGAGACCATCACGTCAACATAGTGGCGTAGTAGCGAAACGAAGACACATACTCAGGTTCTCGACCACAAATTATTAAATAGAGTCGTCGGTGGTGTCGGTTGAGACTCACATCCGGTTTCCGGCATTAAGTCAAACCTTTTTCTTGTTTTCATCCATTCGTGTCTATTTATATTCCATACTCAATGGCCCTGGCCATATTTTCCATGACTTCCCACACAGACACATACAGAAAGCCAGAGCAAAGAGACCGACGACATGCATATGCAAATGACTGCCAAAATGTTGGCAGTGGGCCAGTGAAAATACACTAGCAAACCATTCGACTTTGGTAACGTCAGCAGAGTACCAGCGCTAAGGTTAAGAAGCATCGAACGCAGTATGCAGCTTTACACTTGACAGAGTGGTGTGGCAGAAATCATATGGCGCCCACCGCCAAAAGGGACAAACCCCTTTTTAATTGGGGGTCTTAACGAACGATACTCAAGCCTTGAGCGAGCCTTTTGCCATTTCACCGCTGCAGGCACCAACATAAAAACATTTCGATGGAAAAGTCGCATGAAGAACAAACAAGTAAAAGCGTGCTAAGTTCGGCCGGGCCGAATCTTATATACCCTCCACCATGGATCGCATTTGTCGAGTTCTTTTCCCGGCATCTCTTCTTAGGCAAAAAAGGATATAAGAAAAGAGTTGTTCTGCTATTAAAACGATATCAAGATATGGTCCGGTTCGGACCAGAATTAAATTATATGTTGGAGACCTGTGTAAAATTTCAGCCAATTCGTATAAGAATTGGGCCCATTGGGGCTCACGAAGTAAAATAGAGAGAACGATTTATATGGGATCTGTATCGGGCTATAGACCGATTCAGACCATAATAAACACGTTTGTTGATGGTCATGAGAGGATCCGTCGTACAAAATTTCAGGCAAATCGGATAATAATTGCGACCTCTAGGGGTCAAGAAGTCAAGATCCCAGATCGGTTTATATGGGAGCTATATCAGGTTATGAACCGATTTGAACCTTATTTGACACAGTTGTTGAAAGTAAAAATAAAATACGTCATGCAAAATTTCAGCCAAATCGGATAGGAATTGCGCCCTGTAAAAGCTCAAGAAGTCAAATCTCCAGATCTGTTTATATGACAGCTATATCAGGTTATGGACCGATTTCAACCATATTTGGCACAGTAGTTGGATATCATAACAAAACACGTCGTGCGAAATTCCATTCCATTCGGATAAGAATTGCGCCCTCTAGAGGCTCAAGAAGTCAAGACCCAAGATCGGTTTATATGGCAGCTATATCAGGTTATGGGCCGATTTAAACCATACTTGGCACAGTTGTTGGGTATCATAACAAAACACGTCGTGCAAAATTCCATTCCATTCGGATAAGAATTGCGCCCTCTAGAGGCTCAAGAAGTCAAGACCCAAGATCGGTTTATATGGCAGCTATATCAGGTTATGAACCGATTTGAACCATACTTGGCACAGTTGTTGGATATCATAACAAAACACGTCGTGCAAAATTTCATTCCAATCGGATAAGAACTGCGCACTCTAGAGGCTCAAGAAGTCAAGACCCAAGATCGGTTTATATGGCAGCTATATCAAAACATGGACCGATATGGCCCATTTACAATACCAACCGACCTACACTAATAAGAAGTATTTGTGCAAAATTTCAAGCGGCTAGCTTTACTCCTTCGGAAGTTAGCGTGCTTTCGACAGACAGACGGACGGACGGACGGACGGACGGACGGACGGACGGACATGGCTAGATCGACATAAAATGTCGCGACGATCAAGAATATATATACTTTATGGGGTCTCAGACGAATATTTCGAGTAGTTACAAACAGAATGACGATATTAGTATACCCCCCATCTTATGGTGGAGGGTATAAAAACAAAAAACGAACACAAGAATTATGTGACCAACTACAAAGTGTCCACATAGTATTGCCGTTTTAACAACAGGGCTGCTGCTTTACTTTTGGCTTTTCATTTTCCTACTCTCGTTATTTGTTATTACCGGGTCTTGAAATTGAAAATATTTCAGTTTCGCATGTACGTATGTGTGATGCCCAACACACACACACACAAACAAACAAACATATCTTTGTGTTAAAGGATGTGTTTTATATCTCTCTTCACGTTCCATGCTCTTTACAGCAAATGCGTTACGTTGCGTTGCGATGTGATGTAATGGCTGTGTGCCTATATGCTACTCGCGTGTCTGAGGGTGTGTGTGTGCGTGTGTGTGTTTGCGAGAGTATTTGGCACGATACACGTTTCTTAATATGGAGCCAAAAGAAAAATCACCCAAACGTGACTTCATTTGTGTCCATCGTGTGTCATCGTCTGTGCAACAGACAATGTTGCCGTCAAGGAGGTGTGGCAGCTACCGTGGTATCCATTTGTACGAAAGCATTTCCATCAATAGATCGTCTTTGCCAGCCATCACTGTCCTTGCACGCATTAGTTGTAGCATTTTACACAAATTTCTGCCACCCAAACCCCTACGCATCAAAGGCAAAAAAAAAAGAAAAATTCCTGGCACCGCTGATATCCTTCGACAGGGAATGATAACAATTTTCGTTTGCGCTGTGTCAGCAGAACTTACAGCGATATTATTTTTCAAAGACTTTGTGTCGGACGCTTCCTTCCACCCAGCTGTGATGTCTCAAGGAAAATATGCCATTAATTGAATGCCTAAAGAAACCCCTTTCTTCGCAGACTGAAACAAGAAGACAAATTCTCACTGAAAAAGGGGAGGGGAAACGGCCAAGCTATTTGTCTATCTCAAATTTGTGTTCCACTAATAACTCAAGCAAGGAATTTCACCAAAGTCTCTCGCATCCATTAACGCACCTAATAAGGCATCCAAATCCCTGGCGTAACTGTGGTTAGCTCAGTGTCCTTAAGAGAATGCTACTTTCGCTTTTGTTCACTCTCACAGCCATAGCCACAGCTAGACAACCGAGCACGAAGGCACCACCAGCCCAGGCAGAAGATCACAGTTACTGTGATTTATTCGAAACATGAGACACCAATGCTGGCAAAATAAAGCGAATAAAACACTGCCAAAGAATTCATTTGTTTCCGCCTGCACCATTCATCACAGCACCATTTGTATGAATTGTTTTTTGAGGGAAATCTTAAACTCAAATTGCGCCAGCATGACTTACAACATCCACGAACAAAGCCAAAGAATTTTCATTCGCATCTTTCATACAGACAAAGAAGAAAAGTTTTGTTCAAAGGGGTACAATTTCGCCAAAGAAAAAGATGCTGAAAAAAAACTATTTCCGCACAAAAGTTTGTATGAAAATCCAATTAATAGAAAATATTTATGAAACATGAGCCTAACAACGAATGGTTTAACCATTCCCTGAAGTTTGATGTAACCATTTTTGAAGACAAGTAAGGATGGGCTAAAGTCAGGCCAGCTTTTGACACCCTACACAACATTGGGTATGCAGGTAAAGTTGTCGAAACTAAAGATTGCTTAAAATTTCGACTAAAATCCGGTCATATGTTCCCTAAATTCTTAGAAGTGGGATTTCTGGAAATCGTTTATAAGTCTTGTTGCACTTCTGGTGGTTTCTCTATTAAAAAAATAAATTCATGACGATAAGCCAACTACTTTTGAAGGCAGGTGCAATCCACTTTTCTTAGCTAAATGGTCCTAAAATACTAAGAAAATTATTTTTCTTTGTTATAAAAGCATATTGGCTTAAGAAATAAAAGGACTTTTTTTAAACTTTTTTTTTAATTTAAAGTTTTTTTAATATTAAGTGCTCGGAGCCGTCTCCGGTGATCGTAGTTCATACGACGCCTATATTCTTCATTAACGCAAGCTGGTCCATATATTGTATTTTACGAACAATTTTTCTCTCAAACACTCCAAGTACTGACTCATCTGCTTTCGCAAGTACCCATGCTTCGGAGTCATGTAACAGCACTGGTAGTATCTGTGTCTTGTATAGTGTAATTTTTGTCCGTCGAGAGGTGGCTTAACTCCTCAACTGCTTGTTCAGTCCAAAATAGCATCTGTTTGTTAGCCAATATTATACTTGGTTTAACTGGTTTCATTTGTTTCGGTTAAAGCGGTGCCGAGGTAGATAAATTGGCTGACAATCTCAAAGTTGTAGTTCCCAACTTTCTCCATTCTCTTTACCTGCTCGGGTTCACAAGGCTTTTGGGAGCTGATATCATCCACTTTGTCTTATCTCCATTTACTGCCAAACCAACTTTCATTGATTCTCTTTCTAAAATTTCAAAGGCAGCAATTGCTTCTTCCTGTGGTCGATCCATAATCTCGATGTAGTGGGCATAGGCGAGTAGCATACGTTCTCTTGTGAATAGTGTGCCATGGCTATTCAAAGACGATAGACTATCTCCTTGACTGAAATCTAGTTTGGTATTGAACGATTCGGAGAGATTCTTTCCTATTCAACTCAGGAGCGTGTATCAGCAAGCGTCATCCTGCAAAGTCGTATCAGTTAAGCAGGGATACCAAACTCAGACATGGCTTGAAAAACCTTTGAACGTAAAGGGGTGTGGAAGGTGGCTTTTGTAGTTAACGAAAAGATCGTAGGTATTGATTTGTTCCTCTACGATCCAGGATTTGGCGCAGTGTAAATATCTGGTCTAAAGACCAGATATTTATTGCATACGCCTTATCAGTGTATTGCTTCCGGTCTTAAATAGTTCAACCGGCAACCCATCGGCTCCTGCTGCCTTATTGTTTTTCAGCCGGGTTACTGTTAAGTGGACCTTGTTCTGACTAGCAAAGTTGCCGATGAACATTCCATTAAGGAACATAGACAAACTTCTCACATATCAACGAGTGCTGGTCGATAAGGGCTCAATGATAAGGGGCCTCCTTTTTATAACCTAGTCCGAGTGGCGTGCCAAAGTGCGACATCTCTTTGGGAAGAAGTTTTTAATATGGCTGCCATGCCATTTTTTCAAATGGCATAGTTCCTCACAAATGGTGACCAACATTAGGAGGGTTAACCACCGCTGAACACTTTTTCTGATGTTTAGGATTATAACCCAGGCATTCAGCGTCATATGCGGACATGCAATCCTCTGCGCTACGGTGGGCTCCACCCTCGTTCTGACAAACTGGAACCCATTCCATACCATCAACATTGTTTCTGTGGTATACTCATGGTAACCATCATCGGGTACCAGTAGCTGCCATATCCTCAGCACACTATCTGTAACAGTTACCAGATTTACTTCTTTGTCTCTGCAGGAAAATGTGACTGTTTAATTCTTTTCGGAATTCATTCAGGTACCTGAAAATTTCGATACGCACACTCACGTCTTTCCATTTCCTTATTCTTCTTGCGGAAGAGACGTTTTTCCTTTCTTCTTTTCTCCCGATACCTCTCCTTCATATTGCGCGTTGCCACTGACTGCAAGCTGACCCGAATTCTTGGCTTCAGTAACTTTTTGGCACTACTGGCCGTACCATGGATTTCGTAGGGAAGCTTTTGGTACCCAAGTACGGATGTTGCGGCTCTTTTCATGGAGTGGACAATGGTTTGTCATTGCGCTGTTATACTATCGAGACAGGGAGTGCTTTCTTCAAGCAATTGAGTGGAGTAAGCCGTTGCCATCTGTTGTGTTTGCAGCTTTTCAATGTCCAGCTTCCGTGCAGTATCAGATCGTACGTTTCTTGCCACACTAAGACGAGTGCGAACTTTTACTACCAAAAGGTGGTGATCCTAATCGATGTTCGTCCCTCGGATTGATAGCATATCTAACTCGCTGGTTGAATGCCTGCCATCGATCACAACATGATCTTTTTGGTTTCTCTTATTTTGATCGGGTGACAACCATATGACCATGTGAAGTCTTCGTTGTTAGAATTTGGTGCTGCTAACTACCATGTTCTTTGCCGCGGCGAAGTCTATAAGCTTGAATACATAATTGGAAGTTTTTTCGTGTAGCCTAATTTTTCCGACTTTTGGTCCAAAGATATTTTCTTTTCCTAATTTTGCATTAAAATATCAGAAAACGATTTTAATGGCATGGGCGGGTCAGAAACATACCCCATAGGATTGGGTTATACTAATCTAGTGATTCCGTTTGTAACACTTCGAGATATTGATGTGCGACACTACAAAGTATAATTAGTCTTGATTGTCTTGACATTCTGTCCGTTCGTCTGTGGAAATTTTGCACAGAGACTTATTACTAATGTAGGTTGTTGGGGATTGCTAATGGACAAATTCGGTTCAGATTTGGATATAGCTTCCATATAAGGTGGTCCTTCAATTTGACATCTTAAGCCCCTAGAAGACGAAATTGCTATCCGATTTGGCAGCAATTTTGTATTTAGTATGACCTCCAACAACCGTAACAAGTACGGTCTAAATCGGTCTAAAACCTTATAAGCTCCCATATACACCTCCCTAAAAATTTGACGTATTGAGGCCCTCAAAGCCGCATTTGTTATCCGATTTGGCTGAAAATTCTGCACGTAGTGTTCGGTTACGGCTTCCACAGCCATACTAAGTATTGTTTGAATCATTCTATAACCTGATAAAGATTTGTCGCCGATAAGTCTTATAGTCGTTAACTAGGTATATTTGTGTAAATTTTAAAGCAAAACCATGGGTGGATTTCCAAGACTCGACCCGGCCAAACTTGGCACTTTGTTTCTACTTTTTATAGTCACCACAATAGGATAGTCCATTTGTAACCACTCGAAATATTCATCTGCGATACTAAAAAAAATATAATTTGGCCATCTGAGCCGATCTAGCCATGCCCATCCCTCTGAACGGCTATTGAAAGCACGACAGTGCTCGAACGAATGAAGATATCCTCTTGAAATTTTGCATAGATACTTCTTATTATTGTAGGTCATTGGGTATTGCAATGGACCACATCGCGGCAGATTCGGTTATAGGCCCCATATAAACCGATTCCCCCATTTGGCTTCGTAAGCTCCCAGAAGTCTCCATATTCATCCGATTTGGGTGAAATTTGGCACAAAGATTTGTTGTGACTTTTAATATCTGTGGTACCAATCGGTCTATAACCTGTTATTGCTTCCATATAAGCCGACCTCCGGATTTAACTTTTTGAGCCCCTAGAAACCTCAAATTTCATTCGTTTTGGCCAAAATTTGGCGCTTGAAAATAGAAAATTTTATCGCCATTGACTTTTCCCCGAAAGCTTCAACGAAAAAAGTCTTTCCATAAAACTTTTGTTACAATTTGATGTCTAAAAAAAATGTCGTTGCTTTTTGTGCACAATCTACAAATGAAGGGCAGCCATTTCTTTTAATTGTTAAACAATGACTAAAAAAAGTTCATACGTTTGTTTCTTTTTCTTATTCTGCTAATGTGTGAGTAGATTAAGCGTACGGTTTATGGGTGCACATATACATGCATATGTGTGTTTAAATGAGTTCGTTCGTTCGCTCGTTCGTTTAATTTGGATGCACATGGTCAGGCCAGAGGAAATGAAATCGATTTATTTAATGATATCGCATTTGTTACCCAAATTGCCGTGTCGCCCCCAAAAGTGCCCAGCGATGTAATGTGGACAACGCTTATCAAGTCATTTGTGTCTCCTGAAGAAACATCCGAGCGCCATAAAGAACCAAGTGCAGGCAACAGCGACAACAAAAAAGCGAATGAAGGAAAAAAAAAACCGATGAAAAAAAACTGAAGAAGCAAAGCAAGGAACAAACCAAAATGAAGGCATCGAAACTAAAACGGAAATGACTCCTTTCGTTCGTGTTCTGTTTTAACTAATTCATGCTCCAATGTTATTAGCTGCAGAGAATTTAGTTGTTACGTGACGCTGTCACAAAACGCCCACTGGCATTAGTTACACTCACCACTTAAAACAACGCAAACACACACACATGTGCACACACTTGAGAAGGTTTGAGAATAGTTACATCAGCCACATACATACATACATACATACACATCTTCCTTCTTTGTGATTTCCGCATGTGAAGATTTAGTAGGCTATGTACGTTTGCGTTTGTGTGTGTGTGTATGATGCTAAGAGATTGTGCGAAGTAAGGGCTTAAGGGCATTAAGGGCGATCATTTACTGTCGACCATTAGGCATCTCATCTGAAATATTTCTTAATGCACCGTGTAAAAGCCGACTACAAGAATTGCCACTCTCTCTTTGCGTGCCCCAGCTTCCATAGTCAACAACCCTCTATCAGCTACATAGGCCCTGAACGAAAGTTATGGCCTCGATGTTGCTCTGTGGCATAGGTGTGCCCAGCAGTATTATAAATAAATCTGGCGAAACTTAGCGACATTCCTCCTTTATTAAATGGCATTTTCACTTAAGCGACATATAAACTAAAAAGTTGAGGAATTGAAACATCAACTGATCAGCGCCCAGTCCAAATTTTATTCATAACAAGTCTATGATTGTATATCTCTCGAAAGGGAAATAGACAAAGAATTATAAAATAAAAGGTCTTTGCCCTAACGGGCGAAGGGCCCAACCGAAACTCGAACCTGAACGCTAGAAGCGGCAACGAGAGCCGTTGCCTTCAACAAACGATCGAAGCCATTAGGTTAGGTTAGACGTTTTCGTCCATTGTGATACCACAGGAACAGGAGAAGGAAGATGCCTTGTAGTTCCTACCGTTTAATCATCCAGATCGCTTTAAAAGCCCAAAAACTTGCGAATGTTCACAGAATTTGACATGTTCTCAATGAAATAAAATTTGCAAATTTTGCCCATGAACATTCCACTAAAGAACAGGGGCAAACTTCTCACATATCAATGAGTGCAGTCCGATTCAAGTTTTAAGCTCAATGATAAGGGGCCTCCTTTTTATAGCCGAGTCCGAACGACGTGCCGCAGTGCGACACCTCTTTGAAGAGAAGTTTTACATGGCAAAGTACTTCACAAATGTGAAAGACGAAAGTGGCCAATTTAACGCACCACGCTTCCTCAATAGAACCATTTGGATATATGACAAGGACAAATACTTAGGAGTGATATTGGAAAGGAAACTGAATTGGAAATGTCACATTTAGGAGGGTATCGAGAAGGTGTTATATGTTGGCCACTATTTAGACTGGGCGAAGGCTCGAAATGAGGCCTGAATCCGAGGATACACCAATACTTACTTACGCCTCAGTAGTTTGATGAACTGCGGTGGAGAAAAAGTGCATCGTAAGGATAATACAAAAGGTTCAGAGAACATGTTGTTTTGCCATTGGCGGAGCGATGAGGACCACTACCACTAGGGTACTGTAGACTATTCTAGATATCCGACCCATGTTTATAAGACTTAAGACGATCGGAGATTGGATAGAGGAAAGAAGCAGGTCATACCATCGCGGTATAATCAAGGTGGCGTAGAGAAAGTAGGTAGCAAAGATCAACATTTTAATGTTCGCCTACGAAGTTTTGATAGAACCTATCTTATGTAAAACATTTCAACGATTTCAAAAATGCTACCCACAAATTTTTACCTTAGGAGATACACGAAACCTGACATAGTGAATGTGGATATGTTTTCAATCAATGATGCAAAATTTGGAGACCCTATTAGGTACAGGGGCTGACAACGGGCGTGAATGTAGATCAGCTCTAGCATTCCAAATTTTAAAATTCTGCCAAATAGGCATTTATAGGCCGATCGTCATGATTTTATATTTTTAAAGTTAAAGCTTTGAAGATCCTACAAAAAACATGCATATATGTCTGGAATATGTACAACATTTTAGGAGATATTGGAGACACAAAAAAAATTTTTTTTAAGATTTCAGATAAGGTGCCCTCGGCATTTTTGGAATTCTGGCACTATTTCTTTACCAATTGTCAATCTGATTACGACATTGGAAAGGTTACAAAATTCTTCAAATAATAAAAAAAATCATACAGATTGCCCTTTCCTATCAAAAGTTATACGCTTCACAACTTAAACGATTGAAAATTTTACAGGAAATTGGAAAAATTAAAAAAAAAAGTTTTGGTTTATTAAGGCCTTAAAAAGGAAAAGCACCTAAATGGCGTAGCATCCGTTTCAAACACTAATTTTATAGGTTGAACACTTATCTGCATATGCCGTTTAAGTCATTCAATTACCTAAAAGATATGATTTTTACAACGGAGAACTTAAACCGCTCCACTGTAAACTGTAACTTAAACCGCTCCAAACTTAAACCGCTCCACTTAAACAACTCCACTAGTAAGGAATGGAAAAAGCTTCTGATTGTATACCTTGAACGACACTTGAGGTCAAGTGCGAGGCACTGGTGCCAGCAGCTCAGTCTTAAATTGACGGTACTCTGGTTTTGCCAACTGGAAGATCATGCTACAAAGATAGATCAAAGCTAGAGGACAGGGTGAGCTTGGGGGGTCTGATATTTTAGTTATAGGATCATTGCTTCTCCTAGTCTTTCTAATATTGAGAGATGCTGTGATTGTCCCGTTGTCGGCCCCCTGTTTGTTGAATGAAAATGAATGAAGAATGAAAATTTCTGCCTATCCTAGTCTTTTCAATCTTGAAAAACACAGCTTTGCTCCCGTAGTGCGCCATGCCTTTAGTCTTAGCCAAACTTGTCGCGGAGACTTGATCAATGCCAACCACAAAGAGAGTTTCTTCCTCCTTCTCTCGCAGTGGAAGACCTCTCATTTCTTTGCGACCAAACCTTGGTTTTGCTTGCCCAAGAATCCCAACATGCGTTCCGTCCCCCATCCCTTGATAAAGACCGTAGCCTTTGAAAGCTGGGGATATGCCTCTTTCTCACCAGGTCGAGCTTTGCGCCCTCCCAGGGAGCGTGAATACCTCTGACGAGCTGTTTGACGGTATCAATACATTCCGCCGACGCAAAGCGCAGCGTAAAGATGTACCCTCTAAACTCGCAGCTCATCATTTGTGTGGGTGGACCCTCTATAGAATTCCACACATGTTCAAAAATCCGATCGTTAACCAGATCCTCCACTTGGGACCGATGATCTGGTGGAATCCTACGGGATGCACAGCCGATATTGATGACTGCATACGTCAGCTCATCTCTGTTGGGCTTCCATGCCGTTCTGGCGTAAGAGGGCGGCTCCTTACCATTCTCAGCGACCATCTTCCCCTTCCGTGATGACTGTGGCCTCCTTTTGGAAGTCACAGTCCCCCATGAAAACTCAGGGGCTGTGTGCGCTTCCTTCGTTTCTGTTCCAATTTTGTCTACCGCAGCAGGTCTCCATTTCTGGATGGCTGGCTTGGTTTTCCCAGAGTACTCGAAAGCGGGGAGCTCTTTTTCTTCTTCAGTATTTTAACAGTGTTATGCTCTTCGGGAGATCTGATTCTCTTTCCAGCTTCCGTAGAAGTCCTTAGAATGTCAGTTCTATCCCTTCCTGCATCCTGCACTTTCGCTCGATTACGCTGCCGGTACATACTCCTCTGTCTCCTTCGTCGTGCACCGTATCACTTTCTCGGTCTGCTTGTGAGCTTAGCAAAGCCATCGCTCTATTCTGCTGTCATCCCGATGCCCTCATCTCTCGATTCGGCTGCGATGACTGTTTCATTGACACAGTCGCTGTCTGAATCCGAGTCAGAAACACCACCTTTACTTAAAGGCTGGGGACGAACTGTGCATCCCTCTGGTTTATCCGTCTCTTTCTCTATTAATTAGTCTGGTGACTAGTTGTGCGCTTGAAGCATTACTCTCGACTACAGGTGCCAAGGCACTCACACCTGTAGGAGGGGAGCACAATGGACATACATTTGGATATTTATCCCGCCGGATAAATATCCGTACCCTCTTTTTAACCAAACCTAATCTCTATCCAAATAAAGTCAACCTAACCTAAACTATATCCAAATATAGTCCCATCTCCACCATATTCGAAAGGATGAGTAGGAGTCTAAGACAACCTACCCAAATTACAGCGAAATCAGATAATAAATGCCCATGCAAGACAATAAATCGGCTATATCTAAAAAAGACCGATCTGGACGATATTCGGTATGAAATATGAAGGAGGAGGAGACACCGCAACACAGAGGTTAGCATTTCCACCTATAACGCTGAATGCCTGGTTTCAAATCCTGGCGGTGGTTTTCCCCTCCTAATGCTGGCGATATTTGTGAGGTAATGTACCATTTGGTATGACAGCCCTGTAAAAACTTCTCCACAAAGAGGTGTCGCACTGTGGCATGCCGTTCGGACTCGGCTTAAAAGGCTCCTTATCATTGAGTTTAAAACTTGAATAGGACAGCACTCATTGATATGTGAGAAGTTTGCCCCTGTTGCTTAATCCAGTGATTATGAGCAAATATCTATTTGCCTATAGTCCACATCGCTCTAAGTCGAGGGCCCTAATACCCTATGGCCAAGGAGAAAGAAAAAAGAATATGGCTGGCATAGACCACAAAATTAAGCATTGAATTCGAATTTTTTTTTTTAAAACCTTGAAAAATTGCGATAATTTTGCCAATACATTCTTAGGCATCACCATTACTTTGGTAATTAGCTTTGGACATTGCTAATTAGAATCTAGAATGACATTGCTTTTCCTAATGTAATCTAGATTAAGTATCGTAGTTTGCCAAATGTATTGACAATTTTCGATAATAAGCTATAAGCTTCAAAATGTTTATTTGTTTTACGAATAGTTAGTGTCAGAGATGGCTAATTAACAGCTAATATGGCATTACCAAAGTTATCAAAGATGAACAGTAATTGAATTTAAATATAAACTCGTGAAATTTAGTAGTGTGACACTAGAGCTGAATGGCCTTTTTGGCCTATAGTGCTAATTATGGCTTATTTAAGAAATCATAACAAGAAGGCACTCATCCAGCTTTGAAGGAGCTCATAAATCAAATCTATGTTGAAATTGAGGTTCAAAAGCCACAGCACTACATATTTCCCCCAGAAACTCGAACTTAAGTAGACACTTATGGTGGCAGAAACTATTTTTGGCCTTACGTGTATGTGTGTGTGTGTGTGGGTTATGTATTAACAAAAATTGTGAATATGCTGCGTCCGCACTTAGGTATGTAGGTGTTGGTGAATACATTCATTCATTTGATTCTTCAGTGTCTCTGTGTGTGTGTGTGATGAGGAGTGTGTGTGAGGAGTGCAAAGCGAAGGGAGTGTACAACACATCGCTAGGTATTCTATTAATATTTATCAGGGGCAGAAGAGAACATTTGCAAAAATTAACATCAAATCAAACGCTGCCAAGCGCAACGACCTTTTTCCCTTAACTCGAGTATGAAAAATAAACCAATCTATGGGACATTATGCAATAAAAGGAGGTCATACATGACTTGCTATTGAACACAAATACACAGTCAAATGACTAACATACACAGCCGCACACAGCCATAGAGCCATACACATGTCGTCGACTAAATAAACATAAACAAATACGCCTGTGTTTATACAAAAATCTGCAGGAAATGCTCCAATGGTAGATCCCATTTGACATAACACCCAAAAATGGAAAAGCAGAAAGGAACATGAACTTGATGGAAACCTTTCGTAGAAAACCCCCTCACACATACTTTGGCATATGTGTGTGTGTGTGCGTATGTACATTGGAATGTGTATCACAAATGACCAGATCAAAACTGTTATCGACTCATCAGCAGAGCTTAAATGTCCTTCTGCCAAACAAAATAAAGCATCAATGTACTCGTCCAAGAAAGGAGCCTGCACACTTATACATGTAGATACATTCATACACATGTACATAAGTGTGAGTGTAACAAAACATTTAAACCATAAAACCAGACGCATAGCAAGTGAACAATAGATTGTCCGTAAGCGCAACGAATCGGCAGTTCTTCGAAAAAAATTAGAAATTAAAAATTCACCCAAATTTTTGCCAGAACTAAAAAAATTCAATGAAAATAAATTTCTTAAAGTTCTAAACGAAAACTGAAAGGCGATAGAAAAACCAAAAATAGAATAGAATGATGACGATTTGAAGACCTTCAAGGGCAAATTTTTACCTACTTCATGGAAACCATTGTCCACTTCATGAAAAATACTGTGAAATCTTTACTTGGGGAAGGCACCCCTTGATGCCACCCATAACGTCGAAATGCTACTGAATCCAAGAATGTGACATATGTAGTAAACCTGCATTCTGTACGTCTATTGTATTGGAAGAGGAGTGTAATAGAAAGTCGTGGTGTAGGCGAATCGGGATGTAAATAATTCAGAATGAACTCTTGAAATGCTGTCAAAGAATTTAAGACCAAACCGATGGTTTTTGGTACAGGCGCAACCTTCTGCAGAAATAACCAGTAAGAAAAGGGAAAGCCGGGCGGAGGCGACTTTGAAATACCCTACACCACCAATTCCACCCACTAATCTTAATACATAGAACACATGTCTTAATCAGAAGTCAGATTTGATTTTAACAAGTAAAAGCGTGCTAATTTTGGCTGGGCCGAATCTAATATACCCTCCACCTCGGATCGCATTTGTCGAGTTCTTTAAGCGGAATCTCTTTTTAGGCAAACAAAGAATATTGAAGTTTTAGTCCGACTCAAGTCCGATTTGGGCCATAAATGAATTGAATGTTAAACATTGCAGAAGTTATTGTGGAATATTTCAATCCATTCGGATAAGAATTTCGCCTTGTAGGGACTCAAGATGCAAAATCGGAAGATCGGTCAAGCTATTGATCGATTCAGACCATATTAGACACGTATGTTGAAGGTCATGAGAGAAGCCTTTGTAAAAAATTTCTGACAAATCGGATGAGAATTGGGCCCTCTAGAGGCTCAAGTAATCAAGATCCCAGATCGGTGTATATGGCAGCTATATCAGGTTTTGCACTGATTTGCGTAGCACAGTTATTGGAAGTCATAACAAAACACCTCATGCAAAACTTCAGCCAAATCGGATAAGAATTGCGCCCAATAAAAACTGAAGAAGTCAAGACCCAAGATCGGTTTTTATGACAGCTACATCAGGTTATGAACCGATTTAAACCATATTTAGCACAGTTGTTGAAAGTGATACCAAAACACCACGTGCAATTTTTCAGTCGAATCAGACAAGAAATGCGCCGTCTAGAGCCTAAAGAAGTCAAGACCCATGATCGGTTTATATGGCAGCTATATCAAAACATAGACCGAATTGGCCCATTTACAATCCCAAACTATTTGTGCAAAATTTCAAGCGCCTAGCTTTACTTCATTGAAAACCGTATTTGCAGCCTTTGAAAGGATCAAAGGATGCGGCAGTAAATAGACATAAAACAAAGATGATGGTATTCAAGTTCGGAACGCCCTATGAAGCCGCGGGATAGAAAGTTGAGAACTATAACTTTAAGAGAGAACAAATTTGAGCAAACGAGAAAGTACTTGGAGTGTTTGAAAAAGATTTTTTGTCAAATTGTGGAAACAATCTGCATTGAAGGAGAATATCGGCGTCGTATGGACCACATGCTGTATGGCGAGCTTGACAAAGTGAAGAGCCAAAATACAACGCACTTTGGAATAGAATTGAAAAAAAAAAACTAGTGAAAATCTGCCATTCGTTAACGGGTAGAGATAACTCTTCGAAATTTGAAATGATTAGAGCGGAGGTGTCACCGAGATGAGTGTCAATGCTCTAGTTGGCCCGGGCGCCTCTTAGCATTTCGAAAAAGAGTTCGGGAGTGTTCCTTTCCGCTCCGATTTCCAAATGTTTGCTCGATAGTGCTCAAAAATCCCTACAAAAATAGTCTGAGATCTCTTCTGATTAACACCGGCTACATATATTGCGAAATCGAAGCAGAAATGAGGAGTTGGAGCCCGAACATTTTAACGAAATGCCGAGATAACCATGTTTAGGCGCCCGGATCGTCTGAAGCCTTGAAATTTTGCACTTCATCTCATCTCAGCTCTAAGTTAGGTTAGGTTGAAAATAGGGTGCGGATATTAATCCGTCCCATGCCACTATGGACATACAGCTAAGCCAACAATCGGCTTCTTGTGCGCTCTAAATACTAAAAAAGAACCCTCGAAAAAGAAAATCTAAGTTAGGAATTCCGTGGTACTTACACAAACCTTATCGGCCAACTTTTGATTTTGGGTGGTGGTTTTGGGGTATGGGGGAGGATCCGCCCCTATCCGATATCAAAAAAATTATATTACCTATATTTCCTTCCACAAAAACCTACACAATCTGTGAAAATTTGAACAAAATCGGTTTAGCCGGAACACACAATCAAACCGAGTCCCATATACTCATAATTGGTTAATATGCCCATTTGGGGCATTTTTGGGGGATTAGTGTGACCCCCTATTCTTTAATCTGACTTTGTATAGCAGATTTGTAATATACCCCCAAATACCTTTCATTTGAGCCTCATATTGATATGAACGTTCAATATGTCTGCTTTGGAGGAGTTTTGGGGTTAGGGCGACTTCCTGGGTACTTGGACCCTATGTTTAATACCATATTCGCATTCTACTCTTCAATACCTTTCATTTGATACCCATATTGTCATATCGGTCCACTTTCGATTTTGGGCGGTGTTTTTGTAGTAACGGGGGAGGGTCCGCTCCCTTCCGATATCAAAAAATTATAAAGTCGGATCCTTCCTCCTGCCCATATCTGCAATCTACTCTCGAATACCTTTCATTTGAGTCCCATATTGTCATGGTCGTCCAGAAACCTATTTTAGGGGGTTTTTGGGGTTGGGGCGGCCCCCTAGTTACTTGGACCAAATTTTTAATTTGAAATTCGTTCTCTACTTCTGAATACCTTTCATTTAAGTTCCATATCGGTCCCGATCGGTGCACTTTTATTTTTGGGTAGTACTTTTCGGGTAAGGGGAGGGTCCGCCCCCCCTTCCGATATCAAAAAATTATATAGCCTACGTTTTGCCACCTTTTCCACTTTGCCACTTTTTCTTTCAAAATACTACAAGGCCAGCGTATTTTGGAAATAATCCCTGAATATAAACAAATGCAAGAATGTATGATACACAAATTCCACTCAATGTTACCATCTATGGTGGTATATCGTGTGTCGGCAGCTCCTAATACTCGTCGTCGTATGCCTGGTTGATGTGCACACAACGATTGTTTGTTTGCTTGGGCAAATATGTGATTCAATTAGTGTGCGTGCAAGGACGCCGTCAATGTCGTCGGGTTTTAATAATTTATTCATTTGCCATTTTAAATGGTTCGTTCGTTTGTACGTCTGTTTGTTCGATTGCTTGAATCTTTGCCGCTTGGCTTTTTCGTGGACGTATTTTGCAAATCAATTGAATGACCCTGAATGTTGAGCTTAAGGAGTGTAGGGGGAGGGATGTCCTCAGCCATCACTAGAGATCTGCATACTAGCATATACACGCCGTTACTAGCACGGCTGTTTGTGTTTGTTTTGGCGTACATACATATGTATGTGTGAGCTCGCGCACTCAGTCAGTCATGTTGCTTTGTTGTTATTATTGTATTTTTTGTTGTTTTTTGTCATCTAAATATATCACATTCCTGAAATTGTTACGCTAAGATTTTTCTGCTCCTAAGATTTTTCGGGGTGTCATAAAAGAAAGTGTTTACACTTGTGAAGCTTCCACTTATGGCTCTCGGGTCGATGGGGATGTCGTTGTCGTTGTCGATGGTATGGGGTTGTTGTTGTTGTAGTTTTGTTGCCATTGACGTTGGCTGCGCTTCGTTGTTGCTGCTACAATCATTGTTGTTTACGTTGTTCTTGTCATTGTCGTCATCATCATCACCATTATTATTGCTATTGTTGTTGTTGTTGATGTTGTTGTTTTTGTTATTGTTGTAGTAGTAGTAGAAGTAGTTGATGCTGCCACTGTTTGTTTGTTGTTATAAAAGCAGTGAAAAGAGAAAACAGCGGAAAAATTCAATTTCTTGACTTTGTCATATTTTCCCAAAAATATTTTCTTTGCAAGCACACATACGCGTACATCCCCACTAAACACACACACACACTCACACATACACACTGACTAGGGCTCACTCACACCCCACAGCGCACATTGTGTAGCCTTGTGTGTGCGAGGGAGCTGCTTGTCGAGCATGAAAAGAATTCCCAAGTAAATCTTGCTACAAACGCCTTTCCTCAAGTACACTTTTGCCGGATTTTATCTGTTAAGTGTCATCAGTCTTATGCCGCCATTTATTTGTATTTTCTTTCGTTTTTTTATTTATAGCAGCATCCTACCGCCAGTGCTGCTTCAAGAGATACTCCTCTTATCCTTAAACGCAGATAGACGCAAACACACACACACACACACATGCATAACACTTTCCCAACAACAACAACAACAATGTCAATAAACGAAAGAGTAGCACATACATGCACGCACAGCCATGGAACATACTCTTGAGCAAGGACATAATTTCCAGGAATATTGTATGCGAAGAATGGAATGTTTTACAAGTATGGTTGACTTTCCTGTCTTTTTTTATTAACTCTTACCAACATACAGGCCAGCAGTGAGCAGCCAACAGCCATTGTGCCAGCAAACGACAACAGCAACACTACCCACAACTACTGCTAAGCGACATTTACACACACTCACACCTTCCTAAACACTCTTGCACTAACATTCCAATGACACAAAGTATGATAGGTATGAAGATCCACTTCAAATCTGTTGCCTTAACTTTTGCCAGAGTTCACCCCAAAGAGACACTTTGACTTCATGAAATGAAATTAAAATATCCAAACTTTCCTTTTTGAGCAGTGGGTTAAATCGTGAAAGGGAGTAACGTAAGAAGATCGGTCTTTGGAGAATAAACTTAAAAGACCTTAGCTAGTGCCAATGATGGCTCATGTAGATAATGCTCTAAGTATCTGGAGAAATACAACCTTTATTACTCCCGTATCCCATCAGAGCTCAAGAGCTTAGGTATAACGCTATATTAACCCATAACAGCCTGACCCTCGATTCGCTTGTTAAATTTTGATCAAATTGTCATATATTATTTTCATACCCATATATTATTTTGAAACCACCAAAGGATGAGGGGATATTCATTTTGTCATTCCGTTTGCAACACATCGACATATCCATTGCCGACCCTACAAAGTATATATAAGACGATCAAGCCATGTCCGTCCGTCCGTCTGTTCCTCTGTCTGTTGAATTCACGCTACAGTCTTTAAAAATAGAGATATTGAACTGAACAGATTTTGTACAGATTCCTTTTTTGTCCATAA
Organism: Stomoxys calcitrans; assembly: GCF_963082655.1. Classification (NCBI taxonomy): domain Eukaryota; kingdom Metazoa; phylum Arthropoda; class Insecta; order Diptera; family Muscidae; genus Stomoxys; species Stomoxys calcitrans. Next base: position 236,821,088 of record NC_081553.1, on the reverse strand, counting down.
GCAAGTTAAGTTCGAAGATGGCCAATATCGGACTATATCTTGATATAGCCCCCATATAGACCGATCTGCCGATTTGGGGTCTAAGGCCCATAAAAGCCACATTTATTATCCTATTTTGCTGAAATTTAGGACAGTGAGTTGTGTAGGACCCTTCGACATCCTTCTTCAATTTCGTCCAGATCGATCCAGATTTGAATATAGCTGCCATATAGACCGATCCGCCGATTTAGGGTCTTCGACCCATAAAAGGCGCTTTTATTATACGATTTTCCCAAAATTTGGGCCAGTGAGTTGTGTTAGGCCCTTCGACATCCTTCTTCAATTTGGCCCAGATCGGTCCAGATTTGGATATAGCTGCCATATAGACCGATCTCTCGATTTAAGGTTTTTGATCCATAAAAAGCGCATTTATTGTTCGATGTCGCCGAAATTTGGGACAGTGAGTTGCGCCCTTCGACATCCTTATTCAATTTAGGCCAGATCGGTTCAGATTGGATATAGCTGACATATAGACCGATCTGTCAATTTAAGGCTTTGGGGCCATAAAAGGCGCATTTGTTGTGTGATTTCACTGAAATTTGATACAGTGACTTATGTTAGGCTTTTCGACATCCGTGCGGTATATAGTTCAAATCGGTTGATTTTTAGATATAGCTACCAAAAAGACCAATACCATATCGAAACATATTTCGATATAGCTGCTATGGGGCATGTGGTATACATTTATCACCGGATTTTGATAAAAAGTGGTTTACATATATACCCGAGGTGGTGGGTATCCAAAGTTCGGCCCGGCCGAACTTAACATCTTTTTACTTGTTAATACTTATATTCACGTGATATTTTTTAATGTATTAAAAAAAAAAAGTATCAAAAGAAACAAATTTAAGAAAAATTTGAAAATTTTTGTTTTTATTTCAAAAAAGTGAATTTTAATGCCTTTGACATAAATTCGTACGTGTAGTCTAAACTAGTAAACCTAAAGCCATAAAATTGCATACACTCCACCACTACGGGCCACAGTAGTTTAGAATGACGGTAAACGCCTGAATACAAATCCCGCTGAGAACATCAGAAACAAGTAAAAACGTGCTTATTTCGGACGGGCCGAATCCTATGTACCCTCCACCATGGACCGCAATTGTCATGTTCTTTGCACTGCATCTCCTTTTAGACAAACAAAGGATAATTTAGAAGAATGGCAATGTTATTCGAAACATACCAGTTTCTGGACCGTTTCGGGTCATACTTTGGATGTTGAAGGCCAAAGTAGAAGTCATTGTGCAAAATTAAGGCCAAATCGGATAAGTATTGCGCCCTATGGTAGCTCAAGAAGAAAAATCCGGAGATTGGTTCATATGGGAGCCTTTTCAGGTTATAGACCAATTCATGATATAAAAGGTGAATTTTTAGCTATTATATTTTTGACAACACTGGATTAAACAGCTCATGCACATTTAAAGTTTTGTTTGACTTTCAAACATCTTCAGTTTGGTCTATAACTTAACCATGAATCATCTTACAAACGAACAACGCTTCCAAATTATTGAATTGAGCGACGAGGCCCGATTTTGGCTCAATGGGTACGTAAATAAGCAGAATTGTCGATTTTGAAGTGAAGATCAACCAGAAGCATTGCAAGAGCTACCAATGCATCCAGAAAAAGTCACAGTTTGGTGCGGCTTATAGGCCGGTGGCATCATTGGAACGTACTTCTTCACAGATGATGCGAATTGTAACTGTTTGTGGTGAGCGCTATCGTGAGAGGATATCCAACTTTTTTCGTCCAAAATGAAAGAGCTTGACTTGCATAACGTGTGGTTTCAACAAGACGATGCCACATGCCCCACAGCACGCGTTACAATGAACTTATTGAGAGGCGAGTTCGTTGAACATTTTATTTCACGTTCGGGACAGGTCAATTGGTCGCCTAGATCGTGCGATTTAACGCCTTTAGACTTTTGTGTGGGGCTATGATAAAGCTTATGTCTGCGCAGACATGCCCGCTTCAATTGACGCATTGGAAGACATTATTGAAGCACTTATCGTGAGTATGCCAAAATTGGACTAAGCGGATGGACCATTTGAGGCGCAGTTACGGTCAACATTTGCATGAAATAATCTTCAAACATTAATTTATATGGACTGTACTATCGGTTTTAATAAAGATTTCATGTTTTTTTCTAAATTTTTTATTTGAAAAACTTTCTCTAGCTCTTAAAAAATCACCCTGTATTTGCCTCGTACTCTTATGTTGAAGGTCATAAGTCACTGTGCGAAATTTCAGCCAAATCGGATAAGAATTACGTCACCTATGGGCCCAAGAAATATAATCAGGAGATCGGTTCCTATGAAAGCTATATCAGGTTTTGAGTCGTTTGCATTTCGGAGCTATACCCAAATCGGAACGGGTTTAAATGATTAAGCAGAAGCTAAGCATTCCATAGCAAATTTCGTGCAAATCGGTTGAACATTAAAGTATCTCAGTATAAGTCCTATCCTGAATAAGGTGTAGAACGGACTATATTTGGATATAACTACCATATGGACCAATTTCCCATCTTATAGTCTAGCACAGTGAATTGTTTTAGAAACCTCGATGTCCCTGGGGATTATGGTCCATATCGTACCATGTTTTGAGACGGCTGCTAAAGTTTCATAAATGGTGTATTTTTCACCGCACCCAGACGGTGGGAGTCAAAATTTCGGCCTAGCTAAAATAAATGCGGTTTTACTTGTTTCTTTTAAAAAGAGGTTAAACAACTTTGTTCAAATTGCTTTTATTCTCCCACCAACCAGCAATATGATGAAGTTATAGAGTAACTGTATTCGAAAATTATTTTTCACTTTTCGGTTATATATAAAATGGGGATAAGTGTTAAATTATCATTATTTAAAATTTTTGTTCGTTCCAGCTGTGGGCCGTAGTAGCAAAACCAATTTTTCTTCCATCTAATGATGTTAATTATTTTATTAATTAATTATTAACATTTATTTTTTTTTTCTTTCAACTTTGCCCATTAACATAATAATCCAGTGGCAATGAAGTTTCTAAAACTCATACGCACCGCTGTTCCAGCAATTCGTTAGTGTTGCATTTTTCATACGCCACCTGGTCCAATCATACATCTGTTCAAATGGACAGCGAAGCAGTTGGTCAACCAAACCAAACCCTCGAATAATTGAATCGATTGCGAGAGTATTTAACGGAAACTCATCCATCGCAGAATCGTTTCATTTTGCCAATATAAATTAGTTTTGGTCACAATGTGAACTCTTTGCCGCCCTCGCTGTGTGCAAAATACAAAGCAGAAAAAACCCCACAGCGCAATGGGTTATTGCAACACTAAAATTTAAAATAAACCAGCTCGGCAATCTGCAATTCCATATACTGGGTGGAAGAAGAGGAGGTTATGTGAATGCAGCTGGATGGTGCAGCCGCGTCTTTGGCTCGCAACACCACCCACCCCCCACATAAACAACATTCCACTCACATGGGGGGCCTACGCTTTCACCATCAATTAGTTTGATGCCCACATTCAATTTAGTTGAAAACTATTCAACCAAAACATTTTCGGAGGTTTTTAGAAAAGGCTGGCTGAGGCCATACAACAACAACAGCAGCAGTAACAACTACAGCAACACCAACACATTGGCATCGGCAACGCCACCAATTGCAAAAATGGAAACTCTTTTGCATTTTTAAGTTGGTTTTAACTATGGAAGAGAGCAAATATGTGCATATTCGTATATTCGTGTCCTAACTACATTTTGGGGCCACCGAATGGGGGCGGGCACTAAGGGCTTAGCATGGGGCATGGGGCATGGGCCTTGTATTTGGGCTATGTGTTCCTTTTTCGAACTGCCTCATGTAAAATTGATGTGTATGCAGAAGGTTCGTTAAGACTGGATGGAGTGGATATAACCATGTAAGTACCATGCCACATATATCTACATACGAACATACAAGTATTTACCCACAAACACACACACACACGGCCACACATATGCATGCTTACCCAAGGTAGGCATGTATGCATAGAGATATGTGTGCATGTGTGTATGTTTACAATGTGCCTTCAATTGCCAGAGCGGCTGAAGGTGCCTGGGAATAAGACCTCACGTGAAGGGAGTTAAAAGGCCGAAGTTACAGTTCAAATATACGCTTCAAGGTATCCTTGCTTAAATTTTAAAAGCTACCTCCTCCACAGCTTAACAAAGTCGCCAAAAAAAAGGCCGCCCCACCACCAACCTTGTGGCTCAAATTAATATCAAGAAGTAACACCGTAACTGCCACAATCCGAGTAGCATTAATTATTTTCTCTTTTTTATTACATCCGCATTAGTACTGCCTACCCGCCTACCCGACTCTCTCCCTTCTACCATCCCTTCTGCAACTAAAAAGCACCTAAACAGCAACGTCAGTAGTTTTACTAGCTGACTAGCGTCTTAAATTAAATGGAACTCTCATTTACGCCAAACACCCATCCACCATGGCTTAGTAAATAAAATCCTAGTATGAGCCACCAAGTACAAGGAGATTTTTACTTTTGATCACAAAGCCGTGATAAATTTGGATAAACGCAACTTAATCACCTTAGGTTGCTATCAAAACTGAAAACTCTGTTTTGTACAGCCTTTAGAAAGTCTTAAGGACTTCAAGTCGCCCATGATAGAGCATGTGCTGGTATTACGTTTTAAGCAAACGGAACGCATTTACCAGCTTACGAGTGGATATGGAGGAACTACTTGAAGCAGCCATTTCATACTGAGGGGGCCATCTGTCTTGGGATATTTTGGAACTGGGAGATCAGAACAAAGTACTTTAATCAGGACCTTCTAGAGTCGGGAAGCCAAACTGACTTATTATGGGATTTCTCTTGCTGTAAACGTGGAAGCTGGCGTTTGAACTAACATTCGCGATAGATTGCAAGCGTTGTTTCAAACTCAACCAGGAATACACAAAGAAAAATATTTTGCCCGAAATTTTAAGATTATTTCGTATTCGTAGGATTCTAGCAACGAAGGCGATCCTATTTGTAAGGCTATTTTGCTAATTTAACTAAGAAACTTTTCAAACCTTTAACCATATTTTGGCTTTCATTTCAGATTTTTGTCTTTACCAACAAGACGCAAAGTTAAAGATCTATTAACAATTTAAACTAAACAATCAAGGAAAATATATACCACCAAAGGAAAATTTCCCTTTAAAGTTGGACATTTGATCATATTTAGAATAAGGAAAAAATTTTATTTTCAGTGTAGAAAGCGAAAAGTATTATATCTGTCTTCTGTCTTATCTATTTTCTTATCAATGTACCTATGTCAGGTACACTGAAAAAAAATTTTTTTTTTCCAATTTTATATCCCATATGATCTTTATTGTTCTACGAATTTAAGTTTGGATGTAAGATGTATTCCGTTCTTAAAATACTTAATTTCAGCCCGATATTCTCATGATGTCTGATTTAGGGGTGTTTTCGGGGTAAGGTGGCACCCAGACACTTGGCCCTGAAAAAATGTCAGCATCGTGCTCTTCTCTCATTTATTTAAACCCCATATTGCCATTGGTTTAAGGGCAGTTCACACGATGAGGCAAATTCGTATTCTTCTCCGAAATACCTTTATTTGAGCCCCATATTGCTATGATCAGTAAAAAATTGCTGTTTGTGGGGTATTTTGGAAAAGGGGTAGACCCCCAGAAAATTGGTCCCGAAAGTGGGATATCAATTCTTGCTCTACCACCCAATACCTTTCATTTAAGCTCCACATTGACAATGTCGGTAAATATGCCCGATTTAGGGGTGTTTTGGGGATTGGGATGGTCCCCCAAACACAAAGCTCGTAAAATATATCAGCAACGTTTCTGTATATCATTTATTTGAACCCCATGTTGCCATTGGCTACCAAATTTGGATACCAAATTCCTTTTCTAATCTCATTTAAACTCCTTATTACAAAAGTCAGCAAATATGTCCGGTTTGGGGTATTCGCCCTAAAAACTATAAATATTTAGTTTCACTCTCTTTAAGAGCCAAATTGCCTTGGTGAGCAAATACGTCCTATTTGGGGGTTGTTATGGTGTTATAATGTTAATATCAGATACGTGGTCTACTCCCAAATACCTTTAATTTGAGCCCCATATTTCCACAGCCGGCAAACATGACCGGCTTGGGGGGTGTTTAGGGGGATGGGCGGCCACTCAGTGAGATGGCCTTGAAAATATACATCGGATTCGTGTTCCACTTTCAAAACCCTCTTATTTGAGCCTCATATTGCAATAGTCAGCAAATACTTCCCATTTGGGTGGTGTTATGGGGGTGGGGTGGCCCCATAGACACTTTTCCCGAATATTGATATCAGATTCATTTACTCCCAAAGACCTTTTATTTGAGCCCCATTTTCCCATGGTCAGTAAATAAGTCCTCTTTGGGGGGTGTTTTGGGGAAGTAGTGGACCTCCAGAAACGTGGTCCCATATTTGGATATTTGATTCTTATTCTACTCGCAAATACCTTTCAATTGAGTTCCGTATTGCCATGGTCGGTAAATATGTCCGAATTAGTGGTGTTTTGGGGGTTAGGGTGGTCCCTCTAACACTTCGTCCTACGTTTTCTTATACTAAATACCTTTCATTTGAGTGTCATATTGTCGTGATTGGTGTAAATATATGTTTGGTAGGTTTTAGGGATACCAATTTTTTATTTTTAGGGTACTACATGAGACCACAAAAAATTTCGCTAAATATCTTAAAAGGGGGGGGGGTCTTAACGAGCGAATTTATTAGCTGATGTCCCTAAACTTTGGAACCGCGAGTTGAACAAGGACCCCTGATATCCGAACCGAATATGGTCTAGATCGAAGCATATCTGAATATGAATAGCTTACATATACACCGATCTGCCAGTTTTGGATCTTAAGCTTAAAAAACTTACATTTATTACCCGATTTCGCAGAATTGACGAAACAAATCTTCCAAGTTCAATCTCTAAACAAACGTTTCCCCTCCACCATTGCTGTGCAATAACATTAACAAATTAGTTGTCATACATTATCTACGGCAATGGAGTCACTGCTCAACTTTCTGCTCAGCAATAATTCACTTAATCAAATCCTTATTTTCAAACGGAAACAATTACACAAATGAATTTAGTGAAGAAAAAAAAACAAAAAACAAAAGACAATGCTCCCCACTATGTGCCAAGGCACCACCTCGTCGCGGAGGCCAGTTCATTCCAATTGAATTTGATATTACATTTATTATCCTCCTTATCATTTAATTACGTTCAAAATCCTTCAGATTTCTAAGCTCCATTTAAATTATAACATTGCTCGGATGCTGTCTGCCTGACTGCCTGACTGCCAGACTGCCTGCCTAACCATCTCAATGGAGGTGGGGGGCGGAGGCGAGGAAAAACGTTTTACTCAAAACAAATACACAAATGATCCTGAAAACATTACTTACGCTACAAATAAATTTGCATTTATTACGCTTAAGTAGCGCAACACCAAACAACCCACTCTGTCCCTCAAGCCACCCGCTTCGCCGTCCATCCCCTTCCGGAGGGGCTCTATAGTCAATGGCTGCGTCAAAACAATCGCCACCATTGCCATCAAGAAAAACAACCACATTTTGGCGCTGCCAGTGGAAGTTTTGCTGACAAAGGCTGTCTGGACGGACACTGTTTCATTTGGAACGCTTTTTGCAGTTGCTTTACGAGTATCTCCTGAACTGAAACTACTATTCAAGACGAATGGTCGAGGGGAAGGGTGTGCTCATCAGCTCATCTCTTGGTTAGCTGTTTTCTTGTTGTTGTTGTTGTTGTTGGGGCCCTTTTATTTATAATGAATGATGATTGGCTGTTAGGGGCGGAGGAGGCACACGGAAACGGACACGGACAACCAAGACTGGACACAAAAAAAAAGGAAACAAAGAATGGCTCTAAGGAGATAAATGCATTTGCCGTAATAAATTTTGCTCCAATTACTCTCATTCAGAGATGAGGCAGTGGCAGTGTCCCAGAGTCGGGCATTGGTTCAAGACGCACAAGTAACGCACGCCCCACAAACCAATGTCACAACAGAGCCAGCAAAAGTTGCTAGGACAACTGACACATTTCAATAGAGTCTTAGAGAGAGAAAAAGTCAAATTCTTTGCTAGACTTAAAAAAGCTGAAAGATACTTAAGACACTACAAAAACACCTTGAATATGAATATGGAAGAAAGAAATAAAAAAAAAAACAAATTTTACTTTCCCGGTAGCTCAAATATTGACATACTTTTATGATCGCAGCAAGAGCAGAACGACAAGCAAGTTCTGCGGAAATGGAACACAAAATGTTACAATGGAGATTTCAGCTTTGTGTAACTGCATTTAGCAGTTTCCGCTCTTAACAATGATACACAATCACTTTCAGTTCACAGGAAGCTCTCTCAACTTCTGCTCCTTCTTCTGTTCATCGATATTTCCAAATTAAATTAAATACAAACATGCCGTCGAAATGAACTCAAATAAACGCTGAATGGTTACCACTTCCCCCCTTAGTCACCCCCCCCCCCCTCTCTCTCTCTGTTACATGTTCTCAACTCAAAAATATAACAAAAAAAAGCAACACAAAGAGGAAACGGAAATCACATTATAATCAAAATGAAATCTTGCAAATCATACCTGGCGCACACGATGTGTTTATTCAGGTAACTCAAGTTCAGATTCGTGCAACGAACATCGTCTCACTGAAGGGCCGGCCACTCAGCCAGCGAGCTCAGTTTCACAATTCCTCAAATTGAATTTCCTGTTACGGTGCAGCGCCACCGCTCCACTTGGCTGCCTTCACTATGGCCAGGGCTATGGCTGTGGCGAAAGATTAAAGACCAGTCTTGATTTATTATTTTTGCACTTTTTTTCTGTTAAATTAGAAATGTAAACATTACGAATTGAAAAATTAATCCATGGCATTGATGATGGCTTTGGGACACGAACGAACGGTATTTCACAGTCATGTTGCTTGTAAACATTTTCAATGGAAAATTAATCCTGAGCATTGGCGATAAGTGGAGCACATGAATTTTTCAATTTTCTAAATATTTTCTTATACAAGCGCCAAAAATTGCCACCCCCCTCCCCAGTAGTGACCACTGCAATGCCAGTTGAGAAAATAAATATTGATTTTGATTTTTTCCCATTATGATGCCAAATGAAAATCAAAACCTGATTTAAAAAAAACTGGCAAGAGGATTAAAATTACAGGAGTACCAGAGAAAAGTAGTTGAAGAAAATCCAATTTTCAGATGTAGAACTAAATCAAATTTTGCAGAATTCACTAAACCGAAGTTAACGACGAACGGGTAAAAAAAACCCAAAAATTGTGCTGCGTCTTGGAAAAATTCTAGCTCGAGTTGCGAACGAGGTATCTTAAAGCGGTTTTGATTGGCATAAAGTGGACGAATGAAACTAGTTAAACATAATTCTTGTCATCTTAGAAGGCAATGTATTCTTCCCAAAGAGATGGCACGCCGTTCGGATTCGCCTATAGAAAGGAGGCCCCTTATCATTGAGCTAAAAACTTGAATTGGACTGCACTCATTGATATGTGAGAAGTTTGCCCTATTCCTTAGTGGAATGTTCATGGGCAAAATTTGCAATTTGCGTGATTACAACAGACGGACGAGACGGACAGATGGACAGACATCGTTAAAGACATATCTGCAAAAATCGCCGAGAACGGAGAAATACGGCATTTCTAAGATGGGAAGCCTTTGACTGTGTAGACCCGGACATGAGCTAAACATGCTCTCGATCATTACTCCATCACAACAGCTTCCGAAGCAATCATTATGCGGAATTCCCATGTCCGCGACCATATGACCTATGGCAAAGTGCCCGGTTATAGCTCTGGTAATAAAACTCAGTAACCTTTTATCAAAGGCCAGCAGTTCCTTTGTTCTCCTCATATTGAAGTTAGGCTATTGATTTCCACCTCACCACTTCCCCCGCGCTGCCTACAGATTAGGTTGGGTTTAGATTTACAGATTAGGTTGGTTTCTCGACATACCAATGTTGAGTGTCTCGAAGTATACCCCCAATCCAGTTCATGATTTCATCTATGAAAACCGAGTTCTCGTTCTCTTCTAACACAAAATACGCCTCCCACTTCCTCCCTTCCGAATCCAAAAAATGCTTTCTCGAATCGGTTTCGGTGCCACTTAGTGATACCGTTCGCAGTGTGCCTACTGCGTCCATAGTAACCAGAATGGAACGGTGATCGTATCCTATCTCCTTCAGCATGCCAAATTCCCTTTGCCAAAGCGCACCCTTGGCGGCACAGTACCTACTATAGGCCTCGATAGGTTGCATACCCATTGCTTCGTAACCTGCCAGTCGTGTGGACCTCAAGGCTTCCGTGATTCTGGCTCAGGCTACTTCTTCACAGCCTTTTACCATACCATGGCCCGATGTGTCAGCACATCTTCTTCAGGCTACCGGCCATCCCAATGCGGGAGTAGACATCAAACAGTGCTTTTCGGCTTCTATCCACCGTATTTCTTTTCCAGGACAGTTTAAACTTCAGGACAACGACGGGAGTCCGGTATCTTATATCCGAGTGAAGGGGACCAACTCTGTTTTTCTCGGCTACGTCCTCAACCCATTTCTCGGACCCCAATTCGATTGTCATCCTTGTTACCTTTCTATGATCTCGCTGAGCGTCGACAAAAAATTTCCTCTCATAAGTAACACAAAATATTGTAAATCATTCTGTAACTTTTGAACGAATAGAGATATGGACACGAAACTTAACATAGTCAATGTTCAGGTGTATACGTCCAATAAGTATGCAAAATTTGGGGATCCTAGTAGGTCCAGAGGCTGATCCATGGAGCTTGAAAGTTGGTCACCTCAAGCACGTAAAATTTTGAATTGCTTGCCAGACAGTCACATCGACTAGTAAAACTCTACAGAAACATGCTCAAATGTCTAGGATGTCTCTATCCTATCAAAAATTCCAGAATTATTTTCAAGATTTTTCGTTTTGGAAACACTGTGCGTCGTCTGCATATGAAATCATTCTCACGCCATTCAAGTTGAAATCCAACAGGATTCCGTTCATTACTAGCTTCCAGAGGAGCGACGAAAACGCTGTTGGGGCTGTTTGATCTGTGGTTCGAGAGTTCCAATATTTTCAAATGTTAAACGTATGTGGTTGTCGTACCCTACTACCAGAAACAAATAAAGGATGGTTAAATGTTAAAGACGGATTTTGAATGTGGATCACACCTTAACTTGCTTTGCATTTTAATTTTTTCTGAATTTCAAAATTGCAATCATTATTTTAATTGAATATGCAATTTTTTAAGTGAACATTTTTTAATCATCTTTTTCAAAAACATTGATTGCTACTATCATTTCAGTGATTGAAGCAGTTTCAATTAAAAATTTAATAGGATCAATTAATTTCGTGATTGAAACCGATTTGTTTCTGTGTACCAGTAAAAATGTCGAAAAATCCGCTCAGTTTTTTTTTAGCCAATGCTGGACATATAAACCACATCATATACAATTTTAAATGCGTTTGCTTGTTACAGATGCTTGTTTTTAAACTTCCTGGAAGAAGGTGGCTACTCAAAAGCCAGAAACAAAATAAAACTTCATCGTTTGTATATATTTTATTCAAAACAATTTAAAATCCAAAAATTATGCCATTTCTGGTCTCACAAAATGTCTTCCTCAGGTTTCCAATGGCTGGCAATGATTTCCATGTTGCACGTTGTTGTAATTTATAATCATGGGCAACCACCATTTGTTTATCCATAGCCTGGAGACAGCTCCTATATAAGTGTCCATTTAAATAGGCATTAGCATGGCAGAGTCAAAAGTCATATTCCCCACTGGAATGGGCAACGGTGAAACAATTCCCAAAGTGTCAAAAGTAAATTTGCAGTTGTCGTTACGCTACTTGGCCAGCATTAGCATATTCCACTCACTCGGTTTCAGACTCAGTTGTATGGACATACTTATGAAAAATCAAATCGAATCGAATCGCATCGCATCGCATCAAATTAAAGCGAATAAAATGGTAAACATCAGCAGTGGCAACAGCAACAACAACAACGCGAACAGTGACAAGTAGCATTGGCATCAAACGATACACCAATACAGCAATCACTGCTGACTTGGTCCTAATAATGAGGATACACTTGGAACCGAACCACATAAATCTGTACGCAATCATGTAAAAACGAGAGTGTCCGTGTGTTTGTGTGCCACTCAGTGATGGCTGATGTGCAAATACAACAAACACGCGATGACGACGGCGACGATGAGGACAATGTGAGAGCAGGTGGAGATCGGTCGGCAGAAAAGAGGAAACCGTGCTACAACGGCGCCAACATGTTGACAGCTGGAAATGACAGACAAGCCAGATGCGGCAGTCTGCCACTGCCACTGCCACTGCGACTACCACAGCCACCCCAACATCGGCCACAAGCAGAACCATAACAATCGTCGTCAGTGAACACTGAACACCGAACTGAACAATGGGCGCACATCAACAATAACCTGACTAATGTTTGCATCCCCCTTGCCATCGCCCCACCCATCCACCCATCCTCAGCTTGGCCAACAGGTTGGATGTTGTTGCTGTTATGGATGGACGGACGGACGGCCGGACGGACGGACAATTGTGAAACGTGAAATGTTCCACAGCCATTCACTGCTATTGTCTGTTAATGAGAATTGGCCGCATTTGAGGCGATATTAAAAAAAAAAAAATCGTATCTGCAACTATGAATTTGACATGTTCCCATCACACATGACCAGATAGATGATGGAATGAATATACATATGGATATTTGTTTGTATGTGTGAGTAACCACATGCTGCATACGACGAGCTCCACACACAATGTGTGTCCTTTTGTCAACTATACTGTTGACATAGTGCGGCTGTGTGTGTGCAAGTGTGAGAGCCATGGTGTTGTTGCCTTTGTTGCTGCTATTGTTCGTTTATGTTTCGTGTGGAATATCAAATGAAGTTGAAAAGTGTCACCTGAGACACAAACTTGTGATGACAGAGTTTTGTTTTTGTGTTATCCTCGTTTCGGTTCTGCTCTGCTCTGCTCTACTCTGCCTAGCTCGCTCTATACGGCTTAGCTCTGGTACACATTGCTGTTGCCATTGTTGTTGTTGTTACGCAAAAAGAACTTTGTAAAATGTTGTTGTAGACATATATTTTTCAGATGTTAAAGAGACGATGTTGGTAGTGGTAGTGGTAGCGGCAATGGTGGTGGGGTTGGTGTTGTTGGGGCGAAGAGACAGAGGGACGAGATGTACACATGTATTTAACAATCAACTGAAAAATTTTGGGCTGTGGCCCGAGAGTAGCAAATTTTTTGGCTGCCACTCAGCACAATGGATGTACAAGCGTTGGTGGCTGCACTCACCAAGGATGCTGGCAGCAGTCAATAATATCTGGAAGAGACTTGAATTATGATAACGAATCAACAACTTTTGAATTGTAGCAAAATTAAAATTTAAGCATTCCTTTTTTTTTTTTGTTTATTTCAAAATAAACGGAATTTTGATTTTAAACTCTCTTTTGCCCCCCACACTGCTACTCCTCCTCATCACTTCTCTGAGCGCAGTGCTTGCAGCTCTCTGAGTAGTTTACGAAGGCGAGAGGAGAGAACAACAATTGTCTGTGGAGACTGAGCAGAGCATGGCATTAAGGCGCCTGCTCTGGCCAAGTGCCGGATGCTGGACGCTACAAAACTACATTGTGTGGACTTGCCAAGAGATTTGAACTCGTTTCCAAGAAATTCTACACACATTTCTGTGGATAGTGAAATTTTTATAGAATAGACAGCAGCAAGGCTCAGCATCAAGTCAGTATTGCTCTTGTGATTTTGTGCACAGGACAGCGGAGAGCCCGGAAAAGAACGTCACGGATATTGTGGCCAGCGAAAACGAAAAATAATCGCAACCCAAAAACAAAGAAAAAAACAAAACCTCTATACATCCCAAATCAAAAATCTCTAAAGTGTGTAGTGTAATAGATGTGAAGGCAAAGAAAAAGCCAAACAAAGAAACAAATTAGCAAACACTTTGTGTTTTGTGTTTTGTATGTTGTTATGAAAATAAAAACATCAGTGTACGCATACACCTTTGGGGCCATACCCTAAACACTCTCACACTGGGGTTTGCAAATGTCAAATCGTATTTGACAGCTGCAACATTTGACATTTTGCTGCTGAAGTGGAGACTTTGCTTGTGTGTATTTGAACCACCACCATCATCACCATCGACGACACTGTGAAAGCAACAACGTTGTGTTTCGGTTTTGTTGCTGTTGCTGTTGCGGTTGTTGTTGTGGTAGTACTAAAAAGCACACTCTTGTACTAAAACTGTATAGACGTCATTGGCATCGCTTTTAAGATGGGAGCACAAAGAGCAAGAAGAAGCATCGCGTAAACTACGTTTGTTTGTAAATAAAACCCGGCTAAAAGGCAAGGTCAAAATAGTTGCAAACTGTCGTCGAATCGTCAATTCGAAGAACTACATCTACGTCTGCCACGCCTGCACGTGACTTTCTCAATCACGTCACAGAGCCCCAGCCACCAGCCACCAGCATCACCATTCTGCCATCAATCCCACTGACAATGTGGTGGGTGACGTAAATCTTTGTAATGTCCCTGCCACCTGTAATGATCTTTGTCTAATTGCTTGTCTGTAACTCGCATCGTGTATCCTAAATAAACCCCAATCTTCATTGACTGCACTGCAAGTTGCCCCGGGGGGCCAAGAGCGACATGGCGGCGATTCGTTGCAATTGCACGCTATGGTCGCACTTTAAATGGCTCTGCCTTCTGGTAGTGCTCATACTGCTGTGCCAAAGTGTCCAAGCGAACCCGGATGCCAAGCGTCTATATGATGATCTGCTCAGCAACTATAATCGTCTGATACGGCCTGTGAGCAATAACACCGACACTGTGTTGGTTAAGCTAGGCCTTCGTCTATCGCAGCTTATCGACTTGGTAAGTTTGAAAGCATTGGCAAAATACAAATACCACAGAAAGTAAACTCTTATGCATAGGTATGGAGAACATATTGCCTACAGGTTGCAACAACAAACAGCAATTCGAAAGAAAAACGAATAAAGTTCTGCCAGGCAGAACTTTGGATACTTTTCGTCAAAATCCGTTGAAACTTTTATCATATATGAACACCTAACAGATATATCGGAATATGTTCTAATCTGAACCAAACGGACTTCGAGGGATCTAACACCCGGTACTGACTTTGAGGGGTCTAACACAACTCACTGTTCCATATTATAGCGAAATCTCATAATAAGACACATATACGAGCTCAAGACCCTAAATCGGGAGATCAGTCTATACGACAGCTATAACTAAATATGGACCGATATGTGTGTTTTATGGGTCTAAGACCCTGAATCGGGAGATCGGTTATGGTGCTGTAATATAAAATTATATATTAAGAGGCCTAGGCTAGATCGGCTAGATCGTCTTAGGTATTTATGACAACCAATACTATTGTATGCGAATAAGCATGACAATGCATTTTGCGATACGTTGCAAATGGAATAATAATATGAATATAATTTAGTCCTTCGGTGACGCAGATTTAGGGTCTTAGATCGCATTTATTGTCCAATGTCGCCGAAATTTGGGACGGTGAGTTGTGTTAGGCCCTTCGACATCCTTCTTCAATTTGGCCCAGATCGGTTCAGATTTTGATATAGCTCCTATATAGACCGATCTCTCGATTTAAGGTCTTGGGCCCAAAAAAGGCGCATTTATTGTCCGATGTCGCCGAAATTTGGGACAGTGAGTTGTGTTAGGCTCTTCGACATTTTTCTGCAACTTGACCCAAATCGGTCCAGATTTGGATATGGCTGCCTTATAGACCGATCTCTCGATTTAAGGTTTTGCGCCCATAAAAGGCGCATTTATAGTCCGATGTCCCCGAAATTTGGGATAGTGAGTAAAGTTAAGCCCCTCGACATACTTATGCAATATGGCACAGATCGGTTCAGATTTGGATATGGCTGCCATATAGACCGATCTCTCGATTTAAGGTTTTGCGCCCATAAAAGGCGCATTTATTGTCCGATGTCCCCGAAATTTGGGACAGTGAGTAAAGTTAAGCCCCTCGACATACTTATGCAATATGGCACAGATCGGTTCAGATTTGGATATGGCTGCCATATAGACCGATCTCTCGATTTAAGGTTGTGCGCCCATAAAAGGCGCATTTATTGTCCGATGTCACCGAAATTTGGGACGGTGAGTCTTGGGCCCAAAAAAGTTAAGTTAAGCTCCTCGACATACTTCTGCAATATGGCACAGATCAATCCAGATTTGAATATTGCTGCCATATAGGCCGATCCGCCGATTTAAGGTTTTGGGCCATAAAAGGCGCATTTATTGTCCGATTTCGCTGAAATTTGGGACAGTAAGTTATGTTAGGCCCTTCGACATCTTTCTTCAATTTGGCCCAGATCGGTTCAGATTTGAATATAGCTACCATATAGGCCAATCTCTTGATTTAAGGTTTTGGGCCATAAAAGGCGCATTTCTTGTCCGATTTCGCTGAAATTTGGGACAGTGAGTTATATTAGGCTCTTCGACATTTTTCTAAAACTTGACCCAAATCGGTCCAGATTTTGATATGGCTGCCATATAGACCGATCACTCGATTTAAGGTTTTGGGCCCATAAAAGGCGCATTTATTGTCCGATGTCGCCAAAATTTGGGACAGTTAGTTGTGTTAAGCCCTTCGACATTCTTCTCCAATCCGATTTCACTGAAATTTGACACAGTGACTTTTGTTAGGCTTTTCGACATCCGTGTCGTATATGGTTCAGATCGGTTTATTTTTAGATAAATCTACTTAAAAGACCAATATTTTGTTATACAAATTTAACAATGGCTTTTACTTATTAGTATTTGGTCCAAAATCGGATTATATTTCGATAAAGGTGCTATGGGGCATAAGGTATGCATTTTTCACGGGATTTTGACCGAAGGTGGTTTACACAAATACCCGAGGTGGTGAGTATGCAAAGTTCGGCCCGGCCGAACTTAACGCCTTTTTACTTGTTCTGTGGTGGTGAGTAACCCATTCTTAGCTGCACAAAGGAAACTTTCTTTATCACTATAGCCAGCCTCTTCCTGTATATTTCTCAACCATGAGGTTTGCCTTCTTCTTCCGGATCGTCTTCCTTCCTGACATGACAGATTAATATCTACTTTGGATAAAAGACAAAGCAATACACTTAGCGAGTTCTTCCATACAGTATTTTAAATATGCCTATACCTGGCAATATTGCACTATTTTAAGTATCTTGTGTAAACTTTACTTTTGAAGGTTTCCGGATACTTTTCCAGACAAATTGCCTTTAATTTGGTATTCCTGGTTTCAGTTGCGAGAAACTCTCCTTGGAAAAATTGTAAATATCAGCATATCGGTGATTTTATATAAAAAGGGCATAACTCGATTTTTTATATCTATAGATGAAAAGGAGAAATCATCATATAATCTGTAAAATTTGTTTCCTCTTCCTGTATAGATAAACAAATCGAGTTAAGTCCTTTTTTAAATCAAGCCACCGATATATATGTAGAATAGAAAAGTTTACTTAAATGTTTACATCTTGAAGAGGCTAAAAAGAGCTATTGGCATTTCTTGGGGGCTTAAACCACGTGTCTTGTATTGACTATATACTGCAATTTTTAGACCTATAATGCTATATGGTGTTGTGGCCCGGTGGACATCACATAAAAACTCAACCTTCTGTTCAATACTCAACTGGATCTAAGGATGGATTTTGTGTGCATCAAGGCCGCAGTGAGGACCATACCATCTAATGTATTGAATTGAAATTATTGGGTTGCCCAAAAAGTAATTGCGGGTTTTTTAAAAGAAAGTAAATGCATTTTTAATAAAACTTAGAATGAACTTTAATCCAATATACTTTTTTTACACTTTTTTTCTAAAGCAAGATAAAAGTAACAACTGATAACTGATAGAAGAAAGAATGCAATTACAGAGTCACAAGCTGTGAAAAAATTTGTCAACGCCGACTATATGAAAAATCCGCAATTACTTTTAGGGGCAACCCAATATATGGACATTGTGGCTATGGGGGGCTTTCTCGTTGATCAATCAGCTATGCACGCTGTGAACTTTGGTGCAATTCCTCATGAGCTAGGCAGAATGAATTTAACTTAACTCACTGAGACTTTATTTGATATAAAACTAGGTACTGTACCACTTTACTCTTTAGATCTTTCATCTTGCACAAAAAATGTAAAGTGGTACCTAAGATAAAAGGTTTATCGTTGCATTACTGGATGACTGATGACATTGCAGCACATTTGACCTATTACATCTCTTTTAAGAGTACATACGCACAAGTCGCTTGCATACCCATACGAGTAATTTTTCTATATCCCACCCTATACCCCCTAAAGATATAAAGTATCCTTCTTTGAGTATTCATTAATCGCTTAAAAACTGAATATGTTGCAATACAAAGGTCTGTCTGCTGCAGACGTACTCCCTTCCTATAACTCTCGTTGGCAAATTGTAGTTCTTTTCACTTTATTGCGTTTTTTTTTATATCGTTTTCAATTCATTTTTTTTCTTGTATATATCCTTGCTGCTGGATGTTGGTCTTTCAATTCACTTGCAAGGGATTAACTTTATGATGATTGCCCAACCTACAGCCCACACCCTCCTCCACACCCCTCCTTTGGTATTGATCTTCTTCGTCACAGTCAAGCAGTCCTCATAATAATAACAACAATAATAAATGTTGTCGACAAGCAGCGGCAGCAACATCAACAGCAGCAGCACAGCTCATGTCCAAATATGTGACGGAAACTTTGGAGACGCCTGTCATTTGGCTCATGAACGAGGCCGTTTTCAAAAACACATCTGTTTCTCCAGCATCCCGAGGAGCAGGCAGGCAAGCCGACAGGGACTAGAGTTTGCTGTGTTCTTCAATCGATGGCATTTTATTGCTCGATTTTTTATTTGTTTATTTGTCCCCACATCCTATGAGGTGGGGGAGCCCCTGTTCGGTGGTTAGGTGGCAACAGCTACAGCAATAGACTTTTGCCTACCTCCCTACCACCCTAGCTAGGCATTCGAGGCAGGCCATATAGTCCAACAAAACGAAAATAATCAATTTACCAAACAACGACAAATTGTAAACTGGAAATATTGAGAATTCAATTTGTTTTAAGTGAGTCACAAGAGTTGTGGATTTTGTTTTATGTACCCCCCCCTCCCAACCCCTCCAAACAACCCCACCAGGCAGGCTAGCTGGCTGGCTGACTGACTGGCTGGCTGGCTGGGTGAATGGCAGTCATTCATCCATACGCCCCCCACCCCCACACCATTGCCCAGCCTTTACATGCGCTCTACAAAACAGGACACATTTTCACTTCTTCACAATGGCAGTAATGGCTTTATGCTGTTGTTGGCACTCCTCTACCCGGTCCGTCCGTCCATTCGTCATTCATGAAAACTGTAACAACCGACAAGCAAGGCTGCCATCCATGCTGATGCTGATTATATTGATATTAAACTGAAAACTGAACGCTGAACGCTGAAAACTGCGAATTGTGAATGGGAAAACACGACACGTAGGAATACAGCGCAAACGACAACAGCATGTCGCTGACTTGATGGGGGGTGGTGGTGTTGATGATTTTCCACATTCTCCCATTTCACTCACTCAGTGCCCCTCGATCATGACGTTGCCTACAATTATTTCGTTAGACATGACAAATGGGAACTGGTTGCAAAGGAGGTTCCAAAAGCACTCGAAATCATGTTGGAATTGTAATCAATTTCATTTGCCTCGTAAACGCTGTTAAGGGGGCCGGGCGCACACCGGGGGCTGTTGGCTGCAGGCTGGCAATGTGCGACTTTGGAAGAGTTCAATTTCACAAAACAATTAAATAAAAGTTTTCCCCAATTGTGAGGAAATTGAGAAGCCTATGGAAAAGTTTCTTCACCCCCAACACCCCACCCTGCGCCACAACAATCGAACGCCTCCACACCTAATGACTCACACAATAAAAACGATTCAAACGTCTAAAGCACTTTATTTCGATAATGATATCGAATTCCTAGCCTTACCTCAACCTCACGAAGTTTGCATTACACGACACTTCATTTAAATATTAAAATTATTTTACGCTACGACATTCAATTGTTGGGCTTCGCTCCTCAAAAACAAAACCCTTTGCCTCATAAAAATGAGTGAATCCAAAAGTATTCACTTTAAAACCAAATTTTAAAGCAAACAAATTAAAGAGGCCCGACTTTTCTAAACATAATTGATGGCCTACATGGTGGTGGGGGTTTATTTTCTTGTTGTGAAAACGACCCCACATATCTCAAACTTCATCCCACCTAATCCACCTTGAGCCGACTGCCATCTCTTAAGCATTTCTTTGTGGGCCTTAACCCAATTTCCTTGGTTCAGTTACTCATTCATGTGCACTCAACCCCAAATGGCCATGTTTAATAGGTCCCAAAAGTGTAACGCCTTCAAAATGTTGCACGACATACCATTTCATAACTTTTTCACTGGCTTCACAAATAGATAAGGCCCCATTTACGTATTCTTTGGCTGATGTGGTGCTTTAAATTGAAGCAGTGTTATAGTATCACTTCAATGGAGGCATACATACAGTGCGCGAAATAAAAATAGGTTCAACCAAAAATACTCTGAAAAAAGAGCAAAAGCAGGCAATCGATTTAGTATTATTTATAAGCGTTTTAGCTATTTAAATAAAATAAAACTTAAGTTGATTGGTTTTTTACTTAAAAATCCCTTACTTAGGTGGGGAACAATACCAGACATGAACCAACTTAAGGGAGTGGTATGGAAAACAATTAAGGAATTTTTTATGTAGCACAGAATTCTTAACTTTCTTTTCTTTTTCGAGGTTTTGGCCAATGCGGCTTTTACGACATGTTTTAGTGCGGAAGTACATTTGTTCTGCTTCCCGTTGGTTAAAACAGTTCGTTCTAAGATTCCCCATAGTACTTAGATGGGCTTTATATCTGGACTGCATGCGGACCAATTTAAAACTTCAAAATTTTTGAAAGAATGTTGCTATTATGTGGCACGCGAGTTGTAGGTTGCAGCATTATCCTGGTGTAAAATTATATCTGGGCCCATTAATGTTTCACCATTTCACAAACAATGATAATTCCATCAATTCTACATAATTCCCAGAGACATGTGTGGTGTCCATCGTTACCACGGGAAGCTTAGCTGAAAACTTTCGGGCGAGTCCACAGGTTGGAAAGCTCTGTTTGTATGCGGAGTAGCAGCAAATTCGGCCGCGGGCAGTGTGCGATTTTCGAGAGGAAAGTCTCAGTGAGGAGTCAGGTGTCATTAGCTTTTAATTAAATACTGAGTGCGATTGATACTCGTGATGCCAAGACGAGTTATTGGCGCCTTAAGGAGCATTTGGATTCGAGCGTCGGATCTTGGACCGAGCGGCACGCCACAACGAGGGATACATATGCAATCCCACAAAACCCATGCGGTTGGGCCGCTGAGCTAGTAACCCGCTCCCGGAAAACTATGAGAAACAAAGGAATAGTAAAAACAGCCGAAAGTTTAGCCTCCACGAGTCCAGTAACGGGTTGAGGCTGATAGATTTCGCCGCGGCAAAAAACATGGTAGTTAGTAGCAGCAGATGGCTGATGGCAGCCAGTGGATGGCACAAATCCACATGGCTGTCACCCGATCAAAAGCCGAGGAACCAAATTGATTGCGCTGTAATGGATGGAAGGCATTCATCCAGCGGGTTAGATGTACGATCGATCCATGGAGCGAATGTAGATTCGGATCATTACCTTATTGCAGCAAAGGTTCGCACCCGTTTCAACATGGCGAGGAAAGTACGATTAGACACTGCACGGAAGCTGGACGAAAAGCCGCAAACAAAACAGATGGCAATGGCATACTCCACTCGACTGATCCAACTGCTTGACGAAAGCACTCCTTGTTCCGATGATATAATGGCGCAGTGGCAAACTATTGCCCACTCCATGGAAAATGCGCGAAATCCGTCTGTTTGTCCGTCTCTCCGTCTGTCGGTCTATCTGTCAGTCTGTCCATGTTAATTTGTGTACAAACTACAGGTCGCAATTTTCATCCGATCGTCTTCAAATTTGGTACAAGCATGTTTTTCGGCCTGGAGGACACCGAACGCCTGGGTTCAAAACCTGGCGAGACCATCTCAAAAAATTTTTAGCGGTGGTTTTCCCCTCCAACATTTGTAAGGTACTATGCCATGTAAAACTTCTCTCCAAAGAGATGTCACACTGCGGAACGCCGTTCGGACTCGCCTATAAAAAGGAGGCTTAAACTTGAATCCGACTGCACTCATTAATATGTGAGAAGTTTGCCGCTGTTCTTTAGTGGAATGTTCATGGACAAAATTTGCAATTTGCATATGTTTTCCGGGCTAGAGACGAAACCTATTGAAATTGGAAAAACTCGGTTCAGATTCAGCTCTCAGGCATATGTTCGTTCGATTTGGTGTAATAATGCAATAAAATATTCATTTGTTAACGGTTTCTCTCGAAATTTGGCAGGAAGGATGTTCTCTTGGTGGTGAATTTCATTAAAATCTGTTCGGATTAAGATTTAGGTCTCATATATATATCGCCCGATTTTCACTTCTAGAGCCACTGCAAGCGCCTTTATTGACCAATCTTCCCAAAATGTTGTACAACACCTTGCTCGACGTCTACCACAATACCTGTAAAGTTTAGGCGAAATCGGTTCAGATTTAGATATAGCTCCCATCTATATGTTCCAACGATTACAATAAAGTGCCCGTTTGTTAACCGATTCTCTCGATATTTGCCAGGAAGGATTTTCTTATGACTCTTAATATTACTGGTGAATTTCATGGAAATCGGTTCAGATTTAGATCTAGCTCCCATCTATATGTTCGTCCGATTTGGACTAATATTGCAATAAAGTGCTCATTTGTTAACCGATTCTCTCGAAAGGAAGGATTTTCTCTTGGCTCTTTACATTACTGGTGAATTTCATAAAAATTAGTTCATTTTTAGATATAGCTCCCATATATATATATATATATATCGCCCGATTTTCACTCCTAGAGCCACTGCAAGCATACTTAATGACAATCTTCACAATATTCTGTACAACGCTTTCGTCAACCAAAATATCTATAAAGTTTAGTCAAAATGGGTTCAGATTTAGGTGTAGCTCTCATATGTATATGCTCGTCAGATCTTGGGTTATTTGCAATAACGTTGTCATTTGTTATCCGTATTTATTGCAGTTTGAACATATTTGCTAGAAATTCAATACTAATTGTTTAAAAAACCGTCTGAAAACATCCGTCGAGGTCCATCAAAATTGGTTCAGAATTAGATATAGCTATAGTAGGGTATTACAAAGTCGGCATCGCCCGACTTTTGAATTTCCTTACTAGTTTAAGTTTAAAATCAATAAAACAAAACCATGTCACATTCTATGCTGTGTGTTTCTCAATTCTCCTGCTGTATAGAATTTAAAGGATCAAATCCTAACCACAAACGTTTGGCTAGAGCATGAATGGCAGGATCACAAATTCAAATGGGATCCCTCGGAGTATGGAGGTGTAACGGAGCTGTATGTGCCTTCGGAACACATTTGGCTGCCCGACATTGTGTTGTATAACAAGTAAATGTGGCACTAACCTAGACAAACAAAACTTAACTTTGTGTTACTTACAGTGCTGATGGCGAATATGTGGTTACCACAATGACCAAAGCCATTTTACACTATACTGGCAAAGTGGTCTGGACACCTCCGGCCATCTTCAAGTCCTCTTGTGAGATAGATGTTCGCTACTTTCCGTTTGATCAGCAAACATGTTTTATGAAATTTGGCTCCTGGACTTACGATGGTGATCAGGTAAAACGAAGAAAACAGCTATGAAGTCTAAAGAAATTTTGTTTGATCTATGCTCATGTCTCAGATCGATTTGAAGCACATCAATCAGAAGAATGACAAGGACAATAAGGTGGAAATCGGCATTGATTTGCGTGAATACTATCCCAGTGTGGAGTGGGACATTTTGGGAGTGCCAGCCGAGCGCCATGAGAAATACTATCCTTGCTGTGCCGAACCATATCCAGGTAAGTCTGTGGCACTATGGTGGCTGCATGCCTCCATTTCATTTTGTTTTTCAGATATTTTCTTCAACATAACACTGCGCCGCAAGACCCTTTTCTACACGGTGAACCTGATCATCCCCACTGTGGGCATATCGTATCTGTCGGTTTTGGTCTTCTATCTGCCCGCCGACTCCGGAGAGAAGATTGCCTTGTGTATCAGCATTTTGCTGTCTCAGACCATGTTCTTCTTGCTGATATCCGAAATTATACCGTCAACTTCACTGGCGTTGCCGCTGCTGGGCAAGTACTTGCTCTTCACCATGTTGCTGGTCGGCCTGAGTGTGGTCATAACGATCATCATACTCAACATACACTATCGCAAGCCGAGCACCCATCGCATGGCGCCTTGGGTGCGATCATTCTTCATAAAACGACTGCCCAAACTTCTGTTGATGAGAGTGCCCAAAGACCTGCTAAGGGATCTGGCGGCCAACAAGGTCAACTACAACATGAACTTTAACAAGACGAAATTCGGCAAGGCCCTCATGGACGAGATGAATATAAGCTCCGGCGACTCCAGTCCCGATTCCATACGACGCATGCAGGGTCGTGTGGGCAATGGCTTGCATAGTGCTTCGGCCACAAATAGGTGGGTATATGTAGAGAACTCAAATACACACACACACACACATACACCCACCTAAATAAAACTTCAATTGCTACTGTTTTTGTTTGGCTTTCGCTTCTTCCTTTCATTTTCTCTGCTTCAATTTATGTGTTAACATTTACAGATTCAGTGGCATGATGGGAGTGCTGGGCGGTGGTCTGAGCACCTTAAGCGGCTACAATGGTTTACCTTCGGTTCTCTCTGGCTTGGACGATTCCCTGAGTGATGTTGCGCCCCGCAAAAAATATCCCTTCGAATTGGAAAAAGCCATTCACAATGTCATGTTCATACAAAACCACATGCAGCGCCAGGACGAATTCAATGCCGTAAGTAAAAACGCCCAAAACTATTTTCACAATCGCACAAACACACACAAACACACTCGCTCACAAAACACCCTTACACCTAGAACACATCGAACACATGGCACACATGGGAGACACTTGTCTCCCAACAACATTCGCGATTTCCCACATTCGCAACCACAAACCAAATTTTGAAATGAATCAAGTCCTTGTCAATATTTTGTGTACTCAGTTGATTTTCCGCCCAATGATTGCAGTGATTGCGACGAAAGTCATTACAAATGACAGTGGGAGATTTTCAAAATGGGATTTCTAACCTAAAAATCAATTGGTTCTACCAATTCTTGATTGTAATGGCAACATATGTGGAAATGACACACACACACACACACACATTGATGTCTCACCACAACACAAATATGATGTGGAGTCAGAAAATGTCGAAAAATAGCTACAAAAACATGGTAACATGGTTGAAATATTAAAAAATCGTCCCCTGACATATGGCCTAAAAGTTGCAGAATAAAACAAAGTACGACATTTCAAAAGAAAAGAATTTTTTAAAATCTTGTCATTTAAAAAAATATATCTAAAATTCTTATTAAAAGTCTATGAATAAGGGAAGTAAGGTTTTACTTGTTTTCTATTGCGCTTGTCAATCAAGTCGTCTTTAAGAGCCCTGTTCAAATTCAGCTGTGTGCTTTACAACCCGCTCTAGTTGGGTTCGTATGTAAAGCACCATGATCCATTTGACATTGTTTGCTGATGATATTTCTTTGTCAAAATTGAAAATGCGATACGGATTGACTGGCTATGCGTATCGCGATTTCAATTCAATGCTTCTAGCAACAACACACTTTTGCACACTTTTAAATGTTTTTTGCCGTACCATTCTTTGGAAAGAGAGCATTTAACAGTGGTCTAAAGCCGGACAATATCCTGCAATGGAATCTCAACAACTTTCCAAAAATTTTAATGTTTCAAAATTTTGTATTAATTTTAATTTTATAATTTACTTTTTCAATTTCGTAAAGTCCTGAACTTTACAAAAAAATCCTCTATGTGCAATGCTATGACCATGTGGTTATTTTGGGCAAACTACAACTTCATGTTCCACCACAAATGCGGATTAGGGTGGCAGCTCATCACTTAAAGTAGATATGAGGGGGCACCGTATCGTTACATAGTACCTCTCGAGCTTTATGCAACACACATTTATGCATAGGGGCTTGTTGAAAAGCATTCCAGATGTTGCTACTCGTTCGTCCTTGTAAATATTCGCTTTTAATTGCTTTTGTTTCGGTTGAATGGTCAACAATTTGTTTGCCCAGGACCAATTTGCACAATGGCACACAAACACACTGCCGCCATCCAACGGGCCAAGGGGGCTCACGCATTCACAGGCGTGAGGGGAGATGGGGAAACATGAACGCTAAATACCATCTCATGTAGCCTGGTTGTATGTGTGAGCGAGTGTGGATGACATTGAAAGCCATGTGTCAATCATCGATGCTGGGCACTGTATGCAGTATTCACGAATCAGCCAACTGGACTGCTTCGTCCAAAGGACTGACAAACTCTTCACTTTGATCTGCCATGGCCAATTCAATTTAAATCCTCACAAGCATTTCCACCCGGCAAAAATAAATAAATTTCGATTGGCTTAAGTTGGGCATGCAAATCAGCAACACGTGCCTATAGTGGCAAATTGATTTTTTTTTTACGCTGATCCCTCATGTGCTCTAGACCATATAAATAGGTGTATGGACTGCCAACAAGGACTCGGAAAGGTTTGGCGATAGTAGGTTAAGAGTAATAATTGGAGAAAATAACTAAATAATCGTATTCACCTTGAACCACACATAACTTTAAAGGTTTTTATACCCACCACCGCAGGAGGGGGGGAGGGGGGGTATACTAATCTAGTCTTTCCGTTTGTAACACCTTGAAATATTGATCTGAGACCCAGCAAAGTATATTATTCTTGATCGTCTCTACACTTAGAGTCTATCCAGCTATATCCGTCCGTCTGTCCATCCGTCTGTCGAAATCACCATATCGCTCGAACGAATGAAGCTATCCGCTATCCGCTCGAACGAATGAAGCTATCCCCTTGAATTTTTACACAAATAAATCTAATTGATGTAGATCTTTGGGAAGGGGGGCAAATGAGCCATATCGGATCATATTTGGAAGAGTGTATATGACTTCGAACTACCGTACGGTCCAAATTGGTCTATAACATGATAAAGCTCTCCCCATTTGTCATTCTGTGGCCCTAGAAGACGCAATTGTCATTCAATTTGGCTGAAACCATTTGGCACCAAGTGTTTCTTTATGACTTCTAACAACAATGCCAAGTACGGTTCAAATCGGTCGATAAACTGCTATATCTTCTTCTTCTTATATATAAAATTCAATTTGTGTTTGTTCCGTTCAAAAACGGCTAAACCGATTACCTTGAAATATTCACAGATTGTGTAGGTTGGTCTGGAAGGAAACATAGGCTATATAAGAAAAAGTATTAGGCAGTAGATTACAAATATGGCATAAAACATTGGGTCCAAGTAATTAAGTCCAAATACCCCAAAATGGGCATATTAGCCGACCATAGCTATATGGGACTCAAATGAAAGGTATTTGAGAGTAGATTACGAATATGACATTAAAATTTGCGTTCAAATCTAGGTAACGTTTTTCTTCCTAGAGGTACGTCAAATGGGTTATTTGACCCATTATGACAATATGAGACTCAAATGAAATGTATTTGGTAATAGAAAACGAATTTGATATCGAAGTTTGGAGCCAAATATTTTGGGGTACGCCCTAAAGCACCCCCTAAACTGAACTTCATTTCCGTTGGGAATATAGATGGAATTTGATAACTATTTTCAGTGCAAAGTGCCGGTGGCCAGCCCCAAAACACCTCCAAACGGTTCATATTTACCGGCCATGGCAATATGGGGCTCAAAAGCACTTCTTATTACCCTAAGGGCAAAGTTTCTCCACCCTAAACAGATATTAGAGAGTTTAAGAAGGCGCAGGGGAGCGGGCCCGGTTAGGCTAGTCTCCCATATAAACCGATCCCCCGATTAGTCTTCGACAACCCCTAGAAGCTTCAATTTGTGCTTATTCGGCAGAAATATATTCTGTAAAATACACATATATCTTCAACTATGATTAATTGTGGAAATTTTTTTTTTGAGAATTCATGGTGGTGTTTGCCCAAGATTCGGCCCGGCAGAACATAGCACATTTTTCCTTCTTTAATATTTGCTCCATTTTTTTAATTTTTAATCTGTTTTTTTTTTAATTTTCTTCTAATTTCAGGAAGACCAAGATTGGGGCTTTGTTGCCATGGTTCTCGATCGTTTATTTTTATGGATTTTCGCCATAGCCTCCCTGGTTGGTACATTCATGATTTTGGGCGAAGCCCCATCCCTCTACGATGACACCAAACCCATCGATGTGGAGCTGTCCATCATTGCTCAGCAAATTTACAATCTTACCGAGAAGAAATCTTAAAAGCAGCAAAAAGTCTTGCTACGTTAATACTAATGAAACCCATTTCCCCATCCCTCAACCACAACTTTAACACACACACACACACACAGCCAAATGTTAACAACATCGTGTCTCACATAATGTTATAAAAAAAAACAGTAACATTAGGACATAGAAAATTATGATAAATTTTTTAAGTTTAAGCAAAAATTAAGAAAAAATTTAAATAAATAAAATATTTCAAATTTAACGGAAAGAACTTCTTTAAACACTTGTCTTGAAATTGGGATAATTTTACAACATCTGCAAAGGTAAGTAAATGGTGGAGTAGTTTAGGTTAGGTTGAAAAGAGGGTGCAGATATTAATCCGCCCCATGTCACTATGGACATACACCTAAGCCAGTAATCGGCTGGTTGTGCACTCTAAAAACTATAAAGTAATCTCTAAAAAGAAAATTTTATGTTAGGAATTCCGTGCTACTTACAAAATCCTCAATTGTTTTCAATACCACTTCCCTAAGTTAGTTCTTCTCTGGTATTGTATCTCCAACTAAGTGCCGGTATCTGTTAAACGCCGGGCAATGACAAAGGAAATGCTCCAACGTCTCATCATCTTCCCCTCATGCCCTACACATGATATCACTTTCCGCACCGATTTTACATAAGTGAACTCGTAGTCCTATGTGTCCCGTTATGATATCAATACCTATACTGACCTCCTGCTTACTTCCTTTCAGTAATAGCCTCATCTTCTCACAATCTGGATTCCCCCATAGGATTTTCGCCGTCCTACTGACCGTTTCGCTGTTCCACAGGGTTGCAACGCCCACGCCCTTAATTCGCACAGCGTCGACTCGAAAGGTTTCGGGTGAACCAAGTTTATTGTTGGCAGTCCTTCGTCTGCCCTTTAATTCTTCCTTACTCTGGTTTGGCCCGTGCAATCTGACATTTCCATTGGAAAGTTTAACATTTCCTAGCACAATCCTACTCAAAATTTTTTGACATAAGACCGTCATTTGTGCGGTTTACAGTGACTTGGAAAATTAAATAGGCTATGAAATGGACTTTACTTGTAAACATTTTCGTGCGATTATATTTCACAACGTGAATTATCACGACAAGAGCGCACTGATGAACCTATATTTGTATGTGGCGCTGAAGCACCTTCCTATGGCACTGTAAAAAACTGGTTTAATGAAATCAATCGTGACTTACGCTCTCTCAAAGATGAATTCCGCGAAAGTTGTCCAAAAATGGTCTTCGTAGAGGAGAACATTGATGCCGTGAGTGAATTTATAATGCAAGATTATCATGTGACATAAAGTGAGACGTAGACATTGCATGAACACCTGGCAGTAAAAAAGGTTTTTTCTCATTGTATTCTGCACAATTTGACAATCGCTCAGTAATAAAGCTCGTGTCGATTGGTGCAAAGAAGCTGTTTGTAAAATCGTCACAGATGACGATTTATGGATCTATGAGTTTGAGCCCCTCACAAAACAGCAACCAGCAGTGTGGGTCTGCGAAGACGTTGGATTTGTCAACGAAAGTAATTCGTGGAAGAAGCACTTTCAAGCAAATGGGCGTCTGTTTTTTCGGCAAAGCTAGTCATAAGGCGACGCAGGAGGTCAATTCTGAATGACCCCATCTCTGACTAAGATGGGGTGCGTCCAAGGGGATCTGGGTCTGAGTCGAGTGGATCTGGCTGGGCAGTTAAACAGGTGATGTGTATCGTGCGGTCCTTGGTTACAATCGGGACATACATCTTGCACGGCGGCATCAATCCTTGCTCTGTAGGAATTGAGACGACTGCATCTGCCGGAACGTAATTGAGCCAGAATTACGCTGAGCAGCACTCAAACCCGCGATTTTTTAGTAATATTTTGGGCTACAAATATTGTAAACAAATATTTTGAGCACTATCCAGCAAAAAAAAGAATTTTGAAAATGGTACCACAAACGGCAGCCCGAACAATTTTTCAAAATGTAAATTTTACTTTTATGTCAAAGGCTATTTTCTTATCACCAATGGTACGAATGGCGTACTGCAGGGTGACATCTCTTTGGAGAGAAGTTCTTATATGATTTTACAAATGCCTTGAGCATCTAGGGGATAACTACTAAATACTAACTACCACCGAGAATTTTTCCAATGTTCCCATCAGGACTTAAACCCATGCGATCAGCTTCATACGCTAACATGCTAAGCTCTGCGGCCTCAAACATAGAAATGCAAACATGACAAATATTCTCTTAAAGCCAATATCGAAATTCCTAGAAATGATTTCCATTGAGAAGAAATCAAAAAATCTTATTTAAAACTAGCATTCGCATTAAGGCGTTTCGCATTGCCTACAGCACTCCATTTGCATAGACATTGAATACCTGTCTAATTTCCATAAAAATGAAGAAATTAACCTCAATTGGTTAATTCGATTTGGGTTAATATCTTGCACTTCATCCATTGATCTAAACGCCCAAAATGTGGCGCAAGAGGGAGGGGAGGCGTGTTCACAGATGGCAGGCATCCTTTGGTTAGCTGACAGCCGCCATGCCTGCCATCTGTGGATTTATTTAATTTATTCCAATAACCTGTTTTGTCGCTTTCGCAGTTCTCATCCGACACCGACACCGACACTCAGGATGTCTCACAACGATAATTTGTTCGTTCTGTTCACAAGAAACAAGCTCCAGCTGCTTTTGCGGTTGCTGCCGCTTCCTCTAATGATGATGATGATGATGATGATGTCGACGATGGCGATAATGAAGATGACAATGATATTTTGTTGACCCATATGAGAATAATTTTTGTTTTCTCTCCTCAAAACATTTGCAGGCATAGTTTTCGTTGTCGCCCATCCTCATCACCATTGCCTCCGTTGTTGTCTGTTGATACAGCTGATGATTTGAATGTGTGCTTGTGTGACATCCAACTGGCCTTGCAGCTAGACCATCAATGTGGTGAAACATTGGCAAGACTTACTCGCACACATGCCAAGTGTGGACATATCTAAATGACTCTATGAGCAAAGGTAGATGGTTAGGCCTTCCTCCGCCCACATTCGTTATGTATCACTTGGTGTCGAAGAGTGTGTGAGTGGCAGTGCTTATATGCGAATGCCTTTCCTAACAAATCGAAAAATGTTGTGGCCGGAGTGCTTAAACTTGACTTGCTATTTTGGTTCCACAAAGACATGTTCAAGGTATGCTTTGAGTGTGTGGCAACCCCTCACCCTGCTGTTGTTGTTGCCACAGCAGTGTTTACATGGTCAAGATGGGCTTGTAGCTGTTGGCAAATTCACCCAGACGAAAATATTCTCAAGCGCACGGACACACACACACACACACACATCGTCGGGGCCTACAACAGACCGCAAAGCCATAGTCAGTTGAGTTCTCCCACATTTGTATAAGTCTATACTCGTATGTCAGTGTGTGTGCGAGTGTGTATTTGAATGTCATGCATGAGATTTCTCGTAGACTTCCCTACCTTCGGGCCACCTTCATATAATGCCACAGCATAATGGGACATACTGCACTGCTGTGTATGGGGCGAGGAGGGGGGATCTTGTTGGCTGAATGCGATAACAGCATTAATGTTAAGTGTGCCGTATTTGGTTGACATTTCGAAAAATTAATATTTAATTTGTCAATGAATGGTCGTTGGCCTCGACCATAAACCAGGTAGGTCTATTAGAACGGCCATCGGAGCGTATACATATTGAATAAACATCATGGGCATAACGTATACGTCACCAGCTCCTTAACCAAACGAAGCTTTTGCACATCGCACATTGCAGACATATTGTAGATCAAAAAACGGATAGAGGCGAAAGTTTGATGCCCTTCATTGTCAAAGGTAACTGCTTGAAAAATTATTGAAATTTTTCTCAAAAAGTACTTCAAAACTCAAAACTTTTGAACAAATCATAAAATAAATAATCAAAAATGTGGATCCAATCATTTCAATTTTGTTTCTAAAAACATTTGTTTATTGGTCCAAATGAGTATAAATGA
Source organism: Stomoxys calcitrans (assembly GCF_963082655.1). Classification (NCBI taxonomy): domain Eukaryota; kingdom Metazoa; phylum Arthropoda; class Insecta; order Diptera; family Muscidae; genus Stomoxys; species Stomoxys calcitrans. The sequence continues at coordinate 236,788,403 of NC_081553.1, read as the reverse complement.
TATCTCTGGACCCCATCAACAATTACAAACACTATGAAAATTGGTTGGCTACTTTTTCATAGGAAACATTTACAAAGGTTAGGTTAGGTTGAAAAGAGAATGCGGATGTTAATCCGCTCCATGCCACCAGGTACATAAACCTAAGCCACTAGAAACAAGTAACCTCAAAGACGAAAATCTATGTCAGAAAGTCCGTGCTGCTAACAAAATTCCTAATTGTTTGCCATACCGCGCCCCTAAATTGGTTGATTTCTGGTATTGTGTCCCCACCTAAGAGCCCGTACTGTTAGCCGCGAAAGCCAGGCAATGGCATAGGAAATGCTCCAACGTCTCATCTTCCCCACATGCTTACACTTGCCGCACCGATTTTCCATAAGTGAGTTGGCAGTCCTATTTGTACCGTTAAGCTATACTGACCTCCTTCTTACTTCCTTTCAGTAATAGCCTCGTCTTCTCTTGGTCCGCATCTTGCCATAGGATTTTCGTCGTCCTACCGACAGTTTGGCGGTTCCACAGTGTTGCATGCGCCTTCGTCGCACACTTCGGATTTGCCAGGTTTATTGACACCAGTCCTATGGCCCTCATTGCCAAATCGCCTGATCTTTCATTGCCCCCTACTCCGCTATAGCCCGGCACCCAAACAAGGCGGATTGCGCCATCGTCAGAGAAGGCGATAATTTCCTTCTTACACTCCATGACTGTTCGTGACCTTACCTTCCTGATTGTTAATGGGAAACATTAAATCTTTAAAGGCATAGAGAAAAACTTTTCAAAATTTAAAAAAAAATCGATCAAAATCTAGAATTTCTTAATAAAAGAATTTCAAAATTATTCTTTAACTTTGACTAAAAATGCTTAATCACCTTAGTAATTGGTTTAGTTTTCCTTATTGTGCAAATTTAATTTCATTAGTTACTTCATTCATATTTTAATGGTGAATTTCATGAGTTGCGTAAATTTACGATTTGTCAACAGCCATAGCATGATGCAGCAACATTGCCTCTAACATTCGCACAGCCACTCTCCAAGGAGTTTTGTCAACAGGATAGTTACTCGCATTAATCACTTTGCGACGATAATTGTTTTGAGAAGTCATTGTGGTCTAAAACTAACTCAGGCATCCAAAGGCACATAAATAAATCAACTCCATGCTGCCATGCAGACCTCCCACAATGTTGTCTACAATCACTACCTTCCCTATGTTTAGGCCATGTGACTTTGGTGTGATTAATGGGAGGGCACAGTAGTGAAGGATTTCTTGCGATGCTAAGAAACAGGTTGACATGTCTAATTCGAAATATTTGCTATGAATATCTTACAATTAGGAAAAGGTGGAGATAAAAGTCAAAGCACATTCTTAATGTTGCTATGGCCAAGAAATCTTGTGATCACTATAGTCGAGATTAGGGATGACCATATAAGTACATTTTGGAACCTAATTCGAGGATCATGAGGATATGTTTTGCGGCAGACAGCCTTCAGCTAGAAGAGGTTTAAGCGCTTGTCCCACTTGGCTTGAAAATAACTGGCATCTGTCATTGCAATTGATTAATTATGTGGCCTCCTCTAGATGAAATAATGTGGATAAAAACAAAAGCCAACTTCCAAGCTTACATTAGAATGGCATAACAATTCTTGACTTATATGAATCAATGAAACAAAACCCGTATATCAGCTTAAAATCAAAAAAAAATCGTTCTTCATTCTCTGCTTCATTGGTTCTTCATTGGTTCAAGTCTGGTATTGAATCCCCACCAATATGCCAGAGCTTGTTAGCCGCGAAAGTCGGACACTGTCCTAAGAAATTTGACAAATTCCTCTTGCCCTACACAAAGTAAATGTTCCAACGTCTCATCATTTTCCCTACACGCCATACACACGCGTAACTTGCCAAACTTATTCTGAATAAGTGCCCCTCTTCATATTTCTCCTAAATGACATGGCAAAAATATTTTGCACCAAACAATATTTGTAGCCTCTACAGCCAAATTTACTAAAAAATGATGATTTTGAAATCATCTTTGCCCGAATGGGTATTTTGGGGATTTTTGTAAACAAATTCGGTTAGAACTTATTTTTGGTTTTTTAAAGACGGCTTTATCTGCAAAAATTAAGAAAAATTATTTAGAAATATCCATTCCGTTTTTTCTTAAAATTTTTCCTAAAATCTCGTAGCACAAAGCCAATCTGGGCCAGAATTTCAAAAAAAATTAAAAAAAAAATATTTAAAGTAGATTTTGTATAAAACAAACAATTTTCTGGTAGGGATTGATGAACACTATCCAGCAAAAAAAATTAATTTTGAAAATCAGGACACAAGAGAAGATTTGGCAGCCCTAACAATTTTTTGTAATTCCGAGATGACCAAATTTAGAGCTCGGACTATCTAAGGCCTTAAATTTTTGCACATCTTCTCGATAACACCTCAGCTCTAACCATTTTAAATTTCAAAGAGATATCTCTAAACTTCTCAAATGGCATATTTTCTACTAGTTTTTTTTATTCTATCCCACGGTGCAACATCTTATCATGTTCCCCACTGGACTTACACAAAGGAAATGTTATAACATCTCATCACCTTCCCAACATACCCTACCACCCCACACGCTGTCACTGGCCGCACTTGCTCTGCGCCCCTAGTCCTATGTGTCCCATAATGATTCCCAAAGCCATATTGACCTCCATCCTACTTCCACTCAGTTCTAGCCTAGGCTTTTCACGATCCAGATTTTCATCGTCCTACCTACCGTTTGGAGGTCACCGTAGGGCAGATGCATGGTCGCCTATGACGTTAAACGCCTGGGTTCGAATCCTGGCGAGATCATCAGAAAAAATTTTCAGCGGTGGTTTTCCTCTTCCAATGCTGGCAACATTTGTGAGGTACTATGCCATGTAAAACATTCTCTCCAAAGAGGTGTCGCACTGCAGCACGCCGTTCGGACTCGGCTATAAAAAGGAGGCCGCTTATCATTGAGCTTAAAACTTGAATCGGACTGCGCTCATTGATATGTGAGACATGGGCAAACTTTTCACATACCAATGAACATTCCTTAGTGGAATGTTCATGGGCAAAATTTGCAATTTTACCTACCGTGATCCCACGGTGTTCGTTCCCACGAGCTTAACTTGGTCTACATCTCTCCGAAAGGTTTCACATTCACCAAGTTTACTAATCGCAGTTCTTTGGCCCCTATGGCAAATTCGTCTGCACTTTCGGCGTTAATCATTACTCTCCAAGGCCGTTCGTGACCTCACCGTAGTACTCTTTGGTATAGCTCTGATGGTCATTTTACTATCCATTATAATGTCCACACTTGACGTCCTCGCGTAGCACTATACCACTTCACACATTCCGTGATCGGCCGAATCTCTGCCTTCATGAACGTATTTTGGTCAGGCAGTAGAAAACATAGTTTAGTCCCTAGGTTCTCAATGAAGACCCCCAGACCCAATCGGTCCTCTAGCTTTAATCCATCCGTGTAGCATGAACTTCCAGATGGCAATGCTAGAAATTCCCTCAATACAAGACTGTGCCTCTGGCAGCAGTGAATAGCACACATAGTGCCTATTATCTGTCAATTTACTATCCAATAGCACTCTCAAGTATTTGACCTTGTCGATTGAGGAAATTTAGAGCCTCTAATTGGCACACCCTCGTTTTCCTCGTAAACAGGCAGATATCCGTCATATCTGGGTTTACGTTGAGACCCCTTCATCTAGCCATATCCAAGACTCTTTAGGCGCTTTCAAATAGCATATTTGGACTTCTACCCCTTGGACCTGTAATTACATCATATGCCTAGCAGATGGGTTAAAAACCCTCCTCAGTCAGGATCCGTAGCAGACTCTTTATAGTGGTCAGCCATAGAACTGACGATAAGATGCCCCAATGTGGCGTGCGTTTTGTCCCTTTGGCTTATGTCATGGAACCCCACAATTTATTCACCTATTCCTTAACCTAAAATAGAAATATTTCCCTTTCTCTTGTTTTGATAGATATTTGCAAGGAAGTACCAAGCATAGGGTTGGCAATTTTTCTTTCAATTTATGGCTGAATAGAAAATTCTGCTGTCATCAAAAAAGAGGAAGAGTAGCAGCAAATATTAGCCTAATTAATTTATTTTCGTAATTGATATTCTTAAGGCATGACATGACATTTCTCACTTCCGCCAAGGTCAAGGCTTTTCTATAAAATGTCGTATATGATTGATGACTTTATTATTTTCCTCGTAGCGAAGGGTATATTTTTATAAATTTCCATATTGCCAACTGTTTCAGTTATGGGTTCAGATGGGTGCTAAATAAAGACATTTTCGCACTGCCCCCTCAAGTGCATGTTTACACCAAGTTGCATCAAGACGTTGTCTTAATTGATGCTCCATTCCGTTTTTGTAAACACTGACAATTCAGGAAATCACAGTGGAAACTAGAAAATGTTGCATGTTGTGGGCATTTGCGCTTTTCTTGGCTACGTCAGAGCTTAATTACATTCGTTGGCGTGACACTGCTAATTGTGAGTTATGGAACAAACACAGCACAACTGTCAGCTGTGCTCCATGCAGGAGCAATGAAGTGGCGAGTGGCCATGGCACTGCCTGCAAAGGCCATGTAACAGTCTCGCCATGATAATGAACAGAAAAATATAGCCAGCCTTGGTTGGCAGGTATGCCTGAAATCAAGGAACTGCCAGCAGAGAGAGCAGGCAAAGATTTCATAAATTCAAGAAAACCTCGTTTATTTGCTTGCGTTTTGCACTAATTATTCACTAGTCTTCGGCTATGTTGGGCCACTCCTGCTCCTACTACACATTGGGCCAAGACAGCCACAGCATTGGCCATATTCTATTATCATTTCACACAGCAACACCTGCTCCGCTCCGCCTTTATCTGCATATTCACATAGCTCCCATCTTTAAGCCCATAATCCCTATGCCGCCAATATTACATGCGCCCACATTCCATAAGCCCCACTTTGAACGCTTGATTGCACTCGAGAAGTAAGGAGAAGAAAGCAAAATAAATAAATTAATAAATCCTGACACAAAGAGACGAAGATTTGCAAACTTTTGTTAATAATTATTTTGCAAACTTCACATGTGTATATATATATGTGTGTGTGTGTGTGTGTAAGTGCGCTTTCATGTGTATGTGTGGCTGTGTGCAAATGTTCTTAAGTACTTTGATGTGGCAGCACAAGTAAAAGCGACAGCCTCAATGCAAACACAAGGCAATTAGTCACAGCCATCTGACATTTGTAGCTTGCCATTCCCGAAAACTCATCTACGGCTGCTATGCCACAGGATCTAACTAATATTCTTTAAAGGAAAAAGGACAACTAACACCACCAAAAAGTCATAACGTTACGACAATGCAAAAAGCGCAAGTAGAACAGCACAACTGCAAAATTGCAGGAATGCTTTCTCCTACTCTAAATGTGATCCCATATTTGATATGTATGTGTATTGGGGCGCGCTAATGTTACTAGCCCTTTCGCATTTGCTCATTATTTTACATTTCATCGAAATCGCAAAAAACAAAACTCCTACTACGAGGGCTGCTATAAATATTTTTTGGGCCAGGGCAACATTAAGTTTTGCCAAGTTGATGTTGCAAAAAAATGGAATTGACTTGTGAACATTTTCGTGCGACCATTTTTCACTCTGTACAACTGGTTGAATGAATTCAATCTGGCCGACGCTTGCTCAAAGACGAAATCCGAGAACGTAGTCCAAAAACAGCCATTGCACAGTGGAATAGAATCGAAAAAAACTAGTAAAAAATATATCAGCTAGAGATATTTGCAAATTTTGCCCATGAACATTCCATTAAGGAACAGGGGCAAACTTCTCACATATCAATGAGTTCAATCCGATTCAAGTTTAAACTCAATGATAAGGGGCCTCCTTTTTATAGCCGAGACCGAACGGTGTGCCGCAGTGCGACACCTCTTTGGACAGAAGTTTTACATGGCATAATACCTCACAAATGTTGCCAGCATTAGGGAGGGAAAACCACCGCTGAAAATTTGTTTCTGATGGTCTTGCCAGGATTCGAACCCAGGCGTTCAGCGTCATAGGCAGACATGCTAACCTCTCCGCTACGGTGGCCTAGAGATAACTCTCTGAAGTTCGAAATGGTTAGAGCTGAGGTGTTATCGAGATCAAGTGCAAAATTTTAAAGGCCTACGAGGGTTGCCTTTTATATTTCGGGATTGTACAATCCTTGTATGGCAATCTACCAACTGGCAGCTCTATCGTAAAGCTTGACATTTTTGAAATAATACGTACTCAGAACGTTTTGACATACGAGCGCTATTTGTGTTGTTTACAGCAACTTAAAAAATGTACTCCCCCAAAAAATGGAGTTAACTCATGAACATTTTCGTGCGACTATTTTTTACAACTTTCGACGTGGATTAACTCAACAACAGTGCATCGATGAACTTAATTCAATTTTTGGCGATGAAGCTCCATCAAGGACCAGTGTTTATTGATGGTATGGTGAATTCAACCGAGATCTTAGTAAGGTTAGGTTAGGTTGAAAAGAGGGCGTAGATATTAATCCACCCCATGGCTCTATGGACATACACCTAATCCAGTAATGGGCTTGTTGTGTACTCTAAAAACTGTAAAGTAACCTCTCAAAAAGAAAATTTTAAGCTAGGAATTCCGTGCTACTTACAAAATCCCTTATTGTTTTCAATACAACTCCCCATAGATGGTTCATGTCTGTTATTGTGTCTCCACCTAAGTGCCGGTATCTGTTAGACGCGAAAGCCGGGCATTGTCGAAGGAAATGCCCAACGTCTCATCATCTTCCCCTCATGCCTTACACATGCTATCACTTAACGCACCGATTTTACATAGGATTTTCGCCGTCCTACCGACCGTTTCGCTGTTCCACAATGTTCCATGCGCATTCGTCGCCCACTCCCTTAACTCGGACTGCGTCGACCCGAAAGGCTTCGGGTTAATCAAGTTTATTGACGGCAGTCCTCTGCTCCGTTATGGTCCGACACCCAAACGATGCGGATTTTGCCATACTCAGAGAAGGCGTTAATCTCCTTCTCACACTGCAAGACTGTTCGTGACCTTACCGTCCTGGTTGTTATTGCCCTTATGACAATTTTGCTATCCGTAAAGATGTTCACACTCGACGACCTCACGTTATGGTCAGGCGGTCTAAAACATATCTCAGACCCCGAGGTCTTAGTTCACTCCAAGATGAATTTTGTCCAAAATCAGTTGTTGTTCCAAAAACTCTTGAAGCTGTGCACCAACTGACATTGCAAGATCGTCATGTGACCTATCGTTAGATTGAGACAACTTTAGGCAGTAGTAAGACCAGCATATATTCAATATTGCATGAACAGTTGACAGTCAAATAAAATTTGTTCGCGTTGGATCCCACACAACTTGTCAATCGCTCAAAATTAGGCTCGTATTGATTAGTCGAAAGAAATGCTCCAAAAATACGATCGTGGTACTTCGAAACACTTCTATGACATCGTGACAGGTAATGAATCGTGGATTTGGGGGTATGAGTCCGAAAGTAAACAGCAGTCGACTGGATGGGTGTTTCAAGTTGAGCCAAATCCAACAAAAGTTGCTTGCGCACGAAGCACTTCCAAGCAAATTATCGCCTGTTTTTTTTTTCGGAAAAACTGAACATGCCGCGATCGTACCACAAGAACTACGCAGAACAGTCAATTCTGAGTGGTACACAATCATTGGTTTGAAAGTTCCAGGAAATCAGAAAAACCAAACGCTCTTCACCACGTCAATGCGAGCTCTCACACGTCGGCTCGAACAAATGCAGTTTTGAGCACTCAAAACATCGATTTTATGAGTCATCCGCCGCATAGTCCTGACTTGGCACCGAATGACTTCTTTTTATTCCCGTACCTAAAAACTCAAATGCGAGGTCAACGTTTTTCGACCCCTGAAGAAGCGGTTAATGCGTTTTGGAGATACCTCAATCAAAGAGGCAAAAGTGCTTCGACAATTGGTTCAAACGCATGCAAAATTGTACAGATCTTGATGGAGAATCTTTTAAAAAAACAATAAAGCCATTTTCAACGAATAATATTAGTTTTTGTCTTCTCTAATCCCGAAATATAAAAGACAACCCTCGTATATGCCTAAATAAAAAGTAAACGGTCATAACACAGCGATGCGATTTGTCTTATAAGAAACTTTTACAATGCCACACATTGTCATTAAAGGCAAATGGCAAGCATTGGCCAAAGAACTGGCAAAAAACAAATTTAGCATTAAAGACTTCACCGCTCTGCATTAAAACTGTGCATGCCTATATAACTACGCATGTATGTGCTAAAGACCTGTCCGAAGAAATGTTGACACTTTGTTTCTCTCATTCTTGTGTGAGTGAAACTTAACAAAAATCTTGATAACTCCTTGGTTCGTGCATTGAATTGAATTCGCTCGTGCCATTTGAAGTGCGAAGTTTTTGCCAAGGTTACACGTCCACTTCCCCCCACAACCAATTTCCCCCGTAACCAAAATTTTTTGGAGTCCACCCACTGACTAAAGCAAAATTTCATTTTCAATCAAGGAAATGCTCCAACTCTTGGACTAAGTGCTCAGTATTTTAAAGAAGTGCTGAACAAATCCTTGCTGCTATGGCCATTGTTGGGCGGCAAGTTAGTAAAAGCGACGACTGCAAAGACCCCTCTACTACGCAAGGACAACATTAGCAGCAGCACCAGCAACATCAACCTCAACCGTCTGCTTGGCCTTCTCTGCAGAGGCAGCAGCAGCTAAGCAAACATCAGTTTCTGCATTTTATGCAATTATCTTTTCCATTACACTTCGGTTGCTCATGGCATTAAGGCTATCTACTACTTTACGTTCTTACTTCTGTGTCTGTGTGTGTATGTGTGCATTGGCTAGGTGGCTGGTATGCCTACAAAGGTAAAGACGACACACTTACATACTCCTACACAAAGATATGCCAGCTAACACAGTCGTTCAAACACAAGTGTGTAAGACAACAACAACAAGTGATGCACAGTTTTTTATACTCTGCATTTAAAAAGCCAAGAATGTCTACAAAAACTTACAGCATTAGGACAATGATGACATACATACGCATGTCCTTGAAATGGAATGATGAAAGGGAGATGCTCTCCAGAGTCCTTAAAGAAAAGGATGCAGTAGGGAATTATCTAAAACTTAATTTGGAATTTCTAACATCAAATAAAAAGTTGAAAAAAAATTAAGCCTACAACACTATTGTGAGAGACAGGCAGGATGTCATAACATTTGAGCCTGTTGCATAATGCAATGTTCAAGGGAAAATTTGTTTTTATACCCATCACCGAAAGATGGACGTATATGCATTTTGTCATTCCGTCTGCAACACATCGAAATATCCATTTCCGTCTCTGTAAAGTACATACATTCATGTAAAAATCTAAGACGATCAAGCCATGTCCGTCCATCTCTCTTTCTGTTGAAATCAGGCTACAGACATTAAAAATAGAGATATTTAGCTGAAACTTTGTACAGATTCTTTTTTTGACCATAGGCAGGTTAAGTACGAAGATGGGCTATATTGGACCATATCTTAAAATAGCCCCCATATAGACCAATCTGCCGATTTAAGGCCTTAGGCCCATAAAAGCCACATTAATTATCCGATTTTGCTGAAATTTGAGACAGTGAGTAAAGTTAGGCCACTCGACTTCCTTCTTTAGTTTGGCCCAGATCGGTCCAAATTTGGATATAGCTGCCATATAGTCCGATCTCTCGATTTAAGGTCTTGGACCCATAAAAGAGGCATTTTTTGTCTGATTTCGCCGAAATTTAGGACAGTGAGTTATGTTAGGCTTCTCGATATCCTTCTTGCAGATGGCCCAGATTGGTCCAGATTTTAAAATAGCTGTTATATAGGCAACCTCTCGATTTAAAGTCTTGGACCCATAGAAGACGCATTTATTATCCGATTTCGCTGAAATTTTACATAGTGTCTTATATGGTTTGTTGATTTCCGAAGGGGGCCTCCCCCTTCACCCAAAAACACCACCCAAAATCAAAAGTGGACCGATCGGGACAATATTGGTATCAAATGAAAGGTATTGGAAATTAGAATACGAATATGGCATAAAAAATTAAGTCCAAGTAATGGGAGGTCGCCCCACCCCCAAGTACCCCCAAATGGGCATATTAGCCGACCATGTCTATTGGGATTCAAGTGAAAGGTATTTGGGAGTAGATAACGAATATGACATTAACATTTGAGTTCAAGTCTTGGTGGCGCTTTTCTTTCCAAAAATAAGTCAAATAGGTTGATTGACCCATTATGACAATATGGTATTTGAATGAAAGGTATTTGAGAGTGGAAAATTAATTTGATATCCAAATTTGGAGCCAAGCTACGCCCCATTTTGCACAAATACTTAATATTGAGGTAGGTTATTGGGAATTGCAAATGGGCCATGTCGATTCAGATTTGGATAAAGCTCCCATATAAACCAATCTCCCGATTTAACTTCTTGAGCTCCTGGAAGCCGCAATTTTTGTTCGATTTAGCTGAAAATTTTCACCTTGTGTTCTGTTAAAACTTCCAATATCTGTGCCATGTACCGTTCAAATCGGTCAAGAACCTGATATAGCTCCCATATAAACCGATCTCCTGATTTGACTTCTTGAGCCCCTGGAAGCCTCAATTTTCATCCGATTTGGCTGGTATTGACATGGTTTGCGATTGTTAAGACCTCCAACAAATGTGCCAATTACACTCTAAATCGGTCTATAACATAATACAGCTTCCATATAAACCGATCTCCCGATTTGACTTTTTGAGCCCTTGGAAGCCGCAATTTTTGTCCGATTCATCTGAAATTTTGCACAAAGTGCACAACTTTGCCAAATACGGTCCAAATCGGTCTATAGCTCCATGGTGGTGGGTTCCCAAGATTCGAACTTAGCACGCTTCTACTTGTTATTTTTTGTGTTTGTAGTAGGTAACTCCTTGGTGAAGTGTATGTCCGTCTCTCTGCTGTCTGTCCATCTATCTGTTTTTGTAAAAATCAAGGTACATATCGCACTTTTTGTAAACAAGCTCCCACGCTATTGATATTTACGAAAGACCCGATTTATATGTCTCTTGCATATATATCTTACGTCTGGTGCATCCTTCTACGGCCGTAGTAACCACAACCTCTATACGATTCTCACACAATTTTGCATATCGAAGATTGTAACATAAAACTTTACAAAATCTTTGAAAAATTACATGGAAATGCTAAAACACAAATTTCTATGGATATTTGCATTTGCTCAAAAATTTCCATGCATAATACATTTGAATGAAAGTTTCTTTGAAAATTCAATATTGGAAAACTTTTACTGCGAAATCAAACCTTCTTTTTTTTCTGTGACAAACAGCTGCCTTTTGTTCGTAACTGCCTTTTGTTTGTAGCTTTATGTCACAAATCTCCCTGGGGCATATTTCACCAACCCAATGCTGTGCCTTCATTCTAACATCATATATTTGGAAATGTTTAATTTTTTACAACATTTGCAGTCAAGTGGGATGACAATGCTGCCGACTGGGTGGGCCCGACTTTGGCAAACGAATCAAGGAAAAAGCAAACGAGATGTCCTCTTGCAGCATTCAAATATTTCTTCAACAACAAAGCCAAGAGAGGTAATATTGACACAACTATGCTCCCCTGCCTGCCTACGGGGTAACTTCTCAAGAGGGCAACCACCACCCAAATGGTTGCAAAGTCTTGCACAGGGCCAAACAAACTCTGTGCTAACTCGTGACTAAGAGCTATCTTGGATTTTGTGTTATGGCCCCAAATGTTTCATTTCTTATTGAGTACGAAATTAAATTTAGAAATCTTCTGCTGGCAATCAATCTCAGCTTGCAGGCAGCAGGCCCTCTATGCTCGAGCATCGTCGTTTGCTTCATACACAAATCCCTTCACCTGCGACACACGCTTCCAAGTGCATGGATGTGAAGGCAACAGAGACGAGTGAGACATATTCGTTTGCGATTGAATTTTAATGGCTTTCACCATGAAAATCTATGCGGACAACTTAACCCACTATCAGAACATAGAATTTCGCTGAAGCAAATGGAGGGTATCGAGCCATTATTGAGAACATTGAAATGTCCTCAATTGCTATGAAACATGTTGTAGTTTATAAAGCAAACACATCACCAGTTTAGGCTCCAAAAAGGGGTTGGTGGTATACAAGGTACAAACGTATTATGACCATAGATCAAATAGTAAAAATTCTAGGCATGAAATTGCTTCTCAAATAGATCCATATTCGTCCACCTGTCCCTACGTTTTTATATTTAAAGCATATGCTGTATTGACCTCAAAATGTTTCAAGAGATTTTTTTCAGTTAACAAAAAGATTTAAATGTTGCACATTGTTTGTTTGTGTGTTTCTGGCAGACTTAAAAATTGTTTAAGCGATTTTCACAGAATGTAGGTTTAGGCTCCCGATGCAAACAGGGTACGTACAAAATTTTTTGTTATGCGAAGGGAAAGCGGTTGCTCCCTCATACCCTAATTAAAACAAGTAAAAAGGCATTAAGTACAAAATTTCAGCCCAATCGGATAATAATTGCGCCCTCTAGCTGAAGCTGAAGAAGTCAAGATCCCAGATCGGTTTATATGACAGCTATATCAGGTTATGGACCGATTTGAACCATACTAAGTACAGTTGGTTCAAGAAGTCAAGATTCAAGATCGGTTTATATGGCAGCTATATAAGGTTATGGACCGATTTATACCATACTTGGCACAGTTGTTGAAATCATAAAAAAAATGCCTCATGCTTAATTTGAGCCAAATTGGTTAAAGGTTGCGCCCTGTAGTGGCTCAAGAAGTCAAGATCCAAGATCGGTTTATATGGCAGCTACATCAGGTTATGGACCGTTTTAAACCATACTTGGCACAGTTGTTGAAAGTCCTAACTTAACACGTCGTGCAAAATTTAAGCCAAAATGGATAAAAATTGAGCCCTGTGGTGGTTCAAGAAGTCAAGATCCCAGATCGGATTATATGGCAGCTATATCAAAACATGGACCGATATTGTCCATTTACAATCCCAACCGACCTATACCTATAAGAAGTATTTGTGCCAAATTTCAAGGGGCTAGCTTTACTCCTTTGAATGTAAGCGTGCTTTCGACAGACAGATGGATAGGCGGACAGACGGACTGACCGACGGACGGACAGACGAACAGACAGACGAACAGACAGACGAACGGACAGACGAACGGACAGACGAACGGACAAACGAACGGACAGACGGACAGACGGACGGACAGACGGACAGACGGACGGACAGACGGACGAACGGACAGACGAACGGACAGACGAACGGACAGACGGACGGACAGACAGACGGACGGATAGATGAATGGACGGACGGATAGATAAATGGACGGACGGATAGATGAATGGAGGGACGGACGGACAAGACGGACATGGCTAGATCGACATAAAATGTCATGACGATCAAGAATATATATATTTTATGGGGTCTCAGACGCATATTTCGAGGGCTGATCGCTTGGATTAGCCTTATTTAGTAAATCCTGAATGAAACCTTAACATGAAATTTTTAACTGACACTGATACTTCAAGATATGGGTGATCCAATTATGATACTTTCAGGTATGGGTATTTCAAATCAAATTAAAGTTCGTCTGTTCATATTTCCCATACATTCCATTGAGGACCAGCTCTCTCAAAAGGTCAGCTCCAATACTACAATACTCCATCCTGGTATTGCCTAGTCAACAGCCCCTCACATTCTCTCTACTAAAATAATCCATCCCAATTTGAAAAGCTGTCACATCACTGCAACATTTCACATTTGCCTTCTTCATTTCTGTCTATTCGAACTGTCGAATCTTTTCACAGCAACTAATGTTTACTTCGTTCGTCATATGGAGGTTTGGTCTCTTGCTTTTTTTTTCTCTACACCGCTCGGCTCTCAAAGCCGACGACAATCTTATCTTTATGGCTCTTTACAATACACTTCACCACATTGCACTGCGCCACACCACACCACACAACACATAGGCTTGTGATAAAGGTGTGCGTGCGTGTGTGGGTGGTGGGTGGGTGGATGCCAGAAAAGAATGTCGGTTAAGGTCGGTTAAGTCGTTAAAAATAAATAACTCTGCCTGATATCATTAACACAGACATACAGACATGAGCGAACTAATTAAGAAATGTTAGTGCGCGGGAAAAAACCAACGACGACACATTTTTCAGATCACAAAGAGAATGTCTTTAATATCCGATGCGTTTTACAAAAACTCTCACTCACACACACACACACACATGCACGCACTGCAGATTGAAGGGGTTTTGCAATTTTCTGTGCTTGTGTCGCCTTTATGCGGGTAATGGTTTATTTACGCACGTCTTTGTCGCCATGGTTAAGAGCCAAAATCTCAACGGATGCTTAAAGCCGAGTGCATAAAAATATCTCCCTTTGATAGTGCAAAGGAAAGTCATGGCCAACATTTAAGTTTTTTTCGGTGCAATCATTGCAAACAGAGACACATTTCTGTGAACGGATGAATGTGAATTTGAATCTTTCATTAGAAGCTGAAGCAAATTTTGAAAATACAATTCCATCAAAGAGCAATGGTGTGAATGAATTTAACTTTGACCCAATTAGTATGCAATTTAATTTTTATGTTAAAGACCTTTAAACTCAAACAAGATTTTTTGATGTTCACTAAATTTTCTGCAAAATTTAAAGAAAATTCAAATTTTTGTTCGTTTCTCTTTCGAGACGAGCTGAATGATCGGAGATGCAAATGGGCAAGGAAAGCCAAAGATAGCAAGACTTTTCAACCATATTAGATCTTCTAACCAAAGACGAAACGCATCACATAGTGGTTGGTGTATGTTGCTATCATTGGCTTTCCTTTTCCATTAGCATCTCCGATCCTACAGCTCGTCTCGAAAGAGAAACAAACAAAAATTGTAAAAAAAAGGCTAAAAGCTTGAAAAAATAGAAAATCAAAATTTAAAAGGTGAGATTGGCGAAAAATCTTTTATAGAAATTAAATTTTTCGATTTTTTTATAAAAATTTCTTCTAAAACAGGGTCCCAATTTCTGAAGGCACCACTTCTCCCTTTTATTTATTATATTCCAGTTCTATACTAAATTTACATTACACATAGATGGAAAAGTGAGTCCCTAGAGAGCCCACCAGGTCCGAGCCCCAAAAACAGACTTCATTCATATTCGTGTTTCTGTCATCATGGCATTTACAAAAGATTTCATTTTGTCCGATTTTTACACTGAACTGGAGTTTATCCAGTTGCCATATGTACCGATCTCCTGAGAAGTTCCTACTGGAGGTAATTTCTATTTTGTTTTTAAAATTATTCTATATGTAAACTTCTTTTATGGCCTCCTTTTATACGACCCCACGAACCAAACCCATTTTTATTTCTTTTATTATCAACTTGGTATATGGTCGCACCCAAAACATGTGCTGTTTAATTGTACTCGAAAATATGTCCTTCAAGCAACACAAAAGACACCAAAGACCACCATTCGCTCGACGACAGCTCTAAACATTCAAGTCTTCCGCTTAACGCAAATGCTCTATGTCAACGACAATGACAAATCGAGTACGGCTGATTCATGGCATATGTAAGGGAGTGCAATAAAAAGCAAATCTTTTCATTGCATATCTTCAGGCGGTGCTATTGCATTTGCATAAACATGCCTAGCCAGAAAATAACAAGACTCTCTTGCTGCTGCAGACAAAGCCACACTTGGCAACAAAAAAAAATAGCAAGAGCAGGGTTTTCTAAAGAATAATTGTTGGGCTCGTAATTATGTTCGCCCGAATAGTTAGACAAATGTTTGCAAACCATTAGAGCGAATCGCACGGCCTATAAGCCAAATGAGGGTGTATACTAAGAGAGCGAAAAAACTAATACTGAAAGTCAAGTCAGCACAAATAGAATTCCTCTTTTTTATGCAGATAAATCCGCCGCGACAAATTAAAAGCCATTGCTCTATAGCAAAATATCTCGTGACAGAGCAAATCTTTGAAAAGCATATGCCGTCCTTGAGAGGCCTCAGCAAGCAGACGAGCATCAATGGACAATGGACATTTGTGGCTCTCCAATTGACAGTGGCCATTCTTTGCAATGTCAAACAAACGGGATAAACTGCAAAGCATAGATGATGAAGAGAAATACCAAAAAAAAAACATGTGGGTTACAGCAAATTCTATTAAACGGGATTATTGAGTCAAGGAAAGCCACATTTATGCTCCATCAATGGCCAAAAGAATTAATTTTTTTCCAATTGACGTTTGGTTTAATCAAATTCGAGTAATAATCTCCTTTTAGAAAAGAGGATTTCACTCCCTCGAAAATCGATTCAGAATGGTTTTGCAAAATCGAAATATTTCTTTTTAAAATTTTGCCAACGTTCTATTTCAGTCAGGATTTACTAATAGAAGGTTAAGTCATAAAGTAGGCAGTTGTGCCCATTGAAAATGTCATCAAATGTCAGTTGGTTTTAGTTTTCTTTGAATATTAATCACTTTCGGCTGGCAATGGCGAATTTATACCTTTCAGAGAGTCATTCACTCTTGGAAAAGAAAAAGTTGCCAATTATTGTGAATGTGACTGCTACAGACAAATACTACGAGGAGAATCTCAATGTTCAGTCAAGTGATGTTTTTATTGAATAAACTATGAGTACCACAAGAGTTGGAACTTTTTTCTCCGATTTGTGTGGTATTCAACGTCATCGCTAGAAGCTCAGCTGGGAACTACCGGGCGCGTACACAGGTTGCGGATAGTTGGAGTGCCCATGAGGTTCGATATGACGAGGCGATATATCCGCTCATTTAAATACCTAAAAGTGCGAAAGAGTTCGAGAAAGTTCAGAGACTGGCCTGCGTCGGGATCACAGGGGCGCGGAGATCCGCACCGCAGGCAGGCCTGGAGGCGATGTTGGATATGCAGTCCATTGGGGCCTATATTTGGAACTGCGCCGCCAGGGTCGCGCTTAAGCGGAGAGAGCTCGGCATGCTGAAGGAGGATGGTTGCGGCCACAGTTCGCTTCTGGGTGTTATGAATACGGAGGGTAGACTGAGCAGGATCTCTGACTACCTGGCACCGATGTCAACTGGAGTGAGGGCATTCGCGATTCGTTTTCCTGAGAGGGACGAATGGAGGGCGGATGGTGTACTTGAGGAGGATGAGACCTCGATCTACACAGATGGCTCCAAGATGGAGTCAAGGATTGGATTGGGGTTCTACTCTGATGCTCTCAATATCTGTTTGTCTCTGAGAGTGGCGGACGAGTGTACGGTCTTTCAGCCAGAGGTCTGTGCCATTGGAGTAGCCGCAAGAAAAATTCTGACAAGGGGCCTACCGCCCTCGAAACTCAGAATTTATGTGGACAGTATGGCGGCGCTCAAGGGCGCCAAGGGGTCGAGGATGGTAAGGTCGAGATGCGTGGCGGACTGTTTGGTATCACTGAATAGGCTCCGGGCGCATGATGTGACGCTGACATGGATTCCCGGGCATGAGGGGAGTCCAGGGAATGAGAGGGCGGACGAGTGCGCCAGTAGGGGTTCGTCTGCGCCGGGCGGACCAGTCATCGGTCTTGCCTCCATTCCATTTGTCGAGCTACTGAACACAGTAGAGGGGATAGCTAGGGCGTCGTCGGTGGCGAGGTGGGACATGGTGGATGGTTGCCGGACTGCTAGGGTGCTCTGGCCTGTCAACGATCGGAGGAGAACGAAGGAGTTACCGGCGTTCGATAAACGATCGATGAGTACTTTGACAGGGGCCATAAACGGACACTGTGCCATAAGCCTCATGGCGGCGCGCATGGGGATAGGACAGAATGACTTCTGTAGGAGTTGCCTCGATGAGAATGAGGGGAAGACTATTAAGCACTTGCATTGTTCCTGTCCGGGTCTGCAGAGACGTAGGCTTTTGACGTTTCTTCTGTGATCTGGGTAAACTTGCAAATGTACCTCTGGTATCTCTCCTGAGGTTTGTTGAGGGTATAGGATGGTTCCGACGGAGGGTGACATAGGCTCCTGCGTAGGTAAGTCCGCTAGGGTTTTGCCACTCCTCCTGTCTTTTTCTTTTTATTCGTGTATAACCTCTAGTACGAAGTCTCACATTTCCCTTTTCCTTCTCTTTCTCTCTCTCTCCAGGGTACCACAATGGGCCAAACTGGCCTCCGAGTGGTGACCCACCCATTCAATCTAATGTAACCTAATGGCCTAATGGCTAATGTTTTGTGAATTCTGTATTCCAGTAGATTTTATCAAAATTTTATTTCTAAAGTAAGTTTCAACAAAGGTCGGGCGGTGCTGACTTTGGTCCTCGGTAGCACAGTGGGATAGAACCAAAAAAGCGAGTAAAAACTATGCTGTGTGCGAACGGGTAGAGATATCTCTTTGTAATTTAAAATAGTTATAGCCGAGGTGTTTAACACACACGATACACCACAAAAGCCTTCGTAACTACAAAGTACGAAGCAGGTCTCGGTCAAAATTGCCAAAAAAATTAAAAGTTGAATATCTTTGAAACAAAACGAGATACTTTAGAAATCAAGCGGACTTTTTTGATTCCAGCAAAAACAGAAATTTGGAAATAGGACCTCAAATGACGATTGGCAGCCCCAACAAATTTTTGAAATACTGAAGGGGTATTTCGAAAAGGCGCTCGGATAATCTAAGGCCTTGAAATTTTACACACGATCTCTCTAACCCTTCAAATTTTTAGAGAGATATTTCTACCCGTTCTTACACGGCATATTTTTTACTATTTTTTTTCGGTTCTATCCCACTGTGCGGCATTTAAGGCTCTTAAGGGTACGAGTACATGATCTAAAGCGCTGTATTGATGTCGGAATTATCTGAAGCGACTGCACAGGCAACAAAAGATGACCCTTGGTTGGGTTCATGGCCACAAGGATATTAGGTCAGAAGGCTGGTTTATTTACCCTACATTTGTTGCAACACTAAGAAGGAGAAGAGCTAGACCCATTTATAAGTATACCAATCGATTTAGAATCACTTTCTGATTCGATTAAGCTATGCCACAATTTAAGTACTTTTGTAAGAAAACTTACTATACTCCATTCGACATTTCAATAGGTATTAAAAATTAAAGTCTGACAAGATTTGGACATACTCGTTAGTTCTATGTATTAAAAATAGAACGTACACTCGGTGATGTAGAGTACTACATAGTCGGCTCCGCCCTTCAGTCTTTCCTTACTGGTTTTTTAATATAGTTATCAGAATTTGATTTCTTCAAAATTCTTTGTCTTTACACACATTTTTTTTTTTTTTTAAATATATATATTTTTTTCTTTTTTCAAAATTTTTTTTTATACAAAAAAGTTTTTAAATTTTTTCGTTGATCACTTTTTCCACAAAAATTGTTTGCAAAATTGTGTAACATTTGTTTGTACTTCTTCACTACTCATAATTGCCACTTTATATTCAATGCATTCGTGCGTGTTATTCCCCATGGATCAAATCCATGGACTTTGTACTTTCGATATAAATTTCACCGACCATGACTAACAATGAGATTCTTAAATAGCAATTAGCTTGCAGCAAGCACTATGGCCAACTGGGGGATGGATGACCCAAACGGCTAGACAAATGCAGAAGCAGCTGCCTCGAAGGTATTGATTGATAAACATCATTAAGATGTCTTCGATCTAAAACAAGGCCAAGTGAATTCACGCACAAATGCACATTGAGTGGGTGCTTACGTAAAACACGCTGGCACAGACACAGCTTTTGATGGAGAATGGAAATATGCCATAATGGAATTAGAAATGCAGGATAAACATTTCCATCAGTTGAAAGGCGTATCATATGCTTAGATACAACACTCATTACTGCCTAATCCAATGCACACACATACGTACTCATACGCAAAAAGATGGCTAATTGTAAAACGTTTATGGGCCAAAACGTATTAGCTTGATTCCACTCATCTATGGTTGAATGTTGGCAAATGTATTCGTTGTAATTAGCTATTGAAACTAAACGTTTGCTTTGTTTCTTCTGCAATTGTCTTCTTTAAATTGTCTGATATAAAAGTTACACCATATATTGGTAAAACATATATGGCGGTTAAAAAAAATCGAAAAAACATAACCTTTTTAAAGTCCACAGCCCTAGTTTTAAAGAGAGGGGTACGAATTCTAAAGGGACATGAGGGCCTCCAAATTTTATTACCAGCCACGTAGTGTAGTCCCAAAGACTTTCGATTGGTGTCTCATATTGTTTTGTTAGACCTAGAGCTGGCAAAATATCGATGGCACTATCGATACTTTAATTTTTGTCTGAATATCGATTTATATTTTTTATCGATACCATCGGCAGAGTTAAATTTTTGTGCAAAATTGAACAAAAATAAGCGATCAAACTCTGATTATATCCTTTAAGATACATTGCGCCTATAGATGGCGCAATTTGCATCCGATTTCCGACTGATTTTATTTAACTTTGATTTTATTCGGTTTGTGCATTGATATTGCTTCTATAAAAGTCGATATTCGGACTTTTACCTCTTATGATAGGAAATTTACGGCCCAAAACCTGATATTGCTTTCTTATTTAATCTCCCGATTTTACTTCTTGAACCTATAGAGCAGGCAAATTTCATTCGTTTGGGTCAAAATTCTGTACACTAATTTCTCGCATGATTTTGAACTAACTTTAAAAATTTTGGTTTTAATCGGTCTATGCATTGGCATTGCTTGTATATAAGCCGATCTCCTGATTTTTACTTCTCATTTTCGTTTTAAATATAGGTGATACGAAATTAACAATAGTATCGATACTTTCGATATTTATTATTAGAAATATCGAAAATATCGTATTTTGCCAACATCGATAGTTTGCCAGCTCTACCAACGAGCCTGCTTGGATATCGGTTTTCCACTAAAGCCACAAAAGCATTTCTTTTCAGTCACACATTATATGGATTGGCTAACAACTCCTCTTAGAAGGTGTCAGGGATGGGTTGGCCCCCAAAAACTTTGCTTCCGAAGACCTCTCATTTTAGACCTCTATATTCTAACGATTATCTTTCATGCCCGTTTAGGTGGTCTCCATGAACATTCCATTAAGTATTAAACTTCAATGATAAGGGACCTCCTTTTGATTGCTAAGTCGGACACGTCTATGAGGAGAAGTTTTTACATAGCGTAGTACCTCACAAATGTCGGCATCAGAAAAAGAGGGAGGTGATTACCGCCGCTGAAAGTTTGCTCTGATGTCCTTGCCGGGATTTGAGCTCAGACCTTAAGTGTGATAGGCGGACATGATAACCTCTGTGCTACGATGGCCTTCATAGGAATTGCAGTTACCTGGACCTAAATTCAGATATGAAACTAGCGTTACAAGAAGGGTACAAATCCAATATTGCTTTAATCGGTTCATTATACCCTACACCACTACTGTGGTACAGAGTATTATAACTTAATGCATTTGTTTGTAACATACAAAGGAAGCAAGCGAGACCCATTGATAAAAATCGACTCAGAATCACTTTTCGAAAAATAGCTGCAGTTATGATTTCTAACTCATTTATGATTTCTAACAAAAAAAAACTAAAGAATTGGGAGTTTTCGCATTTCGCTGCCTAAATAATCCGAACATAAAACTTGCTCAATTCCACAAAACAAAGTGGAATATTAAATTACAAATCTATTTTGACATTTTCGGGAAGAGGAACTGGAGCCCTCACACTCCAACCCTTAACCCCCCAAATAAAACACATGGTCCCCCACTACGACCGCAGTGGCAGTTGGATGGACCCGAATGTTTAAAATTAATGATGAGAGAGTTGTTTGCAGCAAACATTGTGTGTGTGTGTGTGGGTATTAGTGTTGCTTAGATATTTGTTTGGGAGTGTTTTCTTTGTTTTGTTTTGTTTTTTTTTTTCTTTGTGTTTTTGCATTTATTTTTGTTTGTTTGTTTGTGTTTTAAGGCATATTCTGGCAAAGTCGCTTGGTTCCGTTTCAACTTCGGTTTCAGTTCAGCTGAGTTTATCTATCTTTCAGTTAAGGGGTCAGAGGAGAGTATGTGTGTGTGTGTGTGTGTGTGTGAGTATATGAGTGTGCTCGCACTCAGAAATAGAAGGCAATTTATTGTTATTAATGGTCCATGTACGTGGTTCCTTGAATAGCATAGACTGGTGGCACAATAACAACAATGACAACAACAGCAACATCTTTTCCACTCCGTTTTCACAATAAGGATTTAGTTGAGATTTCATAGAGCTTCATAAAAATTCTATTACAAATGACATTCTCAGTTGAGAGTGTAAGGCAGAAAATAAGACCAGCAAGAAAGGCTACATACACAGCAATCAGCAGACATTGGTATGGACCGATGAAAGAAATTAAAAAGATTGTTGTAAGTGCAATGAGGGCGAAATATGGACGCCAGCGTAGTGAACAAATTAGCATGTCCGCCTATGACGCTGAACGAGTGGGTTCAAATCCTGGCAAGAACATCGGAATAAACTTAAGCTGTGGTTATTGCCTTCTAATGCAGGCGAGGTATTACGCTATGCATGTAAGGCCTTCTCCCGAAAAAGGCATGCCGTTCGGACTCGGCTATGAGAAGAAGGTCCCTTATCATTGAGTTTGAACTTGAATCGGACGCAACTCATTTGCAGCAGTTCCTTAATGGAATGTTCATGGACAAAGTTGTTTTTTTATGGCCGAATTTTGTATAACAGCCACAATGGATCGATTTCACCAAATTCTTTGGCCGAATTTATTTAGAAACTTAGCCATATTAGAATTGTACCCTCCAGGGGCTCAATAAGTCAACTCAGAAGATTGCTTTATATGGCAACTATATCAAGTTGTTGGAAGTCCAACATGACACAGAGGTTAGGAAGTATGTCCATGACTCTGAACGCTTGGGTTCGAATCTTGGTTGACGACATTTGTTCTTTATTCAGTTGAATTTCTAAGCGGTAATCCATTCCGACTTTACAATAATTTGGAGGCACTTTTTTGTAGGTATTTTAGAGATTATTGAGCACAATCCAGCAAAGAAGAATTTTAAAGGCTGAACACGAAATTTGACCACCTTTAGGGGCCTGCCAAGAGGCGCCCATGATCTTGATAACACCTCATGATCATAACATGATCATGCACATGATTCTAATAACACCTCAGCTTTAGCCATTTAACCATTTTCAAAGAGTTATCTTTGGCAAATGGCATATTTTGTCGATTCTTTATTTCGGTTCCATCTCACTGTGCAACAGTGGGCTGCAATTATCAATAAGGATTTAGCACTTGATTGACCAATGGTTTCAACTAAGGGTTTCCCCAAGTTATACAAAGCGCCACACAATGTACGTACTTTTCGGACCAATTTTGATAAAGGGCATTGGTCGCTAACACTATGCGACCAGCTTAACTATTTTTTGCCTCTCTTTTCAGATACTCACTTTTGTGAGATTTTGTCCAAAATCCTGTACATTTTTTGATTTTTTTTTTTTTGCAAAACTGAAATTCAATAATTCTTTGGACAGAAAATTTATGAAAGCATCCCTTGTCCAACCTATTATGTCTATACGGCCTCAAGTTTGGTTATGGTCATGGTGTTTAAATATCCCACATAAAGGCAAAACATCTCAAACAAATGACAGAGGATGGGCATTCTGGTTTCTTTTTTCTCCCTCTTAGCCAAAGAGAAATGAGAAATGGAACAGCTCAAGATACACTCATAAAATACAACGAGCATGGTATTCATTTGTGCGTGCGCTAGTGATGGTGGTGGTAGTGGTTGGAGCTCTGCGAAGTTTCTTTTCCGTTGTTTTGGAGGCAAATAAAGGAACTTTGAAAATTCGCTTGTTTTAAGGCCTTTCTAGGCATTCTATTAATTTAATTGAAGATTATCACAGAGACAACCCCAAGCCCTCGGGGCCCCTAGCTCCCTCTACACACATAGGCTGGAGCCAACGAATGCGAATTGCCATTTAAGTATTTCGTCTGGCAAGAATTCAGTCACACACTTTTGGCGGTTGCGGTTGGTTCTCGTCGGCGAAGGCAGAGTGAAGGTGGAGGTGGAAGCCGTTCAACATCTCTTCCAGCTAAATAGGCTCACATTTAGATAACGATTAAATCGTTTGTACTGCCTATGCCTCACCGCTCTGCAATATCATCGCCATCGCCACCGTCACCATTACCATCAACATCATTATCTATACAACCATTCATCCCCAAGGGCAGGGAAGACGGCAAAACAGCAACATTACTTTCGTAAAGAAACACTCACATATTTATGTAAATTGTCACTTAGCGTTAAACGACACTTCGAATGCACACAACCATTCAAAGTTACTCTCTCTCTCTATCTCTCTCTCTCTCACTCGTCTTTTCCCCCTACTACATCGAAAGAGGCACATATGCGGGAGCCTGAATAAACCTCAATCAACAACACATGC
The DNA here is from genome assembly GCF_963082655.1 of Stomoxys calcitrans. Taxonomy (NCBI): domain Eukaryota; kingdom Metazoa; phylum Arthropoda; class Insecta; order Diptera; family Muscidae; genus Stomoxys; species Stomoxys calcitrans. Next base: position 236,763,896 of record NC_081553.1, on the reverse strand, counting down.
AAACATATGTATGTACATGCATAAACACACATCTATCTTTGGATGGTTTCTTAGTTTGCATTACTCTTTGAAGGCGAAATTAAGAAATTGGACTATGAATTAGTACAGCCGTCGTTCGATATGTTCTGATACCAAAAATTCTATGAAATACCACATTGTGACTTAAAAATTGGCGAAAGACAGGTAAAAGCGCGCTAAGTTCGGGCCGAATCTTAAAGACCCTCCACCATGGATCGCATTTGTCGAGTTCTTTTCCGGTATCTCTTTTTAGGCAAATCTTATAAAAATCGTATAAAAATCAATTTGTGTTTGTTTGTTTGTCGGTTTGATTGTTTGTCACTTTGTTTGTTTGTTCCGTATAGACTCAAAAACGGCTGAACCGATTACCTTGAAATTTTCACTGATTGTGTAGGTTGGTCTGGAAGGAAAGCGGACCCTCCCCCTTACCCCAAAAGCAGTACCCAAAAAAAAGTGGACAGATCGAGACAATATGGGATTAAAATGCAAGGTATTCAAGAGCATAGTACGAATTTCATAATAAAAGTTGGGTCCAAGTAACTGGGGGGTCGCCCCAGCCCCAAAACCCCTTAATATATATTTATTTGATGATCATGACAAAATGGGACTCAAATGAAAGGTATTTGGGAGTAGATGAGTAGATTGCGAATATGGTCAGGAAGTTGGAATAGGCTTTATAATTCATTGATTTACCCCGTTACCCCAAAAACACCACCCAAAATCAAAAGTGGGCCGATAAGGACAATGTGGGTATCAAATGAAAAGAATGCGGGAGTAGATAACGAATCTAGCATACAAACTCATGCCGACGTATAGGGGGTCTCCCCACCCTCACAAAAACTCCCAAAATGGGCATATAAGCCAATCACGGATATATGGGACTCGGTTTGTTTGTTTCGTACAGACTGAAGAACGGCAGAACCGATTTTCTCGAAACTTTAGCATATTGTGTAGGTTGGTTTGGAAGAAAACATGGGCTATATAATTTTTCGGTATCGGAAGGGGGACGCACCCTTCCCATTATGCCAAAAACACAACCAAAAATCAAAAGTGGAGCGATCGGGACGATATAGGTACCAAATGAAAGGTATTGGAGAGTAGAATACGAATATGGTATTAAAATAAAAAATGAATTTTAGTACCCAACGGGCCGTATGACTTCCACATACTGTTCCAAGTATTGTTTAAATCAGTTGATAACCTGACATAGCTGCCATATAAACCGATCTCCAAATTTGACTTTCTGCCTTGATTTGCCTGAAATTTTTGGAGGTGGTGTTTTTCTACTTGATATAGCTCATATAAATTTTAAAGTCAATTAAAGAACTAGACAGATGCGATCTATGGTGGAGGGTATATAAGATTTGGCCCGGCCAAACCATCACTGTGGTTCAGGGGAACTTTGTGAATTTGTTTGCAGCGTTAAAAAGGAGAGGGAGGAGAGCATAGAATCACTTCCTGGTTGGATTTAACTATGTCCGTCTGTCTAAGTATTCATGGGCCCAAGGTATAGATCGCATTTATTGTCCGATTGTCACAAAATTTTGCACACATCACTTCTTTGGGCCAAGGAAGATCGCTATTGCTTTGCATAAGGTTTTGACGTCGTTAAATGTGTGCAAAATTTCATTAAAATCGGTCCAGATTAAGTTATAGCTCCCATATTCATATATTTTTCATTCGATATGGCCTTTTAAGGCTATAGAAGCTACAATTTTATTCCAATCTTAACATGAATTGGCACGAGGAGTTTTTTTGACGTCCCAATACGTGTGTAAAATTTCAGATTTAGACACGGCTCCCATATATATCTTTTATCCGATATGGCTTTCCAAGTCTGTTGAAAGCCCCAATTTTTGTCCTATCGTAAGAAAATCCTACAAAGGTCTATTCGGCATTTAAATACGCTTTCAAAATTAATGTATAATTTGATATGGAGATAAACTCCATAATAAAAAAGCAAAAAAATAAAACGTTTGGCAAATTTTTACTAAAAAGAAAATACTTTTTACTTTTATTGTAATCTTGTAAAGTTTTGCTTCAACATAGTAAACGTTAGCCATAAACGTAGTATTATTGAACATAGGTAACTTCGTTTAACGCAAACCCTTTAGCAGCTTCGTCTATGGTAAAAGGATCTTCCTTTCGTTGCAAAACCAAAAACTCTTGTAATGCAAAAGTTCCTCGATAGCCGCAAACGATTATTTGTGTGCTGGACCAATAATTATTCTCTTGTGTCTCTTCTGCTAGAGAGAAAGGGTGAGTATTTGAGCATATAGACCAATGGTTGGGGAAAATACTCCCTCTATTACTCATTACTTTGTACCTACACAAAAAAATAATCCCAAGCAGACCCTAGGCTAGCAAATAATTGCAATTGTGCGCTCGTCGCTAGTATATATGAATTCTCACACACAATATTTTTCTATTTTGCTTTGAGTGAGCAAAGAATAGTCATAATATTTACCAGCTCCGACGATTGCGGATGGAAAATTTGGAAAGTGACAGTTTTTAAACTTTCGTTACAAAAATGTTGGTATGTCCAATGACAAAAATCATTAGAACAACATACAAATGGGTGCCAGGTACAAGAAAACACAACAAGAAATTCTAAGGCACAGAGCATAAGAAATACAGCAGATTATGATACAAAACCATAATGAAGTTGTGCGAAAATGGAAAGCTTTTAATATATTTAATTGTGTATCCTAACATCGAAATAAATCCAAATAAACTGAAATCTGCTTATAATACGTAAACATTTGTGTTTGGATTACGTTACAGCACTAAATTGATCCGTTTCAATATGCACCATCCATTTTAAACGTTTGACTTTCAATAAATTGTATACAATTGGACCTCGATTATCCGCGAACTGATTATCCGGAAACATTGCTTTTCCAGGATATTGTTTATGTTATTAAAGCAAATTCTTGTATTCCAAGTTTTAGTTTTTTTTTTCATCAAAAATTTAAATTAAATATTAAAAGGAATACAAAAGTGTCAACAATATGTTACTCCATTATCCTTGAAAATCGATTATCCGTTTATGCCTACGATCCCGAGCATACCGGATAATCGAAGTCCAACTGTAGATATTTTGTCTGTATTAAATATTCCACTAAATTAATTATTGACAAAACACGCGGCTTTGATACCAAATTTGTCTTCAACTTTTACGACAATCAAATTTTTAAGAAACTATTTTTTTTTCATTTCTAAGTTTGATTATGCGCTGACCCATGGCTGTAGCTGCTGGTGCTGCATTGAGAAGTAGAAACATCGAAAAGTCTTACAAGCAGGAATTAAAATAAAGTTTTTGCCATCATTAGCAGGCAAAGTGTGTTTCTCATTATGGCCCTTGGCTTACCTTGAAAATAGTTGTTATTCGACTGTAATCCAAATGGCGTAAGTAGAGATGCCTTGCTGCCAACGCTGCTGTTTTCCAAACAAAACTTTGCTCAAAAGCCATTTCCTTTAAACGTTTGGCAGTTCCAAGTAATTAGAGACAACATCACTTACTATTCCCCATCTAAGGTGTTCATATCTCTCTCTCTCGTTCTCTTAAAGGGCTTGCCATCCGGCATAACTTTCCAAACTTCTCGGAAGGGAAGTGGTCGGAGGGGTGGCCTCACATTGACGCACTGATTGGTTTGGAACTCCTACACAGCCCACATGCAAACATACGCGACAACGAGACATAGACGAGGTGAAAGTGGAGGTGGGGGGTTAACATTTTATATATTTACCCTGAATAACTTTTAAATGTGTTTCCGCTGAAAGGAAAACGTTGATGACTCCATCTGGCAAGGCATGTAGTCGGAGGCTGTGTGGGTGTGCGTGTGTGTGTTTGGTTTTAGCGAATACCTTAGATATGAGTTTGGAAATAGATAGTTGGCAAACTATTGAACGCAGCTGACACAACAGCGGTCTGATTGAGGAGAAGAACTCGGGAATGCCCCCGCCCCGGCCCTCTCCGCCAGTGACAAACGAGCGGTTAAATAAACAAACAACTTTGACATAAAAACAAAGTTTCGGGGTATTAAATATTCAAATCATCTGCAAGTTGGTCCTTATCGGCAAATAGTGAGGCGCTTCATATAAAAATCATATCTATCAAACTTTTCCCAACCATAATTATGTTTGTAATCAGATACAATTTCCCCTTGTTTCTTAGCGATGGGGGGGAGGGGGGGGAAGGCAATATTGACTCAATTTAAATGTTCTCCAAAAACAAAATGGATTTTCCCTCACAATGACTGCCTAAAGACCTGCGTCGACTGATGCAAAAAAGTCAAGGTTCTAACTCTTAATGGCCATTTGACATCATTAATTCGATTTTCTTTACATATGCACGTCAGTCACTCTCCAAGGAGCACACAAATTGTTACTCTCAAAAAAAATTACACACAAGTCAAGAGCAACGAAGAAATAACTTTTAATTGTTTCTATATGCATTCACATTCATTTGTTTGCACTTGATGGCCTCCAGCACACCAGCACTCACTTGCGAGTACTGACTACGCCGCTCATCATCATCGTCACCATCAACCATCCATTCACTTGGCCGTGTTGCAGTCAAGGATAATGGCAGTCACTCAGCAAGCAGCAAGTCAACGCGGTTGCTTGTCTATCAGCACTTGCAACTTGTTTGCTTAGCTTTGGAATAAAATTGAAATTAATTCAATCTCTAATGAGTTTCTATTCTTACCTCCTTCGCCGTTCATTGTTGCTTGTAGCCTGCAGTCGAATTCGAAGAAATGCTCCATGGCTGTCGCTCTACAGCATTATGGCTCTAACGTAACAGCCAAGATTAGGGGGGAGGATTAGTGTAATCCAGTATCTAAAGATCTTGGACCTTACACTAATCTTCAAAGTAAAATGAAGCATGAAATTTAACTGAAATACCCTTTGCCATGGAAGTTGACTTTTTACAAAAGGAAGCTATATGGAGAATAAAGTAACTTGACAACTATTAACTATTAACTATTAAGGCGAAGGTTTATGTCCCGGCACGGGAAAGCTGAGGGCTCTACTCAGGTTGGAACATTGAGGTCCGATCTGTGTGGTGTTTTTTGCTGTCACGAGAAGCTTAGCTGCGAGCTACCGGGTCCACAAGTTGCGGATAGTGGAATGCTCCATACGGAGTAGCTGCAACTGCAATCGCGGACAATCAGCGAAATGAAGCGGATGGTCTTAGTGAGAGGCCGGCTGGCACCGGCTCTTGCACAAATGATGAGTGCCTATGACGCTCAATATGACAAGATGAGGTATTGGCGCCTTTAAATAAACACCAATGGCTACCTTGTTCCCGCTGAGATCGGTCCTTTGGACCGGAACGAGCTTGTTCGCACAGGAGCTTAAGGAAGTTCGCCTTCACAAGAAGATGTGGCTACAACAACAACGGATGTTGATATCCTTATGTAATTTAAAATAGAATTGTTCTAACGTGTTGGTTGCGATCTCCAGTGTGAAGCTGGCAAAATATCTATGGCACTATCGTTATCTTATAAATATATTGTCTTAATATCGATTAATATTTTTTTTATCGATACTATCGGCAAAGTTCAATTTTTTTCAAAATTTTAACAAAAGTAGGTGATTCGACACTGAATATATCCTTTAAGATACATTGCGCCTATATAGGGCGCAATTTTCATCCGGTTAGGCTAGAATTGTTTACAATGATAACTCTCATGCCTTCCGAATGACTTTATTAAATTTAGTTTTGGTCAGTCTGAGCATTGATATTGCTTCTATTTAAATCACCATATGATGGAGGTATACTAATTTCATCATTCCATTTGTAACAGGTGGAAATACTGATCGGAGACCCAAAAAAGTATATATATTCTTGATCGTCTTGACATTTTTAGTCGGTTTAGCTTTGTCCATCAGTCTGTCCGTCCATCCGTCTGTCTGTCGAAGGCACGCTACGCTAACTTTCGAAGGAGTAAAGCTAGGTGCTTGAAATTTTCCATAAATACTTTAGGTCAGTTGGGATTGTAAGTGGGCCAAATCGGACCCTGTTTGGTATAGCTCCCATTTAATCCGATTTCGATCCTTGGCGTCTTGAGCCGATAGAGGGCGCAAATATTATCCGATTTGTCTTAAATTTTGAACCAAGTGTTTTATTGTGCCTTTGGACAACCCTGCTTAGTATAGTCTAAATCGGTCCATAACCTGATATAGCTCCCATATAAACTGATTTCGGATCTTGACTTCTTGAGCCGATAGAGGACGCAATTATTATCCGGTTTGACTGAAATTTTGCATAAAGAGTTTTGGTTTAACCATCAACAACTGTGTCAAGTATGGCTCAAATCGGTTCATAACCTTATATAACTTTCATATAAACCGTTCTCTCGATTATACTTCTTAAGTCGATAGAGGGCGCAATTATTATCCGATTTGGCTGAAATTTTGCATCAATTGTTTTATTTGGACCACAACAACTACGCCAAGCATGGCTCAAATCGGTTCATAACCAGATAAAGCTCCCATAAAAACAGTTTTCTCGATTATATTTATTTAGCCGCTAGAGGGCGCAATTATTATCCGATTTGGCTGAAATTTAGCATGAAGTGTTTTGGTTTGACCATCAACAACTGTGCTAAGTATGGCTCATCGGTTCATAATCCGATATAGTTCCCATTTAAACCGATCTCCCGTTAATACTTCTTGAGCCTCTAGAGGGAGCAATTTTAATCCGATTTGGTTGAAATTTAGCATGAAGTGTTTTGGTTTGACCATCAACAACTGTGCCAAATATGGCCTAATTCGGTTCATAACCTGATATAGCTCCCATAGAAACCGATCTCTGATCTTGACTTCTTGAGGAGCAGGGGGCACAATTGTTATCCGATTTGGCTGAAATGTAGCATGAAGTGTTTTGGTTTGATCATCAACAACTGTACCAACTATGGTCTTAATCGGTTCATAACCTTATATAGCTCCCATATAAATCGATCTCGGATCTTGACTTGAGCCGCTAGAGGAAGCAATTATTATCCGATTTGACTGAAATTTTGAATGAAGTGTTTGGTATGACCATTAACAACTGTGCCAAGTGTGACTTAAATCGGTTCTCGGTTATAATTCTTAAGCCTCTTGAGGGAGCAATTCTTATTCGATTTGGCTGTGGTCTCACTTTCACTTTGGCCTCCAATACCCAAACCAAGTATGGCCCCAATCGGTTCATAATTTGGTATAGCTTAAACAGCATAGCCATTTTTATCCATTATCCATTGTCCCTTGTTTGTCTATAGATATCGGCCAATTGTCTATAATTGTCTATAAATAGATATCGGCCAAAAAACTTGAGAAATGCGATCCATGGTGGAGGGTATATAAGATTCGGCCCGGCCGAACTTAGCATGCTTGCACTTTTTACTTCTCATTTTCGTTTGAAATATAGGTGATAGTGTCGATAATATCGATATTTATTATTAGAAATATCGAATATCTTGAATGTTTAGATTATCGATAGTTTGCCAGCTCTACTCCAGTAGGAAGGTCGGGGGTTCGATTCTCACTACAGGCTTTTTGGTCTGTCTCTACGGTAGTATCACAATGAAAATAAGTTTTCTGAAACCGATTTCTGACTGTCGAATAAGTTAAGTGTGATGTTTTGGAACATTTCAAGCCAGTTAATGGTCTCTGGGCTTATTGCTGGGCGCTCAAAATTGATCGCCTCGGCTTCACTAAATATTGGGCTCTTTTTCAGAAATGATGACAGCCATTGACCCGAATGTTTTTATTTCACTGATGACTCTTGCAATGGGTTCCACACGTCTGTATAGATTATAAGAAAGTCTTCTTCGTCCAATTTTGAGACTAATAGGGACAGGGCATTGGTCCGCAGCGAAAACCTTGGTGTTCTAAGTGTAATTCTATGGCTACCTTTCACTCGGTTTTCTCAATTTCGCCATCTTCTGTTATTACTCTTCTTTGAATCCCTTCTCATATGAGCAAAACCAATGAACTGGCTGATGGTGCTGCTAGGACGGCTATGACCTTTTCACTCAAAGATCCTTTTAGGGAACATAGGAAAGTCCTCCAATGACGTCCACAGCTGGAAACGGCCAACGACTTTCTTACGAAGGGTAACCCGGCGACTTTTCAACCTAATCATTGCGGCAGCCTTTGCAAATCTGACTACATTCTTCGAAAGCCGTGTCACTGAAAAGTGACACCTTTTTGTTGAGTACAGTTGTACATGGCTGCAATGCTCCCAGATGTTGCCAACACTTGGTGAGGGGATAACCACTGGCGAAAATGGTTTAAGGTGTTCTCGCCCGCGCGATTTGAACCAGTGCGTTTGGGTACAATATGCGGGCATGCTCAATGATAAGGGGACCTCTTCATTGATAAGGGGACCCCCTCAATGATAAGGGGACCTCCTGTTTTATGCCGAGTCCGAAAGGCGTGTCACTGAAAAGTGACACCACTTTGTTGTGTACAGTTGAACATGGCTCACAAATTTTTCCAGCACTTGGTGAGGGGATAACAACCGCTGAAAATGTTTTAAGGTGTTCTCGCCGACGCGACATGAACCCGTGCGTTTGAGTACAATAGGCGGGCATGCCTACCTATGCATCACGGTGACTCCCAATAAAATGCTGGTGGCTACCATAAAATACTCCTTTTGGAAAAATTTAAGATGTACTCCTGTGTAACGCTGACCTTACACACCTAGCAAAGACCATTAGGCAACAATGATGCTCGAATTTCATTTACAACATTTAACGGGCACTTCGCTCGCAAATAAAGGATGCGTGGCCCCTTCAGCGTTGACTGAATTTTGTTGCATTGCGAATCCAATAAAAACCAGTGGTGGGGCAAATATAATTTAAATATCTGTAACAGCACTTCGTTATCCCTTGCGCCAGCCTCAAAGCAATTGAGGAAGTCCTTGTCAGCCACAACTTAGTTGAATGTCGTAAATTGTAGATGGATGATGGAGGTGGTGGTGGCTGTGAGGGTTGGGGGGGGGGGTTGGTGGTGATGGTGCAGTTATAACCAGGCGTTTATTAAATATAAATTAATTTCTGGACACAATACCCGGTGGCACAATAAATCAAATGACCCAGAGTTATTTCTTGCCTTCCCTTGCCGCTTGCCCTAGCTTGGCATTACTTTTGTTTTTTTTAATTTTCATCTTGACTTGACTTGCCTTGCCTTTTCTTTGTATTTTATTTGGCATTGTGTGAGTGTCTTTTTCCATTTCTTTTCGTATTTTTTAACGTTCAAATTTATAATACCCCAAGGCATGTACACGCACACACTCGCAGTTTCGCACACTACTGCCACAGTCCAAAGGATATATACATACAGTGACTCTCATAAGTATTTGTTATTCTATTTTTTTCATATTTTTGATAACCCAATCTATTTTTTGGCATATTTCGCTTCTCCATACATGATTCATCTCAATAAAGTTAAGTGGTGTATAGAAAAGTGAACTATGGCAAAAAAATTATTTGGGAAATCCTGGGGAATCACTGATTAATGTAAGTGCAACGGTTACGCATGGTGGTGATTCAATAATGGTTTGAGGTTGTATGTCGGCCTAAGGAGTTGGAAATATAGTATTTATCGATGGAACAATGGACTACACAGTGTATTTGAACATTTGAAGGCTAAGTCTTCCCTTGAGCGTTGGTTTAAAGGGTTTCCAAGGTAAAGAGTTTATGTTTCAAGAAGATAACGACCCCGCCACACAGCATCGGACGTCAACATGTGGCTTTTTTAGGACACAAATTAAATCAAAACACCACCGCAAAGTCCTGACACCAACCAGATATAAAATCTTTAGTCAAATTGTAATTTAGGCCAACCGTTAAACAACTGCTGCAGGAATAATGGGACAAAATCATTCCACAAATGTGTCAAAAATAAGTAGACTCGATGACAAGGCGATTTGGGGCCATTTGTACAAATAAGGATCAAGGATCAAAACTTACCGACGAATACTTTTGTGAGCATAGTTTTTTAGTTTATTTTTCTATTAATCCTTAGAAATAATACAATGAAGATTTTTTCTAATTTTTTTGACACAGTTCGCTTCTTTATTTACATCTCGCTGTGCATCTCGATAAAAATATTTTTTCAAAAATTTGCATAGGTTCACCAAAAAACAAATATTTTTGAAGAAAACAGAAAAACGAATACTTATGTGAGTCACTGTATGTACATTAAGTCGCATGCACGTATGTCTGTATGGCACTCCTCTGACATTGTGTGAGTGTATTAGTGCGTAAACAACCACAAAACTGTCTAATAAACTTTGGCCATGCTTCCTTTTTTGTTTTTTGCGTGGCAGCGGCGGGACAGCATGCAAGATCCCTTTTGGACATGAACCCTTTTTTACGATTTAACCTCTTGTCAGTTATCGAAATTCATGGCACATGATGCGAATGCCCAACTGCCCCTGAGGTGGGCACTGAGCACTCCAACCTCCAACGCCTCGCTTCACTTCTACGATTTGCGATGCCACATGTGAAAAGTGTGGCAAATGTGAAGAAACAAACACAGCAAAACAAAAAGTACCCAGCACAATTGCCCGACATGAAGGAGTGATGACAAGGCGAAATTTTTAGGCATTCTTAAACAAAATTTCATTGTTGGAAAAAGTTGGATGAGTTACGTAGAGCAGTTGCACATAAAAGCCAATGAGCATACCTCACTTAGCTTCTAAATGGATGAGGAAGAGTGCGTTGCCAAATCATCTCAGATGAGCCTAGACCAAAGCCACTATCAATGTCCAACAACACTTCAGAATCTGTTGTTGGACATTGATAGTTGGTGGCTTTCGGAATCAATCTTTTATTCCCATAGGGTGGTCGATCAAGATTGAGCTTAACTTTAATGCTCAAAACTGAACCATAATCAGCATCTCCAATTCCATAGAAAGTGATTAAAAGTTAACGAAAATTTGCTAACAGATTTCAAAGATATGAAAGGTTTCTGAGTTAATCAAATTCACCGTGTGGACCCAGTCCTTAGAGACTGGATAAACCATATAAACTAAGGAGGAAAGAGTGTCACAGGGCGCGCCACAGTTATCGCCACTTCTATGTGTGACCACCATAAATGCCTATAACGGATGCTGACTGAAAAGTTTAAGAACCCGTTTGCTACGCAGACGATGTTATAGTACTTCTAAGGGGTAACGATCCGAACGATCTATTCAGAAGGGCCAAAAAGGTCTTGCATATGGCATATGACTGACTTAGACCAAGAGGTTTCAATGTTAACCCAGAGAAGACTGAAATATGCCTGTTCACGAGGAAGATGAAGGTGGGCCAATTTAACGCACCAAGTTTCCTCAAGAAGACGATTTCGATATCTGACAATGTCAAATACTTAGGTGTGATCTTGGACAGGAAACTGAATTGGAAATGTCACATTCGCGTACTGAGAAGGCTCACATATGTAGACAGGCCGTAGGCTCGATATGGGGCCTAAATCCGAGGATAGTCCACTGGCTCTACAGGAGAGTGATTAGACCAATACTTACTTACGCCTCAGTAGTCCACCAAACTACTGAGGCGTAAGTATTGGGAAAAAGTGCAACATAAGGTCTATACAACAGGTTCAGAGAACTTGTTGTCTTGGCATGGGCGGAGCGATGAGGACCACACCCACTAGGCCACTGGAGACTATTCTAGATATCCGACCCATTGACATACAGATTAAGTGTGAGGCAGCCACTGCGGCTATGAGACTTAAGGCGATGGGAGAATGGATTGAGGATGGGATCAGCGGTATAATCGAGGCGACGATAGGAAACCTGGAATGAAGGGAAGAGGTTTCCGTTAGGATACATGAGATGAACCTTGAAGTCTAGTGCGAGGCACAGTCTTGGATTGACGTAACCCTTGTATTGCCATCTGGAAGCTTATGTTACACGGATGGATCAAAGCTAGAGGACAGAGAGGGCCTTGGGGTCTACATTGAGAACCCAGGCACTGAGAACTGTTTTAGACTGCCTGACCATAATACGGTCCTACAGGCAGAGATCCGGGCGATCACGGAATGCGTTAAGTGGTGTGGTGCTAACGTGAGGATGTCGAGTGTGAACATCTTTACCGACAGTAAAATTGCCATAAGGGCAATAAAACCCAGAACGGTAAGGTGACGAACAGTCTTGCCGTGTAAGAAGGAGTTTAACACCTGCTCTGAGGATGGCAAAATCCGCATCGTTTGGTTGCCGGGCCATAACGGAGTAAGGGGAAATGAAAGGGCTGACGATTTGGCGGTAAAGGCCAGAGGACTGCCGTCAATAAACTTGAATAACCCGAAGCCTTTCGGGTAGACACAGTCCGAGTTAAGGGAGTGGGCGACGAATCCGCATGCAAAATTGTGGAACAGCGAAACGGTCGGAGGACGGTGAAAATCCTATGGGGGGATCCAGATCGTGAGAAGACGAGGCTATTACTAAATGGAAGCAAGAACACATAGGACTTCGAGCTCACTTATGTAAAATCGGTGCGGCAAGTGATAGCATTGCGGAGAAGATGATAAGATGTTGGAGCATTTCCTTTGTCATTGCCTGGCTTTTGCGTCTAACAGATACCGGCACTTAGGTGGAGACACAATACCAGACATGAGCCAACTTAGGGGAGTGGTATTGAAAACAATTAAGGATTTAGTATGTAGCACGGAATTCATAACTTAAAATTTTCTTTTTAGATATTACTGGCTTAGGTGTATGTCCATAGTGGCATGGGGCGGATTAATATCTGCATCCTCTTTTCAACCTAACCTATTCAAATTTAGAAATACACTTTGCTCCTTCTATCATTTTTGTCTTAATGTGGCTCATTGCATGGATCCACTATTATAGTGGACTGCTGCAGGATACCAGCCTATGCTAAACTACATCCGCTCTATAAGACATTGCAATTGCTACGCCACATCAAGTTCTCATTCTCGAGAAAATGTAGCCGCCTTCATAGTTCATTTGCACATTAACAATACATTAGGTCGATGATATCAATAAGGCACTATCCTCCGTCAGACAATTAGTGGTCTTACAACTTGTAAATTTACATTGCTAAGTACTTCCATTGCCAAGTACCTACATTACGAAAATTAAATCTAAAAAATTGCCCCTCTTTATACTTTGGCGTTCTATTGGATTGCGAGTTCATTTCTTCGCAAATGAGATTGATTGAGCACAAATGTTGTTACCGCTGTTTTGACATTTTGCCATTTATAATAAAATTAAGAACACTCAACACACAATTTGGCCCATAATGATAATCCTTGAAAATTGTATACCAATTTACTGTTCGACTTTTCGAAAGTTAGCAAATGAACTCCCGCTTCAAAGTTTCGTAAATTTTTTGTTTAAAAGTAATTTCAAGAAATTAACATAAATATGTGCCACCAATAAAGAACAAGAAGAAGAAGAAGATGTGCCACCATCCCAATTCTCAAAGTCCCCCTCCCCTCATTTCTATGTCATGTTACTGGCATAGGATGGCTGTTATCAGAGCAACGCATGGCCATGTTGAGCATATGGAGAATTTTGGAAAAGAATTTCGCACATGCTGCTGCCAAACTTGGGACGATTAATAATTTCTAATTAAAATAGAAACGAAAATAAAGAGACAAAACAATTGCTCAACGAAATGCCAAAACAATACAGCATCGTCCTGAGTGAAAATTATTTCCCCAATCCAAAGATGATTGCCAACATTAGGGTAGTCTGAAGCTGAAGCAGAGAAAGCGACTTTATGTACATTCAATAAATTCGCTGAATATTTCTATTTTGTAGTTATCAACATTCATTGTTTACTTCGTCCTGTTCATAAGAACGCACAGGACCCTTTTCAAGCGTCAATCGACCACTAAACGCTTGTGTTTAGTTGATTCTTTTAATGTTGACTCTAGAAACTCTAGAAAGCGAAGATCAACTTTAGTAGATTATTTCATGAACTAAAACTTGAATCGGGCAGCACTCATTGATAATAGAGAAGTCTTCCCTGTATTCCATTATGATATGATCGTGGGCAAATTTACTTCAGATCCTTGTCTGAAAACTTGTTTGATATGCCTATCGACTCGCGATGGAACATTGTTACAGTGTAACACCTTCTCTGAGGATGGAACAATCCGCATAATTTATGTTCCGTCAATAGACATGGTGAGTCCAAAGGCTTTCGGGTTGACGCAGGCCGATTTAAGAGCGTGCACTCAACCAAATTTGACATTAAAAATAGCAAAAATGTTTGCTAAAACAGCAGTTTTTGTCTGCTGAAAATGGGAAAGCAGTCATTACTGCTGTTTCAGCAAACATAGATAGGGCTGCTGTATTATCAAACATTTCGTACTGCTATTTCAACTAACAAAATCCGCTGTTTCAAATCCACAAGTCTGCTGAAATAAAATTTGTATGGTAATAGCAGAACAACTGCCATAATGGAAGCAAAATTAACTACTCATATTCAGCAGAAAGTGTTTGCTATTGTCAGCAAACTTTTTTCTATGAGTGTAGGCGACGAACACGCTTATAACACTCTGCAACAGTGGAACGGTCGTTACGAAGGAGATGAGTGCAGTTTTTAGTACCATAATGGGACACGTGGCAACTGTAGTGCATGTGGGGAACATGCTGAGACTTTGGAGCATTTCCTATGTCTTTGCCCTGTTTTTTCGGCTAACATCACCAAACTTGAACTGAGATTTTGCAGAAAAAAATATTTTCGAATGTTCCCGCCAAGATTGAAAAACAGGCGTACGGCGTCATAAGCTGACATTTTAACGTCTGCGCCACGGTGGCCACCAAAATTGTGTGGAAAATTAGGTGGGAACGTATACGGCCGTCGGTGTGGATTGGCGAACTATCATTAGGTACCTCAAAAAGGTACAAAGACTTGTCAGCGCCGGAATCATGGCATCGCTGAGGTCCACACCGCATGCCGACTTAAAAGCAATGAAGATAATGCAGCCTTTTATGATTAATCTTCGGAACTATGCTGGCAAGGTTGCGCTCAGGCGAAGACGACTCAGGGTGCTGAATGAGTTCCATACAGGATAAAATCGATGCGAAGGGAAAGATGAGTACGGATCTTAATTACCTGGCACCGATATCGATTTCAGATAAGATCCGAATTTCAGTTTCTAATAGGGAAGACTGGGCGGCGAATATTGTTTTTGAAGACGGTGAGTCTCCAATACACATTGATGGCACCAAAACGGCAACAGAGACGGGAATGGGGGTCTATAACGAGGGGCTGGATATCGCTATGCCGTTAAGATTGCCGGACAAGTATACGGTGTTTCAGACAAAGATCTTTGTTTTGATGTTAGTCGGAAATGGATCTATCACCCTCCAAAATCCAGATTTATATAAACAATATAACGTAGCCCAGGGCCTTAAATCGAGGACAGTGAGGTCGAAGAACTTGGCGGATTGTACAGGATCCATAAATAAAATCCAAGCTCTTGACATAGCATTAACATTGGTTCGAAATGGGCGAAATAGCAGTTTAAGGGATAGCCAATGTGGTGGCGATTGTAAGGTGCATATCTATACATGATTACCGCATTACCAGATATCTCTGGTCTACCATCAAAAGGAAATGAAAGGACAAACTGATTGGGTTACTCAGTACTATAAGAAGAGTCATAATCGGTAGCAAACATGGGTATTCCGTTTAATGATAACTTTTGAAGTTCTCATGATGACAATGAAAGGATCCGCACTTGATGTCTTCATGCCTGGATTTCCAGTGGCACAGGCTCCCCATCTTTGTGAAGTGGTTCTTCCCCCATCTAGGCGATGCAAACGTCTGTTGGAGGTCTTCATAAACATATTGACAGAACGGCATTATTTCGATAGGGAGCACAATAAACCTTTTAATCGTACATTTCTGTATGGACGTACGGACTTGTCCCACACCGCTTTGCCGCTTTGTTAGGTGCGGATCGATACTCATCCGTGAAATCGACCTGCATGTGGGAGTATGGGAGAGGCTATTGCTTTGTACCTTTTTCTCTTTCTTCCTTTTTTCCTTCTTCTTGATTCAAACTTACCTCATACTTGTTTTCATTGCTGGGCTACCTATGCTTCCTAAAAAAAGCAACAATCTTCCACTTTCAATTAAAATTTATCTCATTTTGTATACCCTCCACCATTCCGTCGTTCCGAACGGAACAACAAAGTATATACATATACTTGTTCCTCTTGACGTTCCAAGTCCACTTAACCATTTTCGTCCGTCCGTCTGTCTGCCTGTCGAAAACACGCTAACTTTCGAAGGAATAAAGCTTCACACTTGAAATCTTGCACAAATACTTTTCATTAGTGTACGTCGATTTGGATTGTAAATGGGCCATATTGGTCCATGTTTTGATTTAGCTGCCATATAAGCCGATCTTGGATCTGGATTTTTTGGGCCTCTAGAGGGCGTAATTATTATTCGATTGAAATTTTGCATGAGTTATTTTGTTTTGACTTTCAATAACTGTGCCAAAATTAGTCCACATCTGTTCATAACCTGGCAGAGCTGACATATAAACAATTCTTGGATCTTGACATCTTCCGCCTCTAGAGGGCGTAAAAATTTTTGCAGGAGACATTTTGTTTTGATATCCAATAACTTACTGAGAACGGTCTAAATCGGTTCATAACCCTATACAGCTGCCATATAAAACGGTCTTTAACTTCTTGAGCCTCTAGATGGGGCAAATACCACTCGACTTGGCTGAAATTTTGAACGAAAAGTTTTGCTCAGGCTTCCAACAGCTGATTTGACTTTTTAAGCCCCTAGGGGGCGCAATTATTTGACTAAAATCTTAAGCGTGGTATTTTCAATGATCTCTAATAATCATGACAAGTTCGGTCCATCTGTATCTGTAAATGTGTCTCCTATATATTTGAAAAAGTCATTCAAAGAACTTGTCGGAGTCTTTCTAAGAACTTCGACCCGGCCGAACTTAACTCGCTTGTACTTTTTTATTTTCAATGGAAAGGATTGCAGTTAAAATCGACAGCCATTTGTTGACCGTTTAATTTTGAATGCTGAAAAACACTTTTCACGAAAAACCAGCTTTGCCTAAAGAAAACGCTTTCTATTACTTAACCTATTTCGCTTCGGGAAATTTTCTAATTCGATTGGATGTTCCCTAATACATTTTGCCAAAATTATTTTAAGCTTTTTGGCTTTACTTGCCAGCCACGTCAACACATATGGCACATCAACTGAAAGCCATCTCGTCTGCAAGGCCCACAATGAAATGAAACAAGAACAAGATTTTGATTAAACTGCGGATGGTGCTCCCGCTGCGATTATTTTTCCTTTCAATTTCAAATTTTCTTTATTTTTATAAACTTTTCTATTCAATGCTATTATGAGAAGGATGAACAGTGGCAGAATTTTTCATTCGCTAATGCCGATGCCTTAGGCTCAGAAACAATCAGCAAAAATACACACACACACATGCCAAAGTATGGCGTCTGCTCATAATTTATTAGGTTGTACCGAAATGTGTTCAGCATTCACAGAGGAGGAGGGAGAGGGATGGAGAATTTTAGGCCACTTTGGTTTTGGGAGCTAAATGTGAAGGAAGACATTGCCGCCTAAGCAAATTCAAACAAATTAACAATTATTTCGAGTTTCCTCCTCACCGCGGTACAACCCAATACACACTGTAACATCCTGGTGTTTCTTAGGCGGTAAGTAATAAAAAATGTTAGACTAGTGAAAGATGATGTTATGATGGTCTGCCATGAATGTAGTAAGCCGTGAACTGTGGGTGCTAAAATTCCATTTTATTTTAAAAATGAGAAACAACAATCCTCTCATTTGTCAGACTGTCATATCGTCGTTGTTTATTTTAGGATATCATATATTGTTGTTGTTGTTGTTGTTGTTGCTATTGCCGTTGCTGTTAAAATTCCCGTCCCTATTGCCCAGGACTTTAAAATGGTTTCCGACGATGGATACTTGGTCTGGTTAATTTCCATTGATATTGGCCTGCCTAGTCCTGGTGGATGATTTGTGGCTTTTATGCTCCATTCAACTGAGGGCTGGAGGGGTAGGGGTTTGTACATCAATCATAAGCGAAAAGGAAGAAGCCTTCAGTCTTAAACTGCCATCCAAAAAGCCGTGGATTTTTCAATTATTCCCGAAGCACTCCCTCATTGCACATCATCGCTATCGACAGGAACATCAGCGGTGTCATTTTAGCCAAGCAAAGGATGCTGGTGTGGGAAATAGGAACGCAATAAAATAGACAGACTAACGAAGGCGGAGGATGCCAACGCTTAGACAAAGAGTGTGGCTGTTGGTTTGGAGCTGCGAAATTTAATTAACAATCTGACGCACAATATCCGGCGGCAACATGAAATTGTTCTTCCTCAATGGTATCTCACTCAACTTGCGGTCGATGGGAAGGCGCGTGTCATACAGCGATGGCGATTGGCAGATAATAGCAAACGTCCCAAAGATGCATGACAAAGTGAATGTCCACAAAAAGAACCGATCCAAGACCATGGAAACGAATTTCCAATCCTCAATGATCTGAAAGACAAAATAATGGTGAAGAGTGGCAAATAAAAAAAAACAAAACGAAGGAACGAATAACCACAAAAAGCCAAATAACCCAAAACGAATAAAGCTCACAGAAACAAAACCCGGAAAAAAGAACTCAAACACAGACACACACAAACACACACAGACACACTCAAACACACTCTAAACCGAAAACAACACAAGGGAAATGCGAAAACATTTTCAATTAAGCCTAATGAAAAACCACTAAAAACTCATCATTTTAAGCATGAATTGCACAATTTTCTTAATTTAGCTCTAATTACAATTTCGCCTACCCCACTCTGTCCACCCCTCTCAGTTGCCAAACCCATTCGTCTGCACCCCGAGGCTATTACAACAGATGTGAAAGTTTCGAGGTTATCAATGAAATTGGTCCTCTTCGGGAGGCAATAACCAAGAAAAGGAAAAAAAACGAACTAAAACCACACTGCCAAACCCATTTCATTTTCTGTGGAAAAATGCTCCGTTCTGTGTTTAATTTGTTGGCATAGCTCTTGGTAATGTCCTTAATATAGTTAAAGAGGCGATATTAAGAGAATCGGTTGCTTTGTCAAATGTCATCTTTAGCTAAGCGAGTCTTTCGATTGATTCTGTATCTAAATCCAAATCTAAGGAAAGGCTAAAGTCTGGCAACGCCGTACTACCTCATTAATACTGATATGTACATATGTTTGCAAAGTAACTTTGGGGCGAAGTTTAGCGCAAACAGCACAAATTGTTGATTCACGAGGTCCTTGTTCGTTTCCGAGTTTCTCCAATGTAAAATGGCAGAGTATACTAAACACTCTTCACTTTTACAGATGACGCTTGAAAACAATTATCAACCAGAGCTGCCACCCCGAAAAACTTAACTCACAAAAAAACACCCGTTATTTGAGAGCTAAAGCTAAACCGATTTAAACGGAATTAAACAAAAGTAGGTAATGAAAACAACAAGGTAAGACTGAACATAGGGAAATACATAAATATAGGAGCTACACCTAAATTGAAACTGATTTCGATGATGCTAGACCGAGACTTGCAGACTAGTAGCAAGCTTAACCTCAAACTCCGCAGAGATCGGTTCGGAATTGTAGCTGTAACGACTACAAATAAACACAGGAGCGATTTCGCCCAAATCCAGAAGAACGTAGGCCTCCGTAGAGCAGAGGTTAGCATGTCTGCCGAGGCTATTACTGAAAGGAAGTAGGAAGGAAGTCAGTATAGCTTTTGGCATCATAACGGGATACATAGAACTACGAGCTCACTAATGCAGAATGGACGCAACTGGCTATATTGAATTACGTGTGACTCTGAGGATAGGGAATAAAAACTTGTTGAATTGAAACGGAATAAGTTCTGCCCAGCCGAATCTTAGGTAACCACTACAATTCAGTTGTGTTTCTTATAATACTCAGTTTATATTGGAATTATTTTGAAGAAATTAACCTTGAAGCGTCTAGGGTCTTAAGATGTCAGATCGGTTTATAAGGGGAAATATCAATTTATGGTGTAACTATTAATGCCTTATATTGCAGTGCACTTATCAAATTGCGGTCAAATCGAATGAGAAATGTAATGTGATCAATATCTTTATCTGAACCGATTTTTGCCAACATTTTTTGCATTCTTCCTTGGGCTAAAAAAAATCATTTTTGGAAAATTTTATGATGATTGGGTACCAAATGCGATCTTGATTGCAAAAACATAACAGACAGAGAAACGTCACAGAAAGGATATGCAGACAGACAGGCATAATTAAGCCGCATCAAGAAGAATTTCTGAGCCGAACAGTACATTTCCTGAAAGCCACAGTAGTGGTGCAAGGTAAAGTTATTTCTAAATCATGAATGCCAAATAAATGTGTCTTTTTTCGACTTTCATCTTCAATTGGATGCCTTAGAAAGTACTACATTCAACTTTGAGGTCGTATCCGCAACTGTTATCGATAACCGCCACATTCGAAAACGCAAAGCGAAAGGTTTTCGGCATCTTAATTTTTGTAAATCTTGCCACTTTAAAGTTCGAATGCAGACTATAATCAAATTTCTACCCATTAGGAGGATCTTCAAGTGATTTGTGTATGATTTGGAAAATACACGCTAAGGATTTGTTTGTGTTTTCCGAATTCGAAAAGCGGAGCAGGCCTCATTATTTCGTATTTTGCTTATTCCCATCGAAAAATGGAGGGTATGCGTTTCAAAAACAAAAAAATTTTATGTAATTTTTCGAACATCCTCCAGCTCGAGATCATATTCAATGATTTCTATTCAAAGAATAGCATAGCAAATAACTTATGAAAATTCAGCAAGTGTATGTTATTTTCAATACTCATTTTGACTGACATCTTCCAATCAATTTGACAAAGGTGCTGATGAAGTCACATGGCGTAACAGAAATCGCCATCCACACTTTCAAAATAACACACACTTACTCAACTTTTATAAGTTCCTCGCTATGCTATTCTTTGAATAAAAGCATTGAATATGATCTCGAGTTGGAAGATGTTCGAAAAATCACGAACAGATTTTAAAGATAAAAATAAAAGAGCGCAAACAGACAAATAAATAATATTACAATATATTGAGAATCAAAGAGTATCAAGAATTGGCAAAAAAATTAAATGAAGATATAATTATAATAAATTTTAATAAAAAATATATATTTTAAGCACATTGGTCGACTTTTAAAAAATTGTTTCTCCTACTTATAATAATGACTATGAATTACTTAAACCAAACAAAAAGTTGAATAAAAAATATTTTTTATAGTTTAAAAATAACAACAATACATACCTCGTTATCCTTGTCAGCATCCTTAATATGCTGAGCAATAAATCGGACTGCACGTAAGGCTTGCAAAACTTCTGGCGTCAAACGACGTGGAATAACATTGTCCGAATCTTCTTCATCAAAAAGAACAGAGAGAGTGGAGACATAAAAGATAAAAGGCAAAAGGCAAAAAATCCCATATATGTTGATGAGAAGTTATCATTACGACTCTCAGCCAGGTACGCAGCTCTAGCGAAATTTTTGGCAGCAAACACATGGTCACAAAAAAAACGATATATTCATTATTTCAATGAATCCAAAAAATCTCCAATGCTTACAGTGTCAGCCTGCATTATAAACCAAACTGAACATTTCGCTTAGGATATGTCTCTGCATTTTTTATGGCAACGAAAATTTCGCTAGAGCTGCGTACCAGCCTTAAGGGTTTTCAACAAAAGTACCCTAAACTCAAGGAGCAAGTTAACAGCTCCTAAAAGCGGGATCCCACTGAAGGTGCTATCACACGAAATGTATTTGTCTTATGGCCTGTCAATTTGTGTATCCACATGACTTTCCTTTATTACGTCAAATACGAATAGAGTTCGGTCTAATCGGCATGTACTATGTTTTGTATTTTTATACCCACCACCGAAGGATGGGGGTATATTCATTTTGTCATTCCGTTTGCAACACATCGAAATAACCATTTCCGACCCTATAAAGTATATATATTCTTGATCAGCGTAAAAATCTAAGACGATCTAGGCATGTCCGTCCGTCTGTCCGTCTGTCTGTTGAAATCACGCTACAGTCTTTAAAAATTGAGATATTGAGCTGAAATTTTGCACAGATTCTTTTTTTGTCCATAAGCAGGTTAAGTTCGAAGATGGGCTATATCGGACTATATCTTCATATAGCTGCCATATAGACTGATCCTCCGATTTATGGTGTTAGGCCCATAAAAGACACATTTATTACCCGATTTTGCTGAAATTTGGTACAGTGAGTTTTGTTGGGCCCTTCGACATCCTTTGTCAATTTGGCCCAGATCGGTCGAGATTTGGATATAGCTGCCATATAGACCGACCCTCCGATTTAGGGTCTAAGGGCCATAAAAGCTACATCTTTTATCCGATTCCACTGAAATTCGGGACAGTGAGTTGTGTTAGGCCCTTCGATATCCCTTGTCAATTTGACCCAAATCGGTTCAGATTTGGATATAGCTGCCATATAGACCGATCCTCCGATTTATGGTGTTAGGCCCAGAAAAGCCACATTTATTACCCGATTTTGCTGAAATTTGGGACAGTGAGTTGTGTTAGGCCCCTCGACATCTTTCTTCAATTTGGCCCAGATCGGTTCAGATTTGGATATAGCTGCTATATAGACCGATTTCTTGATTTAAGGTTTTTGGGCCCATAAAATGCTCATTTATTGTCCGATGTCGCCGAAATTTGGGACAGTGAGTTAAGTTAAGCCCCTTGACATACATCTGCAATATCGCACAGATCGGTTCAAATTTAGATATATCTGCCATATAGACCGATATCTAGGTTTTAGGTTTTTGGGCCATAAAGACGCATTTATTGTCTATGGTATGAAATTTTCACCGAATTTTGATGAAAGGTGGTTTACATATATACCCGAGGTGGTGGATATCCAAAGTTCGGCCCGGCCGAACTTAACGCCTTTTTACGTGTTCTGAAACACATGAGTAGAGATGGGTTTCTACCTGGTAAATACCCAACGCTTGAGTATTTATTATTTTGCAAATACATGGGTAAACAAAATTTTTCCAAACAATTTTTAATGATTTCGTATTCCTTGTATATAAACCTGACCTTCTGTTCTCATAAAATCGGATTTTACTTATATACCGCCGCTATATAGACCGATCTCTAGACTTTAAGTCTTGAGACAATGAATTGGTAATTTTTCATCCGATTTCGATGAAATTTGCCACTGTGATTTCTGGTAGACCCCTATCCATTTCTGTGAAATGTGGTTCATATCGGACTATATTTGGATATAGCTGTCCTATAGACCGACCAACCGATCTCCCGACATAGGGTATGGAGGGCATAAAAGATCCATTTATTACCCGAATACGATGAAATTTGGCACAGTGTGTTCTGGTAGACCCCTAACCATTCCTGGCAGCTATATCTAAATTTAGTCCGATTTGAACCGCACTTCACAGAAATGGATAGGGGTCTACCAAAACACACTGTGCCAAATTTCATCGAATTCGGGTAATAAATGGATCTTTTATGGCCTCAATACCCTATGTCGGGAGATTGGTTGGTCGGCCTATAGGGCAGCTATATCCATATATAATCCAATCTGACCCGCAATCCACTGAAATGGGTAGGGATCTACCAGAAATCACTGTGCTAAATTTCATCGAAATCGGATGAAAAATTACCAATTTATTGCCTCAGGACTTTAAGTTAGGATATCGGTCTAAATAGCGGCTATATATAACTAAAATCCGATTTTATGATCAAAAGGTCAGGTTTATATACAAAGAATACGAAATCATCAAAAATTGTTTGGAAAATGTTTTTATACCCAAGATATTTACAAAATTATAAATACCCAGCTTTTGGGTATAAATGGGTAATCGCCGGGTATTTACCCAATTTATCGGGTAAATACATTTTAGGTATTTACCCATCCCCCATCCTACACATGAGTCATATGTACACTGATAGAAAAATTACGGTACTTTTCCAACACCGGCTGGTATTATTTTGTTCGAGTCAAAGATTTTTAATACCATTTGGTATCAATTCAATGCCAGACAAAATAACCTATTATGGATTAAGAACTGACGGCGTCAAATTAATATTCTTGTTATCGCGCCAGAAGTGTTGTTGAGCTTTGTACTCAAAGTACAGCGGAGAAAATCGAAATTATACAAATTCGAAGGACATTCTACATCAAAAACATGATTGTCCATTGTGTGGAAAACGATGCTAAGTTGGTGTACTCGTATGAAACCCACTCTGGGAATCGATGGATATGGAATAAATTGCTGAATACAAAGTATTGAAGTTGGTGTAACATTTTCTTTTGTAATTATTAACATAAATAATGAAAATAAAATTAGATTAAAATTAGTAAGCCAATAACGGTCTGTTGCTAAAACCAATAACAGATTGGTATTAAAACCAATACCAGTTCGGTAATAAGGATAGTACCAAACAGTAATAATCGTTTTATGTTCCATCCATACCATCCGGTTTTGTTTTTGTAGCATACTATGTTGTACCATATGGTGTTGTACGGTATTGATAGGAAATCAATACCGTATGCATGCACCGTATTGATAGTAAATCAATACCGTATGGTACTGAAATGAGCACGTTTGATATCATCTTTTCTCTGGGTGTATGTTCGATTAAACAAGAGCTCGTGTTGATCGAAAAAAATGCATATTTATTCCACGTTTTTCATACGTATCACACAGCGTGTACGACTTCCAGATTTTTGCCAAAATGACATGTCTTATGACAAAACATGACGTGTGATATCACCTTTAAGGTAATTTCGTTGAAAACCACCAAAAACACAAATAAAGGGTGATTTTTTTGAGGTTAGGATTTTCATGCATTAGTATTTGACAGATCACGTGGGATTTCAGACATGGTGTCAAAGAAAAAGATGCTCAGTATGCTTTGACATTTCATCATGAATAGACTTACTAACGAGCAACGCTTGCAAATCATTGAATTTTAATACCAAAATCAGTGTTCGGTTCGAAATGTGTTCATTCACCGTAACGTTGCGTCCAACAGCATCTTTGAAAAAATACGGTCCAATGATTCCACCAGCGTACAAACCACACCAAACAGTGCATTTTTCGGGATGCATGGGCAGTTCTTGAACGGCTTCTGGTTGCTCTTCACTCCAAATGCGGCAATTTTGCTTATTTACGTAGCCATTCAACCAGAAATGAGCCTCATCGCTGAACGGTGAATGAACACATTTCGAACCGAACACTGATTTTGGTAATAAAATTCAATGATTTGCAAGCGTTGCTCGTTAGTAAGTCTATTCATGATGAAATGTCAAAGCATACTGAGCATCTTTCTCTTTGACACCATGTCTGAAATCCCACGTGATCTGTCAAATACTAATGCATGAAAATCCTAACCTCAAAAAAATCACCCTTTAAATTTTATTTTATTCAACATTGTACACCGACCTATGGATGCCGCTTGAACTCCATTATCGTAGACAGTATCCTGCCCATCCTTAAAATCACATGGATAATCGCTGATGCTATCCCTGAAAAAGAATGAACAAAAAACAAGAAAAAGTGCAGAAATAATGTTTTTTTTTTTTGCTATATCTCCAGTTGAGCTTAATGATCGCAGATTTCCTTTATTTTAACTTTTATAATTGAAATGTTTATGATTAGGTATCCTCCTAAAGAACCAAGTTAAATTCAATCCTCAAGAAAAAATTAAATAATAATCAACATTTATTAGTAATACGACGAATGGCAAAGTTAATCGAATCAGCTCTTGGTCTTGGTCTAGTCCTATGTATTGCTTTGCCCAGCGAATAGCACACAAAGCATTTTGGTGGGTAGCAGTAACACTTAAATTAAAAATATTCCTCAAAAATGTGCTCGTTATTGATAATTTTTGGGAAGTCAGCAATTAAATTAGGGATTCCTTTGATTAATTCTTTCCCAACGAAAGGATTATACTGTAATCGTTAGCTATCGATATATACGCATACCGCTTTGTGGTATTGACACTAGAGCTGGCAAACTATCGATAATGGCAACATTCGATATTTTCGAAAGTTTTAATAATAGTATCGATACTATCGTTCATTTCCCATCACCCATATTTCAAACGAAAATGAGAAGTAAAAGTCTGGAGATCGATTTATATAGAAGCAATATCAATGCACAGATCAAATAAAACAAAAGTTAATAAAGTCAGTTGGAAGTCATGGGAGAAATCGTTGTACAAAATGTTAGTCTAATCGCATGAAAATTTCGCCCTCTATAGACGCAATGTATCCTAAAGGATACATTCAGTGTCGGATTGGTTATTGTTTTTACTTTGCAAAAAATTTAACTTTTGCGATAGCATCCATCTAAAAAATCAATCGATATTTAGTCAAAAAATTAAATATCGATAGTGCCATCGATATTTTGCTAGCTCTAGTTGACAGATATTTCCTTTGTGCACTTACCTCACATCAATCTCATTGGTGTAGCCGTTGTACTCCGGTAGATTGACAAAATCCGGCATGTCAATCGGTGATCGTTGCATGAACATAATTTTGGGCATGAACGTTATGAAGACGGTGCGCACCCACGGTGACATGTTGTGGGTGGATGGTGAACTGGGCGTAGCAATAGCAAGTGAAAATTCATTAGCATATTGTGCCAAAATGCACAAAGGCAAACGAGTGAGGGAGAGAGAGAGACAAAGAGACGTAATGTAGAGTGTGAGAGAGCGACAGAGACAGAGAGAGAGAGAGAGTCGGAAAGGAAAACAAACAAAAGAAGAAGCTGAAGTCACCCGACTCGGGTATGTTGACTTACCGAAAGTGGATATTCAAAACACAAACCGTTGTCCAAACAGACAACGATACCAAGATCATTGTAAATAGGAGGTATTTGCCGAGCAGCGGAACAGCCAACGAGGTTGGCGGTATAATTTCGGCCAACAGCAAGAAGAACACAGTCAAAGACACAAGAATAGAAATACATAACGTAACCTGTCAACGATATGTAAATCGCACATGTACTCAGGCATGTCCCATGCGGCCATTGAGACCGCATAGGAAGCCGAGCACAACATGTGTGGAGTGGTTATGTCCATTACTCTTGTTATACTCATTTTGTATTTTTCAATTTTTTTTTTTAATTTTAGTTATGGTTTGTATTTTTTTTTGTTTTTTGTTTTGTTATAATTTTTATATTTTATTGCAATTGGCATCTAAACAAAAACGAAACACCGAGACACAGACAGACAGACACACACACGCAGGCATCGATCGGTGTTGTTTGTTGGTAGAGGTGGTGGTGGCGTTGGCGTTCACCAACGCAATGAAGAACATTCATTCATCCACATACTCGTGATGGCAAATACATACTCAATTAATTAATTAATTAATTCATCAATTATGGTTTCATCAATCAATACTTCAATAATCCAATAATTCAACTAATCAAATGGCACAAAATCAAATTCAAATCCAAATTCAAAAAACAAATACAGTTAGGTAGGCAGATACTTGGTAGTCATATTCATCTCACGTCTACGTTCATACGTTTAGTTACAATTACATACATATATATTTTTTTTTTTTTTTAATTTAACTGTTAAATAATACATACAGGGTACATCATACGTCATCATACGGTAGATATACGGTACGACGATGTACGGCCCAAATACACAGACCATACAACCATCATTCAGAATTACTACGGGAATATAACCAACACAAATGTAACCAACAACGGGAATGAAACGAACGAACGAACAAACGAACGAGCGAGCGAGCGAGCGAAACAAGAACCTCTTATATAGAACTCAACTCAATGGCTTCAATTGGTATGGAATTGTCTGTAAAGAAGCGAAAGGAATTCTGCATTCAAACTACACCTCTGGCGGCTGAAAGTCCCGCTTAAAGGGAGTGTCACAATGAACACATACATAAACAAAACATTTAGACAATACATGGCCCCAATGCTAAACTCCTGCAACCGAACATCTTATGAACCGTTTTTAAATGGCTTCAAACGCGGCAAGTGGCTCCTAAACACGCAAAAAAGTTATATGAAAAAGTGCTTCACACGAGCAGAATAAATGCTCTCTAGACTCTACCAATTAGCGTCTCTATCCTCGAAAATGTAAATGTATCAACTACCATATCCAGTAAGTCAATGTGAAATTTCCTGGTATCAATCAGCTGCTTTGTACATTTCCTCCCCGGTGCCTGATATGCAATCGATCTTTGCTTTCGATTGTGTGATTTGTGCGTTCATTTCCCCCTCAAAGGCTTTTGTTTGTCTCTGTAAAGTAAACATTGGATAACTTATGCACCCAAATTCGCCACGGATATTGAGTGGTCTAATATAAGTCACTGTTCAATTTTGTATTTCGAATTTCAACAAAATCGGGTAATCAATAAAGCTTTTATGAGCTTCAGACTCTTTATCGGCAGAACGGTCTATTTAGCAGCTATATCTAAATATAATCCAATCTGAACCATATTTGAGTCCTATATTGGGTGCCTCAAAACGACTCACTGTTTCAAAATTCAGCGAAATCGGGTAACAAATAAAGCTGTTATGGGCTTCAGACCCCTTATCTGGAGATCGGTCTATATAAGAGCTATATCTAAATATAGTCCGATTTTTACCATATTTGGGTCCCATGTTGGGAGGCCTAAAACTACTCAGACCCTTTATTGGCAGATCGGTCTATAAGGCAGCTATGTCTAAATATAATCCGATCTAAACCATATTTGGGTTCCATGTTGGGAGGCCTAAAACTACTCACCGAAATGGGATAAAAAATAAAGCATTTATGGGCATTAGACCCTTTATCCGCAGATCGGTCTATATAGCTGCTATATACAAATATGGTCCGATTTGGCCCGCTCAAGAACTTAACCAGCGTGCATCAAAAAGACGTATCTGTGCCAAATTGCAGCTGAATATCTCAATTTTTTAAGGCTGTAGAGTGTTTACAACAGACGGAGAGCAGACGGACAGACGGACGTCTTAGAATTTTACGACGCGGATCGTTGTAGGGTCGGAAATTGATATTTCGATGTGTTGCAAACGGAATGACTAAATGAATATACCCCCTATCCTACGGTGCTGAGTATAAAAACTGCCTATGTAAGTCCCATTGCACCCTGACTGCCACTATTATCTAACTGAAATTAAGCAAAGGTTAAGGTGGTAGCCTAATACGCTTAGAAAATGTGGTTGATACCACGAGTATAAAAGAAAAAGTAAGTCTTCTAGTTACTCCCTTTGAATAAATGGATTGTTCACTTCGTTGGCTTCTAGTCAGAAATGAAATTGAACCACAGGCGGATCTCCTTTCGGTGCGAGGCATGTATAAAGGACTTATTCGTAGATTTCTGCACCTCAATCTTGCGGTTCATCTGTAGAAATCGTGTAATAATTACGCCAGAGGCATAAAAAGTCAATCTGGGAGATCGGGTTATATGGCAGCTTTATCATACTTAGACCATAGCGGATAAGAATTTCGCCGTCTAGAAGCCCAAGAAGTCTAATCGGAAGGTCGGTTTATATGGCGGTTAGTTAAGGACTGATATAGACTATACTTAACACAAACGTTGGAAGCCATACCAGAACATTTCATGCAAATTTCAAGAATTGCGCCCTCTAGAAGCTCTAGAAATCAAGACCTAAGGACTGATTTGGTCCATTTACAATCCCAACCAACCTACACTAATAAGAAGTAGTTGTGCAAAATTTCAAGCGCCTAGCTTTACTCCTTCGAAAGTTAGCGTGCTTTCGATAGACGGACGAACAGACGGACGGACAGACGGGTAGATCGACCTAAAATGTCATGACGATCAAGAATATACAATATATACAATACTTTATGGGGTCTTAGACGCATATATCGAGGTGTTACAAATGAATTTTTATACCCCCTATCCTATGGTGAAGGGTATAAAAATAGATCTTACAGTAAGTAGTAATTTTTTGCTTTACTTATAGCAGAATATAAAACAAAAACATCGACTCCTTCGAAAATGGACGAATTTAGTTTTTTTATATAATAAAATTGAAATGTGGTTAAATTTGAGCTTGAATAGGCACTATCCATTTTTAAATTTAAACAAAATGAATAGTTTTCACTAATGAGTTAATTGCATTGTTGGGGAAAACGGGAACAAATGAAATCGTTTGGGCAAAAAAATTTGCGCATTTGTCACAAATTCATTCTTGAATTTATCATACACTCATAGAAAAAAAGTTTGCTGGAAATAGCAAACACTGTCTGATGAATATTAGCAGTAGTTTTGCTTTTGCAGCAGTAGTACTGCAATTTCAGAGTAACAGGCTGACTGCTCAAAAGTCTGTTGTTTGCTGAAAATGACTTATGCTTAATTATAAAGGGGATGTAAGAAGAAAAAGTTTAATACATATGTAAATGCCTAGCTAGCATTCATTCAGCCACATTTCGAAATGGATCAGGTAGATTCTTTACAGTAATTTTCCACAAATAAAAATTATCTCTTCCAACAAAATTTCTAAAAAAAAACTAAAAAATGCCTAAATGCAGACTTGTGTACTCAAAACAGCAGATTTTGTTAGTTGAAGTAGCAGTAAAAGAGCAGTAATGTCTGCTTTCCCATTTTCAGCAGACAAAAACTGATGTTTTAGCAAACATTTTTGCTGGTTGAGTGTCAAAGTTCTTGCAATTCTATCGTAAACAAAGTCCAACGTTTCTCACAAAAATTGTTTACTGATCGAAAATTTCATCTATGGCCAATGTATTATTTCTTTGCGTGTAACTACTGACTTTTGCAAAATGTGCCATACGTAAAAGTTACCTACTTAGATGTTGAGAATTTCCATCATGGTAAAAAAATCTACCCCCAACGGAACTACCTTGAGTGACAAATGCCGTAAATTGAAATGTCAAAGTGGTTTTAGAAATAAACATTGTTCTAGAACTAACCCTCTTCTTCAAATGTGTTTTATTTTTGTATTTTCATCCTTATAACACTGTTTTGTGGCTATTGTGTCGAATATCGGATCAAATAGAACATCCCCTCAAGATTTCAAAAAAATTCCCA
Source organism: Stomoxys calcitrans (assembly GCF_963082655.1). Taxonomy (NCBI): domain Eukaryota; kingdom Metazoa; phylum Arthropoda; class Insecta; order Diptera; family Muscidae; genus Stomoxys; species Stomoxys calcitrans. Next base: position 236,732,731 of record NC_081553.1, on the reverse strand, counting down.
CATGCGTCATCAAGCCTTTGACATTTTGATGTACAGGAAAATAAAAAAAATTTTACTCAGCTGTTCGCATGACCTCACCTTATAGGTGTATCCTGAGTTTCTATCAAGAACACGTAACATCATGGCCCCCTCCCTCCCAAAAACAATTCACAAGCTCTAAGCGCAAAATTTCCTATGACTTTTTCGATGTTTGGAGCCACAGGCATACTTGGACGCTACTCCCACATTACCGCCCCCGTTGATGGCAAAAGGGACAGTCAACATTACACAAGGACATTCGATATATGTATGTTTGTATGTATTGAACAAGCAACTTGTATATATGTATGTAAGTATGTATATGTATGTATGTGAAGCAGCATAATGGTTGATAATGAGCCGTCCCAACCGACATCCCGAGCGATATCGCCCTCCCGCATTCCCCGCAACGCAATACAACTTGCTTCTTCGACATTTCTTCGGTAGTGGGGCACACAGACGCCCAGTAAGCCTGTATGAGCGCAAGCGTGTAAGGACGGATGGACAGCTACAAATGTTCGTATAATCCAAGAATCCGAGTGAATTATCGACTTTACATTCGATGATATTTACGTTATGAGATTTCACTACTCTTTTTTTTTTTTTTTGGTTTGGTTTGAATTAACACAAAAGGTCTAAAGGCGCTCTCTGCTTTTTGCGGCACCTTTTCGCTCATTCGTCATATACGAGTTACGTTATATGACTCTCAAAATTATCCTTTTGTGTTAATTGCGGTGGGGAGGTATTAAATGAAAGATGTTAGGGAAATTGGGAGAGAAGCATTGTGAAAGCAAAAATCATAAGGAAACACCTACATAGAAAGTAGCGTGGCAAAAAACAAAATTTATATGTGTTACATAGGCGAAATTCGTAAGCGGAGCAGCAGTAGTTAGAGAGATCAATCAGTTCGAGTTGGAATGATGGGAGATGAAAGGATGAGATATGAGCGGCATGCACAAATCGATATGAATGGGGGCGTCTTAGAGTACATGTCTATGAGTATGCGGGAGCGCGTGTGTGTGTGTGCGTGTGTGTAAGAGAATGATTGAACAAATGATTGAATCTATGGAACAAACATAAACAACTACATACACAGTATATGAACAAGAAAAACAAGGACAGTTTTCGAAACACATTTATAGCCAATTAATGCTCTATACTCAGCTTAGAGAGCAGCCACCGAGACGCATAGTATCAACAAGGAGCGCTTGCAACAACAACAGAGTCACAAAGCAGAGCACAATATCAGTAGTAGTGAAGCGTTACTTGCCTTCTCTCCCGAATCACTTGGTAAATAGAACACAAGCACCGTGAGGAACGTTAGAGCCACACACGGTATTATCAAATTGACCGTGTAAAATAAAGTCTTTCGTCGCATTGTCAACTTGAATGTGATGTCTGCAATTAAAAGAGAACAAGTGTTAGTGAAGTGAATAAAACAGGCTGTGTAATGGTAAAATCCGGGCACTCTGCAGTCTGTGAGAGTGAGGAGATTTTAAAACTGAAATATTTCTTAGTTTGAGTATATTTTTAATATTGGGTTGCCCAAAAAGTAATTGCGGATTTTTCATATAGTCGGCGTTGACAAATTTTTTCACAGCTTGTGACTCTGTAATTGCATTCTTTCTTCTGTGAGTTATCAGCTGTTACTTTTAGCTTGCTTTAGAAAAAAAGTGTAAAAAAAGTATATTTGATTAAAGTGCATTCTAAGTTTTATTAAAAATGCATTTACTTTCTTTTAAAAAATCCGCAATTACTTTTTGGGCAACCCAATAGATACATAACGAGCCCTTCCTGCAAAAATGATGTAAGCGACAAAATCAAAATTTTACAGGAGACGGTTTTTATTGAATAAATTTTGATCTATTCATGATTGGCCATATTAGACGTCTACTAAAGCGTATTCATGGAAGTGAAAAATGTTTTTAATATTTTCCGAATAAAGGGGTTTTATGTCGCTTACATCATTTTTTTGCGGTTACGCTGGAAGGCTAGTTGGCAGCAAAATTGCGGTTACATCATCATTACATACATTAAAATGCAAAATATGCATTCTGAACGTATCAACCGCTTCTTCAGGTATCGAAAAACGTTGGCCTCTCATTTTATTTTTTACGTACGGGAATAAAAAGAAGTTATTCGGTGCCAAGTCAGGACTATACGGCGGATGACTCATCAAATCTATATCCGATGTGTCAGAGCTCGCATTGTCGCGGTGAAGAGTGATCCGTCTTCGGCGGTTGGTTTTCCTGATTTCTTGGAAAATAACTGGCAAACAAATAATTGTGTACCACTCAGAATTGACTGTTTTGCCTCGTTCTAGTGGTACAATTGCGATATGTTCAGTTTTTCCAAAAAAACAGGCTATCGTTTGCTTGGAAGTGCTTCGTGCGCGAGCAAATTTTGTTGTATTTGGCTCATCTCAAAACACCCATACAGTCGACTGTTGTTTACTTAAGGGGCCCATACGCATGAATCCCCGATTCATCACCTGTCACGATATCATAGACGTGTTTCGAAGCACCGCGATCGTATTTTTGGAGCATTTCTTTCGACCAATCGACACGAGCCTTTTTTTGAGCGATGTGTGGGATGGGGTGTCAACGCGAACATATTTTTTATACCCACCACCGAAGGATGGGGGTATATTCATTTTGTCATTCCGTTTGCAACACATCGAAATATCCATTAACGAACCTGTAGATGTATATATTCTTGATCAGCGTAAAAATCTAGCCATGTCCGTCCGTCTGTCCGCTACAGTCTTTGAAAATTGAGATATTGAGCTGAAACTTTGCACATATTCTTTTTTGTCCATAAGCAGGTTAAGTTCGAAGATGGGCTTTATCGGACTATAACTACTTGACATCCTTCTTCAGTTTGGCTCAGATCGGCCCAGATTTGGATATAGCTGCCATATAGACCGATCCGCCGATTTAAGGTTTTGGGCCCATAAAATGCGCATTTATTGTCCGATATCGACGAAATTTGGGACAGAGAGTTGTGTTAAGCCCTTCGACGTCCTTCTTCAATTTGGCCCAGATCGGTCCAGATTTGGATAAAGCTGTCATATAAACCGATCTCCCGATTTAAGGTTTTGGGCCCATAATATGCGCATTTATTGTCCAATGACGCCGAAATTTGGGTCAGTAAGTTGTGTTAGGTCCTTCGACGTTATTCTTTAATTTGGCTCAGATCAGTTCAGATTTGGGTATAGCTGCCATATAGACCGATCTCTCGATTAAAGGTTTTGTGGCCATAAAAGGCGCATTTAATGTCCGATTTTGCCGAAATTTGGGACGGTGAGATGTGTTAGATATGCATTTTTCACCGGATTTTAAGGAAAGGTGGTTTACATATATACCCGAGGTGGTGGGTATCCAAAGTCGCACAAAAATGTTTACGATTTAATTCCATTTTTGGGGGCAAGATGAATCTTTTAAGTTACTGTAAACAACACAAATAGCGCTCGTATCTCAAAACGTTCTGAGTACGTATAACCTTAAATATGTCAAGCATTACGATCAGATTGCAACAGAAAGGTTGTCCAATTTCGAAATATAAAATGCAACCCTCTTATATATTTCCGTCCGATTTGGACTAATATTGCAATAATTTGGTCATTTGTCAACTAATCTTCACGAAATTTGGAACGCAAAATTTTCTTATGGCTCTTTAGATTACTGGTGAATTTTAAAGAATTCAGAATTCAGATTCAGATATAACTCTCATATATAAATGTCGACTAGTTTCCACTTCTAGAGCCTTTGCAAGCGCATTATCAACCGACCTTAATCAAATTTTGCGCAATGTCTTCTTCTCTGACTCCTTTTATATATATGGAATTTAGTCGAAATTTGTTCAGATTTACATATAGTTCCCATACATATGTTTGTCCGATTTTAGCTGCACTTCTGGAAAAAACTTTGTTGAAAATAGCAAACACTGTCTGCCGAATATTAGTGGTTAATTTTGCTGCTATTATAGCAGTAGTTCTACTATTACAGCAGTAGTTCTGCAAGAGCAGCAGTAGTTCTGCAAGAGCAGCAGGCTCACTGCTGAAAAGTCTGCTGTCTCAGTGGATGTTTATAATCACCACTGAATTATCTTTTCAAGAAGTACTTTCCGAAGATCGGTTTATATGGGAGCTGTATCGGGCTATAGATCGATTCAGACTATATTGAACACGTGTGTTGAAGGTCATGGGAGAAGTAGTTGTACAAAATTTCAGGCAAATCGGATAAGAATTGCGCTCTCTAGAAGCTTAAGAAGTCAAGATCGCAGATCGGTTTATATGGCAGTTATATCAGGTTATGTACCGATTTGAACTATACTTAGCACATTTGTTGGAAGTCATTACGAAACACGTCATGCTAAATTTCAGCCATGCTAAATTTGCGCCCTCTAGAAGTTTAAGAAGTTAAGATCCAAGATCGTTTATATGGCATCTTTATCAGATTTTGGACCTATTTGAACCATGTTTGGCACAGTTATTGGAAGTCATAACAAAACTCGTCGTGCAAAATTTCAGCCAAATAGGATGAGAAATTCGCCCTCTGGTGGCTCAAGAAGTCAAGATCCAAGATCGGTTTATATGGCAGCTGTATAAAAACATCGAGCAATATGACCCATTTACAAACCCAATCGACCTACACTGATAAGAAGTATTTGTGTAAAATTTCAAGCGCCTAGCTTTAGTCCTTCGCAAGTTAGCGTGCTTTCGACAGACGGACGGACATGGCTAGATCGACTTAAAATATCATGACAATCAAATATATATATTGGGTTGCCCAAAAAGTAATTGCGGATTTTTCATATAGTCGGCGTTGACAAATTTTTTCACAGCTTGTGACTCTGTAATTGCATTCTTTCTTCTGTCAGTTATCAGCTGTTACTTTTAACTTACTTTAGAAAAAAAGTGTAAAAAAAGTATATTTGATTAAAGTTCATTCTAAGTTTTATTAAAAATGCATTTACTTTCTTTTAAAAAATCCGCAATTACTTTTTGGGCAACCCAATACTTTATAGGGTCTAAGACGAATATTTCGAGGTTTACAAATGGAATGACGAAATTAGTATACCCCCATCCTATGGTGGATGGTATAAAAATAGCATAACAATTTTTTTCAGCAGATTTTTCTACTTAAAACAGCAGATTTTGTTTGCTGATTGAGCCAACCTAAATGTTTGCTAATACAGCAGCCCTATGTTTGCTGAAATAGCAGTAATGTCTGCTTTCTCATTTTCAGCGGACAAAAACTGCTGTTTTAGTAAACATTTTTGCTGTTTTAATAACAAATTTGATTGCGGGTAATATTGCAATTATGTGGTCAATTGTCCACTGATCCTCACAAAATTTGGCTCCTATGATTCAATTATGGCACTTAAAATTTGTACCGAATTAATAGAAATCGGTTCTCATTTAAATATTTCGCTCTATTTTCACTTCGAGAGCAATTACAACCCCTTTTCTTTACCAATCTCACACAATATTTTCTTCTACCCCTGCCACTATGTCTTGATGAAATCGCATCAGATTATGGTACAACTTCCAATATATGCATATGTCTGTAATCTCAGCTCAAATATTTTTGTTCGCAGGGAGAACTGAGGATAATATTGACGTTTATTGACCATTTTTTAATATAAAGTTTTACATATGCTTAGTTATTTTTGGAGTTTAAAAAACATAACTGCCGACTTCTGGTACATACCGAACTTTGAAGCACTTACCCTATGGTAGTTTTTATAGTTCCAAAACATGCTGTCTCTTTAGTTTTGAAACAAATCAAGAGCCATCGATAGCAATACCTACCTGAGAAAGGTTCCAGTGTATCAGGATAGTACTCCTCGTTCTTAGTAGCTGGGACTTCTAGAATATCCCATTCGACGGATAAGTAAAATTCACTTAAATCAATTCCAATTTGCACAAGATTACTGCCAGGAACCTGGTCCAAATGTTTCAAATCCACTTGAGCACCGTTGTATGTCCACGAGCCGAATTTCATAAAGCAGATCTGCTCATCGTATGGGAAATACTCAACATTCATCTCACACGATGACTTGTAAATGGCTGGTGGCTCCCAAAAAACTTCCCCAGTATATTTGAGAGTAGCTTTAGTCATAAGGGTTACCTGTCGAAAGCAAAACAAATGAAATTCAAGTATAATTAAAAAGAATTCTTTTCAAATTTATATAAGCTAAGATGCCGAATGAATATCACAAGAAATGAAGGACTTTTATTACACTCCATATGACTTATTGTTTGAGGATTATTTCATGCAAATGTTGACCGTGACTGCGCCTCAAATGGTTCATCCGCTTAGTCCAACTTTGGCATACTCTTTCCAACAGTTCGGCCGGTATATCACGAATAAATGCTTCAATGTTGTCTTACATTGCGTCCTCTCTACTCAAAACCATGGAACGTATTGTGGACACCATGATAAAGAGTAGAACATTCAGCGAACTGCTCAAATACAAACAGCATGCCTATATATATATATATGTCAAGGGAAGGTCGGTGGAGACTGCCCTGGACGAGGTTGTGCATAAGTTAGAAGAATCCTTCGAAGCCAAAACGTACACACTGGCGGTATACATTGACATCGAGGGGGCTTTTAACAATGTGCGGACCGACACAATGATCCAATCCTTATACCAGTGCCGGGTGGACCCGATCCTTAGAGACTGGATAAACCATATGCTAAGGAACAGGTGAATAAATTGTGTGTCCCATGACATAAATATAAGGGAGAAAGTGGTACAAGGCACGCCACAGGGGGGCGTTTTATCGCCGCTCCTATAGGTGATCACCATAAATGACCTATTACGGATGCTGACTGAGGAGGGATTTGAACCCGTCTGCTACGCAGATGATGTTATAATACTCCTTAGGGGTAAGGATCCGGACCAGCTATGCAGAAGGGTCGAAAGGATCTTGCATATGGCAAATGACTGGACTATGCCCAGAGGTCTCAATGTTAACCCAGAGAAGACTGAAATATGCCTGTCCACGAGGAAGACGAAGGTGGGCCAATTTAACGCACCACGTATCCTCAATAAGACGATTTCGATATCTGACAAGGTCAAATACCTGGTGTGATCTTGGACAGGAAACTGAATTGGAAGTGTCACATTCAGGAGCGTACTGAGAAGGCTCATAGATGTTGGGCACTATGTAGACGAGCCGTTGGCTTGAAATGGAGCCTGAATCCGAGGATAGTCCACTGACTTTACAGGAGCTTGATTAGACCAATATTTACTTACGCCTCAGTAGTTTGGTGGATTGCTATGGAGAAAAAGTGCAACATAAGGGCCATCCAATAGGTTCAGAGATTATATTGTCTTGGCATAGGCAAAGCGATGAGGACCACACCCACTAGGGCACTGGACTAGATATCCGACCCATACAGATTAAGTGTGAGGCATCCACTGCGGCTATGAGACTTAAGTCGGTGGGAGAATGGATTGGGGATGGGAGCAGCTTATGCCATCACGATAAAATCGAGGCGACGATAGAAAACCTGGAAGAAAGGGAAGAGGTTTTCGATAGAAAACCTGGAAGAAAGGGAAGATATTTCCAAAAGGAAACCTGGAAGAAAGGGAAGAGGTTTCCAATAGGAAACCTGGAAGAAAGGGCAGAGGTTTCCGATAGGAAACCTGGAAGATAGGGAAGAGGTTTCCGTAGGAAACCTGGAAGGAAGGGAAGAGGTTTCCGACCGGATACATGAAATGAACCTTGAAGTCGAGTGCGAGGCACAGCAGCCATCGGCACAGTCTTGGATTGACGGAACCCTAGAATTGTCATCTGGAAGATCATGTTGCACGGATGGATCAAAGCTAGAGGACAGAGTGGGCCTGGGGGTCTACATTGAGAACTCAGGGACTGAGATCTGTTTCAGACTGCCTGACCATAACACGGTCCTGCAAGCGGACATCCGGGCGATCACGGAATGCGTGAGGTGATGTAGTGGTAACGCAAGGACGTCGAGTGTTAAGATCCTTACGAACAGTTGTTGTTGTTGTAGTAGCAGTGTGTGGTACACTGAGGCGGCAGCCCTTGCCGATGAAGGAATTCATCGGGTCAATCCGGTACGTACAACCGGCTGCCATGGGATTGGTTGTTGTAGTACGAACAGTAAAATTGCCATGAGGGCAATAACAACCAGGACGGTAAGGTCACGAACAGTCTTGCAATGTAAGAAGGAGTTTAACGCCTTCTCTGACTATGGCAAAATTCGCATCATTTGGGTGCCGGGCCATTAACGGAGTAAGGGGAAATGAAAGGTCAGACGATTTTGCAGTGAAGGCCGGAGGACTACCATCAATAAACTTGGTTAACCCCGAAGCCTTTCGGGTCGACGAAGTCCGATTTAAGGGTGTGGGCCACAAATGCGCTTGTGACACTGTGGAACAGCCAAACGGTCAGTAGGACGCCGAAAATTCTATGAGGGAATCCAGATCGTTAGAAGACAAGGCTATTACTGAGAGGAAGTAAGAAGGAGTTCAGTATAGCTGTTGGTATCATAACGGGAAACATAGAATTTCGAGCTCACTTATGTAAAATCCGTGCGGCAAGTGATAGCATGTTGTTGTTGTTTTTGTAGCCACATTTTCATGTGGAGGTCGCCAAGCTCCTGTAGGTGAGTAAGCTCGTTCCGGTCCAAAGGACCAATCGCCGCGGGAACAGGTTGGCCATTGGTTATTTAAAGTCGCCATTATTTCGCTTTGTTATATCGAGCGTGATACTAAGTATTTTAAGCAAGAGCCGGTAACGCCCGACTTCTCACTGGCTCTGCGCTCGATAACGCCGATTGTCCGCTACTGCCGTTGCAGCTACTCCGTATGGAGCATTCCACTATCCGCAACCTGTGGACGCGCCCGGCAGCTCGGAGCTAAGCTTATCGTGACAGGAACGAACACCACACAGATCGGACCTCAATGTTCCAGTCTGTGTGGTGCTCTCAGCTATGCCGTGCTGTAATAGCATATGTTTGGCATGCGGGGAAGATGATGAGACATTGGAGCATTTCCTTACCAGACATAACCCTACTTAGGGGCGTAGCATGGAAACAATATCGAGGTTACTTTTTTTAGTATTTAGAGCGCACAACAAGCCGATTACAGGCTTAGGTGTATGTCAATAATGGCATGGGGCGGATTAACATGCGCATCCTCTTTTCAACCTAACCCAACCTTCTAGCTTTGGGAAAAATATAATAACGTAAATAGTTCACAATAAAATCAAACCTTTTCATTTTTCAAGTTTTTTGCCTGTTAGGGCGAAGATTGAATTTTACAATTTTTGTTTGTTTCTCTTTCGAGTCGAGTTCAATGATGGGAGATGCAAATGGAAAAGGAAAGCCAAAGATAGCAACACACACCAACCACTATGGGACACGTTTCGACTTTGGTTAGAAGACTTTTCAACCATATTAGGTGAGATGGCTTCAAGGGCCGTGCGTTGGTATGTTGTATTTGAATGGTATTAACAGCGAAAACGCATCTATGATACAATTACCACATTGACCACGATCGCCAAAGCTGTCTATTAGCTGTACTTTTTCCCAATGCATGTACATATACACTTCTTCCGTACTACACATGATTTTGTGCATCTGTTGGAAGTTGTATTGATGGCTTCGAACGCTAGACAACGGCAACAGCTCTCGCCGTTGCTCCGTGTGCCCAGGTTCGAATCCGGGCCGGGCTTTGGCGAATCTTTTAATTTTTCAAAAAAATAAATTATGAATTTTTTTTTAAAATTTAAAAATTGATAGTTGATTAATTAGTCTTAAGTTTTTGTGTTTTTTAATTACCTCATAATTACCATCCCAATTATTGTAGAGCACAATGTCCGGCACCCAGATGTGTTCGGATGGCACATATAGTTGTTCAACGCCTCCATATTCTTCGGGATCCCAACGTAACTTATAATCAAACCATCGCTGCAAATTCAAGTCATAAACGAGTAGAGTCAATAGATCTTTTATCAACTGAAGTGGCGTATGCTACGAACCTGTTTAACCCACAGATTGGTGGTCATCACTTGATTTCTAAGATTGACTTCAATCAGTTGGGAAAGTTTCAAACCTAGCCAAACGGTCAGGGTTTCTGTGTTATTGACCACGGGTCTAATCAGTCGATTGTAATTGCTCAATAGATCATCGTAAAGGCGCTTTGTATCGGGATTGGCTTCAAAACTCAGCGGTGCTGTAAAGGTAGAAAGCAGAAAATACCAGTGAATAGACGTTACATATGTATATGTTCCAAATCAGAATATATCTTAATATAGCCCCCACATAGACCGTTCTACTGATTTAAGGTCTTAGACCCACAAGATATCCGGAGTCGGCCTTTGTCTTAATTTAGCCCCCATACATTTACACATCCTCATGTACATGTACAAAAACCCATACCAGGGAAGAGTTATAAGATAGTGGAACCTCTGTTGAGTTTCTGGTTTTCTGTCCCAATTAGTTTAACATCGGTTAAAATTTTATTGTTGTATGAGTTCATATTCATCATACTCATATGCGTTTTCAAAACAATGCCATTTCACCCCCCACTCCAAAGTGGGGTTACATCTTTCTCCACCTGTAGCATTCTGAACACCACGATTGCCTGTTTACTTCTCCATTGCTTTGTTTTGACCATAAACAACGCAGGCTTGTTTGTAAACAAATACAACCGGCTGTCTACGGAAATGTCCATGCGCATGTCTTGGAATGACTCCGCTCTTCAAGTAAGGGTGTTGTTTTTCATTTCCATTTTCCCAACCATGACGGATACACAGCCATATATGGTGTGCAAAATTTTCTAATTTAAGCAAATACTTTAACTTACGCATGCAAAGAGTTCCGGAAATGCACAACCAAATGATTACAACCGAAAGTTTCGTCATTGTGTCCACTTTCAGCGTAGTGTGAGGGGGATCTTAGTAGAATGCTGTAAATCTTTTCTCAAAGATTTTACTTTTGTATAGTATAATTGCTTTTTTACATAATGCTGATTAAACAAAAAACGTCCCGATTTCTTAAGCGATGTTGGATGCTGCAGCTACGAGAGTAAAATCACTACTGAACACAAAAATTCCAAAGGATGCTGATGCTGGAGTGTAGCAGTAGCATCCCAATGGAATACAACCATGTACAAAGTTGGAAAGTCACTGTGTGCCTTAGGTAATTTTCCATCAGCGATGTTCACTAGATATTTATTTGAAAAAAAATACTTGATTCCCTCTTTTTTTATTACAGCTGAAATTATTTTTAATTATAAATGTGACTGAAAATTTTCCTTTTTTCAAATAAAACAAATAAATGGTTAGAAAATTTTTATAAGTGAATTCAAATTTGCCATAACATCACGAATAGGATCTTAGTCCAAGGCGGATTTAAAAAGATGATCTCACGCGAACAGCTGTTATCAGCCGGCCAGCTTTGACGGTATTAAGATGACAGTTTACAGTTGCATCTTCTTTCTCGCATATTCTCTGCTCATGTAGGCACACGTATACACACACTCATACATATTTGTTAACGTGTGTTGGCAATGTTGCTATGTTGCTGTAATAGCATTCGACTGTTTTCCTAGATCGCTATTTCATTTGGCACCACACCTAACTCATCGGTAGGATCCTTCAAACTGGACAAATGCCTTTTTCTTATCTGCGAATCAATGAAAAAGCATATCTTTTAGGCTGAAACTATGCAGAGTATTGCTGATCTAAAAAGGGACAATACTTTTAAGAGCATAGTTTCAGCCTATTTTTATACCCTCGACCATAGGATGGGGGTATACTAATTTCGTCATTCTGTTTGTAACTACTCGAAATATTCGTCTGAGACCCATAAAGTATATATATTCTTGATCGTTGCGACATTTTATGTCGATCTAGCCATGTCCGCCCGTCCGTCCGTCTGTCTGTCGAAAGCACGCTAACTTCCGAAGGATTAAAGCTAGCTGCTTGAAATTTTGCACAAATACTTCTTATTAGTGTAGGTCGGTTGGTATTGTAAATGGGCCATATCGGTCCATGTTATGATATAGCTGCCATATAAACCGATCTTGGGTCTTGATTTCTTGAGCTTCTAGAATGCGCAATTCGAATATCCGATTGGAATGAAATTTTGCACCACGTGTTTTGTTATGATATCCAACAACTGTGCCAAGTATGGTTCAAATCGGTTCATAACCTGATATAGCTGTCATATAAACCGATCTGGGATTTTGACTTCTTGAGCCTCTAGAGGTCGCAATTATTATCCGATTAGCCTGAAATTTTGTACGACGGATTCTCTCATGACCATCAACATACGTGTTTATTATGGTCTGAATCGGTCTATAGCCCGATATAGCTTCCGTATAAATCGATCTCTCTGTTTTACTTCTTGAGCCCCCAAAGGGCGCAATTCTTATTCGATTTGGCTGACATTTTACAAAGGTCTCCAACTGATAATTTAATTGTGGTTCAAACCGGACCATATCTTGATATCGATCTAATAGCAGAGCAAATCATTTCTTATATTCTATTTTGCCCAAGAAGAGATGCCGGGAAAAGAACTCGACAAATGCGATCCATGGTGGAGGGTATATAAGAATCGGCCCGGCCGAACTTAGCATGCTTTTATTTGTTGAGTAGTATTTAATTCCTGATTTATTTTTAAGCAAACTTTTGGGAATAGTTAATTTTGTAGTGTTTCAGTCATATATATATGATGGTATATCAGGTAAACTTTTTATACCCACCACCATAGGGTAGGGGGTATATTCATTTAGTCATTCCGTTTGCAACACGTCGAAATATCAATATCCGACCCTACAAAGTATATACATTTCGGATCGTCGTAAAATTCTAAGACGATTTAACGATTCCCGCGTGTCTGTCCGTCCGTTTGTTGTAGTCACTCTACACCCTTCAAAAATTGAGATATTGAGCTGAAATTTGGCGCAGATGCACCCTGGTTAAGTTCTTAAACGGGTCAAATCGGACCTTATTTGGATATAGCTGCTATATAGACCGATCTGCCAGAATAGACCCTGTTCCATGCCCATAAATGCTTTATTTAGTCTTGCTAGTCTTAGGCCTCTCGACATCTGACCCAAATATGATTCAGATCGGACTATATTTTGATAACGCTGCCATATAGACCGATCTGCCGGTTAAGGGTTAAAGGCCACAAAAGCTGCATTTATAACCCGATTTCGCTGAAATTTCAAACAGTGGGTTATTTTAAGTCTCCCGACATCTGACCTTAATATGGTTCAGATCGGATTATATTTAGATATAACTGCCGTATAGACCGATCTGCATATAAAGGGTCCGAAGCCCATAAAAGCTTTGTTTTTTACCCGATTTTGCTAAAATTTGAATAGGTGAGTTATTTTAGGCTTTCCAACATCTGACCCAAGTATGGTTCAGAGCGGACTATATTAAGATATAGCTGTTATATAGACCGATCTGCCAATAAGGGGTCTGAAGCCCATAAAAGCTTTGTTTTTTATCCGATTTCGTTGAAATATTAAACAGTGAGTAGTTTAAGGCTTCCCAACATCTGACCCAAATATGTTTCAGACCGAACTATATTTTGATAAAGCTGCCATATAAACCGATCTGATGTTTAAGGGTCTGGAACCCATAAAAACTGCAATTATTATCCGATTTCGTTGAAATTTGAATCAGAGAGTTATTTTAACCCTCCCGCCATTATACCCCAATATGGCTCAGATCGGACCATATTTAGATATAGCTGCCATATAGACCGATCTGCCGACAAAGGGTCTGAAGCTCATAAAAGCTTTATTTATTACCCGATTTCATTGAAATTTGAAATAGTGAGTTGTTTTAAGCCTTCCGACATTCGACCCAAATACGAGTCAGATCAGACTATTAAGATATAGCTGTCACATAGACCAATCTTCCAATTTAGGGTCTTAATCCCATAAAAATTAATATTTATTGTCTGAAAATGTGACTTGTAAATTAGTTCTCGGGACCTGAATAAAATATGATCGAGACCAGCCCCTATTAAGATATAACTCCGGATATAGTAGTGGAGTTATCATTTGTCAAGTTTTTTGCCTGTTAGGGCGAAGATCATTAAATTTTAAAATTTTTATTTGTTTCTCTTTCCAGACGAGCTCAATGATCGGAGATGCAAATGGAAAAGGAAAGCCAAAGATAGCAACACACACCAATCACTATGGGACGCGTTTCGTCTTAGGTTAGAAGACTTTTCAACCATATTAGGTGTGATGGCTTCAAGGGCCGTTCGTTGGAATGTTGTATTTGAATCGTATTAACAGCGAAAACGCAACTATCATACAAATACCACATTAACCACACTCGACAACTCTGTCTATTAGCTGTACTTTTTCCCAATGCATGTATACACTTCTTCCGTACTACACATGATTTGGAGCATCTGTTGGAAGTTGTGTTGATGGCTTCGAACGCTAAGACAACGGCATTGGCTCTCGCTGTTGCTCCGTGTGCATCTCCGATCATTGAGCTCGTCTCGAAAGAGTAACAAACAAAAATTGTAAAATGTAATGATCTTCGTACGTAGAGGTTAGAAACATAAGCTTGAAGCGCCGTAGAGGTAGTCGAGGGACTCCCCTAAGGTACACTCCCCGATCCAATTTAATCTCAACCTTTAATAAAAAAAATATTCTAAACCAGCACTCTCGTGCCATCATATTGCACACTGATTAATTGTGCCTAATTGCTACTTTAAGTCATTAGCCTGGAAAAAAAGCATTTTAATTGTTCACATATTTTTCATTTACAATTTATTTTATATGAGCTTTGACAGTTGTTCGCGTGAAATGCAGAATAGGGTGCCAACCCTTTTGGGGTTAAAATTTATGCTGGGTTTGCTAGCCGTTACTAGGCAACAAAGAAATGAATTCAACATGAATTTTGACATTCGACTTTAGTGTGGAAAGACACAATCGAAATGTCCTTTGCCTTTAAATATAATTATCCGCAAGTGGCACGGGATTCTGGATTCCATTTAAGAAATTATAAAGATGGACCTTTGGATTGGCGCTTGATAGGTAACATAGAAAATTTGTCCAATAAAAGACCAATTTACGTATTCGGTATGTTCGAGATAGGTACTGTTGAAATCGAGCGTGTTGTAAGGGATCAATGTTTGGAGCAAATAGACTCAGTGCTGGGGCATCTGGCGGAAGCTCCCCTGGGTTCCATTCTGGAAAATAAGGTTTTGGATGGTGGCATAGCAAAATATTTCATACTTTCGCAGTTTTCCATCCAATATCTCTTATTTTGTCGCAAATTTTTGGAAGAGACTGTCGAAGAGCTTAGGGAAAGTCACGGAGCTGCCCAAATGGAAGTGGCCAGCCTGAAGAGAGCCCTTTCCGAAGCCAACAATGAGATTATACAATTACATAAAAAAATTACGCAAATGGAGGCCATACATGAAGTCATCTACCCCTGCAGCCTGTGCACCAAGAACTTCGTAAGCAACGATGCCCTTAATCTACACATAACTCGGAAGCATGCAGTCAGTATGAAATCTGAGGGAAACGAAACACCATCTGCAAAGGACAAAGGAAATGACCTGACCCTAATAAACACCATAAAACTTGAACTGGAAATCAAGCACTTGAAGGAACGCTTGAACAATGCCGAAATGAAAATAAAAGACGGCCTGAAAGCCACCACCACTCCGCCAGCCACCAACAGAGACGATGGCAAGCAGACCGGAAAAAGTTCGCCAATGGTCAGCGTGGGAATACAAAGCAATTTGACCGAAGTCAAAGAACAGGATGATCAAACTGAAAAGCTTGCTACTCACGAATGTCAACATGCCAGTCAGATTGTCGACTTGCAAGATAAGCTTGAGGACCTGCATCAGTGGAAAGAGGAGCAAAAAATACAAAATTCAACATTTCTGGATGAAATTAACAAATTATTCAACAATGTCATGGAAAGCACTCAAGACTTGAGACAAAGGAAACTCGAAAGTGAAATCATGACGCCATCCCAATCCATGGAACACTTGGATGCTCTTTTGAGTAAAAAGGTAGAGGAAATTGGCGAGAGTACTGTGGCTAGACTTAGCGATGTGGTGTCTAGGCTGGAATCGAGTTATACACACAAACTGGAGGAGCTGCAAAGTACTTTGGCAAAAAGCTCAAATCAAAAAGTTCCAAGCACCAATCCAAGCACCGCCAAGACAACACCCGGTAACTTAATGCCAGAATTAAAAGCCACCGAAAAATCTATACAGGAAGTGAAACCGGTGGAGGAAGTAAAGACATTGCCGCAGGTCAAAGCTGTGCCAGAAGTAAAAACTGTGCAGGAAGCAAAGGACTCAAAACCAACAAAGAAAGATGTCAAATCAATAAAGCAAACGGAACCGACTTCAACTGACTCTTCTTCGGAGGAGGAGTCCAGCTTAGTAAGCAATCATACCTTTGTCAAACCCAAAACCACGGATATGGAAAAAAGTTTTGGACACACCACAGATGCATCCGAGGATAGTTTTGAATTGGACACCAAACCAAAGCATTCAAAAGAAATAGAAAGCCACCATAAGAGAATGGAAAAAAGTCAGACCACCAAGTAAGAACTTAATTTAATTCAAATGCGAATTGACTTTTGACTGAACCATATAATAGGTCACCGATTAAGCCGAAGCCTGTTACCAGAAATGGATCCAGGAAACTTGTGAATTCCCGTTTGGCTGAACTTGGGATTAGTTTGAAATCCACCCATCTTAGTCACACCTCCAAGAAGCTAATTTCGAACGAACTCAGTGAAAGGCGGCATAAATTGAAAGAGGTGAGTTGAAATGAACCGAGACCAAAACACCATAAGCAATGATTTTGCGTATTCTTTACAGAAACATCCCAACTTCTACATAACGAGAAATAAAATTAAGAAATTTGTTGATAAATTGTGCTCTTCAAAACTGCCAGACAATGCCCAGGCATTATTGAAGGCAACGCGACCCACCAATAAGCAGGAATTGGCTGCAAAACATTTGGAAGGGAGCTCATCTGAGGAAGAAGAACCATTGATGAGTGATCGCCGATATAAAACATCTACGTCCACGCCTGATTCACATGCAATGCATAATAAGCAGTTCAAGCAACGTCTAGAAAGTATTTTAGCATCACCCATTCGTAAACCGGATGAACATACTCGGGTTATAATACATGCTGCAGAATCTGAGCGCAGTGGACAAAAATATCCTATTCCCATCCCTATGCCACGCACAAAAAAGGTGATGTTTAATCAACCAGACAAGAAAACCAATGACATCTTCAGCGCCTCCGAGTCTGAAAGTGAAAATAATTTCAAATAAGAATCATCCTTGCTTCCCAAAAATGTTTTTACCCAAACACTATAGAAGTCATATCGTGAGAGATTTACTTGGCTTTATCTTTCTATGAAAATTGGAGGCAAATTTTGCATCTATTTTCCATTAATACTCGCTTTGTTTTGTAAAATAAAAAAAGAAGAAACGTGCATGGGTGCCTTAAAATGTGTAAGAATCCATATCATATAAGTTGAACCTGTTGTTTTTGTACAAGGTCTGCAATCAATTGATAGGGTATTATATGCTGAGAGCCCGCCGCCAAATCGACTTCCTCGTCATCAACACCGACGACCACAGCAGGTACTGTATAACGAAAAAACAGAAATTAGACCAAATATGAAATGTTCAACCAATAACCACCAACCAGAAACATTTGCTTTGATAAACACATGACTCATGAGGTTCGGTCTAACAATTCTCTGATCCGTCTCGGATCTTTGTGTATTGGGCATATACTGCAGGGCTATGTGTTGAAAGCATTCCTCCATATTGTCATGGTATTCCTGAGCGAACTTTGTTTCCTCGGGCGATAAACGTTTTTCCTCTGCACTCCTTGTGGCTTCCTCGTTGATAATGTGTTTCGTATATGTTTCGATCTTTTGCAGACGGCACCTCAAATAACTCGCCATAATATAGCGGATGCGTTCCAACTCCATTTGATGCACTATGTAACGAAAGTCGTTTTTGTCCAAGTCTTTCATGTTCTCCTCCATATGGGCCACCTGACCCATCATAAGCTCCAGCATATCGCTCTGATGCTGCAAGATGTCAGGAGCACACATTTCGTTAGTCCATGCGGTTTCTAAAAACTCCAGCACTTTTTGAGCTGTAATCTCTTCGCCATCATCGTCTTCTTCGTAGTCGTCGTCATCATTATTATGCAGAGGATCACTTGGTGCGGGATAGTCGTCGTCTTCCCCAGACATTTAGAAGGCAATTGGCAAAACTAAAACACACACACGCACACACAAAAAAACAAGAAAATAAGCGGGAAGATTTTTCAAAACATAACACAGGTGTTAAGTATAAACAAATGCTTCTTCTTCTTCATTAATACGTCAATCACAGATGTTGGGTAAGCCGCCTCATTCACGTGTTGTATTTCAATTTGGTCATCAACTAGGAACAATGGATCAAACAGAATTCCAAAACAACTATCGCATAATTGTTGAAAAGATTTTCAACAATTGGCAGAATTTACGCTTGGCCGTGGAACATGGAATGGGCGGACGCAATGGACATCAGGTACCGTCTACATGCATATTTAACTCATTCCACTGCTAACGACCAACCCTATTTCTTTCGCGCATAGATAGCCATTGATATCATGGACTATACCTATCAGTACTGCATTGGCAATGACAAAATTACTGAAGGTGAACTTCAAGACGTCATTGAAGAACTGATGGATCAAGAATTCGATACAATATGTGAGGATGGATCTGTCTCAGAGATATGCAGGCATTTGCTACGCTACAAAGAGATGAGCCTTCAAAGCAAATATGCGGAGATCGAGACTGAGTTGAGTAGGCTGCCACAAGGCAATGTTTGGCTGCGAAAAGATGTGAAAATCAACTATACCCCCATCGACGATTCATCGGAGGATGAAGGCTCTGATGAATCAACAGATGGAGACGACGGCATGGATGTCGATGAGCCTTCCTCCAGCAGCAAAAGGACAAGCAAAACAAAACAGGAAGACGAATTTGTTGAACCTGAACCTGGTTGGACCACCGTAAGAAGCAAAAGGAAATAGTATTAAGATATGGATGCCAATAAATCTCTCTAACTCGGAAACACATCAAATGGGTTTTTATTGCGACGAATGATTCTGTGCCAATACAATTATATAGAGCCGACGGCAATTAATGTTGCTAGTGTTGAAAAGTAGAATAATCTCTCACGGCTATGGGTTACTTAAATAAACTTTTATTTACTTCTGTCAAATCCATAAAACGTAAGGTTGCAATTTGTTCTGTAGGATCTGGAAAGCTATGACCATTTGCACAAAATTTGCAATTATCAATATCATTTGGTTTGCCCACATGGGTGTGAACATTTCCCACGTCTAGAATAGCTTGCACTTCTCTCCATGAGTAGACGGACTTTTTCGTTTTACCCTTTAATATTAATGGGACATCGACGACAGAGGACATCGCATCAATATCGGGTGTCAATGACATATTTATAGCGGGATATATGAAAAATGCGAAGAAGGCCAGTCCTACCAGAACCAACATTGGCAGAAGAACAGCGAAATACTTGTCCGGTAAATACGACAATCCAAATTGTTTGGTGGGAAGCAGAGCCCAGAGAACATAAAATATAAAAAGTGTGATTACTAAGAGATAGAACGAATAGCCGTACACCGCCCTATGCGGAGTTGGCGCTGGCGAGTGCTCCGGCATCAAAAGCTTTTAGAGTTTCGGAGCACAGTAGGAAATTCTCAAAAAATGACGTTATTGCAGTGCGTAGACTTTTCACTTGATCAGCCTCCAAATGCACCTCGAGAACACTTCCATTCAAAGTAAGTTCCTTTTTGACGAAATTCCTTTTCGGTTCTTGGTCCACCTTTAGAACTCTGAAGGCTATTTCAGCGTGTTTCGCCGAGTCGAATGGAATCTTTAACGTTCTAATTGGGGCAAAAAAAAAGAGTCAAGTTGTCAATAAACACTCAAAGCTAAGAATTTTATAGACCTACGCTTCCGTTTTATTCTCCGGTGACGAATTTCCCAAAGGCATTTTATAGATGTGTTGTGTTGTGCTGATGGGCCAAATCAAAGAGGAATAACAACACGAGCAAAAGCTGTCATCTGTTGAACAGCTGACTGCCGTCAAGAAAGAGTTACCCAGCAAAACTAGCCATTTATCACATTTTTAGTTATAGGCAGCGTTACCGTTGTGCGACTAAAGGCGTTATTCGATTTTCGCGATATTATTCCCCGATTACGCTTTTTAGATAATAGATTTTAAAGTAAAAAAACTTGGGGATTCCATTCAGTAGCATATTCCCCCATTACTTATGTTAAAATGTTACTAAAATTGTGATTTTATCATTGTTGTTTGTTTAGATTCCCAAAAAAGAAAAACGAATATATTCGTTCAGCTTGATGACAAGATGGCGGGTTGCACCATAGGATTAGTGGTTGTTGTTCAAATGAGACCACCTTTGTTTCGCCATGCGTTGAAAACCTTTTTTTCGATTACTTTTCTGAAACATTACGAAATTAACAATGATAAACAAAAATTGTACTATAAGTATTGAGGGTATGTCCCACTGGATGAAATCAGAAAGTATTTTGCTTTAAAACCTGTTATCTAAAAAAGTAATCGGCAAAAAATATCGCGAAAAGCGAATATAACACCGGCCAGTCAAATCAGTTTTTGCTATCTTTTGAAATTTACACTTTTCACAAAATGTGCTACTTTCTCTGCAAAAATGCAACTTATATACAATTTGCAGAAAATTATTTTTTATTGAGGGTAGAAAATCCTATAGCGCTTCAGTCTCGTGGTTTTTTTTTTCTTTATTTTCCATTAGAATTTCGAGATATCTGTATCCGCTCACTGTTTCTGTGTTTCCTGTCTCTGAGAACAGCCAGATGTTTACTCACATGAATTTCTAATTGGAGCAACTTCTTCGATTCATTCAAATCCCAGTCAACGTAGACGGTTTATTTCTCAATTTTTTTAAAGGTGAGCTCATTATTCAAATGTTTGCGAAAAATTGACTTCTCTTAATCCAATTTTAGCGTTTCTAAAAGTCACGATCGCCCGACTACCTTAGTTAGTGGTTTATTCTTTTGTAGATCCTTAAATAGTCATTGCGAGACTATTTTTGAAAACACTCCTTTTTTGGTGCGACTTCTTTAAGAATAATCAACTTTTTCAGAATTATCAATGGTGACCCAAGTTATAGGGGTTCTATAAGGGGCTGAACGTGGTTCTTTAAGAATATCAGTGTTAGACGTGAATAAGAAAACTTAATAAAATTTATATACATCCCTTATATACAAGATAGAAATTCAATCGAAAGCGCACTTGTTCACGTATGCGGTAATTTGGCCCCTGAATTATTTGCGAAATGTTCGCCCTTTTCCCGGTTTTCGAAGGCTTCAATCGTAAGCGGTCGAAGGTGAATTGTACATTTTGTGATGTTATACAACTTATTTGCCTTCGACAGTTTGGTAACAACTGGATGCTGATAACAAAATAGTATTAAAGTAGGCTCCATACTCATTCTACAAACAAGCGTAATGTATTTTAGGGACAATTGACTTATATATCTATCGTTTTTGTCAAATTTGATAGCAATATGTAAAAGATTTTTCGTCTTTGACCACAATACATTTTGTAAACAAAATGTCTAAATTCGAATACGCCTTCGAAACCCGGAATTTTGACTACATCTGTATTATGTAACAAAAACATTTTGTTGTCTTAAACGCACAACTACCGATAAATGTACGGTTTCTTTTTTCCGTATGGTATCAATGATAAGAACACAAAACGACAACAAAACTTATATTTTTCTAACATAGTTAGAAGTTTATTCCATATTACAGGATATTTTCATTCTTCTTCTTCCTTGCGATGGGACTTCTTTTCAGTGCGACTTGATGACGTCGCAGTTGTTGTACTAGACTTTTTGGAACGTTCGCGATCTTTCTCACGAGATTTGGAGCGTCGACGGGATTTCTCTCTGCTTCTTGAGCGTTCACGCCGGGATCTTTAAAATATATTATTGCAATGAGTAAAAACACTAAGGAGATATTCACATATTCACCTTTCACGATCTCGGTCACGATCACGTCTTCTTCTTTCGCGTTCTTCGTCGGAACGTTCAGTAGTTTCCTTTTAACAAACACAATTTCGGTTAGGAAAAATACATAGACTTGGCATTAATTTTGTCATTTTAAAACTTACCCCTTCCTTTTCGCTTCGATCTCTGTCTCTTTCTCGATCCCTTTTTTCGCGGTCCTTATCCCTTTCCTTTTCACGAGATTTGGATCGACGTCGTGATTTTTCTCGACTTCGCGACCGCTCTCTTCGTGATCTGGAAATACGGTATTTAGTAATTGCTCCTTGAGCATTGTCCTAACATACATACCTTTCTCTATCTCTGTCCCTATCCCGTTCACGCTCCCATTCTCTTTCGCGCCGCCTCCTTTCCCTTTCGTCATCCATTCTATCTGAAGGTGGCCCATTGGGACCCATCATTCTAGGTGGGCCCATTGGCATGCGCATTGGAGGACCACCAGGTCCCATCATCATGCCCATGGGTGGGGGTACCATACCAATATTAGGAGGAGGCATATTACCCATCGCTTGTTGAGGATGCGGGTGTCGCATTTGAGGCGGTGGCCCTGACATCTGTGGCGGGGGTATGCCCATTTGATTTGGCATCATGCCTGGAGGACCCGATATTTGTGGTGATGGAGAAGGATTCGGCCCAGGCGTCAATTCTTTTATACCAGTTGGAACCCAATTGGGATTTTCTCTACCCCATTGTGAATCCTGCGTGGGCTCATATCCATAATCAAAAGGTTCTGGCTCATGGAAAAATGCTTCTTCAGCACCACCTGGACCTCCGAAATTTGGTGGCATTTGTCCCGGTCGAGAATATTCTCTACATTCAGCAGTCATAACCTGTATGGCATTTTCCTTAGCACCTGGTATGGGCAAAATAGGTCTTGGTCCTCTAGGCATGCCAAATCTAGGGGGTGGGCCCTGGTGGGATCCCGGTGGTGGCATCATGCCCGGAGGAGGCATCATTTGTTCGCCCATATGGCCTGGAGGCGTATGACCCGGCGGCATCAAACCCATTGGCTGGCCCATGGACGCATTGCCATCTCCAATCTTTTCGCCTGGCGGATTCAGATTCTGTGTCAAACTCGCCAAACCAACACCACTCTCAACAACACGAAATCTTTTCTGACGTTCGCAATAAGCCCGCCAGGTCTCCTCATTAAAGCCATAGTTGAAGTAATCCGTTATATCTGCACCAGGTTTTCG
Organism: Stomoxys calcitrans; assembly: GCF_963082655.1. Taxonomy (NCBI): domain Eukaryota; kingdom Metazoa; phylum Arthropoda; class Insecta; order Diptera; family Muscidae; genus Stomoxys; species Stomoxys calcitrans. The sequence goes on along the minus strand of NC_081553.1, from coordinate 236,709,344 downwards.
CCATGGTTTATCTTCCAATGAGTCAATACTAAACTCATGCGCTGCGACACCGTTTATAGAACCAACCCCCTCAAAATCCTCTATGGAAAACTTCCCTACTTGGGCGGCTGTTTTTGCTTTCTCCTGGCCACTAGCAGTAGCTAATAAATTTGAACGTTGCTTGATATTGTACGTACTGGGGGCTGCTTTAATATCTCCAATAACAACATTTATGTCGTCGTCCGAGTCATCGTCGTCGTCATCATCAGGATCTTGTTCCGAATCATCTCCAGTTCTACTTTCGCCCTGCTCCCCTGGCTCATTCTCAGTTGTATCAGCAGTATCGTTCTCTTCCTCTTCCATTTCATGTGCCGGATCTTCAAATTCCACCAGCTCCTCAGCATCGCCGGCAGGTTCGTCATCTTTGTTTTGTATACTGTTGACATCATCTCCTTGTGTGACTGCCGCGAGGGCTTCGTTTTCCGCTTTTTCCGACAACTGCAATTGCTCTTTCTCTAACCCGGTGTCTTCATCGGCACCCCCCTCTTCATTTGTTGTGGAATCTGGATTCGATGTACCGTACAACCAACTGTCTTCGTTCGCATCGTCTGCCATTGGCTAAAAAAATTCCGACTTTTTTTATATCTTACTTCCTAAAATATAATAAAATTAAACACACACTTTAGAAATCTGTAAATCAACTTTGAGCTAATCGATTACTCGACTGTTTTGTGAAAAACTCGAAGTCGACTTCTAGTGGTTGAAATAATCGATAATGTTATCGAGACCTCGACTCATGGTACAATAAAAAAAGAAGTATTGTCACTAGCACAACAAAAAAACCCCCAACTAAACTACCTTAGGTGATATCAAAAATGTATACGAATTTTCGTCTTCAACGACCATAATACCAATTTGTAAAAATTTCTACATTCGACTACGCCATCGCTAACCAGAATAAGGGGGAATATATTTTTTCGCAAATAAATAAAGAAAAACGAACCATTAAAAACAATAAAACAAACAAAAATAATGTCGGTAATACAATAGTTTCAAATGTTGCCATTATAATAATGTTTTGCCATTTTCCTCACTATAAGCGGTGTATTACTTTTCCTCGTTTCGCCGACGTTTTTTTATGTGGAAATTGACAGCATTCCGTTCGAGAAGCTGGTAGTGTGTGTGTTACTGCACTCAAAAATATGTGCAAATTTGCACAAATTGTTGTTGAAAGTCGTGAGAGCGAACAAAATTTTGAGTTTGGTTTTTTCGAGCAGAAATTTGCTGCATTGAGCAGCTGTTTTATGAAAACCAGTTGTTTTATAAATAACAATGAGAATAAAAGGCTGTACTTACTTTGAAAATGAGCTTGTTGCAAAGAACATACACGAGTAAATACAATGAAAATTGAGAGAACAGAGAATTTTAAGAGTACTGAGAATGAACAATGAAAGTGATTTTGTAAGTTTTCAATCGGTTGTGGACATTTTTTGCTTTTACACATTAATTTATTTTAACAAAACACTTAAATTTGTTGTTAGCTTCTTTTTCGGTTTCTCCACTGGTTTCGGGGATGTACGAGTTTTAATTTTGGCCAAAATTGGCGTCGTATTTTGCAATTTATGAATGTGTTTGTGGTTCGATTTTCAATTTTATGCATGGTTTGGACCAAGACAAACTTACCCAGGTAGTGTACACAAACAGCTGAGTAAAAATTTTTATCGCGGAGTACACTATCTGGCAACGAGATTTCATAACGTTCGGCTGTGTGTGTGCTTTATATTGGGTTGCCCAAAAAGTAATTGCGGATTTTTTAAAAGGAAGTAAATGCATTTTTAATAAAACTTAGAATGAACTTTAATCAAATATACTTTTTTTTCTAAAGCAAGCTAAAAGTAACAGCTGATAACTTAGAAAGAAGAATGCAATTACAGAGTCACAAGCTGTGAAAAAATTTGTCAACGCCGACTATATGAAAAATCCGCAATTACTTTTTGGGCAACCCAATAGTAAAGAACTACAGCACACTCAGAGTTGCACTAATCACTGATTTTGACAGAAAGTTGCACTCGATTTTTCGTTTTACTATTTTTTCTTTTTTTTTATTAAAAAAACGTATTTTAGATGCGTTTTAAGTGAAATATGAATAAGATGTCTCGACTTAAAAGGTTGCTGTATGTACTTCAAAATAGCCAATTTTTTATTCTAAAATCAGAAACATCCCTCGAGTTTAAATATTCCAAAGTCCAGATCCCCCCAATTTGGCATATGTACTTTTTTTACTCCATATGCCCATAAACCCACGCAAAACAATATTTATAGCCTTCACAACAAATGTACTAAAAAATGCCGATTTTGGAACCATCTTTACCCGAAAGGGGTATTTTGGGGATTTTTGTGAAATAATTCGGGCAGAATTTATTAAGTTTTTTATGGACATTTTGATTTGCAAAATTCAAAAACAATGTCTTTATTCGTTTTCTTAAGAGTTTTTCGAGCACTATCCAACAAAAAAAGAATTTTGAAAATCGGACCACATAGAGAGAGACCATCTTTTTCATATTTTACAATACAATATCATGTGCGAGTTTTTGCCTGCAGCAATTTACCTATCTAAAAAACGAATTTTTGCCTATTTTCAAGGCAGATTTGAAAAAGGTGGTCTCATGCGAACAGCTGATAACAGGCGACCAGGTTTGACGGTATTAAGTTGAAAAATTTTTGTGTGCATTCTCTTTGTTGTTATATTCTTTCCGGCTTCTTCTCTGCTCATGTACGCACACGTATACACAAACTCAAACAAATTTCTTTGTGTGTGTTGGCAAAACGTCGATCAGCTTGATGACAACCTCTAGCTTTGACCCATCCGTGTAACATGATCTTCCAGATGGCAATACTAGGGTTCCGTCAATCCAAGACTGTGCCTCTGGCAGCAGTGCCTCGCACTCGACTTCAAGGTTCATCTCAGGTATCCGATCGGAAACCTCTCCCCTTCCTTCTAGGTTTGCTATCGTCGCCTCGATTATACCACGATGGTATGAGCTGCTCCCATCCTCAATCCATTCTCCCATCGCCTTATGTGACGTAGCCTCAGTGGCTGCGTCACACTTAATCTGTGTGCCAATGGATCATATATCTAGAATAGTCTCCAGTGCCCTAGTGGGCGTGGTCCTCATCGCTCCGCATATGCCAAGACAACATATTCTCTGAACCGGTTGTATGGCCCTTCTGTTGCACTTTTTCTCCATAGCAGTCCACCAAACTACTGAGGCTAAGTAAGTATTGGCCTAATCACGCTCCTGTAGCGCCAGTGGACTATCCTCGGATTCAGGCCCCATTTCGAGCTTACAGTCCGTCTACACAGTGCCCAAAATCTGAGAGCCTTCTCAGTACGCTCCTGAATGTGACACTTCCAATTCAGTTTCCTGTCCAAGATCACACCTAAGTATTTAACCTTGTCAGACATCGAAATCGTCTTTTTGGGGAAACGAAAGCACTACTTACTACTCAATCTGGTTAGCCCCGAGGGAAGCGCCATCTCAACTCTATTAAAATTAGCTTTTAGATGAAGAAGCTGTATCGGAATATAGCCCGATCTGTACTAAAATCGGGGTTTAACACAATCCTAAACCATGAAATGGGAGATTGGTCAATATGGTAGCTATATCTAAACATAGTTCGATTTACACCATATTCAGGTTGTGTAGGGATCTAAACTAACTAATTTGCCAAAATTCAGCGAAATCTAGAAATAAATACGCCTTTTATGGCCCCTAGACCTTAAATCGGGAGATCGATATATTTGAAATTTATATCAAAATATAGACCGATTTGGACCGTATTTGATAGGGATGTTCAAGGGCCTAATACAGCTCACTGAATTTCAGAGAAATTGGATAAAGAATGGGCGTTTAAGGGTCACAAGACATTAAATCGGGAGATCGGTATGTATGACAGCTATATACAAATATAGGCTAATCTAGTCCATACTTGGTATGAAAGTCGATAGGCCTAACGCAACTCATTGCGCCAAATTTGTACGAAATCGGGAAATAAATGCGCTTTTTATGGGCCCAATACCTCAAATAGGAGCTATATCAAGATATAGTCCGATATAGCTCATCTTTTGAAGCTAATCTGCCTAAGGACAAAAAAATAATCTGTGCAAAGTTTTAGCTTAATATCTCAATTTTTTAAAACTGTAGAGTGATTTCAACAGACATACGGACGGATATGGCTTGACGATCAAGCCGTTGCTTGGTGTTTACGCATGTAAACCAGGTTTTATCTCACTTTTGGTGACCTTTTATTAAGGGACTAATACAAAACATGATTCATTTGCGCAAAGCTATGTGGCGTTGAATTTTTTCGATAACAACAATTATCATTTGTCAATTTTATTTTCGGAGAATGCATGGTGTCGTGAACCTATGTTTCTACACGAGTGTGTGTGTGTGTGTGTCACTGTTCAAATAATAATGCCCTATTTGCTGTCTTTTGAACGGCATTTCCCTTTGTGTCATAACAATTATAGTTATAAAAATTAATTGAATGAAAGAAAGATAAGTGATTTAGTCGGTCATCAAACACCACATACTGCCCCCATGTGCCGTGCATCAGTACGTGTGAGAGAAGGTTATAAAGGGACTCTTTGTCTATTATCGAAAATGCCTTCTTAGCTTTAAGGTGACACTTTTAATTTCATCTAATAATTATGACTTACTTCAGAGTGGGCAACCTTTAGGTTGCATTTGATTATACCTTCCAATTGGGTCTACATATTAAATGATATGGGCCAATAAATCCAAAGCAAACATTTTTATGTGATACATATTTATAAAGCGAATCGTTATCTACGAAATTTTAAAAATTTAATTATGCCGAAAGCGCCTTGCAGAGAACAGAACTGACAGTGGGCATTGCTTGCCTCTACGATAAATAGAATATAATATTCGTTGAATTTTCATTATTTTTTCATCTGCTTTATCTTTATTGATGCACGAAAACACCCTTATTGATATCAATTTTGGTAAGCGAAACTATTTTACTCGATATACATAGATAACCCCCGAAAAAATAGCCTCCGATAACGGACTGGAGCTTAAATAACAAAATTTTAATAAAAATCCCAGTTTGGATGATAGCGCGACTGTAGCCTAAGAATTCACATATGTTTAGAATGAAAAATCGATTTTTACACTTTTTAGCACCAAAGTACACAGTAGTAACATATGAAGGTACATGTCTAGTACAATATAACTTGCGATTTGGGGAAAACATTCACATTGTTGTGCGCACTTTTAACAAGGTACCTGTTTGTAATAGGAGATGTCGACACATTTTAATGGCAAATCTGCAATTTATAGGGCGGACCTCTTTTTTGGGGAAAAATACCCCCTTAGGGAGAAGTGACCTAAGCTAGGCAATATGGGTATCAAATGAAAGGTACGAAGGATTACGATAGGTATGCAAAAAAATTAAGCACTAAAAAATAAAAATAAAACTAGTAAAATTGCATTAAATTCGGCCGGACCGAACTTTGGATTCCCACCACCTCGGGTATATATGTAAACCACCACTGATGTCGAAAAGCCTAACATTAGTCACTGTCAAATTTCAGCGAAATCGGACAATAAATGCGCCTTTTATGGGCCCAAAACCTTATATCGAGAGATCGGTCTATATGGCAGCTATATCCAAATCGGAACCGATCTGAGCCAAATTGAAGAAGAATGTTGAAGGGCCTAACACAACTCACTGTCCGAAAATTTTGGCAAAATGGGACAATAAATGCGACTTTTATGGGCCAAGACCTTAAATCGAGAGATCGGTCTATATGGCAGCTATATCCAAATTTTGACCAATCTAGACCATATTGCAAGAAGATATCGAGGGGCTAACACAACTCACTGTCCCAAATTTCAGCGAAATCGGACAATAAATGCGCCTAATATGGGCCCAAAACCTTATATCGAGAGATCGGTCTATATGGCCCCTATATCCAAATCTGGACCGATCTATGCCAAATTGAAGAAGAATGTCCAAGGGCCTAAATCGGACAATAAATGCGTCTTTTATGGGCCCAAAATCTTATATCAAGAGATCGGTCTATATGGCAGCTATATCCAAATCTGGACCGATTCACTGTCCCAAATTTTCGACAAATCGGACAATAAATGCGCCTTTAATGGGTCTAAGACCCTAAATCGGGGGATCGGTCTATATGGCGGCTACGTCAAGATATAGTCCGATATAGCCCATCTTCGAACTTAACCTGCTTATGGACAAAAAAAGAATCTTTGCAAAGTTTCAGCTCAATATCTCTATTTTTTAAGACTGCAGCGTGATTTCAACAGACAGACGGACGGACATGGCTGGATCGTCTTAGATTTTTACGCTGATCAAGAATATATATACTTTATAGGGTCGGAAATATCCATTTCGATGTGTTGTAAACGGAATGACAAAATGAATATACCCCTATCCTTCGGTGGTGGGTATAAAAACTGCGCGACATTGGTTTTTCCCTCCTAATGTTGACAACATTTGTGAGATACTATGCTTAAAACTTGAATCGGATTGCGCTCAATTATATGTGAGACTTAAGGCTGGTGCTATATTCGTTTTCCACAGCTTAAAACACACATTTAATACTTTTATGAAGATTCTTTCATAAGTAATGAGAGAATGTCCTACTGAATGAAATCAGCAAGTTTTTTCCTTCATAATCTATTATCTAAAAAAAGTAATCACGGAAAAATGTCGCGAAAAACCAGCCATTAGCGTAGAAATACGCCTATTGACGCGATTGACTGAGTATCTGGGGGAGCCACCAAGGCGAAACAATTAATGGTGTTTTCATTTACACAACCTCAAATCATATGGTGCAATCCGCCACCTTGCCATCAAGCTGATCGAGGTTTTGCCAACGAACACAAAGAAATTTGTGTGCGTGTGTGTATACGTGTGCGTACATGAGCTGAGAATATGCGAGAGAGAAGATGACAACAAAGAGAATGCAAACAAAGATCCAGATCTTTATACCGTCAAACCTGGCCGGCTGTTAGGGTGAGACCACCTTTTTAAACCCACCTTGGGGAGCCACCCAAAAAGCCCGCAAAACTGATATATAAACCGATTGGTGCAATATGGGACTCCGATATCGAAATTTTGTTACTAAGTTTCCGCTCTACCTACAAAAACCCCAAAACAAAGAGTAGACCGATGTTGTAAGATTGATTAATCCAGGAAGGGGCCTATTGATCATTAAAACTGTATCGCAAGTGATATTTGAAAGGCATGCATTTAAAAGTCGATAGCAAATACAACGAACAAATAAAGTAACGTAAATCCGACTTGATATGATTTTTTAAAAAGCTCCTTAAGAATGTAACGAAGCACACCGGCTCAATCAGTTTTTCATAAAAATGAAATATAAATAAATGCTTGTAATTTTACTTTTCTGAGAATTCCGAGAAATACCCGAATATCTCTTAATTGATATATCCATAACATGCATGCTTTTCATGCAGAAACTTTTAAACAAAACTCAAGCATAACTATTGAATGTCGCTCATATAAAATTCTCTTGGATACCAAAATCTACTGGCCATTCAAAAAGCAAATAACAAAACAGTTCTTTAGTAGACAACGTATATTTTTGTCGCACACTGTTGTAGTATCAGCTGTGTATATCATCCCTGTTATCAACTGCCGCCGGCGTAGCTAAATGTGTTCGGTATTTAGTTTTCCATATAAAAACCGGCATTCCTCGTCCAGAGCTTATTGTATTCTCAGTCGTTGAGTCGTTGAGCTGCACCAGTGCCCATCAGCCGTAACTTCACAAGTCAAGTTCTAAAGTAGAGTATTATTTAAAATTTAAAAAAAATGGCCTGCTGGGAAGGAAAGAAATACAAATTGGACTCGAGTGAAAACTTTGATGAGTACATGAAGGAATTGGGTGAGTCAATGCAAGAAAGCACAACATCCTTATAATACCACACCTTAACACGCCAGTGAAAAATGGGGGAAAACATGTGAAAAGTTGCGAAAATGTATATACACACACACATACATACACATTTCACACATATCAAATAAATGGTGCAAAAACGAAAAAGAAAAAAAAATCACAATGTACAGCAATTCTCCTGTGTTTCGGTAACAACAACAACAACAAGTATATACCGGCTTTTCGGCAAAAACAGGTTTATGCCATCATGTACATGCTTCCTTTAGTTTTTACATTCACACAACTTTACAATTGTTTGTCCGTTACCGCTATATATTCAGTTAGTTAATTAGTTTGGGGGTTTTCGAAGAAGAGAAAGAATTGTGACACCATTATTTTTTTTTCTGGTCCACTGCCAAAAAGTTTGAAAAAATGGTTCTAGTCACCCATGACAGACAGCCAAACATAGATAGAAGTTGGATAATAATACGACGCATAGATGCTATTAAGAACTGTCCAAAGTCCATGAGATAATGTGTAATTACCGCCAATCCAAAGTATCCATCATAAAAGCGAAATCACATTTCTAGAGTGCATTTTTATTCGGCCATATTTTGTGATAATACTTCTGCGCTATACCTCCCTGTTCGCCTGCTTAATCTTTAATTGTGGAAAAGCAGCAAACTGTCGCGACTTTATTATTGGAAATGTTCGGACTTTGGAATGCACATTTCATATAATAGGCTGAAAGACTTGCAATTTCCTTCTAGTGTTGCTTCTGAGACTTGCCTACCCGGCCTACATCGGCCAAAGGCCACACTCGGCAACCTAACCATATGGATATTGTATATAAGAACAGTGCGATAAGTGGGTAAATTTGAATTTCTTCCGAATTTCCAGCAAATTTAATATAAAGGTTTTCTTTAATTTTTGTCTGATTTAAACACCCCACCACCACCACTACGATGACGTGTATTAAGTGATTAGTTCTATTTTGTGTGATATCAAAATTTGTGCACACACATTATTACCGAAAGCACAAATGCATTGCATATATAAGGTATACACTTGCAGAGTCAGCTCGTTGCTTTCTTATCTAAATTTTGGCAACTTTGACACTTCGCCACCAAAACGGCAATATTATCTTCACGCCCTATCAAACGCTGTTATATACTAATAAACTTTTGAATCATACAACATGTACCTTGTTGCTTGCAGGCCAAATGAACTCTGAACACACATAGGTATCTGCCTGCAAACGATGTACATACGTACGTACGTGTGAACATTGGATGGCTATCATCAGAGATAGGGCAGGGACAATGTGTTATTGGGGTGATGTCTCATTAAATACAGTCTCGAAATTCTATAAATCAATTAAAGTCAATTGAGCTTTTCTTTTCGATCTTAATTAAATTGGTTTCAGTTCCATTTATCATAAACATTTTCCCACCTTTGTCGCGTTCTTTTTTTCTGTCCAGCACTATTGTACATGGGCCATCATCATGCGATAATTTCCCCTTGTGTGTATGGAGTGCATGGTACGCTGTAACCGGCACTTTTAAGAATCGCATACACGCACACACACAGTCTCACACCAGAGTGCGCGCACACATATTTGCGATATGATGGGCGGGAGATCATTCTTAATTTGTTTAAGTTTAATAAATTGATGACAACCGGTCATAAGAATCTCTATACAGCTCCACTTGTGAATTCTTCAAATAATTCTGCTGCCGTACGGGCGGAGGGATCATGCATGCATGCATAAGAGGTTACACTACAACACACCACCACTATAATCATAACGACCGAGACCACACCACCAATGTTAAGTATATCAACTGTACTTTCCTCTCCTTTTTTAATGACAATATCGTATTCCCGACTGCAATAACAATAACAACAACAACCACAGCAAGAAAAAAAATCTTTTCGACTCATTTGACAATATCGAAACGAAGTAAACCACATGCACAGTTGTTGGAAGAGTAACTTATTAGGTTTCATAACGAACATGTCTCTGGAATATGGATTAAATTAATTTAAATGAAAACCTTTGCCGTCGTAGTAACCAAGCCAAGCCGCTTTTGGCAATTAAAACAAATAAGGAATTATTGTCCGAGTACTTGGCTATCAATTGCATTTCTAGCATTGAACATCTTCTTGATTTCCAGGCGAGTTTCATAACTCGATTGCAGTTAAGCGCTGTGATTGCCGCCCCCATCGTCACATATGGGGGAGTAACTATCGCCCATAATTGTGCTTCACCCACCTACAAGTAAAGAAAATTCTTTTTTTTTTCGTATGAATTATTGAAGAATGACAATTTAGTCAATACATATTTTTATGGAAATTTGATTTCAGCAATGGGGCAGTGTTGTTGTAATGTGAAAATGTGCTGTGCTGTTGCTTTGTTGTTGTGAAGTTTTTTTTTTTTTATTTATTGGCAACTTTTATAACCTGTTGACATATGAACAAAAGTAAAAAAAAACTTTCAATTTACCCAAAGCTGAACTGTAGACGATCCCTATTATTAGTGGCTGTTCTCTTTTGGTCTAATAAAGCTTAAAACAAAAAATGTTAAATTTTTTTTGTTTTGAAAAATATTTCATTTTTTTGCTATTGTATTTAGATAAACCGATTTTAAAGGTTAAGGTTGTGTAAGAGTTTAGGACATTTAAAAAAGCTTTTGAAAAAGTAATGGTTGATTTAACGTTTGGTAACGGTTATTGAATTTGAGTATATTTTATTCAACTATTGTTTGGGAAAAAAAAACTAATTTCAAAAAATTAACATAATTTCCAATATATCTTTGGAGCCAATTTAATATTGTACAGTACCGAAATTCATACCATTCGGTAAAAAAGTTCAATCCAGTCTTCAAAAATTTTCATTTCTTTGTTTTTCCAAGAGTTAAAGGGAAATTGAAATCAAGGGCCTGTGCGATTAATGACATTTATTGTTTCAGCCAGCCCAAGGCGTATTTAACAGGTGGCCGCATCAACCCAGCTGAGAGAATTTGATATGTCAACACATTTTTGAATTCGCCGTACAAAAATATAACCTTCAAAATAAATATTTTATATATTGTGTTTGCTGCTGGTATGGGTTTTAAACTTAGGGTATATAATGGCACGCGTCTAGCAAACTCATTCAATATCAGTTTCACTTAGGGAACTTTTGTCTATTGTGTCGCCCCCGAAAAATACAATAAACACAGAAGAACACTGATAAAATATACGTCAGTGCAATGCTAGACATTAAAATAAAGAATATTAGGAGCCAACAAGGATGACAAAAAGGCCAGGCCAGGTAGAAGCTGTATAAGCTCCCTCCATTATGCAATTTAAAGCTGTAGTAGCCCAAAATGGCAAAAGCCCTATTGCATGAAGACAATTTAGGCAGGAAAATTGGTGTTTGTTTAGCCATAATCCTTCGTCTACTCTCGCAATTTCAGGGCAGTCTCACAATAGGTGCACAACCGTCTGTGACTCCTCCTTATCTCCACAATTCAAGCTTAAGTCCGTTATGTGACTAGCGTAAGGTCAAAGTCATGACATTGAATGACGTTTCATGACTTTTCATGACATTGAATCATGAGAGCTGCAGCTCCATCTATGAGAGGTACTCTGAACATACCATTATGACAAGCCACACACCAAGTTTAACTGCTCTTTTCAAATGACCTGAAAATCCGACAGGTATCCAAGAGCCAAAAAGGGGGTACACAACCCCTTCTTGTGGTGATTTAGCTCCTTCTTTGCTTGGTAGCTATTTACGGCTACAATAACCTTATGGAAACTATTTAAACCTGCCATCTTGGTAGTTTTGTGGATTGAGTGGAGGTGGCGATCCTCGACAGGCTCCTGTAGGTGAACAAGCTCATTCCGGTCCAAAGGACCGATGGCCGCGGCAACAGCGTGGTCATTGGTTATTTAAAGGCGCCAATGTCCCGCCCTGTCATATCCAACTTCATAGGCATTCAGTATTTATCCAAGAGTCTGTGCGGCCCGTCCTCTCCCTGAGACTCCCCGCTCGAACCACTGATTATATGCGACTACCGTTGCAACAAAACTTACCCCTCGGTTTTGTGGGTTTTGTTTGCAGAGTTGCATGTTTAATGCGTTTTTAGTGTACGCGCATGGTATGTAACTCCACCTTAAAAGCTTTCTCAATTTTTAAGCAAAAAAATAAAATAACATTTTTAATTTTAAAAATAGCAACCCATCGTGCGATACGTAAGAAAAATTTAATATGACAAATGGAGTTAGGGATAATTATGCAACTTTTTCGATTAAATCGAGCTTTTATTTCATAGGACATACATGGAGATACACATATGAGAAAACATGCCGATTAGACAGTGCTCTACTCGTATTTGACGCATATAAGACAGGTCTTATGAATGCAGAAAGTGATAGCTCATATGAAAAGTCTAATCGTGTAATTACCATTTTTAGTTTAGTCTACAATGATCACAGTCTGATATGCAGAATAAGTTAAGATAACCATAATATCGCATACAGTCGGTTGTACGTATGGAATTGACCCGATGGAATCCTTCGCCGGTAATGGCTGTCGCCTCACTGAACAACACACTGCGACAACAAAATACTATTTACTATTGTTGTGTTTTATTTTAGTCCTATCCAGTGCAAGTCAGGTGTACTGGATAGATATCAGTGTAAAGTTGTATTGGCAAGTTATCGATCTCATGCGATAACAAATTAAAAGAAACGATTGATCGTGATTTGCATTATATAAGTTTTAATTAATCTTTTTTGCTTTTAACTTCACTTATCTTCCCGGGTCTAACTCTACTTAGGTTCCCTTAAGGGTTTCATGTGATTCGAGCAAGTACGAAAAAATTATATTTGTTCTGAAAAGGCTGAAAGGTAGTAATGGGTATATAGCACATTTTTTTTTTGTCGTCGTTATTATGTCACTATATAGAATAAAGAATTGCATACATTTCTAAATAAGGTAATAATAAAACCCCTGCATTTATATTAAAACTAATTATCTTATCAATAAAATAATCGTTGATGGAATTGCCGATATTTGAAAGAGCAGGTAATTGAGACATTTTATGAATAAAATGGCTTTTATTTTCTAAAATTGATTATCTTGCCCTTGCGCGATAAGTTAGTTGGTATAATATTTTTAGACGGCGATCAGTTTGCGTCTAATCTAATCAGAATTAAAATTATTATCTTCAGGTTATGGGTGTGTGTGTGCTTTCCCCCTTCAATTTTCTCAAGTGCAATATTATGTACATAGATACACAAATTATAACCATGGTGCAAATTACTTATTAACATAAATCTTTTTCATATATTTGAAGGCGTTGGCATGGTGCTCCGCAAAATGGGCAACACTGTTTCCCCCACTGTGGAGTTGAAGAAGGATGGCGATGTTTATACCTTCACAACATCTTCAACTTTCAAAACATCTACCATCAGCTTCAAGTTGGGCGAGGAGTTCGATGAAGAAACTTTGGATGGCCGTAAAGTGAAGTCGGTCTGCAAATTGGAGGGCAACACTCTGACCCAAGAGCAAAAGGGTGATAAGCCATCAACCATTGTTCGTGAATTTACCGATACTGAGCTCACCACTGTAAGCAAAACTCAAAATTCTTTTGAAATGTTTGTGTGTATGAAACGAAAATTTTGTTTTTCAGACCCTAACTCTTGGCGACATCAAATGTGTGCGTGTGTACAAAGCTGTCTAAGCCGAAAACTCCTCAAATGCCTTCTTCATTATGGATAACTCTGACCATTTTCTGCATGGAGACCTCGAGACGACTGAGATCATTTCCAATTGTTTTTTATTTAAGTTCCAAGTAATAATTGTTATTAGATAACAATTTTCTAGTTTTGTATTTAAGGTCTTTGTAAAACCAAGCTTTTGGTTGCATTTGATAAAAATATACTGAAATAACTCTGAATGAAATTTGTTTATTTTGTAAAAGAATGGTTTGAGAAATTGAATTAAGAAACCTACGTTTTTTGACTTCCAACTTCGACGTAGATGAGCCTGACTGAAAACTTAGAGTTGAGCTGAAGAATAGCTACTAGCGATGTTAAGATTTAAGCTAGATGGATATTGTTCGCTGTGGGTCTACATACGTATTGATTTAAATCAATATGTTAAGACCCTGGCGGTAGGCCCTCAAATCTAGCTCTAGGAATAAGGCTACTCCATTTGAAGCGTTCCATAGCAATTCTGCAGTTAGATTAGTTATTATAGGGTTTATGGTAGCTTTTTACCGCCACCGTAAACTTTAGGGGTTTATATTTATTTAATCAAATATGATTTTTTGTAAAATCTCGTTAAAAGTTTGTTGCTAATCGACAGTCTGACCTTATAGTCAAGGATATTAGTGGACTATGCGAATTGCAAATTTGCCCATAAACCTTAAAGTTTACGAGTTTATATTTATTTATTCAAACATAATTTTTTGTAATTCTCGCCAAAAATTTGTTGCTCATCAACAGTCTGACCTAATAGACAAGGATAGCAATGGACTATGCGAATTGCAAATTTGCCCATGAACTTTACATTAAGGAACAGCGGGGTTATTTTTCTCTTTTTCAAAAAGTGTTGTCCGGTACAAGTAGTTCAAGATCAAGCTCAATGATGAGGGGCCTCCTTACCTTACGGCTTACCGTAGAACGGTAACACATTAGTAAAAAAGTTTGCATGGCTGATAACCATTGACGTAGCTAGACATTTTTCCTGGGGGGTGCTACAGTCCAACAGACTCAGTGTAACACACACTACTTCAACAACAGCCCAACAAAAAAAAAAAAACAACAACAACTTTGTATCCTATCGCCTGGTCTATATACAAACATAATCAATCTCATGGCAGCCGGTTGTTCGTACCGGATTGACCCGATGAAATCCAACACACTGTTATGACAACAACGACAAACATAATGCATCATTATGAAAATACAGCAGCTATATCAACATTGGGTTCGATCACAATTCACTATTCAAAATCGGATAATTAATGGGTTCGGGTTTAAACCCGTTAATCGAGAAGTCGATATACATATGTATATGACAGCTATATCCAAATAACATAGCTCACTGTACTAAATTTCAGCAAAATCGTGTAATAAATACATTATTTATGGGTGAAAGACCTTTTGCCTTTGAGATCGGCCTCTATGGGGGCCATACCCAAAATGATCCTACAAAACGGCTTTTTAGAACCTCAAATCGGAAGATCGGCATTTATGGGGGCTGTGCTCGAAAACCAGCGAAATCGTGCAATAAAAACGCCTTTATTGGCCTGAGACCTTAAAACGGGAAATCGGTGTATAGGAGGGCTATATTAAGACAACGACCAATAAGCAAAATACGAAATATTACAGCGATCAGTTAACCCGTGTCTTCATGACTTCCAGATTGGTTGTAGTGATTTTATGGGAATCCAGTTGAGTATTTTCGGTCCTTGCATAAAATTGACAAACAAAGATGGTTCCACCGTGATTTAACCCAGTCTTTCAACGGACGGCCCCCAGTGCACTATGCGTAAGGAAAAGTGTGCCCTTTAGTAAAGCAAAGAATGTAGTAAATTAGTAGGTGATAGGTTGTAACAGGATAGGATTGGTAATTAATCCCATATTACAAACTGAAATCAATTTCCATCGAAAATTTCCAAAACCTTTTCACTTTATTTAAAACTTATCCGCAAAAGTTTTCACTTTAAGAACACCGAGCGATTGAGGCTATAAGCATGAACATAGATTTTTAGAGAAATTGCAAAGTGCATATGAGTGATTAACTTATCAAAATGAAATTTTTATTACCTCCATATTATATCATTGATATGCAGGCCTTTTCTACAAAACTAGAAAAAAAGTGTATACACGATTGTTCTTTCCCACAATTACCCGTTGAAGAAAACCAAAACCTAATTCATAATAATAAGAGCGGCACGACCGACCAGGGATCCGACGCAATTTGACGATAAGTTGTCTGTAAAAGGCACCACATAAGCCTTTTACAGACAAAACAAATTTTACGAAAAATAATTATTCTATATGGCACTAAACTTCATTAAGAAATTTAAAATTTTGTAACGGTAGTCTTTAAAGACTGTGTTGCATGTGACTAGTCTTATTTTCCACGTTACGATGCAGTGTGAATAATCAGTTATTAAAAAAAAAAAGATTTAATTAGTTGTTTCCTTCTGCCATTATCAAATTAAATTTTTATGCTTAAAAAATTAAGAAAACTTTACTTGTTAATAAGTTAGCTGGTTCTTTAATTTATGGATGAGTTATAACTATATATTTATTCCTTAAAACTATTTTGTCAACATTTAACAAAGTTTTTTGGAAAGAATAATTCGTACATTACCCAAACATATTTTAATAAAAAGAAGACGTCGATTACAAGTAGATTCGGTTGTTGTTTCAGAATGTTGTGTCTTCATTCTAAATTCGATTGAACAATTACCTTTGATTTTTCCTCTACTCTCTGTTTGTCTATTTTGAATAACAATCCCCTACTAGCTTTTTTCCCATCTTCCTTTTCGACAAATTCCCTCTAATAAATGCAAGGAAGTTACCTTAAAAAAGTTTCGAATTTAATATTAATTCAGCGAAATGCACTTACATTACCTCAAACAAATCAAGCAATCACAGCAAAGAGATGTAAATAACAATATTCAAGCACTTGGAAGTAGAGTACGAATCTCATGTTTTAATTTTAAGGGAATCCCCACTATCATCAAAGGGACATATTGGTTGATCGTGACCAAATGTAAATGTTCAAACATTTACATTTGTGTGAATACATTACATAAGTGTGAATAAAATATTGAAATATGTGAATCAATATAATTCCAGATTAGATCTTAACACTCTAGGGCGAAAGATACAATTTTACAAATAAGCTTCAAATCAATCTGCATATCAGGCAGGTCTTCACAATAGTGTTGATGATTCAGAACAAGTAAACACCTACTCCCTGGAGCAGTTTCGGCTCAAGAACGATTCTCTAAAATCAGTCGCCAATTCATCAATATATGCCAAAGTACCGGATGTGTCCCGGCTGTAACCACCATCTAGCCACTATAATAACTTTGGAGGAATTTCATTCAAATTGCCGCTTTCCTAGATATAAATACATTTTAAAAGAGTCTTAGCCAACTATGGAAAAAGACAGAACATTGGAAAATGTCGCTAGGCCAAAATTGGGTACCATCAAAATACAAAAAAGTAAAAAACAAAACAATACAGAGCAACACTTAAATATTGTTTTGCTTCTTTTGCAATTAAAATTGTTCTATTTTCGAAAATAATCGTCAAATATTCGAAATAATCGTTCAAAACAGCTGTTCTCTAAAAAGATCCCTCCTCTCTCTTTCCCTCTCTCTTCATTCATTAAGAATGTGAAATTCGAGGGAAAAATACATTGTGTGGGAGCTTTAAGAATTTGAATGATTATTATTATAAGGGGACTTTATAAGCAAATTCCAAAAATCCATCAACGTGTAAAACAGCACTGTGACGTAGTGAATGAACAAACCCATGCATATATACATACATACATCCATGATGTGCCTAAGGTACGTATGCACGTTTGTTTGTACATATTTACGATGGAAAAATGTTTATGTACGTTCGTGTATTCATTCGTTTGTCAATTTGTATATGTTTTTGGTTAGCTCAACGGTTGGACAACGTTGGATCGTTTGCTAAAAGAGAGTGAATGAAATACATTGGCGTTTTGCCTCCTCTCCAAAATACGTTTAATTGGAATTGATTTGGCGATGGTCGTTGGGTTAGTTAGTTGCCTATTGGTATCGTTCGACTGCGTTTCCACCGCTCGACTCCAGGTTTGTGTTTATCGCGTTGAAATTTCATTTGAAATATGAACTACTTGTGGTCGCGCTTTACAAACAAACAAAGATTGCAAAATAGATTTGGAAGCAAAAGTAGAAGTAAAAAAAAGAAAGATGTGAAAGCTCAAAAAATAAATAAGTGAACTTGGAACAAATTAAATATAAAAAGAGTTAAAGATATGTGGTCTAAGGTTCTTACTAAGCAAAAGGCATATTCCAGCCGTTTGCAGCTATAAAAGATGTAATTACATCAACGTTTTCAATTATCAGTCAATATGTAGCGCATTCAAAACAAAATTTTGAGGACTGGAAATACACATTGCCCTTGCTCTCTTGCAATTCGACTCGATCGTTCGTTATATAAGAGAAGAAGGGAACAATGTACGCACTATACACACGTACATTGAATGCGCATGAGGGGCGATCGTTATTTATGACATAATTGCAGAAAATGGGCAAAAGACATCACATCACATCTTGGCCATGAAAACAAAAGGCTTATCAGTACCGAGATAATTTCAAAAAGACTACTACTACGTGCTAGATGTTTACATACATACAGCTGGCTGGCTAAGTTAAATATTCACTTAGTTTCCGATGTACTTGCGCCTGGCGTTTGATTTGATTCTCGTGTCATAAACACATAAACTAATGTTCGATGAGTTTTTAAATGTCTGAGTTATTGCTTGTACTCACTCCTAATCCTATGGAATTTGTTCTATGCATGTGTGTGTATGTATTAGACCTGCCCTTATTTGCAAACCGGGCACTCATTTGCCTTAAAAGTGCATTAACTGAATGAGCAATGCTGCGGATTCATTACTAAGTTGTTACTAAGTACGAGTTTCATAGCCTTATGACTGGTACTACTGGCTTAAACCCCATTTACACTGCTCATTAAAACCGGATTTAAAGGTCTCGTCAGCTGTTTTCGTAAAGGGAAAACAGAATCGTTGAGCCATTAAAACAGGTATTAAGTAAACGTGGTTTTAGGTTATGGACTACAACCATGACATAACTACCAAGAAGTGTGCCGTAAACAGCTGAGTACAAATTTTTTTCTAGCGAAGTGCACTATTGTCAACAAGTTTCGATTATAGTTAGGAACATGACATAATTACAAGGTAATGTACCGTAAACAGCTGAGTACAATTTTTTTCGTGAAGTGCACTATCTGTCAACGGGTTTTGGTTGTGTGTGTGTATTATAGTTAAGAGCCATTGCACACACAAACAATCAAAAAATGGCGCGAACTAGTAACATACTCAAAATCAGAGTTGCACTAATCACTGATTTTGACAGGTAGTGCACTCAATATTTTGTTGTTGGCAAATGCCACTATCTGGTAAATGAATATATCTTGGTTAGGAACTAGGCAAATTTTTTTTTTTTTTTTTACTGAGAGGCACGGACAATTAAAAACATCCTTAAACCGGCCGGATCAAATCTTGAGAACCCACAACCATGGGTTTTGCTAAAAATATAAATAAAGGACTATCTGTGCGATGTTTGGAGTGGGCGTGGAGGGTATGAGCGTTCTTTAGAACCAAATTTCTTTCAAATCGGATACTAATTGAGGCACCCATAGGCTCAGGAAGCCAAATCGATTATTTGACTTATATGGGTAGCAAACATCTTCGGAAAAAATCAAAAAACATATTAGTACAAGTCAAACAACAAAATCTTCATACGAATAATGCTAATTAAAATTTAACGCCGTACAAAATGTTATTGCTTTTGAGCCTCCACGCATACAGGCACCCTGTGCTTTTTAAGATAGTTTTTACTTAGAATCACGGACTTTAGTTTCCAACCCGAGTCTTGGAAACCTAACACAATGGATTTTTCTAATCATATTTTTATGGGGCTGTTTGTGCGTTGTTTGGTGTGGCTGTTGGAGGGCACGAGTCTACTTTACAAAAAAATGTCTATCAAATCGGATACCAAATCGGTGATTTGGTTTATATGGGTAGCAGATTTTCAAACAAAAATCTATTAGTATAATGGTACGTTCAGATTAGTCAAATATTGACATCGAATGTAGGGCAAATAAAAAGCCTTTTTTGATCTGATGGTAAACGCAAATTGATTTGTTTTTGGACACACAAAATGTGTCTAATGTGAATACCAAGGCGGATTTAAAAAGGTGGTCTCACGCGAATAGCTGTTAGCAGCCGGCCAGGTATGACGGTATTAAGATGACAGGTTTTAGAGGTCAAAGAACAACATCTTCATTTAAATAATGGTAATTAAATATAGTGGAGTGGAGTGAATAATGCGCTTTTAAAGATAGTTGAATTTTCATTTTTTCAATCGAAATTGAACGTCATTTGTGTTTATTTTTGTCGACTACACTTGGAGAAAAAACAACTACATCGAAAGACTTCAAATAGCGTGATTTAGTTTTGCTCGGCTGGCTGGGTCTTAGGCAAGCGCCAGTCGAATACATACACATAAATGATTATATTATTCCCAGTTCCCTATCAAAGAGAGATTATCACCTGATGGTTTTTAACAACACACAACCGTTGGACGTTTTAAATGTTTTAAAATATTCCATCAGTCTGCTGCATACACTGCAATAAAAGGAAAACAAAATATGTATACCTAGCAGGGACGTAGCCAGGGGAGGGGGGCTCGGGCCCGACATTTTTTTTATATCACAATATTTTGTATTTATAATATTCTACAAAGACAACATTTTGCTGAGGCCAGGGCCTCCTTAAAATTATTTTTCTTAAGGACAAAATTGTAAAGAAATTTTTAGTAAAAACAAAATTTTAATGAATTTTTCGAAAAAAATTTTAATGGAATTTTGCTTGAGACAAAATTTCAGCGTAATATTCTCTTATGACAAAACTTTAGCACGGATCCCTCTCGAAATTATTTTTTTAAGACAAAATTTCTTTAAAATTTTTTAATTAAATTAAATTAAAATTTGGAATTTAGGTATACTATGGCAATTTTAATTGGGATGCCAAAAGAGTTTTTGGACATTTAGAAACAAAAGAGTACCAAAAATGGTACGAAATAGGTGAACTTTGCATAGGACGAACGATTAGAGCTAGAACTTCGAAATTTGGTTTAAATGATTGTTGTTGCGAATAGAGAGAAAACATATGAAAAATAAAAATGGATACGAAAGAAACTTACGTTTGGTACCGTAGTTGGTACCATTTCATTCTTTCTTTACGGATTGAACTAGAGCTCAGAAATGTAACCTGTATATACTACTAAGAAATTTATGTTGGCTGACTAAGTAATTTTTAACAAATCATACATTTTGGTACCAAAAAGTTTGAAATAGCTTTAATAGTGAATGGAGAAGGGTAAAATTAAAAAAATTGCTAAAATTTAACAATGTCTTGACAAATATACGATAAGTTGTTCCAAATATGTTGAAATCGTACAAGGAGTGGAACAAAAAGTACTTAAGTACTGTAACTGGTACCATTTATCACTTTTTTTCATAGATTGAGCTACAGATCTGAAATTTGGGATACAGCCACATCTTGGCAGTATGTACCGGACGGCTAGAAGATTTTGTTGATATTTGCACGTTTTGGTACTAAAACGTACAATATGGCACCTTCTTTACGAATTGAGCTACAGTTCTGAAATTTGGAATACAGTTATATGCACTATGTACCGAGCGACTAGGAGATTTGTTGTACATATTTATTCATTTTGGTACTAAAACGTACAAAGCGGTACTTTATTTACCGACTGAGCTACATCTGTGACGTTAGAGATACAGGTACATCTTTTTGAGAATCCAATTTTCCCTCAAAATATGTTGTTAATATTGTTGTAACTGGTTTTAGTCATCTGCTTTCTGCCAATCCAAATTTCATTACGATTCTTAACTCGAGCTAGAATTTTTCTGAGGCAGCTCTATTCTTGGGTATTTTTCGTCGTTAATCCGAACCAGGGCACACAGAGCAGCAGCCGTTGTATACCGTTCGAAGCCATTAAAACAACTTTTAAAAGATATTTGCACTGTGTTGGTAATTAGTGCAAAATTCAGCTCTGACTTTTTGACCAAATGTCACCGCCGATGTGTCAGTTTCTGCACCCAATAGCTACCACAATTTTCAAAGAGGGGAAAAAATTGAGGTATCTTTACCAATTTCGCAGTAACAGGAATTTTGGTAAATTTCGATTTTGAAAAAATGTGGTGTGCCCCCCCCCCACCCAAATAAAATCCTGACTACGTCCCTGATACCTAGGTATCAGTTTTAAATTCCATAAACTTTTGTTGCCGTCTTCGAAAAGCATTATGACACAGACTACATAATTTCCCTAACAAACATGCAACTTTTTAAGAATATTGAAAGTATTTCGAAACATCATCATCATGTTGAAGAGCCAAACAAAATTAATTTAAGCAAACGCTGCACTAACAAACATACACACCCTTATGTTTTTTTTGTATATAATTTTGTTTTTATAGATTATTTATAGATTTACATTCATACACACATATGTATGTATACGCCCAATTGTTTTAGAAATACTTGAGTTGATGCGCGAAATGTTCTTATTGCTCATAACCTTTGGTCAAACGAACTTTAGTATGAAATATTTATATAATATTCGTTTAGACCAAAAGAATTGCGATTCCGGTCTCAAGATAACATTATGAATTGTTGACAAGAATAGTTTTTTTCAACCAGTGGCGGGCACCACTGCTCTAAATGTACAAAAGACAATTTGTTAAAAATCAAAGGTATACAGCTTATCTTTTTTTAAAACATTTGGTTTACTTCATTCAGAATTCTATGTTCATTTATCTGAAGTCCCAAAAATGATGATAATAAAAAGCTATTATTCTAATTCTTATGACTACGGCTGATGCTTTTGAAAAGTCAACCATAAAACCCCTTTGAAAGTAGCCGTAAAAAATCCGCACTTAAAACTTTGGTATAGTCATTAACGTTCTCGATGCTCATTAATTATCATTTATTTGGACTGCCAAAATAAATTAATACTACCTATTGTTATTTATTAGTTATGTAGGCACCTTGGTCAATGCAAAAAAAGGAGGTAATAGAAATGCAGAATGAAAAATAGTGTTTTACTTAGATTATTACCTCATAGACATATTAGATTAACTAAATTTTATGTTAAATCTATTTTGTGTTTAGCAAAAGTTCGAAATTATTGTCATGATTCTTGTCTCATTTATTGCTTAAGTTAGCACATTTTGTTACCTTCATTCAGAATTCCATGAGATGAGCCAACTTAGGGGAGTAGTATTGAAAACAATTAAGGATTTTGTAAGTTGCAAAGAATTTAGAGCGCACAACAAGCCGATTACTGGTTTAGGTGTATGTCCATAGTGGCATGGGGCGGATTAATATCTGCACCCTCTTTTCAACCTAACCTAACCTAACCTAGAAAATTTTGTTCAAGTTGATTGCTTTAATCGTGATTTCGATAGACGAACTCAAAGATCATCCACAATATCGGTGTGTATATACTTTATAGGATCGCAAATAAAAAATTTGAGGGGTTACAAACAGAGTGAGTGTTCCTTATACAAGTTATTCCATATATGTTTATGTTAGCGGCTACAATTTGTAAGAGAAAAAGAGGATCTTGCTCAATTAAAAAATATTAACTCCTTACTTACTTACTTTAATTGGTTATGACAGCACATTTGTTCCACTAGCCGAACGTAGAATAGCGTTCCAAGCGCCTCAATCTTCTCGGCTCATTCTAAAATCACTGACACCAAGTTTCGAGGTGTCTCCCTCCACTTGATCTTTCCATCGGGCGTTTGGTTTTAGAATCCTGGTATCGGTTATATTTTACAATCATTTAAAACGGGAAGCATATTAAAAGCTGTAAGAAAGTATAAAAGTAGCATCTGAGAAGCTATGGTAGAAACCTTGTTGTTGTTATAGCAGTATGTTGTACACTGAGGCGTCTGCCCTTGTCGATAAAGGACTCCATCGGGTCAATCCGGTACTTACAAACGGCTGCCGTGGGATTGAGAAATTTTTAGGTCGATTATAGATTGCAACCCAACTTCAGTTGAGTTGCCAAAGGCCAAAATTTGTTATAGAAATGTCCATTTCTGTTTTGCATACTTTTTTACAATTTATTTAGTAGTTGAACGTTCAAAACACTGATATCGAATGAAACTAACAAAAATGTTCAACTTTATGGTATTTTTTTTATTTTTTTTTTTCTGGCGACGCAACCATAAGTGAGTTGCCATCCCTAATCGACCCCTTTGCCTACAGCACATTTGTATTTTGTAAACAAATCAGAGATTTCACTAATGAAGAGAAACCAGGTGTTTTTGGTATGCACATAAAAATGTAGTCAGTTCGTTGACATACTGAAAATGTTTTCAATTCCAGGTGACAAACTCACACTGATGACCTTCAAAACTCAACGTGATTGAAATAGCAAATAGATTGAATTTAAACTCCAAATTCACGTATGGAAATTTTACATAGGATCGTTAAGAAGATATCTAAACAAACAGCCCAGATGATAATTTAATAATTTCGAAGAAGAAATGCGTTGCGGTGTTTCTTTTAAGCTCGCTCAATTCATTTGATTCGATAGTGGTTTCCACTCAGTCATCAAACCGCGTAGGTGTGCCATATACACACATACTCTTACTAATACCAAATAACCTCAACACAATGTGGCCAACATGAGATATTGTTTTTTTTGGCGCTCTAAACATATTCGCAAGAAAACTTTCTCTTTATATATTCGAAATGGAACGTTCGCATTTAATTGCTTTTCTGCTGATTTGGATCTTTAAATCGTTTGGTTTTTATATGCTTTATGCTGCATTGCTTATTGCAGAACATTTTTCGTCAATATTGTCTTTCATGCCCGCGGTTGTGGAATCGAAATACAGTCAAGATAGTTAAAACAAATGTGACGTCCAATTTACTAAAGGCCTTATTCACAAAAGTTAATTTAGATTTGAAACAGGGTTCTTTGACACATTTCCTCTATAGAACTGTAAAATAAACTTAAACCTGACCTAACCAAGTAATCTTTGGGTAATTTGGGTGAATAAGGAGTAATTTGGGTGAATACGGCTGTGAATGTGAGATTGTATCGATGACAAAGGTCATCATGTGTGAAATTTATCTAAATATTACATGGTTAGGTTAGGTTTAAGTGGCAGTCTGCCATCAGACTCACTTAGACGTTTTCGTCTATTTTGATGCCACAGGAACAGAAGAAGGAAGATGCCTTCTAGATCCTACCGTTGAACCATCCAGATCGCTTTGAAAAGCCCAATAACTTGCGAATGTTCATATCCGCTATAAAATTAATTAAATCCATTACTTTTTTAATTGATTCAAAAATTTCAATCACGACTGTAATTGAAAAAATTCATATTCAATTAAAAAAATGATGGAGTCAATTAATTAATTAATTGTAAACAATTTTTCATATTCAATTAAAAAAATGATGGAGTCAATTAATTAATTAATTGTAAACAATTTTATTTTCAATTAAATTTTTAATTGAAAAATTGTTTGCGATTTTTCTTCTGTGTACCTTTTATTTGGAGTATTACTTTGAAGTATGCAGTTTATGCAAGAAAATGGAACATTCTGGCATATAATAGGCAGACAATTTGTAAAAAGCTTTTCAATTTATGGCTACACCTATTGGCAACAAAAACTGTTTGTATCCTCTTTGAAGTGTATTTCAATTACAATAACTCACAAATGTGTCAAAACTCCATATTTACTTTTGACCAAAAAAATTGGTCATTGGGACCATAGTGCGATGGCTGTCAATTTATAATAAGCGGTTAAAAATTAATATGTAACTATTTTTTTTTTTTTTTTTGGGTTTTTGTATTTATTATGTGCAAGCATTTTGAATGTAGCCAAAACCACATTGCAAACCTTGCCAATGCTTTTCGGCTTAAATGATTCGAATATATTTTAGCTACAAATACTTATATCATGTTTTATTCCGTATCTTCATGTAGGTTCGAAAACTAGAACAAAATTAAATGATGGATCGTTCCTTTGTTAACCCCTTTGGTCAACGTCCCTGGATGGCACAAACTGGCGCTGCAGCACCCAGCGGCGGTGGCAAGGGCTTGAAAGGTATTATCGCTGGTGGCATTACTGGAGGTATTGAAATATGCATAACATATCCCACTGAATATGTTAAAACACAGCTGCAGCTCGACGAGAAGGGAGCCAATAAGAAATACAATGGCATTTCCGATTGTATTAAAAAGACTGTGCAACAAAAGGGCTTCTTTGGACTCTACAGAGGCTTGAGCGTTTTGTTATACGGCAGTATACCGAAATCTGCAGCAAGGTAAGAAAGACAACCATATCGCATCTGAGCTTTTGTAATTAGCCTACGCATTTTGTTGTGTGCTTACAGATTTGGGGCCTTTGAAACTCTTAAAGGACATATGGTAGACGAAAGTGGTCAATTAAGTGCATCCGGAAAACTGCTGGCCGGTTTGGGTGCCGGTGTTTGTGAGGCTGTTTTAGCAGTTACCCCAATGGAAACTATTAAAGTGAAATTTATCAATGACCAACGTAGTGCCAAGCCCCAGTATAAAGGTTTTGCGCATGGTGTAGGCTGTATTATTAAATCGGAAGGTATGTACATTCAATGAATAGTTGCTTTAGCTTAAAAAATAGTAGCAGGTTATGACATATAGCTATCAACTCTTCTGGGGAGAAATTTTAAATCCAGCAAAATTTCAATGCAATGGCCTTTATTATTATGTATCTGGAAGTTTTATACTCGACTGTTGAAAATCTAGGTGATTGATTGACTATTAATGACGACAATCGTTAATGTTCTGTAGTTGCAGTCGAAAATTCGACTACTACAAATACACACCGAGAGACCTGTTCTACATAGAAATATCAAGAAATTAGACAACAAATATATTATCACGGGAAAAAACCGAAAGAAAAGTATGAATTTTCTTAAGATTGATGTCGTATTGAAATTTTTGAAATAAAAACATTATTTTTTTGTAAAACAAAATTATATTTATAATATTACTAGCTGGACAGGGCCCGCTCCGCTGCGCCTTCTTTCACTCTCTTATTTTATTTGAGACCTATACGGTCACGTGAGGAAGAGAGTCCTGTTTGGTGGTGCTGGTACGGCCTTTCAGATATTTCGCGCCAATGTGGATATTATATTGGTGCTCTTCTCCCAAATACCTTTCATTGGAGCCGTATATTGCTATGGTCGGTAAATACGTCCGGTTTGGGGGTTGTTTTGAGAGTGAGGCGGATCCATATGTATCAGATTCGTGCTCTGGTCTGAAATGCCTTTCGATTGATATGTCTAGTTTTGAGGGGTACGCAGTATCGGGCGCTCACCCACTTACTTACAAACAAGCAACAAATTTCGCCCATGAACATTCCACTAAGGAAAAGGGGCAAACTTCTCACATATCAATGAGTGCAGCGGGTTCAAGTTTTAAGCTCAATCATAAGGGGCCACCTTTTTATAGCCGAGTCCGAACGGCGTGCCGCAGTACGACACCTCTTTGGGGAGAAGTTTAACATGGCATAGTATCGCACAAATGTTGCCAGCATTAGTCCATACTTAGCCCTGAAAAAATATCAGCATCGTGCTCTACTCTCAAATCTCTTTAATTTGAGCCCCAATTGTCATTGGCTTAGGGGGTGTTTATGGGTTGGCACGACCCCCAAACATTTGGCCTCAAACGTGGATATCAAATTCGTTTTTATTCGTTTATCTAACGCCATAGTAGGCAATCATGACCGGTTTGAAGGGAGTTTAGAGGCGGACCCTGAAGTAATATCACACTAATTAATTTTTTTGTATTGGTTATCCACATTAAAAAATCATATTTCAAAGCGACCACTTGGGATACTACATTCTTAAAGATCCGCAGGTCCTCCTGTGTCCATCCCAATTTGAGGGCAAAATGTGTACTTTGCTACCAAAGACCTTTTATTTCTGTCCTATTCTATCCTGATCGGCCTTCATATATTATTGTATTTCATATTATTGATATTATTATTTTTTTCTGGGTAGGATAGGGGGAGAGGGATTGCTCTCTGACAAGTTCTTTCATTTGAGTACAATATATTCTCGGTCATCTTACATGACAGTTTGGCGTTGCATTTATTGGGAGGAGAGGATCAAATACCTACTATTTGAGCCCCATATTGCTATGGTCATTAAATAAGTCCTGTTGGGGGTGTTTTTAGAGACCCCCCCCCCACCAACACTTAATCGCACATTTTGATATCAGATTAGTTTTTACTCGATAATACCATTCAGTTAAGTCCCAAATCCTGTTGGAAGGTGTTTTTAGGGAGGGGCGCCCCTCCCCATCGCACATTTTGATATCAGTTTCGTATTCTACTCGAAAATACCCTTCAGTTGAGTCCCAAATTGCCATGGTCGGTAAATATGTCCGATTTATGGGATGTTTTGGGGGTTGGGGTGGTCTCCCAAACACTTAGTCCGACAATTGGATATTAGATACGTTTTCTAATCTTGAATACCTTTCATTTCAGTCACATATTGTCGTGATTTATCTATATATATATTTGGTAGGATTTCGGTTGGGGCGTCCACACTAGGCACCCCATCCGAAATTTGGACACTAAATTTTTATTTTTAGGTTACTATAAGAGAGCACATACACACATTTTGCTTAAATCGTTCCGAATTCTGGAATTTCTGAAAATAAGGGTAAGGGGAAGGCTCAGATTTAGATAAAGACGACATATAATGATGTGGTCATTTTAAATGTATAGTGTAGGTGTAAGGTATTATTTCCCTTACTTCAACACGTATTCTTCCATTTAATTTTTCTTGCAACGTTTCAGTCATCTCTGAAGATTTTCTGGTCGGAGCATGTTTTTCTCATTCTCACAAAAAGTCCTGGCCAACGTTGCCGTTAAACTTTAAAGCGCAAAAATTTGTCAATGTCATGTTTTATACGACACCGATATTCGCCGTTAATACAGATTGCTCTATATGCCGACTAATACTCCCAGCACCGTCTATATGCTTGAGCATTTCATTTGAGATACCATACCAGGTAATATCATTGTCTTGTAGAACGTAATTTTCTTTTGCCAATAGATGGCGCAGCTTTAAAGCTTCCAATTTTTTTTTCTCAAAACGTGATGTGGTTTGTTTTGTTTATGGTGTTACCTAGGTAGATGGCGTAACCGACTATCTCACAGTTATAGTTATGAACGTTTAGTTTTAGTTTAGCCCAAGTGAACGCTGGCTTTAGCTGGCTTCTAGAACATTGTACTTGGTTTTATTTCCGTTTACATACTTTGGCAGATTTGGTGTATTCGACGACAATAGCGCACTAGACCCTAGAAAAATATAATATTTTTTATACTAAATAAAAAGGCCCAATTAGTTGTTATTTCATGTCAGTAGTTCGTTTATAGTTGGAAAAAATTAATGTTCTTATCTCCACAGGTATAAGCGGCATCTACAAAGGTGTAACACCAACAATCCTTAAACAGGGCTCAAACCAAGCTATTCGATTCTATGTTATGGAAACCCTTAAAGACATGTATAAGGGTGACGACAAAAATAAGAATGTGCCCAAATTGGTTGTTGGCGCTTTCGGTGCTATTGCTGGGGCAGCTTCAGTTTTCGGCAACACACCCTTGGATGTGGTGAAGACGCGCATGCAAGGTTTGGAAGCAGCCAAATACAAGAACACTGCTGACTGTGCCATGAAGATTTGGAGGAACGAAGGCCTCAGCGCCTTCTACAAGGGAACAGTGCCTCGCCTTAGCCGTGTCTGCCTAGATGTCGCCATCACTTTCATGATTTACGACTCCTTCATGGATTTGTTTAACAAAATTTGGAAAGATTAAGTCCTGCCTTGTCATCAAATGACGCCTCTGTAAATAAACGCTCGTTAATGTTGTAGACATAACTCTTAATGACTGTATTGACAAGACGAAAGCGATCGACAATGTCCATTCAAACCTCCTCCTATGCTTATATACAATGTATGTATGTGTGCGTTTCAGCGCTTGTGCTGCCTGGTTGTATATTTCTCTTTTTTCCCCCCAAGTTTGCTGACTTTCTCCTTTGCCAATTGACTAACTACGCTATCGTTTTAGCAACATTTTGATATGACTTTAAATTAATTTTTACATTGTTCATGTATCATTTGCGTAGCCGCGTAAGACGAGACTATTCCGAATTCTGTTGTGAATTGCATTTAATTGAAAACGTTGTCAATTTTGTATGTAGTTTATTTGTTTTGTTGTTTTTTTTTTTTCATTTTTAATTATACACACGCCAACAAAATACAATACAATTCTTAAAAAAATGATAATAGTAATAAAACACTATATGGAAATAAAGAGGCTTTTATCAATGAACTTGTCTTGATACATAATAAAAATAAGTATGTAGGGAAAATTGTTCATCACTAAGAGATTGTTCGGTACGACGAGTATTACTATTTTTGTTCGCTGCTTTCCTCCCTCGCTGACTTTGGGCAATCGCAATCGCGAGTCGCTAACGCTGCTTTTTACAGTGGGCAAACAGCTCTCTCGCTGCTGCTGTCTTTGGGTTAATTGTGACACTATTATTATGTGGAACAAAGATTTATAAAAATATACAACAACGTATTTTGCCCAGTATTTACACAGAAAAAAAAAACTAAAAACAAGGCGATCAACCAATCAACCAAAAACTGATCTCAATCTATCGAATAACGTTCAATGGAATCGCCGAGTGTTTGCTGGAGAGAATTCGACCAAGTTTCTCCTCCAGTGTTTTGCTCAACTCATGCCAAGTGCATTTGCCAATGAGGGCGACTTCTTCCAATGGTGGGCGGAAGACCACAAGCACATTCAAACAGATTCCGTCGGTTGTGTGCGGTGGCGCCGAAGGACAGTGTTCTACACTTAGAATGCCATGGGGACGATGTTGTGGTAGCTCGGCACCGAAAAGTTCTACCATAAATTTTCGCAATGTGGAATGTAAGCTGCGCTGCGGATGAACCTCCACTGTGGGGAAATGATGTACGTTTTTCTCGCTTACAAGCACGTTCAAGGCATTGGTGGCTCGTTTTCGAATGACAGCTACCACTCTTAAATAGTTTTTGTGGTGTGAGTACTTCGTGGGCAGTATCTCGTTGTGCCACAACGCTGGAGAATGGTCTCGATTTGTGTAGGATTTTCCGATTTCCACAATATTGAGTATGTCATTAGCCCTTAGAGGCAGCTCTTGTATATTTTTCACCCATTTCGCCTGCAGAGATTCGCTATCAGCTTGGGCTGGTGTTTTAAGAACTCCTCCTGTAATTGTTCCCGTTAAAACAAAGCGAAACCAGGAACCTCCTGCCGCCTCAATGGCCAAGAGGGTGGTTATTTTGCAGTTTAGACCTGTTTCCTCAAACACCTCTCTAATGGCGGCCTCGCATATCGATTCGTTCTTTTCCATACGCCCTGCTGGTAAGTACCATTTACCTAAAGAAAGCCATTTTGTGTGGAACATAGTGATGAAGAGAACTCATTCATTAATGGCAAATAAACACAAGCATACCTGCACATGATTGTTTTGCTTCTTGCATGGCCAGAACCTCGTTATTTTCATTGAACAAAACGCATGCCACAATATAGGTTACTGTCTTGCCCAGAACGGGAATGAAATCGGATGCAGCTGTTGGCTGGATGCCCTGAGCTTCGGCGGTTGCATTCTGTTCCTCCAAAGAGAAGTCACACAATTCCTGTGTAATATCACCCAAGTCTTGTCCCGCCAATACACTCAGTAGCTTTTGTTCAATCGATGGCAAACTATTTGTCAGAGGCATCTTTATTCGCTTCTTCTAAGCACCTTTTGTTTAGTCTGAGGGCAGAAAAAAAATCCCACTTTATACGACCAACTTTGAAAGAAACAAAAAAAAAACACAATAACACAAAACCAGCCTCGAATTCCAGACAAAACAAGTCATCTTGAATAATAAACCTCAAGTTGCTACTCCGCATCGAAACGGATGTGTGAAGGTGTGGGAAACACACGTAGATGAGTTTTGTATGCGTAACGTGCTCAATCTGTTGTTTCCCCCAAGATCAATGAATGTCGCCAGACTCACCGCCAAACATTGATTTGTATTTCCTCAGGGGTCCACCTTGGCCAACCTTGACCACATCCAGAATTTAAACTTAAAAGTTTCTAAGCAATTGCCTAAACTTTTCTAATTCACAACAAATATGTCTTCAATCTACCTTTCTTTCTTGCCTGTACGACGGAGATAATGGCCAACACCACTCTGGTCGTCGTTGCTTTGGAATGTGGTTTGGCCAATCGCTTTTTTTGTTTTGTATTCAATACATACTCTTTTTACTATTTAGCGATTCTTTGATTGTGTATTCTCATTTATTCCCAACAATGTCTCTGTCTGCGCTTGCTCTGCCTTCTTAGTTGGTAAGAATGAATGAAGTTATTCGCCAGCAGCTTGCGACGAACGGAAAAGAAGGAAATGCCTGCAAACGCTGTGTCAAGCCCAGTTGTTTTGAGAGAGTTTCGCGTGACACGGTTGAATGTTGGAATAAAACTGTTTCTTATTGAGCTGTCTTTTCAACTTTGGAGTCTCACAGCTGTATGGGAATGGCGATCACCTATGCGGTGTAGTGGGGTTGCTTGCATTCATCGACAGAGTATAATAATAAAATACTAGTAATAGTAACATCTGTAGAAGACTCCGCAACTGGATATGTGATATACATACATGCATACATAAACAAGCGACTAGGCACAGTTACAGGTACATCAGCACTGGTTTGACTTGTTTTCTTTGGCGGTCATGCTCAATAGACATAGGCTCCAAACGTACATGTTTACAAATACTGTACATATGTATGTGCGCATGTGCGAACGCGTTGATTATTGTTTACCTCTCTAGATCTAGATCGATATTAGAAAGTAAAACAACAACTAACTGGGCGACACTCTCGTGTTGTTGGACAAACGGATTGCAAACTCCTTTCAGTTTTTGGTGAAAACTAAAGTGTCCATCCTCCAAGCGTAGTTTTCAGTTGAAAGCAAACAAAGCACAAAAAACATAGCTGAACCGATAACAATAATTTGGTCTTGATTAGCACGCCACTCATCTTTTTCATATGCTGGACTTCATTATGGGAAGTTTATAATCGAACAAAAAACTATTGTTTACTTTGTCCAACAAGGTTACATGGAGGGTTCCTTTGATATTCATAGCATTTGTAATTGGTTAAGAAAATTAAGGCATATTTTCGTATCTCTTCCTAATATTTCTCCCCACAATAAACTACGAAATCAAAAATATCCCAAAGGCGAAGAAAGCCCAAATCAAGTGCTTTGGCACTTGTTTCTTTGCTACTACTTGTAAAGAATTAAATAAAATAGCTTACCTTACCTCTTAAAATAAAAAAAAAAAACTTATGGATATTCTTCAAACTTTGCAAGTGTTGAAGCTAATTAAAGTATGTGTACGACATAATTATGGTTTCTCATAGCTATTTTCACAGAACTTTTGCGAGTTCCAGTAAGATTTGATTCAATAATTATGCAGTTTCCCTATTTGAATCGATTTGTTTCCCTTGTTTCAACTTTTGTTATTCCCACCATTTTCGTCATATTTTTTAAAGATTCTCTTTGCACATTTCCCCGCAAGAGTTGCCAGATGATTAGCATGCATCTATTTACACGTCGCACAGTCGCGCCACAATATAAAATGTGGTTGAAAAGGCTTTAAGCTTGCAACAAAAAATAGTAAAAGAACTAGCGCTACAAGTGTATGCCGAAATATAAACTAATGAAAGTTTCGCAATAACAAAAATTCCGCGGCAGTCTAAATTATACAAATTTTGGTACATTGTGAAACCAACCAACACTTACTGGTCATCCATAGCGAAACAATTGAAGGTGGTCTCATTTGTACAACAACCACAAATGGAGAAATTCGCCATCTTGTCATCAAGCTGATCGACGTTTTGCCAATACACACAAAGAAATTTGTGGGCGTGTGTGTAAACGTATGCGTACATGAGCAGATAATATGGGAGAAAAAAGATAACAACAAAGAGAATGCAAACAAAAATCTGACATCTAAATACCGTCAAACCCGGCCGACTGTTAACAGCTGTTCGCGTGAGACCACCTTTTCAAATCTGCCTTGGCTCAGCTACGGGGCGCTTGGTAAAGGGTTGACATGCTATAAGCAGCGTTGGCGTTTTGGGCTTTTCTACCAAATTTGGTAGTATTTACTTTCAATTTCAAGGGTTTGGACGGATGGACAGCCCATTTCGATTATGGTAGATTTTTATTGAAATTGTATATTTGTATGACCCAATACCATACGATAAGAGGAATATTCTTTTAGTGATTCTGTTTGCTACACAATTTTCTAACCTACAAAATATATATATATATGGACGGATGGATGTATCAGTCCATCCGTCCAGAACGAGACCTCTTTTGGGAGAAGTTTATACATGGGATAATGTTTAAAAAATGTCGCTAGCATTAGGAGGGCATAACCACCGCATAATAGTGGTCGGGAAACATTCTCGATATGACCAATCCTAGTTTTTTAGAGTACACCCCAAAGCCCAAGCAGTGGTCGCTACAATTTATCTAGAATTAAATTAAATTTATTGCATCAGATGATGTCATACTCAGTGCGGCTGTGATGCTGATGTAAAGATGGCTCCGGTTGAGTATTGAACAGTAGATGGAATTTTGAAGCGCCGTCCACCAGACTCCAACACCACATAGTATTATAGGTCTGACAACTCCAGTATGTACCCAGTGCTTAACACGCGATTTTAGACCCCAACTTTTCCCAATGGCTTCCTTGCAGGTGTAAGGTAAGAGTTGCCTTTCTTGCCGTTTCTAATATGTTTTTCAATTTCCTTTTCAGCAAAATGCCAGATATTTTGCGTTTTAAGCAAATGAAACATTCACTCCTCCCAAGGAGACAAGTGCCATTCTGGGTAACTTGTATATCCTGCTGAAAAGAAAAACTTCCTTGTTAGACGGATTTTACGCCTAGACCACTTTCTGCAACCACTTCGCTGTCGTACGAAGAGGTTACTGAAGTTTATCTCAAAGAGTTCTGGAAAAGTTTGTCCTAACCGCAATTGCTTTTTTCTTCCAGAGACAATAATATATTGTTAATGGTTATATACCAAAGTAGTGAAGACAGTACAGCTCCCTGAGGTGTCTCTCTGATAACGCATCTTTTCAGATCTACAGATCCCAAGCCTGCCGTAATGCATCATTTAGTAGGTATGTATTTAATAAATTTTCTTACGGTAGTATTGATTTGTTTGATGAAATCCATCCCTCATGATTGGCGTTGGTTTTGCATTATTGAAAACACTCTCAATGCCAAGAAATGCTACCATGCAACGGTTACTCTACGATAAATCGTACAACAAATCGTATTGTACAGCTCCCTATGCACCCAATAACAACGGCTACTCACTTACAGAAGACGTCGAATTTTGAACCCATCTGCGGCTAGGACACAATCATGCTTTCCGCCGGCTAGGCCGTCGCCGACAACCCTATGGCCAGCTGACGCCCCCAACTAAAAACACTCGGCGCAGTGCTCTGACCAATTCTTTACTTGTAGTGCTAAAAAAAAAAAATAATTTGGTGGAATTTAATTAAAAGCACAGCGATAAGATCTATTTGTAGTTGTTTTTCTACTACGCGCACAAGAGGGGAATTTGGGATTTGCTGCTGTGTTTTTGTTCAGCGATAACCTGGCCGTGATAAGTGTGAGAAAATAACCTAAGGAGCTACTTTTCTTGCCTAACGTTAGGCCTACACCCCCTCCCTCCACACATACTAGTGCGTAGTAAGTTAAGGTATACCAAAAAGTAAAAAATAATAAGAATCCGAAATCGAAAACAAAACTCAAAATACAATTGAAAGAGGCAAACAAACGAATTTCTAAAACCTCCAATTGCCAGTTCATTATATTTGGTTACACACTTGTACATCTGCGGCAACGCCACCACCATCAGTGGGGTCACACAGGAACGGAGCACACACTATAGGCTAAAGCACAGCAAGAAATGTCAGATATGAACATTGACAGCATAATTTCAAGACTTTTGGAGGGTAAGTATCCCGAAGAGGCTGATTGAGAATATCCTAATGATATCCACTGTGTCTGTGTAATCTTCGAGCAGTACGTGGTGCAAGACCTGGCAAAAATGTCCAGCTGTCCGAAAGCGAGATACGGGGCTTATGCTTAAAATCCAGAGAGATATTTTTATCGCAGCCAATACTGTTGGAGCTGGAGGCACCTCTTAAAATTTGCGGTAAGTGTAAGCGGCAATAATGTCCGAATGGTAGTTTATATTGGGTAACAAATAATATCTCTATTGAAATCTTTTGAGACAATGAAGAACGTTCTTAGGCACACAGATAAGAGTTTTTGGCACTAAAGTTCATCTTGGACTACATACATATGTACATGTATATAGTACTCTACTTTGTAGGTTTATTAATTCGCGATTTGAAAAAAACAAACCTGCGAATTCCGTGACTATTAGAAATTTTGCTCTGGTGATTAATGTGCACGACAGACACACAACCGCTACATGCATAATTAAGTAAGATTTGTTTACGTTCGATTTGTACAAAGTCCGTTTAGCATTGCAATTCATCCCTGTTTCCATAGCCCGTGTATCCAATGTTACATTTTATATAGAGTGTATGTGTGACATATGTATAGTACATCTCAACTAGATTCTTTCCTTGCTAATGGCACATTTTCTATCTGCTGCAGGTGACATCCATGGACAATACTATGATTTGTTGCGACTTTTCGAGTATGGTGGCTTTCCTCCAGAGTCGAACTACCTTTTTCTGGGCGACTACGTTGATCGCGGCAAACAATCGTTGGAAACGATATGCTTGCTACTAGCCTACAAAATCAAATATTCAGAGAATTTCTTTTTACTGCGTGGAAATCACGAATGTGCGAGTATTAATAGAATTTATGGGTGAGTTTCTCGCATGCCTAGGAGTAAAACTGAATAGTTATCAACCAATAACAATAATCAATTTGCAACATTCTAGTTTTTATGATGAATGCAAAAGGCGTTACACAATCAAGTTGTGGAAAACATTTACAGATTGTTTTAACTGCTTGCCGGTGGCAGCTATAGGTAATGTAAACAATGGAATCAAACAGGAAACTGTAATCAATTAACTATCGCTTTGCTCGCAGTTGATGAAAAAATTTTCTGCTGTCATGGTGGCCTCAGTCCCGACCTTACAACAATGGAACAAATAAGGCGTATAATGCGGCCGACAGATGTTCCCGATCAGGGTCTGCTATGTGATTTACTATGGTCCGATCCAGACAAGGACACAATGGGTTGGGGTGAAAACGATCGAGGAGTTAGCTTTACATTTGGTGCTGAGGTGAGTAGAGAAATCGATAACCATGTGACGATATGCTTAATCATTATTTTTTTCCATTGATCCTCATATAGATTGTGGGTAAATTTCTTCAAAAGCATGATTTTGATTTGATTTGTCGTGCTCATCAGGTTGTCGAAGATGGCTATGAGTTTTTCGCTAAACGACAACTGGTCACCCTCTTTTCTGCACCAAATTACTGTGGTGAATTTGACAATGCAGGTAAAACGCTGTACTTCAGTTATCATGTATCTCAACAGCAGTTAATACGTTTTTTTTTCTATCACATCTCGCTTGCAGGTGCTATGATGTCAGTGGATGACACTTTAATGTGTTCGTTCCAAATTTTGAAACCAGCTGACAAACGTCGATTTGTCTATCCCAATTTCGGCAGTTCGGGGCGACCTCTAACACCTCCTCGAGGTGCCAATAATAAAAACAAAAAGAAATAAGTGCAAAGTTCAAATTTCAAATGTCATGTTCAAAACTTACTACGTACCCTGTGTGGTTAATTAATTAAAGCAAAATATACACAACACAAATAATAGAAGAAAACACACACAACACACACACACACAAGATCACACACATACATTCATTACAACAACAAAAAATCCTTCGAAAACCTTCGTTTGTCGTACAAAGCCAGAAGGATTGTAGTTTTATCTGCAAATGTTTATATTTATAGTTTTGTTTAACAAACTAAATTATTGTATGTCCTTATTAAAAAAAGCTCATTTTCTTAAAAATTTGCTTCTACTTTTAAATACACCTACACCTACATATACATATACATATATATATACACACATATATTGATGATTGTACAACTTTAATTTTTAGGATAATTTATTGTTTGTTCTTTTTTCTATGATTTCAAATCTTCTCCCTGCCTATTGTGATTTACTTAATTGATACTTTCCGCTTTCAAATCAACCTCTTAGGTATCGAGACACGGCGCAATTATTTTTTACAATTTAATTTAATCACTTACACCAAATACAAGTATAAAGAAACAAACTGAAAGTAAGCAAAAACAACAAATAAAAAGAAGATAAACGAATCTTTATAATTTAAGAAAAGAAAACGAAAATAAATTCAACCGAATGCTACAATATTATATTTGAAAAAAAAAAATGTATATATATTTGGGTATTCCTTTTGGGTGGTCGTCCAATGTCATCGTCCTGTTATCATAAATTATACACTTCCCTACTGCATGAGAAAACAAAGAATCTGTCGGAGAATTTTTTTTACTATGTTCTCAGATCGACCGAACACTGAAGGTGAGTGAGGTGAGAGGAACTTAGTTATAAGTGGTTCGTAAATAAATGCATAATTATTCTTTTTCTAATTTATCACTAGATTTTCTAATTCATCACTAGACAGCGGATATATTGGGTTGCCCAAAAAGTAATTGCGGATTTTTCATATAGTAGGCGTTGATAAATTTTTTCACAGCTTGTGACTCTGTAATTACATTCTTTCGTCTGTCAGTTATCAGCTGTTACTTTGAGCTTGCTTTAGAAAAAAAGTGTAAAAAAAGTATATTTGATTAAAGTTCATTCTAAGTTTTATTAAAAATGCATTTACTTTCTTTTAAAAAATCCGAAATTACTTTTTGGGCAACCCAATATATGCACTTTATTTTAATGAGATTTTGAACACATTTTGTATTTAGGCATAATTTGGTGTGATTGCATATCTCAAATATGCATTTTTTATGCAAAATTTACGAGCCAAAATAGATACGTTTAGAATCTTAAATAAGTTAACGTTTAGGTTTTTAAGTGCGTCTGAATGTAAATATGCTCTTTAAACCAATTTTCCTCTAATTGTACCCTGAGGACCTACAAGGTCACAATTTGTAACGATCTTCCAAATAAGGTTATATGCGGCATATAAAAGCCGCATTTATTACCCGATTTCGCTGAAATTGGCGCAACGAGATGTGTTAAGATCCCGGATATCTATGCCGAAAATGGTTTAGATCGGTCTATATCTTAATAGAGCTCTCATTTAGACCGATCTGCCGATTTAAGGTATAAAGCCAATAAAAGCCGCATTTATTATTTGGCACTACGAGTTTTGTTAGTATTCTTGACATCTGTGCCGAATATCGTTCAGATCGGCCTGTATCTTAAAATAGCTCCCATATAGACCGATCTCCCGATTTAAGGTATAATCCCAATAAAAACCGCAATAATTGCCCGATTTTGCTGCAATGAGTTCCATTAGACCTCTCTACCTATATACTTAGTATGGTAAAGATCGGTCGATGTCCTCCTAATATGACCCCCATATAGAACGGTCCTACGATTTAAGATGATCCGATTCTTAAATTTCGCATTTTCATAGATCAGGTTTTTCCGCTGCTCTAAAAAACACATGCATTTGCATATGTATCCGCTCTCTATTTATCACACATGCTGCCATAATAAATTTAAACATTTGTGGTTAATGAAAAGGTTGTGCTTAGTTTGTTTGTATGTTGCCGACTGAACAGATTTTCATTAAATTTTC
Organism: Stomoxys calcitrans; assembly: GCF_963082655.1. NCBI lineage: Eukaryota > Metazoa > Arthropoda > Insecta > Diptera > Muscidae > Stomoxys > Stomoxys calcitrans. The sequence goes on along the minus strand of NC_081553.1, from coordinate 236,669,589 downwards.
ACAGATGGTAGAGTTTGGCCCCCCGATGGATATCGCAACTTTTTGTTAGTAATTTTATTTGTTCCATATAGTCTCAAAAATGGCCGAACCGATATGGTTGAAATTTTCACGTCTTGTAAAGGTTGGTCTGGAAGAAGCAATAGGTTATAAAAAAAGCCGGGCCCTCATCTCAACAGCAGCGCGCAAAATCAAAAGTGCCCGATCGGGAAAATATGACACTAAAATGAAAGGTATTCGGAAGTAAAGTACGAATGCGACATTAGAAATTGGATTCAAGTACATAGGTGCCCGCCACGAACACAAAAGTGAACCAATCGGTACAATATGGGATTCACATAAAAGATATTTGGGAGTAAAATACGAATATGATTTCAAAATTGGGGCCGCCCCAAGCTCAAAACCAACCAAATAGGCATACTAGACGATTATATTAATATGGGATATGAAAACTATTCGGGAGTTGATTACGAGTATGACATAAACAATGAGATCTAAAGGCTCTATTGCACGGCATGTATTTGTCTTATGACATGTCAAATTAAGCACATGTAGCGTTGTACATGTCGTGTGATACAAACGAAACTAACATATAAAATCACTTTTCAAAATAGCACATGTATTTTTTTTCGATTAGAGCGTGCTCTATTCCTTCTGACAAAAACATACAGAAATCAACTGTTTTTGTTGTAAGTCAAATGACAGCAACCCCAAATTAAGCTGTTTTCACAAACTTATGATGTAACCAAGGCAGATTTACTAAGGTGGTCTCACGCAAACAGCCGTTAACAGCCGGCCAAGTTTGACGGTATTAAGATGTTAGATTTTTTTTGCATTCTCTTTGTTGTTACCTTCTTTCTTGCATATTCTCTGCTTATTTACGCACACTTATACCCACACGCACACAAATTTCTTTGTGTGTGTTGGCAAAACGTCGATCAGCTTGATGACAAGATGGCGTTGTTGTACAAATGAGACCACCTTTCTCACAACTTTAACAATTATTACTCATAAAAAAATCAGCGTTTGCTATCAGGTGTGATAGCAAAAATGATGAATCTTATTTAAATTTAAAATTGTGACGAATATTTTCAATTACATGTGATTACAAAAAGTGGCATGTCATAAGACATCTACAAGCCGTGTAATAGCGCCTTAAGTAATCAGAGTCCGCGCCACCCCCTAAACCCCTTCCAAAATGAGAATATAAGCCGTTCATGGCTTAACGGTTTAGCTAGTCTCATATATAAAAACCAAATTGTGTTTGTACCGTATAGAGGCAAAAATGGCTAAGCCAATTTCCTTGAAATTTTCACAGATTGAGCAGGTTGGTCTGAAAGGAAGGGGACGTAACCTGCCCCTTACCTTAAAATACCATCCAAAATAAAAAAGGGACTAATCGGTACAATATGGGTATGCAATGAAAAGTATTGGAGAGTAGAGTACGAATATAGTAACCAGAGGGCCGGCCAAACTCCAAAAACATATATCAGACATTCCTATCAATAGATGGTAATCGTGGCGAGACCGTTAGAAAAAAATTTCAGCAGTGGTTTTCCCCCTCCTAATGCTGGCAACATTTTTGAGGTACTATGCCATGTAAAAACTTCTCTTCAAGGAGGTCTCCCCGTTTGGACTCGGCTTTAAAAAAGAGGTCCCTTATCATTGAGCTTAAGCTTAGATCGGACTGCTCTCATTTATATATAGTGGAATGTTCATAGGCAAAATTTGCAATTTGCATTCGTAGGTAATGTCATCCTCAAAACCCACAAATCGAATATATTTACCGACCATGGTAAAATAGGACTTTGAAGAACGGTATTTAGGAGTAGAGCACGAATTCGATATTCGCATTTGGGGCGTAATGTCCCTACCCCAAAACAGTTACCGACGATGGCAATATAGAGCTCTAAAAAAGGCATAGGAAGGCGAATAGTAGCGACAGACCACTCTACGTGATAGTCCGGAATTGCCTTAGAATATGGCAGCGAAAAAATGTCAAAAAATGAAGAGGAAATGAAAAGCAAATTAAAACATTTTGGCGATCTCAAATAAAACGAATTAACGATTTTATCACTTCCATTCTACATTATCAGATATTAAAATGGTTCTTTTCTGTTCAACTAATCTTTTGCCCTACAGAAAGAAGCGAAAATAAAAATCGTCAAGTATAAAAATTTTAGATCTATTTGTCGCCTCCTCACATGACACATACAAAGTACCTGTTAGAACTATGCTCACACCTATGTACATACATACGTATATATGCGTATCAATGACCACATTACATTATGTCTAATAAACGCATGTCACAGACCTTGGCCTCATTTGATAACGACCATACAAATTTTGTGTGTTCACACTGAACAGTTTACTATTGGTTATATTTTATTGTTATATTGTATATTTAATATACTCTAATTGTAAATAAAGGACGTATATATACAATTTTCAATTTAAAGGACCAAAAAAAGTATTTGAATGAAAAGGGCTGTCGCCACGGTGTACAACACAATATTGCTACAACAACAAGTACATTGGATATGCAGGCTAAGTCGCCACAGTTAAAATTTTCTTAGATTTTAAATAAAGAATTTCGACCCAAATCCGTCATAACTCAGTTAAGGCCCTTAAGCAAAAACAAAAGCAACAACCACAGCAACTTCTACATGTAAAAAGGCATTAAGTTTGGCCGTTTCGAACTTTGGATACACGCAACCTCGGGTATATATATGAACCTCCTTTCGCCCTAATCCGGTGAAAATTGGATAACTTATGCACCCAAATTCGGCACGGACAATGAGTGGTCTAATAAATATAAGTCACTGTTGAATTTTATATTTCAAATTTCAACAAAATCGGGAAATAAATAAAGCTTTAATGAGCTTCAGAACCTTAACCCGCATATCGGTCTATATGACAGCTATATCTAAACCCACCGATCTTTACCATATTTGGGTCGGGTGGGCTAAAACTACTCACTGTTTCAAATTTCAGCGAAATCGGATAAAAAATAAAGCTTTTATGGGCTTCAGACCCTCAGAAGATCGGTCTGTATGGCAGCTATATCTAGATATAGTCAGATCCGAACCATATTCATTATTTCAAATTTCAGCGTAATCGGGTAATAAATAGGGCTTTAATGGGTTTCAGACCCTTTATCGGCAGATCGGTCTATAAGGCAGCTATATCTAAATATATATACTCCGATCTGAACCATATTCGGGTGCTTTGCTAGGAGGCGCAAAACTACCCACTGTTTTAAATTTCAGCGAAATCGGTTTAAAAATAAAGCTGTTATGGGCTTCAGACCTATTATCTGGAGATTGGTCTATCCAAACCATGTTTAGGTCAGGTGTCGGGAAGCCTTAAACTACCCACTGTTTCAAATTTCAGCGAAATCGGATAAAAAATAAAAAATTCATGGGCATTGGACCCTTTATCGGCAGACCGGTCTATATAGCAGCTATATCCAAATATGGTCCGATTTTGTCCGTTCAAGAATTTAACCAGCGTGCACCAAAAAGACCTATCTGTGCTAAATTTCAGCTCAATATCTCAATTTTTGAATGCTGTAGAGTGATAACAACAGACGGACAGACATACGGACATCGTTAAATCGTCTTAGAATTTTACGACGATCCCAAATATATATACTTTGTAGGGTCGGAAATTGATATTTCGATGTGTTGCAAAGGGAATGACTAAATGAATATACCCCCTATCCCACGGTGGTGGGTATAAAAACGTAAAAAATTATAAGGAATGGTGATATGCATACATTAATTTTTGTACAACGCAAAAACGAACTTTGCAAAGCTTAAAAAATTATTGCGATTTCTCTTTTTTTAATTTTTTAACTAGTCAAAAATTCAATTGGCCTTAACATTGGCAACTAGAACAACTTCCTCAATACCAATTGACCCTGCAAAATTTTATTCGGCATGTAAAAGTCACATTTGTGGTGCGATTTTTAAATTTGGTTAAATGTTTGATATTGCTTGCAACATCCTTCAAAATAACGCCTCATGTATAGGTATATCTCGTGTAGTGTGCAAGAAACAGGAATGTTGAATATACTGGTCGTAGAAATAAAGACATTTGTCCCGTAGCAATTAGTTGCACTTGAACAATTTTCGATATAAGAAAAATGTCCCTCGCTTCCTGTGAGGAATTCTATGGAAATGAGAATATAGCCTACTAATTAGGAAGCTGAATTTTGATCTGGTTGTCCTCATTTTGTTTTTTCTTTGATTGTTGTGAGGAAACCATGCATCTATATGTACACCATGTATTCTTTTAATTAGGCCAATCAGTTTAACTTCATTTGACTAGTGATGTGTTCACAGAACATAACTCTTCTGCTCTTTTTATGTCACGCAAAAGGAATTATTTACTCACGTTGCCGGTGACCTTTATTTTTGTTTTAATGTTCTGTTGTTTGTATTGCGGTTTACTTTTTGTAATTGACATCCTCAATTGGATTGCGCTAATGTTTTGTATGTTACATACATATGGAGAGTACATACACGCGTAAAAAATCAACACAAACATGGTGATAAATGTCCATTCTACTTCCATTGTTAATACCACAGCCACTACATGCTGTGTTATTTTAACGGCGATGTGAGTGTTGACAGGCCAACGGAATAACTTCAGACCACAAGTGATCGCAAACGCAGACAAAGAATTCAGTCTTACAGGTTTAATATCCAATTACAGTACTGCTGATTACTTCCGCTTCCCAAGACGGCATAAGGCATGCACGCACGCGCGTAACTGCCTTAGGCCGGTTCGATTGTGATGCAAGAAAAAAAAGTAATAATAATAATGGCACTTGAAAAATACGGCATAATGGTAAAATAAGCAAATTCAAATTCTTAAGCACGTGTACATTGCAAATTAAATCAACTCCATTTAACTAAATCCAAGAACAAAACCAAGCTGTTTACACTGGATATATAGGGCTTTGAAATTTGGCACACAATCTCGCAAAGCTCTAACCATTTCACATGTCTCTACCCGTTCTCACAGGGTATATTTTTTAAAAAGTTTTTTTTTTTCGATTTTCTCCCACTGTGCACAGTTGCATTTTTTGGTGCTTTATTGATTATTCAGCCAAGAAATCGGATTTATTTGGAATTTAGTATAAATCTAGAATTGGATTTATTTTTGTATGCTAAAACATGTTAAAACACACACGATTTAGCACGAAAGTGACGAAAGAGCCATAAACAAATTTTTGCCATCTTGGGAACTTCGTTGTCGCATGTATACTTTTCTATTTACAGGCTTAAAAGGTAAATAATGGTTATTGTATTATAATATTTTGCAAAAAAACCCGGACTCTATTATATTCCTCAGCCTACATCAAAGTAACAAAAAATAATATTTCTCGACCTGACCTAATGTACTACTCGCATCTGTAATGCTCAAAATCGAACCCTATGCCATCCGACTTGCTTACTTTACTTGTAACTGTGTAAAGCCAACCAACAAGTATGTTGGACCGATTGACGATTGTCTACTGTCATGTTGGTAAACAGAACTTGGCGGCTTCCAAGTTCAATAAACTCAAAAGGAAGGGCATTCAGAGCAAAGAGCATCCAGAAGACATGATTAATGCGTTTGTGTTTATCTATGCATACATGCATGTGTATAGGTGTGTGTGTGTGTGTGTATGAATGGTGGACAACATTTAACAACAACAACATCCATCACCCTCTTACGTGTTTAAGATGGTTCATTAGATATTGTTAGCATGCATGAAATTGGCTTTTGTGGGCTCAGCTCAAACAAAAACAAGCTTTTGAATTAGCCAGCTTTTTTGCGGAACATCATACAGACACTAAGAAACCAGTCAAAATATGGGCCAAAGCTTTACAAATCTGAATGAATGCATTTGCCGCATATACACCGAAAAAAATAAACTGCTTTCAAGTAATAAAATCAAAGAATATAACAATGAAATGATTTAAATGTGAAATTAGATTACATTTGATTGAAAATATTTTCTTGGAAATGTCGTATATTGATGTGACCCATGTTGCCAATAGGTCCGTTCGCGTAATTTTCCAGTAAAAATTTGCAGGAAAGAAGGAACAGCATTTAATCCCTTTTATTCATTCATTTTTATTTCATTTCTTATGTTACATAAAAGCCAACAAGGCCTAATTGCAAGATCTCAATTACCAAACTCAAAATTTTGCTCACTCTCTTCTCCTGGTAAACGAAGTACGCGAATGACTTCCAGTAAGAAATTGTGCAAATTTTGTGTTCTATATTATACCAATTAGGATTCATGTTTGGGGGTTGGGAAGTATAAAAATTGCAGAGACCCATAGGTCTTTCCGTTTCTATATTCAGATATATTGTAATTGTAAACTAATGTTAAATACCTTTCTTTTAGATACCACATTGCATAAATGTGAAGCTGCAGCATTTTATAAGTCCCACATGACATTTTAAAAAGCCTCTACAGCCAAGTACATTTAATTTGATTTAATTTACTGTTTTAATCGGCCTATGTGTGCACTCCGCGGTTTTGGTTATTTGATTCGTTGTTCACACTTAAAATTCTAGCAAGCTTGGATTAGTTGCTGTGATTTATTTTAGTACTATGCAAATTACGATTAATCATTTCTTATTATCTGTTATCGCATGACATCGATAATTAACCAGTGCAACTTTGCACTGATATTCCATCCAGAACATCTGACTTGCACTGAATAGTTCTAAAATAAAATAAAGTACGTGTGGGGAAGATAGATTTCGCACTATTACTAACCTAACTTCAACTTTCATAGAAAATTTCGAAATTTTGTTTTTATTAAAATTAAATTTTTTTCGAAATAATTTTTTTTAGAAAATATTTTGTCAAATTTATACTTTTTATAGAAAGTTTAAAATAATATATTTTTTCCAGAATTTGGTTTTTATAGATTTTGTAAAATTTAATTTTTATAGAAAACTAGCTAAACCGGGCCCACTCCGCTGCGCCTTCTTTTACTTTATATGGAACAAAATTATCCTTAAAATATTTATTTTCGACAATTAAGGAGCTCTTACTGAAATACCATGCAATGAAAATAATATATGTATATCGCAAAAGCATAAACATGGTCCCACATTTCATTCATTCATGCATTTTTATTAATCAAACATCGCCCACCCGGGCGAATCTGAATATCAGATTCGTATTCTACTCGCAAATACCCTTCATATAAATCCCATATTGCCATGGTCGGTAAGGTAAACATGTCCGTTTTAGAGGTGTTTTCGGGGTTGGGGTGTTCCTCCTAACACTTGATCCGATAATTGGATATCGGATACGTTTTCTTATCCTAAATACTTTTTATTTGAGTTCCATATTGTCCTAATTGGTCTAAATATATATTTGGTAGGTCTTGGGGGTGGGGCGGCCCCCCTAGGTACCCTATCCGAAATTTCAATACCAAATTTTTATTTTTAGGTTACAATAAGAGAGTACAGAAATTTTTGCACAACAAATCACCGAGATCTGGCGTTTCTAAAAATTAGGTTAATAATAGGGAAATCATTGTACAAAATGTTTGCCTAATCGGATGAAAATTGCACCCTCTATAGATCCAATGTATCTTTAAGGATACATTCAGTGTCGGATGGCTTATTTTTGTTAAGTGTTGCAAAAAATTTAACTTTTATGATAGTGTCCATCGGAAAAATATCAATCGATATTCAGTCAAAATATTAAATATCGATAGTGCCATCGATATTTTGCCATATACATCCAAATGTTGTGCCATCTAGAGCATATTCGGCTCGGATGTCGACGGACCTAATAACATTCACTCATCCAAATGTCAGCGAAATAGGGTAATAAATGCGGGTTTTATGGACTTAATACCCAAAACCGGCAGATAGATTTATATGACAGCTATATGAAATATAGCCCGATATGAACAACATTCGGTTCGGATATCGACTAACTTAATAAATCTCCCTATTCCAAATGTTAGTGAAATCGGATAATAAATGCGCCTGATATGGGCTTAAGACCCTAAATAGACAGTTCGGTCTATATGGCAACTATATCTAAATATGATACGATTACATTGCATTATGAAATTATAGCCCAAAGTAAAATGAAAGTGTGCCCCAATATTATTTATCACAAATTTAATTGGAAAAATTCAAATTTACTTGACGAAACCCCACATTGGCCCAATAGCTGGATGAAAAAAGGTCCCAAAAAGAAGAAAATGGGCCCAAAAGTTTTGTTGATGTTCTTCATATACCTTTTTGGAGAATATATTTATTTTGGATTTGGTGTTTTATTTCCTGGGATCAAACTTTATACCGCCGCTTAAAACACTAAGCTTGGCATACCCACTTTTTTGTAACAGTGTATATCATAGTTGAGTGGAAACGCACACACTGGCCTAAAACAAAACAAAACCACCAGTGACAGCGAGTAGAAGAAACCTGCAAAACTGCGCTCTATCCACGATTAAATGCATTCGATCCGTTAAGATAATAAACATCTCCCAAGTTCTACGAGTGCGCTCCATCCACAATAAAAATGTGAGCGACAGACTATCTTAAAAAACCATCCTACCCTGCTGGTGTATAACGCCTCACATACACATGCGCCTACCGCAGTCCGCAGTCTTAGTTTGTTGATGGTATAAAAGCTCCCGGCCGGAGAGCATCCCCACATTATATAGGTAACGTCAAGAGTGATATTTGCTTCAGAAATCAAACGTTTTCCACAACAGCAGCAGCTCTTAAATAAAACAAAAATTCAGTATTACCCGTAATTTGCACAACAACAAAAACCCAAAAGCAAAATATGGAGCTGCGATTGCGTTACAGGCTATTTTCTCAGCCAACGGCCGTTTTCGTGGTGGCTTGCCTGCTGTGTTGTGCTGCAAGAGATTTGCGTAAGTTTTCCATAATTATGCGTACTAGTGGTGCATGTGATAAAAAAAAAATCTGGTGTTTCGCAACTGAATCGAGAAAATCAAATTCCTCAAAACACGATGAAGAAAGAAACAGACGTATCCACCAGACCAAAATGAAAGTAAAAAATATTGGAAAATAATAAAAAAAAAATATATATATATTTGTACTCAGGTCCAGTGTTAGTAGTCCAAAACGAGATCTTGATTTGAAATCGACAACGTCTTAAGTGTAACCGAGCCAACCAAAACGATCTGAGTGCGAATATAGGATGCATACGTACAAGAATAGTGCTGTTCTGGATTTGTTGTTCACAATTGAAATTTATTCGAGATTGAAATTTATTTTCAAAACATTTGCAAAAAAAAACGAAAAAAAAAATTTCGTGATTTGAAATCCCTATTTTGAAAAATTATTTTTTTTTTTTTTAAGAATATTTTTTTTCGAGATATTGTTTTAAGCGTATTTGGATGGGAGAGGAGGAGAGCCCATATATATTTTAAAATACCACCAAGATAATGGTAATGGGATTTAGAAAAGAGATTTCAAAAAGTAACGGCCCATTGGAGGCCACCGTAGCGCAGAGGTTAGAATGTTTGCCAATGACGCTGAACGCCTGGGTTCGAATCCTGGCGAGACCATCAGAAAAAATTTTCAACGTTGGTTTTCCTCTCCTAATGCTGGCAACATTTGTGAAGTAATATGCCATGTAAAACTTCTCTCCAAAGACTCGGCTATAAAAAGGAAGCTCCTTATCATTGAGCTTAAACATGAATCGGACAGCACTCATTGATATGTGAGAAGTTTGCCCCTGTTCCTTAGTGGAATATTTATGGGCAAAATTTGCATTTGCAACGGCCCATTCTAACTTTAAATCTGCGCCCAAGGCTACATTGGATTATTAATATGTGTTTTGTTGCTATTTTGGTAACCAACCGAATTGTTTTAGAATTCTGCTCGGAGGCCACCGTAGCGCAGAGGTTAGCATGTCCACCTATGACGCTAACCGCCTGGTTTCGAATACCATTAGAAACAAATTTCAGCAGTGGTTTTCGCCTCCCTATACTGGCAACATTTGTGAGGTACTATGCCATGTAAAAACTTCTCTTCAAAGAGGTGTCGCACTGCGTCACGCCGTTCGGACTCGGCTATAAAAAGGAGGACCCTTAGCATTGAGCTTAAAATTTTAATCGGACTGCACTCATTGATGTGTGAGAAGTTTGCCCCAGTTCCTTAGTGGAATGCTCATGGCAAAATTTGGATTTGCTCAATAGCTTGCAAACTATTCTCCTCTGGTATAAGAGCTTGAATTGAAAATGCCTTCAATGTGAAGATTCAGCAAAGCGATAACACTGGAAATTTAAAGGCCAGGGATATTTCCCTCAAAAAGAGAATAGATTACATTTCTTCTGGGTCGGAAACCAGAACAAGATTATTTACAACAGTACATCAAATTCGTTAATTGATGTCAGTGATTGGTACTCAGAGCGATTCTGGAGCCTGGTTTTTGACCTATTATATGGGAATATAATGTTATGGCTAATCTACCTGTCATCGCTCTAAATCAGTTGTGGAAAAATACAAGCACACACACACTTGCACACTTTTATGTGTGGAAATAGTGTAAACATGTCAGTGTGCCCACCATTGCTCTAAATAAGTATACGATGACTTGATACACCTTACAATGTGCAGGCAAATATAGTTACATTCCTTTCAAGTTCTTTAGAGGCTACATCACAGTCTTACATTAATGTGTAGTGCCATTGTAATTTTATAAATTTTAGATTACGAAATTATGCAAATAGATAAAATATTAACCAACTAGGCGGCTACTTACAGATACCTTCTACTACATACATATTTTACCATGAACATTCCATTAAGGAACATGGGATAATTCTCTCATATCAAAGAGTGCAGTACTGTTTAAGGTTTAGCCCAATGATATGGGCCTCCTCTCAATGCCGAGTCAGAACGGCGTTCGGGCTAGCGATACCACTTGTTAGAGAAGTTTTAATATTCTGATGTTCACGGCGGGATTTGAACCCTGCGGACGTGCAAACCTCTGCGTCACGGTGGCCTGTGATAGCTTCTATTACCAAGGGCTTATTATTGCTTTCGATTTTCTCAAAATTCAGTGATGCGGTACTTCTTATCGACATTTGCTTGTCTTGGTCATGACAACCCTATCGAGGTCTATCGACAACCTAGCCATTTGAACTACCCACAATATTTTCAACTAATCCGTAATCAGTGAAAGCGATAAGTCGATCCATATCAATTAGAATGCAATTTATAATCTCCCTCTGAAACAAAGGAATCCCTTGTTTAGACATAAGAGTTCCTTCCTACAGCGGCCGGTGCCAAGCGCCACCAAGAATTAAATTGATGAAATATAAAACAAAAATGTTTTCTTATCAATAGGTTGAAATGAAACAAATGGACAAATTGAAGAAACTTGTTTAATCAAGTCAAAGACGAGCCGATTTCATCTCGTCGTCGTTCAATGTCAAGTTGTACCTACTGCTACCTACCGACTAAAAAGATTAGGCGATTAGCCAAAACAACTTAACAACAAACATCACAATTTGCCATGTGTGTTAGTTGGCCGTACGTAGTACATTCCATACATACAGAGCCAATAATTTATAATTTAAATGACAACAATCGCACGAACCAGCGAGCCCACACGCACACACATCTCAACTTTCAGTTGTTATTTATTAATAAAAAAAAAAACAAATGAACGAAAAATACTGACCTATGTTAACAATGGCTATAGAGTAGTAGTACAATAAATTCATCAGCAATGATGTATGAATACGCTCCTAAAATAGCCAACTTAAAGCAAACAAATAAAAACATTATTCGTTGCGCTGCGGAGCAAATGTTGTCTGGGGAGATCAATTTGCAAAATCTAAACAGAATTTTAGGCAAACATAGACAGACATGAAGTTTAGAGCATAAATAAACAACAACAACACAGCTCCCCAGAGATATTCTACGCTTATGTGTGTGCCCCATTTCGTCTTGAAGTTCTGAGTTGATCTTGGTTGGCTTGCGACTCTCTCGCATGTTCATCTGACTTTCGCATAAAGTTATATGGAATTGCAAATGAGCTTTATAGTTTATTTCAAAATGATGCATGATTTTAATTCCTAGAGCCCCTCGAAGGTTACATTTACATATATTGTATATTGATGGCATGAAATGTGGTGTGAAGTACACTTAAGACTTAAGAAGACATTAAGACTAAAGACACAAAAAAAGGCAATTGTTTGCAAACACAAACTATAAACAACTACACAAGCAGGTCGAACTGAATTTCGTCTAAATCCGATGAAAAATGCTACATTTATGAAACCGAATTTCGGAGGATAGGTCTACAGGTCTACAAATATTATGGGCCGCTATAGATCATGTTCGGCATAGGTTTTAAGGGGTCCCATACAGTGGTCTCGCTTGTGTGGGAAGGTGCTACAAAAATATTTCTAATAAAGATACCGAAAGTGGGTAAGCATCATGAACATTAGTCCATGTTTAGGTATAGTCCCCACATAGCGGTACCGCCTGAGTTCACCTATTGTGAAGGGTTTGACGGTAATTTTCAACCACTTTTGCGGTAATTTGGCATTTCGGCTTCGCAGAGAGCAAAAAATGTGCAAAATTATTAAGACAGGTTAATTTTTTGGCACAGCCCCCATTTACGATACCGCCCGATTTCACTTATTTTTAAGGGTTTGGCTGTTTTTTGCAACAAATGTCGATGTAACTTGCCATTTTGTCTTCTTAGAGATAAAAAATATGCGAATCCGAAATTATCAAGATAGGTCCATGTTTTGACATAGCCCCCATATAGCGGTACCGCCTGATTACACCTTTTTCGAAACGTTTGAAGGTATTTTTCACAAATTATGCTGTAATTTGGCATCTCAGAGGGCAATAAATATGCAAACCAAAATGGTATGAAGGTAGGCCTATGTTTTGACATAGCCCCCATATTGCAATACCGACCGATTTCAACTGCTTTTAAAGTTTTTACCGTAGCATGGGGGTATATTTATTTTGTCATTCCGTTTGCAACACACCGAAATATCCATTTTCGATCCTATAAAGTATATATATTATTGATCGTGGTAAAAATCTAAGACGATTTAGCCATGTCCATCCGTCTATCAGTTGAAATCACGATACAGCCTTTAAAAATGGAGATATTGAGCTGAAATTTTGCACATACTCTTTTTTGTCCATAAGCAGATTACGTCCGGAGATGGGCTATATCGGACCATATCTTGATATAGCCCTCATATAGACCGACCCGCCGATTTAGGGTCATAAAAGCCACATTTATTATGCGATTTTGCTGCATTTTTGGGACAGTAAGTTGTTAGACCAGTCGACATCCTTCTTCAATTTGACACATATCAGTCCAGATTTGGATCAAACTAACGATCTCTCGATTCAAGGTCTTGTACCCATCAAAAACGCATTTATTGTCTGATTTTGCCAAAATTTCAGACAATGAGTTTTGTTAGGCCCTTCGACATCCTTTCTTAATTTGGCCCCAATCGGTTCAAATTTGGATAAAGCTGCCACATAGACCGATCTCTCGATTTTGCTAAACCGCTCGCCATCCTTTTGCAATTTGGCCTAGATCGGTTCAGATTTGTATATAGCTGCCATATAGACCGATCTTTCGGCTTAAGCTCTTGGACCCATAAGAGGCGCATTTGTTGTCCGAGTTCGCCAAAATTTGGGACAGTGAGTTGTGTTAGGGCTTTCGATATACTTCTTCCTCTTGGTCCAGATCGGTCCAGATTTGGATATAGCTGCCATATAGTCCGATCTCTCGATGCAAGGTTTTGGGCCCAAAGAGTGTAAAAAAAAATGTGCAAAGTAAAAATTATCAAGGTTTTAAATAGCCCTCACATTGCGGTGCCACCAAAATACCAGTTCCAAGAGTTTTCACATAAAAAAAATTCATTTAGGAAAAATTTCATTTATCTGCCTATGGACAAAACAAAGTTTCAGCTCAATATCTTTATTAACCCTATCCTTCGCTTTTTTCTCACTTCCATGCAACATGCAATGAAATAGCTCATGACAACCATTCACGCTTGATGGCATGCTGTTTTGTTTTTTAGATACCTGTGATGATCGTGACCTACCTGTCGCTGTTATTGCATGCCATGTCGCTCTAGGGCTTGGCTGCATATATTGGGTTGCCCAAAAGAAAGAAAGTAAATGCATTTTTAATAAAACTTAAAATAAACTTTAATCAAATATACTTTTTTTACACTTTTTTTCTAAAGCAAGCTAAAAGTAACAGCTAATAACTGACAGAAGAAAGAATGCAATTACAGAGTCATAAGCTGTGAAAAAATTTGTCAACGCCGACTATATGAAAAATCCGCAATTACTTTTTGGGCAACCCAATATTTATGAGTGTAGTATTCAGTTGTGATGGCCTGTTGTTTTTTTAATTTATATGTACGGCATAGTCTAACAGGACAAGGCATGCTGCCAAAACTGTCAATGGTTTATGTAATTCGGCTTATGCAGCCCTTTAATAGGTACCCCAGCGCATAATCATTCGTTGCTGTCTCGACAACGACTGAAACAAAGAGGATAAGAATATGTGTGGCTTGCCATCAACGCTACCGTAAAGGGCTGGGCATCGCTGCTCTAGATCAAGCGTGTCTGGGCAACACTTATGCATTGAAAGCTACTGGGTGGATGTTGTCCTCGCAGAACGACAGCCTTCCATTGCACCTGAAAAAATTTACATCCCTCGGCAAATCAGAGTAGTGTAGGGATCAATTACGAACCGGCAGATGCAGCCTGCGAACTTGACCTGCATATGTTAAAAGAAGTAAAACCGTGCTAAATTCGGCTGGGCCGAATCTTAGGAACCCAACACCATGGGTTCAGCTAAAATATGGGAGTTATATATAGTAATAGACCGAATTGAACCGTACTTGGCGCAGTTGTTGAGAGTCATAACAGAACACTATATGCAAAATATCAGTCAAATCGAATAAAAATCACGGGTGGTAAAGACTCAAGAAGTCAAATTGGGAGATGGGTTTATGTGGAGATATATCATGTTCTTGACCGATTTAGACCGTACTTGGCCCAGTTGTTGGAAGTCACAACAGAACATTATGTTCAAAATTTTTGCCAAATCGGACGAAAATTGGGGCTTCCAAGGGCTTAAGAAGTCAAATCGGGAGATCGGTTTATATGGACTGTACTTAGCACAGTTGTTGTAAGTCACAAATTTCAGTCAAATCGGACAAAAATTGTGGCTTCCATGGGCTCAAGAAGTCAAATCGGGAGATCGGTTTATATGGGAGCTAAATCCAAACCGGAACCGATTTTGCCCATTTGCAATCCCCAACGACCTACACCGATATGAAGTATCTGTGCAAAATTTCAAGCGGCTAGCTTTACGCGTTCGACCTCTATTGTGATTTCGATAGACGGGCGGACATGGCTAGTTCGAATCAGAATGTTGAGGCGATCAGGAATATATATACTTTATGGGGTCCTAGATCAATATTTCGAGGTGATACAAACGGAATGACTAGATTAGTATACCCCTATCCTATGGCAGTGGGTATAAAAATTATCTGTGCAAGGTTCAAATCAAAATCTTTATTTTTATAGGCTGTAGCGTGATTTCAACAGACGGGCAGACAGGCATAGGGACGGACGGGGATCGCAAGAATTTAGAATTTACGAGGACCAAGAATACATATAAATACTTTATGAGGTTGGGAATTGATATTTCCATGTGTTGCAAACGGAATAGCAAAATGGACATACCCCCATCTAATGGTTGTGCGAGATATGAACGAAATCACTAATTGTGTCGCGCAGAGGTTTGCATGTCCGCCTATGAGGCCAAAGGCCTATGTTCAAATCCCGGCGTGAACATCAACAAAATTTTCAGCGGCGGTTATCCCCTTACTAATGCTGGCCACATTTGTAAGGTATCCTGCCATGTTAAAAGTTTTCGACCAAGTGGTTTCGCTATGCCGCACGCCGTTCGGACTCGGCATAACAAGGATGCCCCTTATCATTGAGCTTGAACTTTAATCGGACTTCACTCATTGATATGAGAAAAGTATCCCCTGTTCCTTAATGGAATGTTCATGGGAAATTTAGTAGTACTCGCAGTAGTATTAAACATTGAGTACAGCTCGTGTTCTTATCTATGCACAAAATAATGTGCAATAATGTATGTGTGTTTGACCATCGTTTCGATACTAACAACATTTTAAAAATTCATTATAATTTGACATAACAAATTTGCGTTTTGTTTTAAATATATTACAGCGGAATCTTTTGACAAATGCAAAAGGGATGCGAATTTTGACAAATGCCTGGTGGATGCAGTAAATAAAGCGATACAAATATTAAAGACGGGTAAAGTATAAAACTATTGGAAATATTTTATCGTAAAATTAGACAAAAGTCAACACAACTACTGCAATTATGAAGTAGTTGTCCAAGAAATATCACCACTCATATTCTTTACTTCATTGCAGGTAATAAGGAATTTGAGATACCCCCTCTTGAGCCGTTACAAGTGAAATCGCTGGTTATAGATGCCGGTACAGCTCCAATTAATATGAGGCAAACCTTTAAGAATGTGGTGGTAACGGATATGATTTCAACCAGTATAATTAAAAGATATAGGTACGTCACTTTGCTTATAATAGACGCGAGTGTCATTTAATTATTAAATTTTCTTTTTCGGATAGGACTGATTTAGATAAGTATCTGATTATATGCGACAGTGTTACGGATCGCATACAAATGGTTGGCGACTATGAAATGTCGGGACGCATTCTTTTACTACCTATTACGGGCAGCGGGCGTGGCAATGTGACACTAGTCAATACCAAAATTGAGCATCGTTTGATTGGAGAACCGTTCGAAAAGGACGGTATTCCATACATGCGCCTTAAGGAATATCGAGTTAACTTTGAACCAAAACGTGTCTACATGCAATTTGAAAACCTCTTCAACGATCCCCTGCTGTCACAAACAATGAATCGTTTTATGAATGAGAATTGGGAAGCAGTCTTCAACGAACTGAAAGTCGGCTATGCGAAAAGCTTTGGCAAGATTTTTAAGGAGCTTTCTAACCGAATATTCGAAAAAATTCCCATGGATACAATATTTTTGAGATAATTTTGTCCCATTCATTGTTGTTGTTAAAATTTAAGTATTATTTTCTGTATGAATATATAAAAGTTCAAAATGAAGTCAAATGTTTTAATGTCTGAGAAATGTTCCAATTCTATGAATTCAGGGTTTACTAATGAACCCTGTATGAATTAAATATTTTTGCCAAGCATGTTATATAAGCAACATCCTCTGTGAAAGGATATTCACCCATCGTTGAAAGACTTCAAAACACTTCCTCTGTATGGACTTGTTGGCTGTTTTTGATTTAGCCTCTCACTTTGATTTTGCTTTAATTGTAGCTTTGGCATCTTGTACTAACTTTCCTCTCGCGCGGAAACCAACTTTAAATTATAAAGCGAATAAAGTGCCAAAGTTTCACAATACAAGTTAGGGGAAATGGAAACATTTCCACAACATACCAGATCAAATGTTGGTGTCAATCCAAAAGATAATAGGGAATTGTGTTTTCGTTTATCATACGCAATTTCATCCAACTCAATTTAAAAATAAACCATGATCCATTTGGCAAATTCTGCTTAAGATTCTTGTCGTATCATAAATCGCGATATAGATTGCCGGTCAAATGCTTTTATGAAACATCAAACATTTTGCAATACTTTTGAAAGTTCCTTGCTGTGCTATTCGTTGAATAGAAAGCATTCAACGAAATGGTCTATAGCCGGACAATATCCTGCAATGGAATCTAAACGAATTTAAAACTGTTGACTTACCTTCTCTTCTGCTATTATATTTTTTATTTTTGTTGAGGAAAAACTCACTACTTCGTGCATTAAAATACGCGCTATTAATCATGAAAAGGAAATTGTGCCGTTATATGGGCGTCGTCGATTGGACGCAAATTCTTCAACACAATCAGAGAGTCTAACTTCGAACGCCATCAATTACGCTTGTTTTAGTCCAGTTAGATTGAGTATTCTGTTCAGCTTTTCAGGCGGAATGTTGTTAAACTCCATATAAAAAAACGTCAGCGAAACGGTGGAGGAAAATAGGCGAAAAAGTCAAAAAGAAATTTAGTGGCAATATTGTCGGCATCATTTTTGTTTTATTGTTTTCAATAGTTCGTTGTTGTTGTAGCAGTGTGTTGTACACTGAGGCGGCAGCCCTTGCTAATGAAGGACTTCATCGGGTCAATCCGGTACGTACAACCGGCTGCCATGGGATTGATTCAACTAACTAGGATATCTGGCTTTCAATAGTTCGTTTTTTTCATTTTGTTGTTTGATTTATTTGCGAAAAAAATAAAACCATAAGTGCAAATAAAAAACGTCTTTTGGTATGAAAATAATAACAAAATTTATCAGTCAAATTCAGCTAGCGGACTATTCCGAAATCAGAATAGAGTACCAACCCTTAAGCAGAGTATACTGTTCAGCTTTTCGAGCGGAATGCTGCCAAAGTCCATATAAAAAACATTTGATTGCTGTCAAATTTCGCTCGCTAAACAAGAATTTCAGCGGCTATTCCGAAAGCAGAATGGAATACCAACACTTAGTGAGGTAAATGGCGAAAAAATTCCAGCGACAAACCAGCATAATTTTTGTTTGTTTATTATTGTATATATTCCAACAGGAATAAAGGCCATTAAATAGAGAAAACAATAAAAGTGGAGTTATATACCTCGCGCAACTCCTATGCGTATTTACGCGTGGATGTCAGAAAAAATTAAAAAAAGGTTGGTTTGTACATCGTGAGTTACTCAACAAATGCACGCACGCACCCGACAGGTTTAGTTAACCTACTCTCAACTTTGAACGCGTTTCAGGGCTCAAATATATGATTTCGGTTAGGTTGAAAAGAGGGTGCAGATATCTATACGCCCCACGCCACTATGGACATACACCTAAGCCAGTAACCGGCTTTTTAAGTTAATTCTGTGCTACTTACAAAATCCTTAATTGTTTTCAATACCACTGCCCTAAATTGGTTCATGCCTGGTATTGTGTCTCCACCTAAGTGTCGGTATCCGTTAGACGCGAACGTCTCATTTGATTTGAATATGTTTACTGCTCAAAATTGCTTTGCAGTCCGTAAAGAGAAATTTGCCAATTTTCATTGAAATTGACTTTGGAAAGGACATAAATAAGCTAAATTTTAAAAATTCGTCAGCTGATTTTATAAAGGGAAATCAGATGATCGACATGCACTCGTAAGTACGCATAGGTGCTGCGTGAGGTATGTAACTCTACCTTAAGCGACATCCTGCTTCATCTAAATACACAGCAACGTCGTTATTAAAATAATGAATCGACTTTGCAATAGCCGACGCCGTTATCATTTCCCTGTCGACTTTATACCATTCTTTCGTCGTCGTCCAATGAATCTATTTATTATTAAGTTGTTTTAATGCAAAAGGCTTTTTGTTAAAAGAGAGAAAAGTTAAATGAAAAATGAAAATCGATTATTCGGTGCAAATGTTTTTTATGTGCTTCTAAACCAATAATAACACGGAACAAGAATAATAAACAATTTTAAGGTGTTGCAAATAACAACAACAATACCAGGTGAAACTAGATTTTGTTGTTTCTGGTTTTTTTTTTATTTAGTTTTGTTATACTACCACCTATGCAAGATTATTTATTCCCGGAATATGAAGTGTGTGCATAAAAATCCGTAATGGCAAACATCAAAATGAAATTTAGATAAGAGATACGAGACTGAAAACTGCAAACAAAACCCTTTCGGTCAATACCCCCCGTCTTTGTGGGGCATACTTGTTTGCATTGATTTTCCTAGTTTTCTGTGTGTGTGTGTGTGTTTTGTTGTTTTTACATAGTGGTGTTCGGAGCAAGATTTGTTGGTAGTTGGTAGTCGAATCAATAAGAGTATATAACAAATGGGTTTGTGGTTCTTAATGAATTCAATCTATGAAGAAGTGTATATATATAAATTCAGTGTGTTTGGTATGCTAACATCCGAAAATTCTTGCTACCACTTTCATTACACACCCACAATCGGTTAACATTAATTCAGTGCCGCTATTTCTTCTTTCGCGCAATAGCAACAATAACACAATAACAAAGATCATCAATTATTTGTTTTTACTGATGAATGCCCACAACCTTAATGATAAAAGAAACAAAACCAACCAAAAGCACAAAAAAGAAAGTTATAAGCAAAATGAGGCAACAGAAGATATCACAAAATTTGCCGTAACGTACGTGAAACCCAAATAAATGAATATGTTAATGTATGTGCATAATTACCAATTCGATACTACATGTGTGTCTGTGCAAACGTGAAGAAAAATAATCTTTTTTTTAATGTGTTTTTATTAATAATTTTTTTTGTTATCATATTTTAAAAGTGATGGTGTTTATAAAGCTGCCCTATGGTTTTCATTCTTCCAATGCTATGGCCAGTCACCAATTTATTTCAATAAATTACCAAGAGTTCTTAAAAAATAGGGACAAGGTTCCACATTTGTAATACTTGAACCATTATTTCAAAATTACTATCACCACTTGAGGTGAGTCAATCCAACCCATTGAGTAACCCTAGTAGGAAAAAGTAAGATTAGGTAAAAAATAAGATGATCAAGTTCCGAACCGATATTCCGCCACCTCCTCCAGGAAACAAAGATACTTCTTAGGTTCTAGCTGAACCCAAACGGCGCTTTTTTATAGCATAGTACCTCAACATTGTCGCTAGCAGCACCATTACCATCGCTGCAAAATTTTTGTGATGTTTCCGCCAGCATTCGAACTCAAGCATTCAACGCCAAAGGCGGACATGCTATCCTCTGCGCTACGGTTTAAACAAAAATGGGTAATGTTGCAGAATCGAGAGAAGGTAGCTCTTGACAAAGTAATTTTAACAGCCTCAAATTCTGTTGGTCTGGATTGTTGCCACTATTGGGGATTTCTCCAAAAATTTGGGATTTATTTTCGAAAATGGGGACTAAATTTTTGTATGTAATTTGGAGCAAAAATTTGGGATTAGATAAATATAAAACAAATAATAATATAAAAATAAAACAGCAACTGTTCCAATGAAATATTATGTCCCTGTTTTTTGTACAATACATTGCAAAGCGCCAGTTATCGACAGTTATTGCATGATACCGATAAAAATCTATCCAGTCCAACAGTGCAGTGGTTATCTTTCCAGTAAATTTAAGCTCAATGATAAGGGGCCGAGTCAAAACGGCGTGCCGCAGGGCGATACCTGTGTTGGTGTTTTGGGGATAAGTTTTTACATGACTGCCATAGCATGGCACAGTGCCTCAAAAATATCGCCAGCATTAGAAGGGGATAATCACCGCATTAAAATGCATTAGTTATATAATTAATTCCAAATAGATTTTAATGTAATTTATTCTATTAAACGAATTATAAAATGCTTCCATCGAACATGTAAAAATAACGTCTTCTTTTCCTAGGACATCTCCCGTGTTATGAATAACGTTTTCTGAAATCAATAAGCAATAGAGGCTATAGATTGGAGATGTGTACGTGAGTGAATTTGCAATCACGTTCACACATGCTCATGAGACAAAAAAATTATTCACGCACAACTTTTTATGTTGTCTTACGTTCACGCACACTCACGAGAACAAATTTTACTCACGTACGACTGACGATCTTTGTTTTATTGCTTTAAATAAATAGTTAATTTTTTTATTTATTTCCGAAAAAAATCAAATATACACAACAATAAGTGCAGAAAGAAAAATGTGTTTGTTTTCCTCTTCGTTTTTTCAAAGTAATCTCTTCAAGTTTCCCGGTGATGGGCTACTAACCCGACGCCCCAACCTATATTTTTATTGTTCTATAGGTGAAGTCGTGGCACATTTTAGCTCATTACTCACTAAAAACCCATCTCGTACATTATCTTTGAAATGTAAGATTTTGCAAGGTAGCAAATCCGTAGTCGTGTAATACAACTCGCGGAAACTATTCTGATGACAAGCACTCGCATATTTTCTATCAAGGCTTCAAGTGTTTTGGCTACTGGTGAGAGAATCATTTCATGGCGTCAGAAGTAGGATCGCTTTGCCCACTTTTCAGATGTGGGATACAATAAGAGTCTTCAGGGCCCATTTATTGTCAGTTTTATTTTTTGTGGTTTGCTGACGACATTTGTTATTTTTCCTGCCTCTTCACAAAGAGATTTCGCGCTGTTAGTGAAAGGCTCAAAAATACCGGGACCCTACAATTGAGCTAAACCTTGTTGAGTCGCACAGCACACATTGAAATGAAATATTTCGTATGTGTGATTATGATCCTAATAGAAAAAAATCATCAATTTAAACATTTTTGGATTTCATTAATAATAGGTATAGCATTTCGAAAAAAAAGTGTTCAAGTGAAACATTTGTTAACTAAATGAATTTTATATTCTTAATTTAAGCCGTTCGAAATGGTTTCGTAAATTGAAAGCAAAAGAAGAAGTAAAAAAATAAATTAAAGTCCCAGTAAGTCACAAACAACACGGAACTATGCAGAATTACCAATGAGCCATTGTTCGAGACCCAACAACTGAGCAATGGCCATTTGACTTATTGCTTAGAGCAATCGGAATGAAAACCAAAACTGGTTCGCTGGAATTCTAGTTTTAATGTCAATTGCATCATTCCACAACAACAACAATAACAAAAAAAAAACAAGAATTACAACAACAAGCTATGCTTATATTATAAACAAAATGTATCTAAAGTTGTCTACTTTCTCCTTTAATAAAAACAAAAAGCAAAACAAAACAAAAAAAAAAAAACAGCAACAACAACAACAAAACCAACATCGAGATACACCCTCTCCAAATAGACAAGAAATCATGTCGTGTATTAACGCTGTTCATATTCTCTGCAAAAGTAGTTTCAACTCTTGCATGCTATTGTTGTTGGTACTATTGCCGCCGGTGGGTGGTGGTGGTGGTGTTCGTGCTGCTCGTTAATGGGTAGAGGGTTTACTGTTATTGTTCAAGAAAATGCATGTACACACGCACACACACTCACAGAAATGTAATCGAATTAGTAGCTTTGTCGGCAAAAATACATATTTTCTTGCTAACACAAATCGCGAAAGAAACAAGAAATTAACGCGAACAAATGAATTGTGCCATCCGAAATGGGAACTCGCAAATAGTGTCACGGAGAGAAATACCAACAAAAAAATGATGTATTTTCATTTTAAGCTGGATGATAAGTGAAAACTGTTTTTCTTTTTTTTTTTTTTGAGACAACCAATCTCATGCGCCTCCTCAAAGGACGAAGCACTCTTGTTGTTTGTTTAGAAACGCCACACCTACTGCCCAGAAATGTGAGGGAGGTGTTGGAATTGACTTTAATGTTACCAAAACACACACAAAAGCACTTACAGCAAAGTTATAAAAAAATTTTTAATTAACTAATTTCAGCTCAAGCAATAGTGGGACGATTAATGTGTTAGTTAGCCTTGCATCTTTAGAGTGGCTAAGAGTATCCACCAAAGTTTTCATACTGGAGTGAAAATAAAGTGAAGACTCTTTGTGTGGATCATGTTCAATTTTATGAAAAAAGGCGTATCTGTGTCCAGCAGCAGCGCCAGCGATAGAGAAAAGGCCGAAAGGGAGGAAAAGGAGAAGCGTAAACGCGAAAAGAAACAGAGGAAGGATGGCAAAAATGTGCCCGGTGTCTCGGGCAGTATGAGCACAGAAGAACTTCTTAGGTTGGACGAGGTAATAAAAATGCAATCGATGAAATTACCAAATAAATGGCGAAGCTAAGGTGCGCAATTTGATGGTTCCTTTGCAGGTTCGGCGTTCGCTGAAGATTCGAGGACGGCGAAAGGAAAAGGAGAAACTGCCCAGCGGAATTACAGCAGACTACAGTGCAGAGTTTTTTGCTGCTTTAAATGCCGACTCGGTCGGCACTGAGCTGGATCGTGGCAATGAAGAAATTGTAGCATCTGTACATACTACCATAGAGAGCCGTTATAATGGTAACGGAACTCCAACTACCAAACATTCCATAAGTGAATCCATAACGTTCACTGGTGCTGCAGGCGATTTAGCTAAGGTATTATGGTTTCATCTCTCTGCTTCGTCCTTTGTTTAATATTTTCGCATTGTGTCTCAATTTCAGAATCGTTTTATGCTTCCCGTACCACCCAAGCCGCCAAAACGTGGAATATTAAAGGGCTCCCGAAGCAATATTAGCAACATACATGAAGAAATCACCATAGCATCTCCGGATGCCCTGATTCGCAACACTATGCAGAACGAGATGCTTTTCGATGGGAGTCGCAGTATTGGTGGTGCGGGATCCATAGGTTCAAGTTCTAGCCAACACGGAACGTCTTTTACTTCTGTGGAGAGTTTGCGTAGTGAAGAGGGAGGTATACAGCGTGCTATGACCCTGCCTACCAATGCACGATACAATTCACCTCACATACAATCTCATGGTAATCTCCGCATCTTAACTTCACCTTCGCCAAGTGCAGATAGTCTTACAGATACTACAAATTCATCATTTGCCACACCTCCTTTTTCGCTAAGTCCCATCGGCGAGTCTCAGGGCATAGAACGGTGGTCTAGAGTTCAAAATTTCGAGGATACCGACCTGCCTCTGCCTCCCATTAAATTGGTCAAGTTGCCTCCTCCCAGGACCCTGACCATAAGGCGCCAGAAATCGCCTAGACAAGATTTTGGTTTCAGTCTACGAAAGGCCATGTGCTTGGACCGCTCGGAGTCACTGGCAAATCCTGTTTTTAGGCCAGTCATTTTTGCAGAACCAGGGGCAGGAGGTGGCTCAACTGGTCTGTTGCCTGGAGATCGTTTACTGAAAGTAAATGGCACATCGGTTTGTGACTTGGCGCGAGAAATAATTATCGAAATGATCAGAAATAGTGGTGATTCCGTAACCGTTGAGGTAATATCAAAAATCTAATGAAAACAAATATGCATAAATAAGTCACTATCACTAACTCTGGCTTATGGTTCTGTTTCAGGTGCAACCCGTTTCCGAGTTAGTTGAACTAAGTCGACGTTGCATGCCACAAAAAAGTGCAAATGGTGATGAGGATGAAAATGATCCCTCTATACTGAATGCGGACAATTGCAACACACTGAAGCGAAGTGCCAGCAAACGAATAAAGGTAGGACAAAATATTTACTTTTTTACCTCAGTGTGGTTCAATGTTTTTAATTTTAAAAAAATCGTAATCTACGACGAATTCTAAGACTTTTTTTAAAACCATGCGCCTATAATTAACATCCAGCTTTTGGATTTTAAACAACAAAATTTTCTAATCACCTTAAAGAAGTTCAGTGATGATAAGTTATATGATAATATACATCCTAGAATTTTTATGAAGATCACTATTGGTGAGAAGGTATGACGGGATTTGCCGAAATTGCCTTTCTAAGAAAATTCAAAACTCTCCTTTCTATCAAACACTTTGGAGGTAATTAAAGAAAATGCAAAATTTTTGCAAATATCAGTGGGGCGAGCTTTAGTTTCTCATGACACCAATAGGTGATTGGTGTCATGAGAATCTGTGTTGCACGCAGGGTAGATATATGGGATGTTATCGTCTTACGAGTTTCGTTTGGTCCGGATCTCAAATAGACAGAGTAGCTGTAATTTTTCTACCCATTTTTTGCGTCATCTGCAATAGGCGCTGTCCTTCAACCAACGTCTGTATTCGGCTAATATGATGAAGTCGTATTGGTTGCAGCATATAGGTGAATATGCTTCAAATCCATTCCTTATAAAGAGGTTGTAAGTGGAACTGTGAGGTTTTTTTCGGATCGCGCCTCTTAAGATCCAGATATTCTTTGAGATATGACTCGAAGAAGGTTCCAGCTTGGTGAGTGGAAAATTCGGATTATATCTCCGATGTCTACTCTCGAGAAAAAGACGAAAAGGTTTTCATGGAGCTTGAAGTCGAAAGTCGATAAACAATGAATTCCAACACTGAATCGCACGAAGATCTTAGAAGCTATCCTCGATATCCTCTTTTTGTCGTTAGTCCATACTACTGCAAGAAACAGCTATAACATCTTAAAATCTTTGGCAAATCTTGAAGAGCATAACTGTACTTTACGAACCGAATTTCTGCCAAATCAAGTAAAATTTAAAGCTAGGAGTGGTAGAAAAATCGGGAGATCGTTGTATATGGAAACCATGCCAGGTTATAGATCGATTTGGACATTACACACCACGGATGTTGGAAACAGTAATGGCAACAATTTACCAGCAAAAATCGTAACAAAAATTGTAAAAAGGGTAAAAAAAGAGTAGAATTTTGTTTAACAAGAGTGAAAAAGCACTAACTTCGATTTTTGGAAAAAGTTTGCAAAATAGGTGTATAGTATAGTGTTAACGAGGTAACGGGGCTTGGTATTACAATTTTTCTTGGAATAAGTCAAAATTCACAACGAGTTTATGATTTGACGCAATATAATAGGGGGTCGCCATCGAATGTTTTTCGCTATGATCGTCTAGCTTTTGATTTCGTTGGTTGTCCCATGTTGTTGTTGTAACCACATTTTCATGTGGCAGTGGCGATCCTCGTCAAGCTGCTGCAGGTGAGCAAGCTCGTTCCAGTCCAAAGGACCGATCGCCGCGGGAACAGGGTGGCCATTGGTTATTTAAAGGCCCCAATATCTCGCCTTATCATATCGTGCATCGTATGCACTCAGTATGTGTGCAAGAGCCGATGCCTCCCGACCCCTCACTGAAACTCTCCACTCGATACCGCTGATTGTCCGTAACTGCAGTTACAGCTATTCCGGATGGTGCATTCCACTATACGCAACCTGTGGACGCGCCCGGTAGCTCGCAGCTAAGTTTCTCGTGACAGCAAAAAATACCACACAAATCGGATATCAATGTACCAGCTTCTGTGGTGTTCACAGCTATCCAGTGCCGGGTTGGGTGACCCATCAGAACCCGTAGTTCAAAACCCGCGTAGGACTTCAGAAAAAAAAATGTTCAGTAGTAGTTTTTACTTCGTTCACTAGTGGTTTTCTTGCAATTATTGAAGTATTCAGCCATCTAAAGGCATTTCTACAAAGAGGTGTCGTTATACAGCACGCCGTTCGGACTCAGCAAAAAGTGGTCCCTGAGCTTTGGGCTAAAACTTTAATCGGTCTGCACTCATTGAAATGGGAAAAGTATCTCCTATAACTTAATGAATGTTAGTTGGGAAATTTATCTTAAATAAAATATCCTAAAATATTGCTCTTCGTGACAAAATGCGATAGCAAAAAACTCAAATTTGCAAAAAGAGTAAAAAGCAATAACTAGAAATGCAATAAGGATTCATGCCTTTGGATGCCTTTTTTCGCTTAGCACTAGAAGATTCCTTTTCGGGTTTTTGGTGACCTGAAAAGCAATTAATCTTGTGTGAAAAGCGCCAACTTGGCATCACACATAATAAACCACTATGTTCAAAATTTCAGCCAATCGCATAAAAAATACGGCTTCGAAATGTTTAAGATGTCAAATCGGGAAATTGGTTTATACGGGAGCTATATAAGGTTATAGACCAATTTGGACCAATTTCTATACTCCCCGGATGTTTGAATCATAACAGAACACTACGTTCAAAATGTCAACACTATCGGATAACAATTGCCGCTTTTAGGGGTTCAAGAAGCCAAGTGGAAAACTACTTTATATGGGAGCTATATCCAAATTTGAACCGATATGACTCATTTGCAATCCTCAACGATCTATATACATCTGTTGTTGTATCAGTGTGTTATATACTGAGGCGACAGCCCTTACCGATGAAGAACTCCATCGGGTCAATCCGATACGTACAACCGGCTGCCATGGGACTGACATACATTTGTAAGAAGTATATCTGCAAACTTTCGAGGATAGCTTTACGCGTTCGACTGCTATAGTGTTTTTCACAGACGGATGGAGGGGCGGCTAGATCGAGAGAATGTCAAAACAATCAAGAATATATTTGATTTATAGGGTCGCAGATCAATATTTCGAAGTGTTACAAACGGAATGACTAGACTAGTACACCCCATCCAATGGTGATGGGTATAGTAAGGGATTTCGCTTTTTATAGCCCAGTCCCAGGCTTGCCGCAGGACGACACCTCTTTTAAGAGAAATTTCCACCGCCGAAATATTTTTGATTCGAACTCATGCTAACCTTAAGGA
This sequence comes from Stomoxys calcitrans, assembly GCF_963082655.1. Taxonomy (NCBI): domain Eukaryota; kingdom Metazoa; phylum Arthropoda; class Insecta; order Diptera; family Muscidae; genus Stomoxys; species Stomoxys calcitrans. The sequence goes on along the minus strand of NC_081553.1, from coordinate 236,641,326 downwards.
CACGGTTGCCGCCACAGTTTTTAAATCATCACTAACTATTGACCCTCAAGTGCTGAGTGTGTTTTGAACCAGACCTAATAGTTTCGAAAATGGCATATTTTCAATGCCAGTTAACTAACAGAAATGTTGTTTTCAAATTGTCGCTCTAGAACTGGGTGCTGGATAGCAACCGCCATGTGATATTATGCTCAATAGATTCTAACAAGTCGTCAAAGAAAACGTGCCTGTCGCCGCCATATCGAATCAAATGAGAAATTAATCTTCTTTTATAGGCTTGTGCAGTAGATAGGTATGCTCATTTAGTAAACACCGATTTTATAGTCTTTTTTTAATTTTATAGGTTTTAAATGAAAGTTTATACCTTTTCCTTAATTATCTAAGTCGACTTTTGTGGGCTGTTAAAATTAAAAAAAAATTAGTTTAAATGAGCCAGACAATCGCTTCAATATTTTAATACGCAGAAAAAGTATTAAACTAATGTCCCAATTAGATAAACACTTGGTTCATATGATTTGCAATTCTCATATAGAAAAAATTAGCATAGATAAAGTGATTTAATATAATCAGGTAGTAATTCCATTTTATAACTCTAACATTAATCAATTATTCAATGATTATTTATTGCATCACTAACACATGGCATTTTTAAGACGATTTTGTTTTTCAAATCACAATCTCAGCCTAACATCTACTGCTATGGATTTATTTTTCTTCTAAAATATCTAAATGGGAAAATTCCCATAGCAAATTACGCTATCCCAGACTAAGTTTATCTTACTCACGCTATTCATATTTATCTGTGTTTTTAAATTTATACTCAAGGAATTAGATTTTGTTTCAATGCCTGGTAAAAAAGTTTAAACCTTTTGTTATCAGTTTGGCATTGTCATGTGTGGGCTATTCGCTATATCGAAAGATAACAATTGTACGTCGTTTAACACTTTGGGAAGATATTCTTTTGAGCATATATGAATATTACATAAAATTCCATAAAAGATTCTCAATACTTTGCAAATATAAATGCAAATGTAATGTAAATTAAGGCATGAAAATCAGAGATTCAAGTATAAGCCCAATAGCAAGGAACCTCCTTTTTTCTGTCTCAGCCCAAACGGCATGCCATAGAGCGACAACACTTCACAAATATTGTCGGCATTAGCAAAGGAAAAATCGCCGTTGAACATTTTTCTGGTGTTCTCTACGGGATTCGACACTTGGTGTTCAGTGCCACAGGCGGACATGCTGTCCATGCGCCATGGTGACTTCAAATCCTCAGAACCTATTAATTTTTACAAATTGCTAAACTTAAGACAGTTTGTTATGTTGTTGTCGTAGCCGCAGAGTTATACAATTAATCCTGGGTCGTTGCAGTTACATAGACAGAATTAAATCGCGATCGAACAATGTAAACACCTCCAATACATAATCTTAAGCATTGAATATATGGACATCCTCAGTTGATCTAGCCAAGTCCGTCCGCCTGCTACAATTACTATTGCATAACCCAAAACTTTACTCTGTGGGAATTATGCACCTTCAACGTGGCGCGCGGGAGTGAGCTGTTAGCAGTGGAGAAATCTACTGACCTGACAAAACGTAGCCCCGAGGATCACAATGCGCTGCTTACAGATGACAAACATGTTAAAGTTAATGATCATAGTGAGCTAATTACCAAACAGTATCTCAATGAGCAAGAACCCCCTAATATACAAGCCAGGAGTAGTATCTAGATGTTTAGAGACTCGATCCGACAACACATCACCGATCCGCGGCGATTGGTCCTTTGGCCCGGAACGAGCTTGCTCACTTACAAGAGCTTGACGAGGATCGCTACCTTCACGTGAGAATGTGGCTACAACAACAACAACATCTTACAACCTCCTCGTTTAGAATGGGCTTGCAGAATATTCAACGGTATACTGTAACCAATGCGACTTCATACTGAATATAGTCCAGCCATTGCAAATGATTAGAAAGATCTTCTTAGAAAAACCAGAGGTAATCTGGCCTAATTAAGACTTGGATGGGGTAAACTCATATCGCTCAAGGTTAGACAATACAATCCCCAATATCTGCCGTACAGGCAAAACACACGACACCAATCACCTCAATCCGATGGCAGCCAGTTTTACGTACCGGATTGACCCGACGAATTCCTTCATCGGCAAGGGCTGCGGCCTCAGTGTACTTTGTGTCTACAACAACAACAATTACCTATCTGCATAACCGGAAAACCGGCTAATCCGACTGTAGAATCACATGGGATCCCTACTATTCTTAGCGTAATTAAATCTGTATACATACTGCGAAAATAATAGTCCACGCCACAACAATTTAGTCCACCCATTGCAGATGATAAGATCTACCTAAGATCAGGCCCCTAATTGGGCCAGAGCTACCCTGCCGATGTGTGTTTTTAAAGACCTACAATAGACTGTTCATTGGACTCTGTTTCTAGCTCTTGCTCTATAGGGATGGATGCTTTTACAAAGTAGCCTTAATCGAAAATAAAACCAGAACCGAAGCTGTCGTAAACACAAACATTTATGGGTAAAGCCTAGTACTGAGCTCATTCGCAGCGAAAATGCCTCTTAACTTTTTTTCAAAATTCCGACGGACTCTATAAACAAAAGTATAAACCACAAAGGCAACAGCATTGAAGCACAATTGATTTGTAAATTAAGCGAAACCTATAATAATTCAGCGACATGTTGCTGCCTTCACCAACATTTTATAGTGCATTTCGATCGTTGTTCGGGCAAAAGTCGAACTCAGTACTAGGCTTAATCGTCCCTGACAATTAAACTTTGAATGACAATGATTGCCAGCAGAAGTTCAAAAGATGCTATGAAACGATATGTATGTGCTTGTCAAGTGACATGCCACTTTCTGTGTCCATATGACTTTGCTTATGCATTTCACATACGAATAATGCGCGCTTTAATCCACATGTATTTGTCACATGTATTGTACTGCTTTTTATCCACATGTAGTCACATGTATATTCTATGAAAATATATCTCGCCTGAATCACAAAATTAAATATTTATGCCAACATCCGGTTTTCACATTTAACATCTCATATGTATCAAATAAAAAGATGGAATTATAGATTTAAGACGGTTAAGTTTCTTAATAAAGTTCAGCGATGGTTATCTCTACTAACTGTTGTCGCTATGTGGTATGCCGTTCGCACTCGTCATAAAAAAGGGCGCCCTTTATCATAGAGCTTAAACTTTAATCGGACTGCACTCATTGATATGAGAGAAGTAGCCCCTGTTCCTTAATGGAATGTTAATTTAGTATTGAGTAAGTTTCTCAATTCATTTGATTTGTTTCAGAGAAAGGACAATGTTCGAAATACACAAAACGCGCAAAACAATGCAACAATATTAGATATTTTTAATACATACAATTCAATGACAATATGGCTTTTAGTAAATCTATCTATCTAAATTCATCCTCATCTCAGGTGGCTCTATCGGTCAAGTCAATATGTGAAGTTATATAAACAAACACATGTGTGTTGCCCACCCCTATAAAAATAGAAAATCCGATACACTCTATTGTACATTCTTTGTATGTGTCTTTGGTATTGTACGTATTGATGTTTTGCATTAGGTAAGAAACGGAAAATATCTTAAGTTCGATATGAATATTGGAGGCAAACACAGCACAGCACACAACACAACACACCACACCTCTATCTGGTGGAGCCTACGTAAAAATACGAAACGATTGCTGCCAGCCACCAGCAGAAGTTACCAATAACAAAATGTACTCGTACCAATAGAGTTACACAGTTGTTCTGGCGCTCTCGCCTGTTCAGCAGCTGAACAGCGAACTGTAGAATTTGAATAGTTTCTTTGGTTGGGCGCTTTTTGATTACTTATAGTGTGTACATATCCATCAGCTGCACTGCCGCAGCAGCAGTACTTGGAGAAAACACACCAACATTCTTCGTTGTTCATATGAAGTTACCCACACATTTACAGTGTGCATATTTCGAATATGTACGGTCGTGTTTGTGTAATTAAGAATTGAGTAGGTTTGAATTTCAAAAGATTTTTTCAATTGATTTTTTTATTGATAAAAATTTAATATTACCTATTTTTTTAAAGATTATGATATACTACAATAGTAAAAGACAACATCACCTATCAAAAACAAAGTGTGGCATCAAGGGGTGTTGCTGTAGTCAAATTTATGTAAGGAGGTAGCGATCCTCGTCAAGTACTATAGTTGAGTGAGCTCGTTCCGTCCATAGGTTTTTAAAAGACGCCAAAAACGCCTCGTCATGGGCACTTAGTATTTATGCAACAGCTGTTGCCGGCCGACCTCTCACTGAGACTCTCCGCCTCGATACCGCTAATTGTCCACGAATGCCGTTTCACCTACTCCGTATATGCATCATCCTACTATCCGTAAGCTGTGCACGCGCCCAGTAGCTCTCAGCTGAGCTTCTCGTAATGGCGTTAAATAACATATAAATCGGAGCTTAGAGTTCCAATCCGTTTGGTGCGGCATCCCGTGCCAGGCTTGTCAAGAGTACACTTGTATAAGAGAATTTTTGTTTAGTTATTTATAACCAATGTCAGATTCCCATCTGTGCGAATCTGACATTAAAATATTGGGTCCAGAAATTCAAATCTTGAGTATTTTGGTATTTGGTAGTGGACAGAATAATTCAAGATCTTGTAAACCGACTAATGCAAATGCAAAAAAATGCAAATTTTTCCCATGAGCATTCCACTAAGGAACAGGGGCAAACTTCTCACATATCAATGAGTGCGGTCCGATTCAAGTTTTAAGCTCAATGATAAGGGGCCTCCTTTTTATAGCCGAGTCCGAACGGCGTGCCGCAGTGCGACACCTCTTTGGAGAGAAGTTTTACATGGCATTGTACCTCACAAAGGTTGCCAGCATTAGGAGGGGAAAACCACCGCTGAAAATTTTTTTCTGATGGTCTCGTCAGAAACCCAGGCTTTCAGCGTCATAGGCGGACATGCTAACCTCTGCGCTACCGACCAATAAGGAAGGCAAATTGATGGTATTTGGGAGTGGATTGCGTTTTTGGCATTCAAACTATCCAAATTACGAATTAAGTGTCTTCGGGCATTTACTTTCAAGTTCATATTATAGATAGTTTTTGGGGAAATATGACGTTCAAAGCAAAACCTAGAACATTTTTTCGTAATTAAGTATGGTTAAGTATCGTTCAAATTTGATTTTTACCGTTTAATTGTACAAAATTTTCACAAAAAAATTAAGTTTAAATTCAATAGGAATAGAAATTTAACTGAGCCCAGCCTGCTCTGTTGCGCCTGTTTGTAGTATGCTCATTCATTTCAACCACCAAATCTGCTTCAGTGATAAAAATATTAAAATTTTAACTGTAAAAATCAAATATTAACGAAATATTGTACGCAAATTTAATTTCGACAAAATGTCTGACGTTGCTTTAAACATCTAATTTCTCTATAGGTTTTCATAAAAACAAAATTTCAAAAAATTTGTCTCCAAAAGTAGGAGATTTATTATCCATTTTTATTTTCAAATGTTTTTATTGCAACATGTTCGCATTGATAATAACGTGAATTTGTTCTTATGGTCATGAACGACAGTGTAATGCCCGTCTTCAGCGCTGCATCTAACTCAGTAACAAATCGTCAACAATATGCGCCCCACACACAGCAAACGGCAGTGCACAGAAAAGAGCTTTAGGAGTATGTGTGTTGTTGCAGCCAACCATCTAGCTAGCCTAGCCGGCTGGCCAGGCCAGGCAAAGCAATGATCTGATCGTGCTGATGTTATGGATGGGGATCGGATTGTCTTCGTGCTAAGCAACTGTCTAGACATCAGTATGCTTCAAACCGCCGACTATGTACGATACTTGTCTCGCTGAAACCGTTGACACTCGACTTCAACAGTTTACTCGCGTACAATAGAAAGACAGAAGACATTCTTCTATTATTACATGGATATAAACGCGTCGTGTGTTTACCAGTGTTTGTATGTGTGTTGGACTCCAAGACTGCTGCTCTGAGTCAAACAAATAAAGCATTTTTGGGGGGAGAACACTGTTGTGTTATTTAAAAGAGTTGCTATTGCATTTTTAACAGTAATTGACCTGAAATACCAATGAAAACGACACCAGAGGCAAATTGTTCCGGTCGGTTTAAGGACAACTACGATGGATGATTTAATGATGCATTCAATTGAAGAATAGTGGAGTGTTGATGTACAAAAGAGCCAAAGAGTTATTCGAGTTAGATATTGCTGAACATTTTGATAGATGGATTATCATAGTATGACAACATATGTATGGGAAGAGTTTAGAGGAGGATGGTGTTGATTTAGTAGCTGACGTATACAAAGGGATTGGTTGTGCAGACAGATTAACGTGTAATTATTGGAATTTTTTTTCTTGGCTTAAGTCAATAGTCTTGTGAGCACACAGAGGAGTTAAAATGTAGGCGGCATTTAATTCAAAGCATGCCTAATTTTTGCCGTATCAAATCGAGCAATACTCTAACTGTGTAAACATTTTGCAAAAGTGTTGCTTTGATGGGTTTGCCTAAGCATGTAGGACATATATATGTACATATTGATAAAACGTACCGTTACTTGTCGCAAAAAATAGAAGACGTAAACAATCAATGAACGTAAACAAAGAACAAGATATGCGAATGCTGTCTATAATTAAAAAAATTGCGAATCAGCTGATCACTTTACACAACATTCTATTAGTAAATACTGCTAGGCATGCAGGGGAGTACCCTTCTGGGACTTTTGATGTAAATGGAATGATGTCTTTCTTAACTGCTGGTGGATTGCAAATATACATAACTTTCTTTTGATGGAAATCACGAGTATAAAAACATACAGTATGGCCTTGAACTGAAAGGTTAAAACACTCACACAATTCCTTGGAATATCCTTTTTTCCTGATCTCAATTCAAACCAGATACCGGGTTGAATGCCATTTTCATTGCCTATAAATGCATTTGCTAAAAATTGCACACCTATTTTCATCACAACACATAAATTTAAAACAACAACATTCAATACAATTCATTGAAAAAGGGTATATGACGAAAGCTGTGAATTGCACTATCAAAGGCAAGGAACATGCAACGTATGGTGTGTTTTTTTGCTGTTCTTGATTTAAAATTGGAGTGTATAAATTATATTGCCCTAAAATATGACCAATAGTAAACTGTTTACAAGCTCTCTCCATCGAGCTCTATCGTTGGAAAAAGACTTGCCTTGACTCCGCGATATATGAGTTGATTCCAACTCTATTTTCATACAGCAGATCAATGTGTTTTTCGGGCGCCCCCTTTTTCGCTGTCCTTGCGGGTTCCAGTCTAGGACATTTCATTAGAATATGACCCAACCAAGTCCATTTTCTCTTCCGGATTTCTACATCGACAGGGGAAGGTTTGTTCTTATTTGCAATTCTTCATTTGAAAACCTTTGTAGGTATATAAAAATTAATATTTCTTTGTTTGTTTGGTTATTACGTATAGACTCGAAAATGGCTCAGTCGATTTTTACAGATTGTGGAATGAACAATAGGCTATACAAAATTTTCATATCATACCATACCCTAAGAGCACCACCCAAAATCACAATCACAAATCAGGACAATATGGGACTCAAAGAAAGGTGTTTGGAAGTAGATTACGAATCCAAGGGGCCTGCCCAACTCCAAAACTGAACAGTTCACTTTTTGTAATTCAATGTTCAAAATATGCATTCCATCATTTTCCTCTTTTTCTATAAGAGCAAAAGCATTCCATATATTATTAACTATTCTAAAAATAAGAAACTACCGTTTTAAATTCTTTCTAAAATTTCAAACTCCAAGTTTCGCACCACACCAAAATGTCAACGAATGCCTAGCGAATGATTGGAGACATCTCTCTTATTTTTAGTGTGCGAGCTTTCATTTCATTGCTTCAGGTGTAACGGCATTATAAAAAAAGAGCGTAAAGAAGCACTCACAAAAAACAAAGAGTGCATTGAAAGCAACAACATTACTTGCTGTTGTTGAATGAAAGCGAATGGTTTCACTCTGTTCTCTGACTCAAAAGTTTAAAAAATACCGTTTAGAAAAAAGCCAGGACTTGAAGCCTGAAGGCGAAAACCACTACTTGCCTGTAAGTCTGTTTTAGCTTTTTAAGCAAATCGTAGCAATGACCAGCAAGTACTTAATATAATGCAAATTCAAATACCTATGGCCAATAGAAGTAGACATTTGTTTATTTCTTGTACGCCAAATTAAACACCTAAAGATAAAGTTTGAGTTTTCTTGTTATAAGCCAATAGAACAAATTGAAAAAAAAGAAATATTTTTATTTCCCAAAATGTTTATGTCAAGCTAAAAATTGTTTTCAATTTAGAGGATTAGATCAACTTATTTGGAAAAAACATTTTTTGTCTAATGTGAAAACACTGTTTGATGACGTTGTAAAGATGTGGGCTAGCATCTTAATGCTGCCTCAGTTAATCACTGGGCAGCAATGAAAACAACTGGCAAACCCTCAAGCCTTCATTCAAGTCAAACACTTACATATGATACACGATGTCCAAGATTAAAAAATTACAATTACCTGTAATGCGATATCCATAATTCGCAAACGCGACACACTTGTGTACATACGAAGGTACTAATGTAGGTACTTTGTACTTACGTAAATTGTATATAAGAATGAGTAGTAGGTATTTTGCTAGATCTGGTCGGGAGTTTCTGTTAGAGTAGGTTTGGTTTAATTTTTTCTGTTATTTATTCGTTTGGCTATAACTTGCTTGTGGACGGACGGAGACTTACTCAAGGTTATGATCATTGCAAGCTGACTGCTGCTGTTGAGTACTTTTTTTGTAGCACTTACAATAGATGAATGGTTATGCTTGAGGTGGCTGCTGTTGCTGCGGCGGCGGCAGCGGCAGCTGTCTGTGCCTTGTCCCCACTCCACTATTCATGGGCTGCCTACAAGTCTCCGTAACTAAGCCACAATTAAACAATGGTAGATGTTAGCTTTCGACTGTTGGCGTTGGATTTGATCTTGGTTATTAAAAAAAAATCTGTAGATAGAAAGATATATTTTTGTATGTTGAAATATGTCTCAAATAAACCCCAACTAATGTGTGCGTGTGTGTGTTTGAACCAATATGCCTAAATAAATAATGATAACAAGAAATGACGGACTAGAGATCGTTAATAAGAAGTGCAAATATCCAAATAAAAGGTATTAAGAAACAGAGTGTTGTCAAAATGTTTGTGTTACCCAAAAGCTTCGAGCACACTTTACGCTCGCCCATAGTGCCAGCCACTCCAAATAATCCAGGTTCGGGCCTGAATCCAGCATTTCACAAAGGATGTACGGGAAAGGCACATGCGTGCGGAACAATGAAATCCAAACTGAATAGGCCGACTCCTCCCCCAAGGTCAGATAAGTGCCATCGTAAAACCAGCATCAGCTCCGAAACTGTCAGTGATAGTGGCTCCGAGAAATCGGGCTTTATTATCAACCAGTTTATGGCGCCTGGAAATTCTAATTCATCTGAAGAATTTAACACCCCGAAAAAGTATGCCAGCGAAATGCCAGTGAATAACATGAAAAGGAGTGACAGTTATGCAACATCTCCCCTGCTGCCGCGTAGAAACTGCAAAACATCACCTGGGCCCACAACAGCAGCTCTCAATAGGTCACCCAGCGCAAGGTCTATGCAACGGATGCGGCTTCACAGTGATGGTGACAAAAGTCCTGAATGCAATAATTCCTCCACTGCCACAACATTTGAGCGCACACAGAAAAATCGCAGCTTTCGCACAAACAAGTCAAATAGTGTCACAACACCGGCCACAACTAACATTAGACCACCCTGGAACAGTGCAGCGGCAGGCGCGAAATCCTCTTCCCCAACGACACTGCTGACCAATCGAATATTCAGATCGTCTCTCAGGCGGCGCAATGATGTAGTACAATGGCATACGCTGTGGGAACGTTCGTTGCAGATGCGCAGCGGTGGTCTTTATAGAAACTACGATGAGGCGATTAAAAAGAAGGTTTGAATTTTCACTTTTGTTTTCTATTTAATAATAAGTTTTTTTCATTCGAACTCAGCCAAGGGATGAAAGTAATCATAATAGTAGATGTCTTATCGCTTCTTCATGTCAAAGTATTGGCCTTTTTGTTCCACGCTAACCCAACATTTAATATATCACTTCGTTTTCCATCTAATACATTTAGGGTACTCCTCTGCATGTTTTGATATAGAGATGGGTAAAGCAAGATTCAAACCCATAACATAGGAATATTTTATTTCGATTTTAGTATCATTTTTAAACTTTGTTCAATCCGCTTTATGCCATTAAAGTGCAGTTACATACCACGCGCAGAACTAATGCGCACGTATGCGTGTTTGCCAAAAAACAATTAAAATATGTAGGTTTCTATTCTGTGAGTTACACAACAAAGACACGCATGCATAGGACGGATGAAGTCAAGTCACTTTTAAATGCGTTCACGATTCTAAACATATGATTTGGTTAAGTTTACTATTCAAAAAATATTTTGCAGCCTCTAAAAACGATACATTCCTTTGTCAAACTCACTTTAATGCATATTATTGAAAATTTTCATTGAAATTAACGAAATTACATATATATGCTGATATTAAGAAATTCGTATACAACAAAAGGCTCACGGTATGATTCCGATTTGTGTCGTAACTTTTCGGCCCCATTGACGATGCATATCGGGTCTCCATCGCCCTCTATGGGCGCAATGTATCTTGTGGGATAAATTCAGTATTGAATCGCTCATTTTTGTTAAATTTTGCAAAAGGTTGAACTTTGCAGATTGTACTGTTAGGAATAATATCAATCGATATTCAGACAAAGAATAAAATATTGTTAGAGTCATCGATATTTTGCCAGCTCTAGTTAGGTGAAAGAGAATAATGCCCAAGACTCAACCATTTTGCCCACCGCATATTCCAGTAAAAGGTCTTTCATGATTCCTTTGCACTTTTCTATTCTCTCTCTCTCTCTCTCTCATTAACCCGTTTCTTCTTGGATTTATTAGACTAACAACAACCAGGCCATTGGCAAAATATCTGACAACTATCTTCTGAGACTGTAAATAACCCTTTCTAATGCCAAGTCTAAGTGCCCATTCACATAACGTTTTAAAAACCATTTAGGGAAGGGCGGTTTAACCAATTTTCGCCACAACAACCAATCCATATTGATTTGCGTATTATGGGGAGAGCTGTCCCATATAATTTTTATGTATGCACGTATACTGTTAACATCAAAATAATGTGTACAAATGTCATACTTTTTTAGGTTTTTTGTGGCCAAGTACCTCAAACTTTTTTCATCGCTAACAAAACGTTGTTCTAGAAACGGAACTCCTGTATTATGGAGTTAAATAATAATACTGATTTTTTTTAAACAAATGCACAATATTTTGACGCTTACTGTATATGTAATTTGTGTACAACTGTTGGTTGGTATTGGTGTTATTTTTTTTTAAGAACTCCCCCTCCAAACATTTGGAAGTGACTTTCTCACTCCCTCGCAGAATAGTCACTTTTTAGGTTCTTTTGTATGATAGTTTGTAGAGATTTCAAGATTTACAACAACAAAATGCATTACTGTCGAAATTCTATCATTCATTTTTCGCTAATTAGTTTCTCATAGTCAACTATTATTGCTACAAATTTAAAAATAGATTTTTTGTTATTGTTTTGGACGCTAACTCAACAAACCCCAAACAAGAGAATGTATGTTAACTTAGCCTTCTGTAATGAAGAAAGGCCGGTAGCACAGAGGGATAGCATACGCCTCACAATCGTAAGGTTGGCTGTTCAAATCCCAGTCAGGGAAAATCATTGCAAAGAAAATCTTCGATTATTAATCTTGATTTGGAAAAGAAATAAATTAGAAAGAGAAATAAAAATAAGCCTCACTCTAAAAGGTAAAAAAAGACATTTGGCAAATAAATTTTTATTTTTATAAATGACGTTGATAATCGAATTTTACACTTTTTTAGTCCCTATTTAGTCACTCATAGGTATATATCGCCAAGTGGCACGTTTTCTCCCGTACCGAGACACTAATTAGAGTAAAAAATGATATCGCCTGAGATTGTTTTCAACTTCCTTGAGTGCAGATTTAGTGACTCGCACGATAGAAAATGTTTGGAGGGCCCTCGCCTATTAATGAGGCGGAAGTTTTCATTTATGAACGATTAAGTTGCACCAGCAGTAGCTGCCCGGTATGTTCTTCGTATGCCCATACTGTGCGGTAACACAAATAACTTCCCACCAGCCACACTATGATTGCAATAACAACAACATTAAAATGCCGTAAAAGCAGTCTGCATACATATATGGACTATTAAAAACGGCAAATATTTGTCTGTACGTATGTATATGTTTTAAGTACAGTGCCGCACAAAAGTATTGGCACAGTGCTATGTTGTAAAACCAAAAATCATATACAACAAAAGAAAAAAGTTACTTATTTAAGTGTAAATTTTTCTAATGTTAGTAGCAAAAAACTATGTGTAATTAGAGACGGGCGATGGGTAAATACACAAAAGTGCTTTACCCGGTAAATTGGGTAAATATCCTCAATTTTTGGTAGTGTTTTCCAACATATAAATACAAAGTTAATCACTGAAAAAAGCGCCGGGTATAAATTAAAATTGTTTGACCTCTTGTCGTTTCTGTGTATTCGTTAAGAGAGCAGAATAAAAACATAGATGGTCGAGGGCCCAAATACTCTTACAAGGGGTCTCATTGCATCAAATTTAAGGAAAAAGGGCGAAAGTTCTGATATTTACTGTGACTGGTACGAGTATCAATGGATCTCTTCCAAATTTCATAAATTCTGGGTAACAAATGCGGCTTTTGTGCTTTCAATAGAAAACAGGGATATATGGCAGCTGCATACAAATATGGTCACATCAGGTCCATACTCAGATGTTCTGGAGTCCAGCGATTTCAACAAACAGATGGACGGACATGTCTAGATCGTCTATATATACTTTCTTTGGTTGCAAATGTATAACTTGATGTGTTGCAAATGGAATCCGAAAATGGCCTACTCTTCGGTGGTGGGTATAAAAAAATATACCGCATTCTTGGCTTTTGGAACATTTGGTAGGTTTAAATCCGATTTGGTAGAATTTTTCTCAAAATTTGGTAGGAAATAATTTTCTTGAGTGGTAACACTGATCATGGGATATAAACATTTTTCAAAAATTGTTTGATGATTTCGTATTCTTTGTATATATTTAGCTATATATAACCGCTATATAGACCGATCTCCAGACTTAAAGTCTTGAGGCAATAAATTGGTAATTTTTCATCCGGTTAAGATAAAATTTTAACACTGTGAGTTCTGATAGACCCCTATCCATTTCTGTGAAATGTGGTCCAAATCGGCCCATATTTGGATATAGCTGCCCTATAGACCGACCGCCCCATTTCCCGAAATAGGGTACTAAGGCTATAAAAGATCCATTTATTACCCGAATTCGATGAAATTTGGCACAGTGAGTCCTGGTGACTCATACCCATTCCTGTCAAATGTGGTTCAGATCGGACCATACTTGGATATAGCTGCCATACAGACCAATCTTCCGATATAGAGTATTCAGCTCATAAGATGGGAATTTTTCATCCAATTTCAATGAAATTTGGCAACATGAGTTTTGATAAACCTTTACACCTTTTTGTTGAATATCGTCCAGATCGGACCTTATTTGGAAATAGCTGCCATATAGACCGATCTTCAGATATAGGGTATTGAACCCATAAAAGTCGTATTTTTCATCATCAATACTCCGTTTATGAGCTCAATACTCTATATCGGGAATTAATTACAAATAAATTAAATTAAGTAACTTAAACAAAGAGGTATTTGCTTTTAAAATTTAATCTTAGAAAAAATAATATTCCAGTGTTTTTAATAAGTGTGAGTATATTTTTGTAAGACTTATCAAAAATTTCAAATATTGTGTGTTTTTATTATATAAATGTTTAATTAAACATAGAGATGGATTTCTACCGGGTTAATACCCAAGGATTGGGTATTACAAAAAAAAACTGGAATTTTATTTTTTCTAAGATTAAATTTTGAAAGCAAACACCTTTTTATTAAGTTACTTAATTTAACTCCCTTTTTTATCGACACGTAACCGTCCAATATATATATTATGCAGTCCATTGTGTTATCAGATCGGAAGTAATGAATGGGAAGGAGGAAAGTGGAAAAGAGGGTATGGACATTCGAAATAATTTTACATTTAAATTTGCCAAATATTTGTTTCTGCTTGTTTTTTTGTGCAAATAGTTTTGTGCGGCACTGTACGTAAGTTTAAATGGAGAGTGGCATAATTTATTGCAGGCAAAGAAAAATTTCCTTCAAACTTATTTTTTTTTAAATTAAAATTCATAAAAATATCGAATATTTTGTCGAAAACTTTGTTTCATTTCATTAAAATTTTATTTTAAAAATAAAATAAATTTAATTTTTGAATTCGGTTCTGGTAGAAATTTCGATAAAATTTGTTTTGCTAAGAAATTTCATAGAAATTTAATATTCATAGAAAATGTTGACGAAATCTATTTTAATAATCCTTTGAAATAATGCCGAAATGTAATTTTTCGCCCAAATTTAGAGGGAGTTTAGTTTCATGGTTATCTACTTCCAAAGACCTTTCATTTATAATCCATTCTGCCCTTTTGGCTTCAACCCGGATCGCCCTGGTGTTGCCATATGGCAACGCAAGAATTTTGATGAGTTTTTACAGTTTTGAACTAAAAATTGCAACGCTTTGACATTATGAAGTAAGTAATCTGCGTGTTTTTGACAGGTGAGAAGTGCGCCTCTCGCGTCGTTTGTTAAAGTTGGTATTGTTAGATATCGATAATTTTGTATATCTTGAAGTACAACATATATAACATAAATGCCCTGAGACTTTCATTCTGGCAGGAGTAAAACGACTGATTAGGACTTGAAGACTGATTAGGACAATGTTGGGCTCAAAGGAATGTATTACAAAGTACAGCATAAATCCGAAATCCAAAGTTTATGGAGCTTGGTGTGGCTTTTGGCGTAGAATATGAATTTAACATACAAATTTAGAATGTAGTGTCAAGGGAGAAACACGATTATTCAAATATATGTAAATATGTGCATTTTCTAATAGTAAAAAAATCATTTAAACGAAGATGTTTTACTTAGTAATATGGTTTGTTTCCATTTATTGAAACTTCTTTTTTTTCTGAAAGACAAAGTGTGAAGAAACGAAATCAAAACAATGTGTAAACAATTTTGACGGCCCCCATGAATGTGGCAGTGTCTCACACATGTTTACATCAATCGTCATTGTCGCTCTTTTGTTGTGTGTGTGTGTGTCCTGCATTTTGTTGGTTGAGTGCTTTTGTGTTTAGGGGACATGCTTATGCCATGCAGTAATTTGCAGCACATTTTCGGTGTACATTGGATTTCTTCAGCCTAATATTGTTGTGGTTTCGCTGGTGTTCTACTATAATTTCCATAAACCCTAGATTGTTTCGCTTGCCACTCCCCTTTGTGACTGGAAAGAAAGCTTATAAAGAACGAGTGCCATCACTTTAAGGAAGAAATTCAAATAAATGTTCGATTAAAGCTCTTGAACCCATGAAAGCTGAATTTTTCCCGTTTTTGTAGATATTTTCCGTGCAATTTATATCTGATTTGACGAAATGAGATGTAGTACATACATCGGCCGATGGAACCGTAGTTCCATGTTCCAATGTTCACTCTCATGTGAATTAATCTTTCGACTGATGTTTTTCTTTAGGATCTAATATTTTGATATATGAGGTGAAAATCCTATGCCAAACCAAAGTGCTTCATTGTCCCCGCAATCACATTATGGCCTTCAAAAATAAAAATGTTAAGCTGATATTAGTTGTAGATTCACGTTTAATACGGATACGCTTTTTATACACTTTTTTGTCTTTTTTATTTAAGCCGTTCTTCTTTAGCTCGACTTTCCTTACATATATACATTTTATAGAGGTACTTTCGCAATATCTTCGAGATAAATACAACGGCCTTTGAAATCCCCAACACTTAAAGATTTGTGATGGTGTCCGCCCCTACCAAGGGGTCAAAACGCGTTAAATCATGGTTGGTGTGGTGTATCTCCTATCTCCTATTCATTTTTTCATTGCAAAAAATATTATCGATCATTAAACTCAATTCGAAAGAAAAATGATCACATCTTTAGACAAATGATCCTCACTCTAAAAGGCAGATAAATTAAATATCTTTAGTTTATGGAGATATTTTTTGGGTTTGGAATTGCGAGGCTTTTCTGTAATATAATAAAACAAGTAAAAGCGTGCTAAGTTCGGGCGGACCAATTCTTGGGAACCCATCACCACGGATTCTGCTCAAAATTTCTACAAAATAAACTAAGTTGTAGGGCGTAATTTTATTCTACATACCAAACTTCTGTCAAACAAGCAAAATTTAAAGCTTGTATGAACCGAACAAGGATGATCGAGAGATCGGTTTACATGGGAGCTATAACAGGTTATAGACTGATTTTGTCAGTACTTAGCACAGTTTTTGGAAGTCATAACGAAACACTACATGCAAAATTTCAACCAAATCGGACAAAAATTGCGACTTCCCAGGGCTCAAGAAGTCAAATCTGGAGATCGGTTTGTATGAGAACTATATTTAAATCTGAACCGATATGGCTCATTTGCAATCCCCAACGATCTATACGCGTTCGACCTCTATCATGATTTCAACAAACGGACATACATGGCTAGATCGATTCAGAACGACGATACCATCAAGAATGTATATACTTTATGGGGTCTTAGATGAATACTTCGAGGTGTTACAAACGGAATGGCTAGATTAGTATAGCCCCATCCTATGGTGGTGGGTATAAAAAGTGCAAACAAATAAAGGAAACCCAAGTCAATTACAGCAGAACTTCATGTTTACTTATATCCGAAAACCCCTAGCAAAATTGGAATGTCTTTTATCAGACAAGTAATAGGTTAGGTTAGGTAATAGTGGCAGTCCTTTACAGACTCAATTAGACAATTTTAAGCCCATTGTGATACCACAGTAGCGACGGACCAAGGCTTCTGGCGGGAGTCGAACCTACGACCCCTGCACTGGTTATCCAAGCACGCTACCAACTCGGCTACCGGGGCGCCCTAGACAAGTAGTAAAAACCTCAGATTTTGTTGGGTAAAATATCAGAAAAAAATGTTTGAAATCAGGCCGGTTTTTTTTTGTATTACAAGTAAAACAAATTCTTGAAGTGTATGAATACTAAAAATGCGATTAAACTCTTTTTCCCCTACCTAAATGGTTAAGGCCAGCCTTAAACTGTTTATGCCAATCAATTGTTTTATACGTTGTCCACCACGACAAAAGTGTGTGTATTGGGCTGCTACTATTTTGGTCTGATTTGTATTCCACTTTGGCATCATTTATTTGCTGCTAATTAGAGGAATATAAAGTCAAATGTCTTTATATCTCTCCACACATGATGGTTTGGAAAATTGCTTTCCACTCCAAAAATAGACGCTTTCCGCCGCCTATACGGAATGGAGATCTCTAATGCGCGCCCAAGTTATTTATGTGTGTATGGCCAGAATTAAAGATGAGTGCATGACATCTGCGACATTCTGGTGTGTGACCAGGAGAGCATAGAGTGTAATAAAAATATCGCTTGTAATGGTGGTCGTGTTACAACTAAAATCTGCATGGGACTTGGCTATTTTGGAGTAGAAAAATGTCTTCACATTCGTTGTGTTTTTAAGGCAGACTTTTAGCTGGCATAGAAGTTTTGTTGGCCGCACCGGAAATGATCGAATCTACCTACAACCAAAACATGATATTTTCTTTATATCAGACTTTAATTTATGAAAAGTATTGCCATTTTTGCGCTTTTCTTCCCAATAAGTTGAATGTCGTATGTAGCAATGGTGTAAATGGGACATAAATTTAAGGTGTACAGAGAGATGAACAGAATGAATGGTATGTTAACAGTGATGCACACAATTAAGAAAAAAAGGGTGACAAAAATTGTAAAAAAGGTTGCAAAAACAAGAAACATTTGTCTAAAAAACAGTAAGCATCACTGCTGCCGCTTTCCGTAAAATATTACAAATGGGCAACGAAGTATTAACGAAATAGTTATCTGAATGAAGCAAAGATGCCAAACGTTCTGAGTAAAACAAAGATGTCGGTTGCTAATCGTTTTTGATCAGTTTGGGACAGTCAAATCTGAACACAAAATTTTAAGGGGAAACAAGCAAAGAAGGACTAAAGTCAGGCAAATCCGACTCTTTTATACCCAACACGACACTGGGTACGTAGTTAGCCTACATCGTCGTCGAAATAAAATTTGTTTAAATTTAAAATGAAGTATTTCGACCAAAATCTGTACATATTGTGGGAGTCATAGTTTTTTGGAGAAGATCGGTTGATAAACGCGCTTGCAAAGGCCCTAAAAGTTAAAATCAGGAGACCAATCAAGACAATATGGTATTTAAGAGTTGAGTACAAATCTGATACCCAAATTTGGGACCAAGTTTTTGGGGCACCATCCCAACCCCCAAAGCACCTCTAAATCGGACATATTTACCGACCACGGCGATATAGGACTCTACTGAAAGATATTTACGAGTAGAATACGAATCTGATGTCAAAATGTGCGACCAAATGTTGGGGGGGGGGGACGCCCTTCCCCGAAAAACTCCCCCAAACAGGACTTTTTTACAGACCATAGCAATATGCGGCAAAAACACCCCCAAAGAGCACAAGTTTACGAGTATAACAATAAGTGGCGCAAATGAAAGGTCTTTGGAAGTATCGCACGAAACTGATATCAATATTCGGGAAAAAGTTTCTATGGGGCCAACCCACCCAAATAGGAAGTATTTGCTGACCATTGCAACATGGGGCTCAAATAAGGGGTACTTTAGAGTAGTATACGAAAGTCACTGAATGGCCGCCCGATCCCCCAAAACACCACCCAAACCGGACATGTTTGCCGATTATGCGAATATGGGGCGCAAATGAAAGGTATTTTGGAGTAGACTACGAATCTGGTATCAACATTCGGGACCAACTGTCTCGAGGACGTCCCACCCCCAAATAGGACATATTTGTTCACCATGGCAAAGAGTGGAGCTCTCCACAAAGCGGATATATTTGCTGACTTATGCAATAAGGAGTATCCATTCGACATAAGATGGTGACCTCCGAATGACATTCCTCCTTCAACGCAATACGTCTTTGGAACTCCTTGCCCCCATAGTTGTTGGGGGAGTTGTAATTTTTTGCCGGAAGTTTTTTCCCCAGCACAAATTTTCTAATATCTTGGAAATTTGTACTGGCAAATTGTTACTGGAAAAGTGCACGAACACACCTAATATTACGCAGCAATCGGTAAACAAAAAAACAGCTTATTGTTATTGTCATCTGTTTGAGTTTATCGGGTCGATAAGTCGTTGTCGTAGCCACATTTTCATGTGGAGGTGGCGATTCTCGTCAAGCTCTTGTGGTTGAGCAGGCTCGTTCCGGTCCAAAGGACCGATCGCCGCGGGAAAAGGGTGGCTATTTGTTATTTAAGACGCCAATAACTCGCCTTGTCATATCGAGCATCATAGGCACTCAGTACTTGCGCAAGAGCCGGAACCGCCCGGCCTCTTACTGAAACTCTCCGCCCGATACCGCTGATTGACCGCGACTGCCGTTGCAGCTACTCCGTATGTAGCTTTCCACTATCTGCAACCTATTTTTGACCCTATATTTACTCCCTATGTACTTTACTAGAATGAAAATCGTTCGTTTAGGCTTCTTGATTTTATTTGAACGTATTTTTGCCTTAATTCGGTATATAGAGTGGTATTAAACCCCTAACATCCACGCCAAATCCGGTCTAAATCGGATTACATCTCGATATATCTACCATTTAGACGAATTTTTATCTGATTGAGTGATAAAGTGATTCTAAGCCGATCGGTATACTTATCAATGGGTCTACCTCGTCTTCTTCTTAGAAATGTGTTGACAATAGAAAACACTTTCTGCTGACTGTAAGTAGTTAATTTTGCTGCTATTATAACAGTAATAGTAGCTCTCAATTTTTCTGTTCTCTAAAGAATTTTTAAAACCATGACACATTATTTTTCTCGGTGTATTTTATGTTAATATTAATAAGATTATTATTAAGATTTATAACACCAAGTATTTCCTTTTCTATTTGCACAGTCTCGCCACGGAAATGAGTTACAACATGAAAATTCCCAAGATGACTCGGCTGCGAGAGAAAAGAATGGCAGTAGCGATCGTGTGTGGCTGGTGCATCGAGGAGGCTTCTGTGCTGCACTGCGTTTGCCCCAAACCAAAGCCCATTTGGAAACCCACAAGGTGGTCATACAATTGCTGCACAATGGCGAAGAAATGACTGTGGACGAGGACGACATTGAGAAGCAGAATGATTCGTCATTCGATTTGGTGGAGGACATTTGTGAGCTGAAGCATTTAAACGAGGCGTCAGTGTTGCATTGTCTACGCCAACGTTTTGCCAGTAACCTAATACATACCAAAGCGGGGCCCACCTTATTGGTGGTCAATCCCATGGCACCTTTGTCATTGTACTCGGAAAAGGTATTTGCATTCGTTCGTTTTTGTTTTTTAATTGTTATCTCCGCAGTAAGATTTGAAAAATCATTTCTGTTTACTTTTCTTTTCGTTTTTTAAGGTGGTGTCTATGTTTCGCGGTTGCAAAACTGAAGATATGCCTCCACACATATATTCTTTGGCTCAGACCGCCTACAGGGCCATGCTGGAATCTCGCCGCGATCAAAGTCTAATTTTCATGGGACGTTCTGGTTCTGGCAAGACAACTAGTTTTAAACACGCACTTTACTATTTGGCGTTGGCAGCGGGTATGTGTTCTTAGTGTAGTGTACTGTTGTTCTGTTATTGTTGTAACACACACACACACACCATACAAATATGTATATTGAATTTGTCATGCATGTGTACACATTAGGATGTATCACAAAACGACTTTTGTTTCCTCTGATTTTTTAAGCGTTGTAATTCAAGTAGGCGCATTATTTCCGAATTCGGTAACAGCTTCCGAATTCCAGCAGATCTTGTTTTTAAGATAAATAGCTTACGGCCATAATGGTATGAAGTCTAATGGTCCAATGGAATAAAAAAAAATGCCTTAAATTTTGCCTTGATTTTGCGTGAAACTCTCACATAGCAGCCACAATTTAAAAGAATTTCTCTCCCTAATTTACTGAACTAAGTTGCGTATGCTTACTTTTAGATAAATATGCATATGACATATGTGGATATATCATACGCCACCAGGGTAACTCATTTTTTATATAAAAAATACTTGGGAAAAATTATTGGCAAATCAAATCGCCAAATCATGTGAACTGTGGACAGTATAGCATCTCTTTTTTTCACTGTAACATAATTGCAGACTTACCCCGCATTTCGGACATAAAATAAAAGGAACCCATGGCTTATCCTGATGCTACTGGTTGAAAATTGTAAATCATGGCCCCATAAACAAGAGCTGTTAGAGAAACTCTTCTGTCTGATTTGGAAATAATGCGCCAATTTCAGATAGAACATCAAATCAGAAAATCAATTTTAAGTATGGATCTATGGCAAATGCTAACCTATGGCAAAAATGTGTATTGTTGCATGCGTATTAATTATCTACATCTGACTTATAACTTGAAAGCCTATCTTTAAGTATTATTTTTATGGTCTTTTTTATATTCTTTTTTTTGAAATTTTTTTTTAGGGTCTGCAAATAATTTCCTAAATGCTGAGAAAGTCAACTCGATTAATATTATCCTGGAAGCATTTGGCAATACAAAAACCTGTCTGAATTCCAACGCTACGCGTATGACGCAGCTTTTGAGTTTGGATGTCGACCAATCAGGACAAATCGCGTCTGCATCTTTGCAGGTAATAGCTTTTGATTTTGACCCTCGTTTCGGTTTCTAACTTGAATCTTTTCATTGTTATAGGTATTGCTGCCCGAACGTCAAAGAGCTGGTCGTCGCCTTAACAACGAATACAGTTTCCACATAATGTCAAGATTACTTGCTGGTGCTTCTGGATCCCTGCAAAAAGAACTTCAAATAGATAGCCTGCCAGCCGAGGATAATCATCCCTTTGTGTCGGTATCACAAAAGCTGGAAGACAGACAAAGAGCTGCGGCGGACTTTATGCGAACTACGTTGGCATTCGAAACACTCAACATAGATCCGAAAGCTGTGCGCGGCATATGGAGCATACTTGCTTCCATCTACCACTTGGGCTTGGCCGGAGTAACCATTGTGGGGGCAGGTCCTACAGCACGTACACAGTTCGCCAATCCATCGGCCGCTCGTAAGGCGGCTGGTCTATTGGGAGTATCCTTTGAGGATTTAACAGGAGCGGCATTTAACGTTAACTCATCCGGCAGTACATCCCCTTCCAAGGCAATCACTGATAGCCTCGAGCAGGCTTGGGAGTGTCTAGACTCGCTGGTGGTTGGTCTGTACTCCGAAGCGCTGGCAGCTGTGGTGGCTTTGATTAATAAAACAATCTGCACTGCTGCACATACAATAGCCTCTATAGTTTTGGTCGATACACCCGGTTTCCAAAATCCTGCTAGTTGTGGTTCCCAAATTGGAGCTACGCTATCGGATCTCAAACACAACTACTTGCAAGAGCGTTTACAATTGCTTTTCCACCACAACACTTTGGTGGCGCCCAGGGATCGTTATGCCCAGGAATTGGTAGAGATCGATACCGAATGCATTTCCGACCTAAATCCTGCGCCGCTGATAGCGCTTATCGATAAAGCACCACAAAATCATGTTGTTCGATCGTCACAGCGTGATTTGAGAGAGCAGGATCGGCGAGGTTTGCTCTGGCTGTTGGACGAGGAGTCCATGTATCCCAACTCAAACGACGATACATTCCTAGAGCGTTTGTTCTCACACTATGGCGATCGCGAGCATCAGACGCTTTTGCGTAAGTGTACGGGACCAAAACAATTTGTACTACAGCACTTGCAGGGCACCAATCCTGTTTTGTACAGTGTTAATGGCTGGGTGCGAAATAGTCGTGAACACCCAGCCATACGCAATGCCGGTTCATTGCTTCAGGATTCCTCGCGTGATGAAATTAACCGCCTCTATATTGGCTCGCTAACACGTGGCTCGGGCGGTATAGTCTTTTGCGGTTCTTTTGCTGGCCTCGAGGGTACTCAGTCACTAAGACGAGTCTCCAGTATACGCAGATCGTTCACTTCGGCCGGTGTTAAACGCAATTCGATCATGTTGCAAGTGAAGTTTACAGTCGATGGCATTATTGACACACTGCGACGCACAGGAACACATTTTGTGCACTGTTATCTGCTACAACACAACGCGGGACAGCATTCTTGTCACTCTTCAAACGGTTCTCCAAATACCTCGGCACTGCAAAATGCCAAAGAAGATCTTGTGAACATTCCGCTTCTAAGAAGTCAAGTAAGTATGGCATGTTTAATGTAAAATTAATTTCTAAACTCTTTAACATTTTGTATAAACATTTAAATAGACTTTCTTTCTATCGGAACAAATCATTTTCTTCTTTCATATAAGCCTAAGTTGTTATTGTATTTTGTTTTTCTTTTTTCTGCTTTCAGTTGAGGGGTTCACAGATTTTGGATGCTGCACGACTACACCGATTGGGCTTCCCCGAATCAGTTCCACTTGCGGAGTTCGAAAGGCGTTTTGGCCTTTTAGCTGGAGAATGCAGCAAAGATGTTGTTATCGAACAAATACTATCAGCGAATGAAATAGATCCAGCTACCTATCGAATAGGTCCAAGTCAGGTAAGTTTCCATATCAATTTTCGAGTGGTGATTAGTGTTGATGCAAAAGCCCATCAGCACTAATATGCGACTTGAAATTGCGTTGAATGTTGACAGAATGAAATCAATCGAATCCAAGGTTTCAAATGTGCTACCTGGTGCATATTTGCTATAAGGGACCGTTTAAATTTTAATTAGGCATATTTTAAACGTTGTCGGCTTCAATGCAGATGATTTTTACATTCAAGGATCTTTATGAATAAATTATTGAAAAGTGCTGTAATGAACCAGATGCAGCCAGTTGAAACACTCATTGGGATGTTTTGTAAGAGAGGAGGCCAAATTGGCGTAAAGGCGCTATGTCTTTATTGACATTTCTCAATTCGAGTAGCAATTAAGATTCCTTATAATTTTTTTAAAATTTTCATGACATTTTGTGTAAAAGCAAATTTTTCTATAAAATTTTCTCTAAAGCAGTGGTGGGCACACTTATACATGTGCACACTATTTCCAATCCCATCGGATTGCTGTTTTAACCACATTTGAATGTGAAGGTGGCGATCCTCGTCATGCTCCATAAGTGAGCAGGCTCGTTCCGATCCATAGCACCGATCGCCGTGGGAACGTTATGGCCTTTGGTTGCTTAAGGGTGTCCATAACTCGCCTTGTCATATCGAGTATCATAAACACTCAGTATTTAAGCAAGAGCCGGTGCCGTCCGCCCTTTTACTGAGACTCTACTCGATACCACGACTTCAGTTGCATCTACTCGGTATATGGAGCATTCCACCATCGGCAACTTGTGGACGTAGCTCTCAGCTGAGCTTCTCGTAATGACGATGAGCATCACACGAATCGGAACTGAAAGTTCCAACCATTGTGGTGCTCCTAGTCATCCCGTGCCGGGGCCATGGGATTGTGTTTTTATGTATTATTAATTTTTTTTTTCTAAAAAAAAATAAAAAATTATATCAAAATGTTGTCTTCAGAGAAATTGCATTGAAAGATAGGAACGCATTTTCGCAGTAAATTCATTATAGCTACGAGTTTGAAGTCTCCACATCTAAGGTGATTGATAAGTCCCCATATAGAACGAAACGTGTCTCACCATGTTTGGTGTGTGGTAACCGCTGACTTTCCTTTTCTATTTTAAAGCATATTCGATCAGTAAGCTCGTCTCAAAAGAGTAATACAGGAAATTTCATCAAAATTTTGTTTTTAGAGAAAATAGCAAATTTGTCCCTAACGAAGATTTCAGTTCGTTTTGTCTGTAGATAACAATTGAATTTTAATGAAATTTAGTCTTCAGTGACAGTTTTTCGAAATTTTATTCTTGGCATTTTACTCTTTGGAGTAAATATCGACGAGAAAAGCGACCTCCTGTACATTTTTCACTCGCTCACGCACGATTTTGTATGCCGACTCACGTCCATGCACGCTCACGAGGCAAACTTTTTACTCACGCATTACTCAAGAAAAACTCACGACTCACGACAAACTTGCGAATCACGGCTGAAAAATATTTTTCCATGAAGCAAATAATAATTTTTTTTTTGCAAACGTCGGCGAAAAGGTATTGACGAAAAAGTAGTACTCGTCTTATAGTGAGGAAAATGGCATAAAAAATTATATTAGCAATCTTTGAAACCATTATGGCTACCATTACCGGTATGTATTGGTTTATACGGTTAGTTTTTTTTTTTATTTTTTTCAGTAAGATCATATGAAAAAAACGTGTTTTGGCTTGAAAACAAAAACATTTTCGCTCGCGAAACAATTAAAAATGTTAGCGACTTTTCACACACACCACACACGTGCACACCTCTATTGTCTACCAACTATTTTGTTATTTTGACTGAGCAGAATTGTTCATAACTGGTTATTGTTTTCATACCCTCCACCATAGGATGGGCGTATACTAATTTCGTATTCAGATTTTCTTGGTCCAATTCGATTTTATTCAATCTTATCTCAAGCTCTGTAGATTTAAGTTCCGTAAATAAAAATTCTTTTTATATTTCATTTGTCCCAACGTTTCGTCAATTTTTGTTGACATCTTCAGGGGATACGTCTATTTAATTAAAGCATTACATTTATAGTATATCAATTTCGTCATTCTGTTTGTAACTCCTCGAAATATTCGTCTAAGATCCCATAAAGTATATACATTCTTGATCGTCATAACATTTTTAATCGATCTAGCCATGTCCGTCGATCTGCCCGTCCGTTTGCCTGTCGAAAGCACGCTAACTTTCGAATGAGTAAAGCTAGCCGCTTTAAATTTTGCACAAATACTTCTTTTTAGTGCAAGTCGGTGGGGATTGTAAATGGGCTATATCGGTCCATGTTTTGATATAGCTGCCATATAAACCGATCTTGGATCTTGACTTCTTGAGCCACTAGAGGGCACAATTCTTATCCGATTTGGCTAAAATTTTGCATGAGGTGTTTTATTATCACTTCCGACATCTGCGTTGAGTATGGTTAAAATCGGTCCATAACCTGACATAGCTGTCATATAAACCTATCTTGGATCTTGACTTCTTAAGCCACTAGAGGGCGCAATTCTAATCCAAATTGGCTCAAATTTTCCTTGACGTTATTTGTTATGATTTCTAACAACTGTGCCAAATATGGTTTAAATTGATCCATAATCTGATATAGCTGCCATATAAACCGGTCTGGGATCTTGACTTCTTGAGCCCCCACAGGGCGTAATTATTCCTATTGGCTGAAATTTTGTACAACTGCTTCTCCCATATCCTTCGACAACGGGAATAAGGGCGATTAACTGACACCCACCAACCTACTGCATAGGATTTGCACTGTAATTATAAGGTTTTTTTGTCTTGTTGTGTAGGCTCGCGATAGTTATACAAACAACAAGAAAAATGCAGATGCCACACACGTCAAAGATGAGCTTTATCTACATGCCAAGAAGGGCCATGTTCATCATCACACCCCCACCTAAGTAGTAATACTCTTTCCCACACACATCATCTACCAATTGCTTCTCTTACTCCCATTTATATCATGGCAAGGAGGGCGACGTTCATCGCACCCCCACAACACCCCCAACTAATTAGTAATACTCTTTCTCACACACATCTAGTGCTGCCAGATTATTTTGGAGTAAAATCAGCACTTAAAAAAAAAATCGGCAATTTCGGCACTCCAAATTTAAAAAATCGGAATGTGTTTTAAACTATAAGACGCATAATTCAAACACTGAAAATAAAAGCGCCCTAATTACGGCCGAATTTTACATACCGACCACCATGAAAATTCTTCGAGTCAGGTTAAAAAATACACCTTAAATCAGCAACTAAGCCTGGGATTTTTATCAAGACATAATCTTATATAGCCCTTGGTCGACCTTAAATTGTGAAAACACCAATTGCTTCTCTTACACTCACTTATCTAATGCCAAGTAGGGCCACGTTCATTACACCCACACAACCTCCCCACCCACAACTAAGTGGTAATACTCTTTCTCACACACATCATCTACCAATTGCTTCTCTTACTCTCACTTATCTCATGCCAAGTAGGGCCACGTTCATCACACCCCCCAACATCCCCACCTAAATAAATAGTAATACTCTTTCTCACACACATCATCTAACTATTGCTTCTCTTACTCTCACTTACCTCATGCTTCCACAATATGGCATTACATTCACACAAATAACGGATGCCTAAGAAGAAAAAAAAAAACAACAACAATTTGCTGTGTTTCTGCTACTTTTTCTTTTATTGAAAATAATTCCTTATTTTCGGGGCTTTTCTTTTTGGACAATTTAAATGTTCATATATATTCTTCACATCTCTGGAAAAAGGACTTTCCATTCATGGCAATTTCATTAAAATCCAGTCATCTGTTTGACCGTAATATGTACCACATATTATAAAAGCCGTTGCTGTTTAATAATATAAATATTATTTATCTGTTATACCCTCTGTAGTATAGCACATTGAAAGGTATGTAGCTTTACACGATTTTAGTCCTTCATTTACTCTATCGTCGATGATAGTATCGATGTGCAATATTTGGTTGTCCTCTCCATATTCCGTTATATATGCTGTCTTTTATTTTAGTAGGGTAAATCACGGTTTTTGCTATCGGGTTTTACTATCGGTTATCGATATTCTATTTGCATTTTTTGCATTTGGATAAGGAACAGGGCAAACTTCTCGCCTATCAATGAGTGCAATCCGATTCAAGTTTAAGCTCAATAATAATATGCTATCCAGAACATGTTAATTGCACTGGCTAGGACTAAAATAAAAAATAGCAATTATTTATTATTTCCATTATATTTCTTATGCAATAAAGGCCAAAATACAGATTTCTTAGTTCTTAGTAAAAATGAAATACTCTAATGTGTTGGTGCACTGGTAAAAATTTCTCCTCCTTATGTGGAAGTTGAGTGGGAGCCAAATATTTACCCTCTTAAAAGTAATTGATAGGGCAGAACACTACTTTCTAAGAAATTTGGCCTCTTCGATGTACGTATTCGCACAATGTCTTCCAAACCAAATGGTGTATTGCGCCGCGTACTTAGGTAGTAGACTCCATGTTTGGGCACCAGTGGCTCGCCACCCATGTAAACATCTGCCAAACATTCGTTTGTCCCTGACTGCTGCTGTTGGTGGTGGTGGTGTTGGCATGTGCAGTTGTGGTGTTTGATGCACGACGGCGTTGTGACTTCTACAGCTCCAAACAGTTTTGGTTGGCGCACAGACTCAGCAAAGTAATACAAGGCCGCAAAGTGATCACAAGCAAAATCAAATTCGGCTGCAGTAGCATTTGGACAATGTGGCTGGCCTTGACCCCAATTGGGAAAGAACGATGCATGGCTGAGTTCAGTGCTCGGATTGCCCAAATGTGTGGTGTCCGTATGAATGCTCTCCACATAAGCAGCATCGTTGGGGGCTAAACGAAAATCGGCAGGCAAACCAAGCTGTGCCAATCCAGCCGGGTCGAGGGCAACTATGGCACCCACTTCATGAGGTTTCAGCAGTTTGCCTGTTAGACCCGATATATGGCTGCCAGCACTGTGGCCAATCAAATAGATATTGCTCCATTCCAGGCCGGTCTCCTTTTGCAGGAATCGTATGAACTTGGCAATGTGGGCAGCTATTTCGGAAAATTGTTGTGATATGCGTGGATAGCTAATGTCGTGCGAAATATTACTCCAATCTACCAAGACAACGTTATATTTGCCTCGGGCCAAGTAAGCATCCTTGATGGCGGCATTGGAACAAGATGTGCTCTTACCAGCCCAACCATGAATAGAAATTCTATAAATTTGATTGAGATAGATACGAGGTCGCTGTCTGCCTACCTGCTACTGCTGTCACTTACCTTACTGGCCATTTGGGATTGAAATATGAGCCTCTTAGCCTTTTAGTGTCTCCAGTTCGCAGAATCTGTCGTTCATTGGCATTCAATGTGGTGTATAGGTCATAGTGAATTTGCTGGCTGGCCAAATAACGCAAGCGTGGATTCAAGAGAGCTCTCACTTCATTGCGCAGCATATCCTGGACCACACTGAATATCGATATGTCGCAGTTACCCGGTTTGTATGAGAGTCCAGCTCTATATATGGCTGGCGTCATTAATTTTAAAAAATATTTATTAGCTTTTTGTTTCTAATTTTATTCAAGCAAATAAAAAAAAACAAAAACCAACCACTGCAATATAATCCTATTTGTAGCACAATGTAGAGCGCGTTAGTATTCATGGCTTCTAGTCTTCGAAAAAACAAAACCAAAAAAAAGGCAATGCAATATGGATGGCTCCTCAAATCTGCATAGAATTCTGAACTACTGCTACCAAGACACTTTTTATCTACTGTTTAGGCGAAAACAAACGACCATCGCGTTACGCGTTCTGACAACAAATGCGATCGGTTCTAAAGGCTGCATGTTAGTTAAAAGAACTTTGTGGCCCCTTTGTGGCTGCAACTCGTTTGAATGTTAATCAGCACGCCGTTTTACTTCATATCTGATGGTCGATGGATCGAACTGTGGATGCACAGAGCACCGTTGAAATATTCTTGGCCTAAGCATAAAACTTCTGGCAGTTGCATCTACTCGCCTAAAACCACTACTTCAACATATGAACATCTACCATGGATTCTATCTATAAATGAGCAATTAGTAGGCTGGTATGTGCGAAGGAGCGAGCGTATGTGTGCGTGTGTGTGTGTGTGCCTTATCGCAGCTATGGATATTTAATTCAGCATCTGAAAACCACTAACGGCCACTATACGAGGAGATAGTTTACGAGCACTCAAAGGTGTCTTAGGTTGTACCGAAAATATATTCGGTTCATGTAGCATCTATGGCTTAAGATGGTCACAACTATTGTCAACTGTGTTAACTCTGTGCAAGCGTTTTGAAATGGAGGCGGCAATTCATTTAAGAAATACGAGTGCTGTCTTTGTAGTCGGCACTTTTTAATATAAGAAATAAGAAAAGTCTAAAGCCTAAGGTTCTGAACGTGGCGTTGTATTCGATTCTGTCAAACCTTATCGAGCCTTCGGAATTGCTTTTTAAATTCTTTCCATGATTTCTTTCTTCAACCAAAGGCTAAAATGGTACAACAGAAGCTTACAACAGCAGTTCTCACGCCACATTTTTTTCTCTTCGGATGAGAATGGAGTTCTGTAGTTGCTCAAGAAGTCAATTCGGAAAATCAGTTTATGTGGCAGCCTACCAGTTTATAAACCTTTACGGAATACATTCAACATAGATATTAGAAGTCATAACAGAACTTAACATTCAAATACTACTCAAGAAGTCAAATTCAGAGTAGGTTTCAAGGTATATATATTGGGGTGGGTCAGTATGTGTGGACCGGAAAATTTGTCAAAGAAACCATAGGTCTAAAATCAAAATCGAGCTTCCGGTTTTTAAAGACAAAGTCGCCCAGGCAAAATGGCTGAAGTATCCTTGGCTATGTTCGACTACCAGTGTTTTCTATCCGTATCGTTTGTCCGTCTATCCTTGTTTTATAATCCAACTGAATATCGCATTTGATATCCAATCAACACGAAATTTTCCATATATCCCTTTGTAATCCTAAAAAACCGCTATTGACTTTAGTAAAAATCGGTTCAGAATTAGAAATAGCCCACATATATATCTTTCACACAATTTTCCACCGTTTTGAAATTGGTATGGAATGTGCCATTACCCATCTAAAAACCTCTCTAAATTCCGGGCATACTTAATCGTTAAAGAGCGGCAATTTTTCATCGTTAAAAAGCAGAAGATCAAATTTGATTATAGACGCATGGTTTCTAAGGCAAATTTTTGATCCATTCTCTTATATGTATGACCCACCCTCATATATATAACCCACCCACATACATATGACTAAGGGCCGATTTGGAACATACTCGTCATGGATTTCCGAAATCAAAACTGAATATCATGTGGAAAATTTTAACAAAATCCCAAAAAACTATGGCCTTCGAGGCTCAAGAAGACAGTTGTAAATGTAAATTTTAAAAAGGATTTTCCAATAAGAGGTGTTACTTTAGTTTTCAAAGAAAAAGTTATGCCGTTAAGATTGAAAAAAAACATCAGCCAAATGGCCACCTCGACCACGCGTACAGGACCATATCCTTTTCATTAAATTTTCCATAACCAAATCGCAAAGTGGCTGCCCTATGTCCTCGATAGTGTCACGAATTCTATTTTTGAGGTCTTGAATCGATGCTGGGCTGTTGGCGTGTACGTTATCTTTCACGTGGCACCAAGGGAGGCCACCGCGGCGCAGAGGTTAGCATGTCAGCCTGTAACGCCGTACGCCTGGGTTCAAATCCCGGCGTGGACATCAGAAAAATGTTCAGCGGTGGTTATCCACTTACTAATGCTACACACAAAAAAATAAAATGTTTGGGATATTTTTACGACAAACAAAATAGTTTTTTTTGCAAAGTTTTTCTTTTATTGTAACTCTAAAACGTTTCACTTCAACATATCAAACGTTGGCCATAAACGTAGCATTATTGAACGTAACTAACTCTGTTTATTGTAAACACTTTAGCAGTTGGCCTACGGTAAAAAGACCTTTCTTTTGTTGTAAAATGGCAAACAAGTTTCCATAGCCGCAAACAAATATTCGTTTACCGGACCAACAATTATTCTCTTGTGTCTCTCCTACGAGAAAGAAAGGGTCACTAGTTGAACCTTAAGACCAGTGATGGGAAAAACTTCTCACACTATTGCATACACAAAATGTTTTCCTTAACTTTGATTGAGCAAAGAGCAGTCAGTATGCTGAGCAGCACGGTCGAGTGCGGATGGTAAAGTCGGAAAGCAACAATTTTAAAAGTTTCGCATTAGGTACTAAAATGTTCATTAGAGCAACGGACAAATGGCTGCCTTGTGCAAGAAATCACTACAAAAATGTCTAAGAAACATAACTTGATTGGTTATTTACGCGATAAGGAAATATCCATCGCAAGGTAGGTTTTTAAATGTGCGAAAACAACAGCTTCCATAAGTAATTTATGGTACATATATATAAGCATGGCAATAAAACTTAAGTAAAGAAAAACTAGTTGAAACCCCGAATAACATGTTCAAGAATAAAATCTATTGTCAGTGTAGAAAACATTTGTAGTGGCTCCAAGGGAAGAAGTCGCAAGGGGTTAGATCACAAGATCTCGGTGACCAATTGTGATCTTATCTTCCAAAGATAACGCTACCCGGAAACTTTTCCCGGGTAGTGTAATATTAGAAAAAATGTTGTCCAGATCAATACCAATTAACTCCGACCACAGAAATCGTTAGTAATCTCATGAAAGCGCAATTCATTCACCGTAACTGTTGATATTACCTCATATTCCAATGACCCCGCCGGACCATAAACCGCACCAAACAGTCACACGTTGAGAATGGAAAGGCTTCTCAACAATTACTTTTGAGATTTCCGAACCCCAGATGCGACAATTTTGCTGTATTGCAGTCCAACAAGGTGCTTCACGACAATCCAAAAATGCTTTAGGGGTCGATTATGTTTCGACTTGTCAAAGAATAATAGCTTCAAAAGTGAAAACTACCGAAACACCGGATGATTCAAAATAACACCACTTGAAAGAAATGTAATGAAAAACTATATTTAAGCGGCTTACCTAACTTTTTCCAAAGTTTGTGTATTTCCGCCAGATAGACGAACGGACATCAACATGGACATGACCAACTCTGCATTTCATGGCAATGAAATATAGGATTTAGATCAACATTTCGAGGCGTTGCAAATGGAATTTCGAAATTATTAATTCGGTACAACCCAATAATAAGTAATCCCATTCGGCTAGTTTGTGTAGCTATACTCGAACACGAGTACATGTGTAATAATGTATCTAAAGTTGATTGGTGGCAAGAACACCACTTAAGCGAGTGAACGACCACTGCAAACCACCCGAATAAATGTCATTGCATTCTGTTGAGGTCATTTTGTTGCAATTAAAACCTACTTTTACACTGGCACAAACTTCTTCTTCTTCTTCGTCGTCGGTATACTGCTAACTCACTTGGCTACGACTGAGCACTTGAGTATGACTACCAAACTGCAGCACATAGTTTTCCATTGTTTTCATATTGGGAAAAACAGACAACTGTTGATGGCTCAATGAATTGCAACAATATGCTCCTCGTAAGCATGCCAATCTACTGGGGGTTCATGAACGCATAAAATTTGTACAGATTTTAGGGAGTTTTGATTGACTCGCGGGAAGTTTATTAAAATGTTGTTCTCTTTGTTGTTTATTAAATTCTGGGAAATGGGAAGTCTTGTATCTTGAAGTGCTACAGGAAAATTCAACAGAATATTTGACCTTATCCATAGTCAAAATCGGACACCATCTGATAAGTTTGAAGCATTAAATATAATAAAAAACCACAAAAGGAGTTAATTGACAAGCATTTCCAATTGTCTCTCTGTCAAAAACTCCGCCAATAATTCACTCAAAAAAATTAAAATTTCGTAGTCATTGTAAAATTTATTACTAATATCCAACTTAATGCAGTCATCGCCCAGAAGTCCAGTGCACTAGTTCCAAACCTGTTTATTCACTAGTTCCAAAGTAACCAGGAGTATTTCCACTTTTGTTTACTTTCAGTGTATACAACTGGGGAATTTAACATGGGTTTGTCATTGGAGTAACCAGTAGACCCTGGAACTAGTACTTCTGCTTATTCCAACAAACTAGTTCCATAATTGATATCTTTTAACATTTGTCAATGTTTGAAAAAAACT
Source organism: Stomoxys calcitrans (assembly GCF_963082655.1). Taxonomy (NCBI): domain Eukaryota; kingdom Metazoa; phylum Arthropoda; class Insecta; order Diptera; family Muscidae; genus Stomoxys; species Stomoxys calcitrans. The sequence goes on along the minus strand of NC_081553.1, from coordinate 236,607,108 downwards.
TTTTTATTTTTTTTTTTAATAATGCTATGATTTTACAATTCGTTCGTCTGTCAACATGGTTGAATCAAAAATGTATATGTATACACAGAACAATTGTTTGTCCTAATTATAGAATATATATAGTTAAGTACCACTCTAATATTCATTGTACAGAAATCTTAACAATTTAACACATTAAAACTCTCCCTCATATCTGTTGTCATCAGTTGATACATCTTACTAAGCTCTCATTAGTAGTTCTTGTAGCATTGATTTAAAATAAAGAAACCAGTAAGCATTGGAACACTTACAACTTGCTTGCCGCTTGTTCATTCCAACATTGAAGTGTAATACACTGCACTAATCATAATGATTCGAGCCAAAAATAAGACAACTTAATTCAAATATGATCAATTTTCGAACTTTTTAAGGAAACATTTCCTATAGGGAAATATATTTTCCTTGATATTAAGGATGTTTTTTTTTTATTTAAAGTGGTAGTTTAAGAAATCCTTAACTTTTTGTCTTGATATTAAAGACAACAAATAAGAGTGTGCTAAGTTGGGCCGGGCCGAATCTTATCTACCCTCCACCATGGGTCGCATTTGTCGAGTTCTTTGCGCGGTATCTCTTTTTAGGCAAACAAAAAAGAAAGAATAAGAGCTGTTATCCGTGCAAAATTTCGGTCAAATCGGACGAGAATTGCGATCCTAGAGGCTCAAGAAGTCAAGACCCAAGATCGGTTTATATGGCAGATATATCAAAACATGGAACGATATAGCCCAATTACAATCACAACCAACCTACACTTATATGCAAAATTTCATGCGGCTAGCTTTACTCCTACGAAAGTTAGCGTGCTTTCGACAGACAGACGGACGGACATGGGGAGATCGACTTAAAATGTCATGACGATCAAGAATATATATACTTTATTGGATCTTTGACGCATATTTCGAGATGTTACAAACAGAATGACGAAATTGGTATACCCCCATCCTATGGTGGAGGGTATAAAAATCTAAAATGAAGATCGAAATATCTTTGAAAGTTGGGAAATTGTCTGTGAGACAAGACAGCAGTGCAACTTGGTTAAAGACACAAAATTGCCTTAAAAATTGTAATTGCAAAATTGCATAGGAGCGTTCTATGAAACATCTGTAATTAGAATTACCAACCTTTAACACATCTATGGCCATTGTGTGTCTATTATAGCGTATTATGTGTTTTATAAAGCACCTCACAACATTGGGAATTAACTCTGCTAGAAGACAGAAAAATATTTTTTTATAAATAAAAAAAGTCACAAAATTATTTCACTTGGCAATGTACAATTCGACTCACGTTCACAGAATGAAAACATATTCCATATCGTCCGTCTCCCCTGTGTGTTTCGTTCGTGATGGGCAGGCAGGCCATTACATTCCCACTTTGACAAATGCCTGGGACAAATTGTTGCAATACCACTTTCACTATCGAATTGAGATTATAGAAGCATAAAATGAAATAAAATAAAAATTTAATAGAAAATATTTATTAACTGCGTTCGCGCGATCCGTTCGTTCCTCGATGCTCATCGGCTGTGACAAGTTTCCATTGTTCAATAAAGACTGTGTTAAAACGATGCGTCCCCATGAGAGTTGCTGCATGCTGCCAAGAGGATTATTTGGGAGTTTTATCTTGTCTTCAGTACATTTTATAACTCTGTTGCGTTCACCACCGCTGTGCAGATGCTAGACTAGACAAGCTGACTATCATAATCATATCTTAAATCACATAAGCCTTAGTTGTGGCTGGCTTGACTGGCTAGTGGCTGTAGGCTTAGTGTTGTCGATTGGCTTTCTTTTGGGGAAATTTTAGATTGAAATAAAATCCCAGAATTTTTTGGAAGTTACCTTAACAAATAACTCTAAGACGATAACCAAAGCAGAGGAAACAAAGTTTAAAACCACAATTAAAGTGAAGAAAAGTAAACAAACATACATATGTAGATGTTCTTTTTTTGTATGACAAAATATATAAAAATTTTGACAAAATTTGTTATTTTGTGCATACAAATTGTTAAAGTTGTGCGAAGCCTATTTAAATCATAAAATTGTGAAAACTTTTTAATTTGGGGTTGCTTTCATCCGCCTGACAACAAAAACAATCGATTTTTCTATGTTTTTGTCCGAAGAAATATAGCAAGCGTCAATCGAAAAAATCACACGTGTTATTTTGAAATGTGATTGTCATATGCTAGTTTCATTCGTATCACACTATGTGTACTCTTAAAGATGTACACATCGTGTGATACGTACGAAAAATTTAATATGACAAAAGGATTTTTGGAATAATTTTTAAAATTTTCGATTAAATCGAGCTCTTATTTCATCGAACATACATGTAGACATATGTCTATAAAAATAAATACAATACGTATTAAAATACATGCTGATTAGACCACACTATATTCGTATTTTACGTAAGTCTTATGAAAACAGAAAGTGACAGCTCATATGACATGTCTCATCGTATAAGATGCTTAAAAATTAGCTTTTTTGCTTTTGTCATCCTTGAAATCTGGCGAAAATTTTGTTTGGTTATTTTGCTTTTCGCTGTAAAGCCTAATACTGACTTCATTCGCAGCGAAAATGCGTATTAAATTATTGCGAAATCCGGCGGACTCTATTCTTTGCTAGACCACAAACAAAAGTCAAAGAACAACACACAACAAAGACAACAGCATACAAGCAGAGTCGATTGGTGCCCATTTCGTTAACATTTAATTACATTTGTAATCAATTGAAGCAAAATGTATACTGACGCAGCGACATGTCGCTAATGTTTTGCTCATTGAACTCAGTACCATTTCTACGGACAGTGTTCTCATTTTCTTTGTCACCATTTTTTTACAATGCGTTTTGACAGTTGTTCGGGCGCAAAGTCAAAGTCAGTACTAGGCTTTAATGAAAAGGGCTTGTCTCTTTATTTCGATTAGCTCATTTCCCCGCTATTAAAAAAAAATCCCACCGTTGCGTTTATATTGACACTCCTTTTGTGCTATACAAATATGTAAAACATTAACATACATACACACAGTTGTACAGCTGTATGGATGGATGTGATAATACTCATGATTACACACGCATACACACAAACGAGCACATTTGCAATGTTGCAGTTTCTTTGGCGCTGACGTCACATGAAGCTGCTGCTGCTGTCTCAATCGCAATACGACGATTGTGGAAGTTTTGTACTTTTTTTCATGGTCAAGTTCATGTGCATCATGTGCACAACAACAATGGAACATCAAGCATTGTGAATGGCGATAGAGATGGAGAATAACAGTGGCACAAAAGATCATTTAATACTTTGGTCCGATGAAATTACCATTTTGCTGGTAAGAAGAAAAAAAAAAACACAACATCAACAGCCACAATAACATTAAATGACAAATATGGTCTAGTAGTTGTTGCTTTGCTTACACCTCTGGTCATTCTGGTGTAGTTTTGTAATGTCTTGCCATAGACATGGATGGGTTTTGTGTTGATCGGTTGTATTTAAGAAACGAAACGAAATCGTAACCAATTATCCTGCATAAACATAAGTCAAAAAGAAAAGATACATATCAACAAAGCATAGCATCTCCGAAAACAGGATTGCACCTCATTTGCAGGCGAATCATTGATGTACGCACTCATTGACCTTGCAGGTGCAACATGTTCTTCAACGCATCCATTCGAAGAGCAACAGCAGCATTTGAATATAACGCTGAGTATGTTGCATGCGCAACATGACTATATCAACTTGTTGCTTCAAGTGTGTTCCCATCGAAATGTTGCTCAGGAAATGTGGCGTCTTTTCTTGTTGCTCTATGGTTTGACCAGTGTTTTTCTTGTTAGTAAAAATGTACGTATGTCCTTGTGGTATGTGTATGTACCTACTATTATGCACAATTTTCTCTTTAAATCAAAATTTGTGATAATTTTATCCATCAATATATACGTTCGATAAACTGTCTCCAAAAGCTGTTGAAATGAATATCCAAATGTTGGCTGTGTTCTCAGACGTCCATGTAGCAAGTACATAATGCATCATAGAATGGGCGTACCCCCATTTTTCTTTTGGGTCCTAATAAGCGAAATACGAAATATATTGACGATCGGTTAAAGATAACACGTGCCGCAATGGCATTCAAAATTGGAAAAGTGTATTTTTTGGAATCCATTGGAGGCTTTCACGTCGTAGAATTCAATTTTAATAAAAAGTTAACGTTTATAAGACACCTATTGTCGACAAAACATAAGATACTTTTAGATCCACTTCTATAACAGATTCTAGATCCACTAGTTCGCTTTAGCCATGTCCGTCTGGGCGCGAATTCGCCTGCATATCTTTCCGCGTTTTCTAATCAAGGTGCAGGTAGCATTTGTTACTCAATCATCACAAAATTTTGCAGATATCACTTTTTTAACAAACGCGGAACAAACGCTATTAATTTTGGTGAAAATTGGTTGAGATTTAGATACTACTCCCATATATATGTATATATATGTCGCCCGATTTTCACTTAAATGGTCATAGTTGCCGCAAGTTTTTACCTATTTGCACGAAATTTGGCATGAAGTGTTTTATTACTCATCTGGACGCCTCTATACTAAATTTCATGCAAATCCCTTGAAAATTTTAGTAACTAGGGTCTTATAAGTGTAAATCGAGTAAATTATATATGTATGGGAGCTACATCTAACTCAGAAACATTTTTTACCAAAATTGATAACGTTTGTCTTTGGGGGTGATTAAATTTGGGGATGATTAAATAGCAAATGCGATCTCCAACTTAGTTACAAAAGAACAAACAGTGCAGAACAGAACAACCACAGCACAGCCACAGTAATGGTGCAAGGTAGAGTTTGTGTTTTTGTAATAAATTTCATGTAAATGTATACCTAGTTTACCAATTACATGCTAGGACCTAAATTACTCAACTGGATTTCTTAGAAAGAACTACACCCAGAAAAATTCGTCTGCTGCTATTAGCAAACACTGTCTGCTGATATTTACTGAAAATTTTAAACTTTTGAATAAGTCCATTCAAAATGTTTTAAGTTCTTAACATTTACTATATATTATCAAAAATTTAGCTAATTGTGTCGTTACTTACCAATGCTTCTGTTTCATATACAGTACCGGCCAAAACTAAGCAACCCGTCTAAATTTTTTTAAGAAATCGAATTTGTTAAATTTTTTTTATATATATATATATAATTTTTTTTTATATATATATATAAATTTTTTTTATATATATATATAAATTTTTTTTATATATATATATAAATTTTTTTTATAAATATATAAATTTTTTTTATATATATATAAATTTTTTTTATTATATAAGGACATCAACTAAAGCCAAATTTTGTATGCACCCTTTTGGTAACCCAAAAACACAAAATTTGTACAACCATTGTGAAGGACCTCAATACCTACTCAAATGGACAAGTTTGAGACAATATGGGTATTAATTGAAAGGTTTTTAATTTTTAAGATTAAGACGAATATTCAAATTCGACCTGTATAATATGGGTGAATAATAACATGACATTGTGCCTATAGCCCTTTGGTTTTCAGGCAAATATCTGATTGAAGCTGTATAGAAATTGTTTTCTTCGTATGTATACCCTTCGCTTAATGCTTCATCAAGATTCGTGTTCGTTTTTTTTCATACACTTAATTTTGTACACTTTGTATGCAACAATAGTGGTTGGCTGTGCCGCCTGCATCTTTGCAACATGTTGTCTAGGCTTTCATTGTAAGCATTCGTAAATTGGCTATTAAATGGCTGTTGATACTGGTCATAAGGTGGATTAAACAACAACAACGGCAACCACAATCTTGAGATAATATGTGGGGACTCTGCCGCCGCGCAATGTAATGAAGAGTTCAAGACATGACCATCATGACAAGAGTCAAACACAATTACCGCTTGTCATAAACAAAAATTGTGGTGTTAATGCACTTGACTGAACAGAGACGCTGTGAGTGAGGTCACCTCCCACACAGGGCCCTGCCCCATGAGTTGTTAGTTTCTCTTTATGTAAATATGCGACCAGCATATCCAATTCCAGAAATATTGTCATTTTAACATGCGTTTTCAGCTCCCACAAACAATCTTCCCCCATTTTGCCCCCTCGTCTAAATGAGGCCTTAATACCACTACCCTGAATGCTTGCCTTCTTCGTTCACTCAGACGCACACCCACAGCGAAAGACAGACTTTTGTGGTGGCCGTTGACTTTGTCCGTCCTGTGGTGGCCAATAACCAAATCCGAGAAGGCAGTTTAAAGTGTAAATACAAAAGTTCATATGATTTATTATCCCTCGTTCGTTTTTCGAGTGGAGAAATTTATTTTTTCTTATACACACTCACACACACATACATGGCTTGTGGTATGGGTCTCCGTGTGTTAAACCATGCACCGTCTTCTAAGGTCTAAAGAAGGGAATGCTGTCTTCATGTTTTCCAATGTGTGGCAATTTGTGACGATGACTGTGCATTTGAAATAAAGAGCGTATTTGGCTCAGTTAAATGTACTGCTAGGTGAGTCAAATATGGATTCCGGTAATATGTGCGTTAATTCCAAACACTGATATCGTATCCACAAAATTATACAGTAGGTGTCAAATATTTTCTATGAATGCCATGATGAAATGTTCTAAAAAATTAAATTTTGCCAGTATTATTTGAAATTAAATTTTTTGTAAAATTTTGTAAAAGAAATTCGAAATTCTTTACAAATATCAAATTTCAGCGAAAACCTATACTGATCCCCGTATAGACGGGGAAATGCCTGAACCGATTTTCTTGAGATTTTCACAGGTAGTGTAGAATGAAAATGGATTACCCTATTGCTTGGTATTTGAAGGGTGTGCGGACCATCGCCCTTACCAAAACGCCAGATCTTGAATATGTTCGGAGCAATTCAAGCGAAATTTTGGGTGGGTTCGATCCCCACCAAAAGCTTTTGGTATGTCGCTGCTATGGTATCACAATGGACTAAAATTGACTATGCAAGTCTTTTTAAAATCTGTCACTCTTACTAACCAAAAATTTGAAAAAATGTCAAGAAAAATTTGATTTTGACGTCAATTTCTCACAAAATGTTTGATTCGAATTTAAGTTCAACAAAACTTTCTTTTAAAATCAAATTTCGACAAAATATCTTATAAGTACAGTCGATTTTTTAAATAAATTTTTATTTAAATTGTCTATAATACCGTATTTTTTATTAAAAATTAAATTTTCGTTATAATTTCTATAAAAATCAACTTTGAACGAAATTGTGTTATGTATTTTATGTAAATTTAAAATTATATCAAGTTGGTTACATCGATTCCCAAATATTTTGAAACATGTACTTTTGACGCTCACCGTAAATCCCCCTAGCTGGTAGATGTTTTCATGTCTATGACCATTGAGAATGTGCAATCGCTGTGAACCTGCACCTCCCAGCACTTTTGATGTAAAATGACAATTAGTCGTGGAACAATCAATACAATCGAACACAACATTGCGAAGCAAACATTTATGTACTTCCATAGTAGTCTGTGAGCAAACTTTCGCTGCAAACGCGAGTACCCCCTCGCCTCTCATGGGCTGTCTGATTCATACAACGCGAACATGTTTGATCGATCTCATACCAAGTGCAGCACAGCATTATTCCATAACTTATCGCTGTTTATTCATCAAACAATGACCAATGATGGTGAAGCAGTGCGGGTGAGGGGGGGGGGGGGGAGGGTACTTGGGCAACTTCTGCTGAATTCGGTTTTATGCCAACAAACTTTTCTTCGGCAACAATTATACGCATGCGCGCACCGTAAACCACCACCAGCCACTGCCAGCCCCAAATCAGTCGGTCAAGAGGCGCGTTGGCATAACATCGATGTGAAAATATTTACGCGAGTTTAGCAAACGAAATAAATGAACTGAACGGTCGAAATGGAAAGTGTTTTTAGCCACTGACTGAAATTGTGGATGATCGTTTTATGGTGGACATTTGAACAGTGGCAAAGTGGTGGTTTCAAGCGAAACCTTACAGTCATAGTGCCGACGAGTAGAATGAGTTGAGTGTGCGCAAGACAGAATGGATAAGTTTTATGTGAAGCCCAAGAGAAGTTTAAAGGCTGGCGCCGCCGCCTCTTCCACACTGGCCTCCTCCGTTGTGGGGGCGGTATCGAGAAAGTCTGCTGCCGAAGTGTATCCAGCCACAGCAAATGCTCGAGCGACGGGCGTGGGCAAATTCTATTCGAAAATAAGACACACCATAGAGGACAATTTAACGCCAAAGATTAGCGGAAAGCTTTACAAAGGAGGCAAGCATTCCAAGTCAATGACCGCCCTGAGCTCCTTGGAATCATCCATGGGTAAATACACGTTGACGAGCAAATGCTCCGACACGTTGGAGAGCAAGCCAACGGCTAAGCAAGGACCCTCGTTGACCACCTGTGAAACTTCTGGCTCGAGCATTTCAAACTATTTTACACAAAAAGCCTCTGGGGCCTATGTGGACAGCGATGAGGATGAGGCGCAGCTGAGTCTGAATCTGGTAAAGACATCGCTGGAGGATGAAATATTTGAGGAATTGGAAAAAGTCGCCCACGACGAACACAAATTAAATGCGGTGCTAAAAACATTTGATAAAATCATGTTTGACTACAACGACCCACTACCCCAAACAAAGGCCAGCGATAGCGGAAAAGATCAAGAGCTCTCTGTGGAGATGGTTGTAAATAAGACAAACGAGGGGGAGGCGGAGGCGCGGGCCTTTGCCGCCGATGAGGGCAAACAAGCAAACACACTCAGTTCTATGGCAAAAGATCCCCCTGAAGGCAGTGAGATAAATCAATTCAGTGAACAATTGCAAGCAGTAGAGAGCAGCCAGCAGACAGATTGTCGCCATGAAACCGAATGGCGAACGGCAAACAATAGGAAACTGGAGAAATCCTCATCTTCCCTTTCGTTGACACGTCGAAAGTGTTATCAGTCTCCGGACTCGCCCTGCCTGCGACAAATGAAGCATGTATTTGTTCAACAGCAGCAGAGGCTACGCTCAAAATCTGTATGGGAACTGTCCAATTCCACAAAGATCCCCATACTGAAGGCCATGCCATTGCAAAAGAGAAGCAAAAGTTTTTGTTATCAATCACAAAACACTGAGGTTGTGGCGAAGCAAGAAAAGCCTAGGGAAATGGATGCAGCGACAGCAAAGACAAGTCTGGAAAGAAGTAAAACAGGGCCAGCTGCTAAGAAAATGATGACCAGGACGTCGAAGTATGTGAACATCAAGCCCTCGAATGACAGCAAAGGATTGAAATCAAAACAAACTGCAACATCCATTGCCTCCAATCCGCTCAAAGTAAGGCAGGAACCGAAATCTAAAACTCGTTCAGGGGATACTCAAGTCATGCAACCCAGACGCACCAATTCAAATGCAAGTCTTACGGCAAAGACTAGAGCTGCGGCTTCCCAGTCACCACCAGTGCCACCTCGTCGCAGTAAAACCAGCGATGAACTGCTGGACAAATGCTTGGAAAAGGGCCAACAAATATTGAGAAAAGTTGAGTCGTTGAAAACCCAGCAACGCTCCCCAACGACGGGCAATAGAAAACCAGTGGTGCGTCTCAAATCAAATGGCGGCAATAAAATCTCCAAGGAGGCGACCAACACGCTGCGACGCAAAAAGCTGCAGCAAAAACTCAACTATGCCAATGAGGACAAGATTTCGCCGCCCTCATTGGAATCTTGCAGGATTATTCCACCTGACTTTGCCGAGCACACCAAGAGAAATGCCGCATTGCTGGTGAACGTGGTGCACTTGACGAATGTCACCCGCAGCTCCATAACTCCCAAACGACAAATGTCTGCAGACAGTGGCATTGCTACGAACGCTTGCAATTCGTTAGACTTCATGCCTCCCAAAGCCTCAGCAGCTACACCCACAGACCATGAGTCCGATGATTCGGATGATTCTGGCCATATTTCAAATGAGAATATGGAAGTTACCATCAATCACCAGCCATCGAGTGCCTCATCGACGAACAGCTTAAGCGGAATCGACCAGCAAGCATCAGCCTCAAACTGCCCCGCAAAGAGTATGCAATTGGCCAGTGACGAACCTGACAGCGTTATGCCAAGAAAGCCTCAGCGTGTTTGCACCACATGTCGTATAGCCCAGGTGGAGTCGGTCAGGCTAATACGAACGCATGTTGAAATCTATCCCAACTTCACCAAAGAGGTAACTATTAGGCTTCACTAGTCAGTCGGTCGATCGGTCGGCCGGTCGGTCGATTTGCTCGGTCGGCCTCAATGGAGTAGAATGGCGTGGTGTGGTGGTTTTTTATGCAACTTTTACATGCAATTTTACACTTGATGGGCTTTATAGTATTTTTTTTTAAATTCAAATTTTTATTGTTTGTTTTGCTTATTTATTACTGTTACGTATTGTATTATAAGTGTGTATGTATGTAGGCACCTTCATATCTATTGTTAATTAATTTCTTATTATTGTATATTTAGTTTGGTTTAATAAATGCTACCCCAACCCCTTGTTATATTCATTTGCAATTGAAGAAAATCTTTTTTGAAATGGTGTCCCATTGGTAGTTTCCTATTTACTTTTATCCCATCTTTGCTTTGAGTTAAGAAAGACCGATACGGTCTTGGTAATTAGGTCGAAGAACAACTGGTTGCTGTGCACTTTTAAAGCTTTGGTTTTGGTTTCCCCCTGAATATCTTACCCCAAAAAATTGTATCCCTTTTATATACGGCTTGATTTCAGTATTCCCAAGAATAAGGCATTCCAAGAAAAGTAAATTTATGATAAAACAAAAACAATTAAATTTGCAAAATTTTATATTTTTATACTTATTTTCACATTTTAAGTTTAGAATTTATTTTGTAAGGACTTTGTAGTTCAAATATATGATATTATGTATTGGGTTGCCCAAAAAGTAATTGCGGATTTTTCATATAGTCGGCGTTGACAAATTTTTTCACAGCTTGTGACTCTGTAATTGCATTCTTTCTCCTGTCAGTTATCAGCTGTTACTTTTAGCTTGCTTTAGAAAAAAAGTGTAAAAAAAGTATATTTGATTAAAGTTCATTCTAAGCTTTATTATAAATGCATTTACTTTCTTTTAAAAAATCCGCAATTACTTTTTGGGCAACCCAATAGTACTACATTTTGATATACGCCTTCAAGAAGTATAAAACAACAAATTTAGTTCACCAAAAATAAAAAAGGAGGAATAATTTTTGTTATTGAAATACAAATTGCAAACATTACCTCTAATTGGATAGCACATCCTATAGGTTAAGCTCTTTATCATTACCATGGTCTATAGATGAGCGGACGAAGACACAATGGTATTACCAGAGAACTAAATCTTTAACACTTGTGTCCACAGTTCTGACAATTAACCGATCAGAAGCGATAAAACCCGCATTTTTATGCAAAATCGAAATTTTTCTATCTATTTTTTAGAAAATGCATTGATATTTTCAAATAACATTTAATTTTGTAGACTTTGAATGGCTTAAGAACTTCGTAGGGCTAAATATTACGACACAATATCACCGTACTTGCCAAATAATTGATGTCAAAATTTCGATTTGGCATAAAAATCCGTACTCTAGGGAATCTTGAGAAGGACCCACATCTAGGAATCTTCCATTAGACCTATAATTCAACCTCAAACAAACTCTTAAGGCCCTTCGTTCTCAATTCTTAGCCTAGAATTCATCATGCTTTTGCACAAGCAAACCAAATAAAAATTCAAATTCGAGCAATTCGATTTCAAACACATACACTCATCCAAAATTTGTTATTCAAAACAGCAAACATGTTTGCTAAAACATCTGTTTTTGTCTACTAAAAATGGGAAAGCAGACCTTACTGCAGTTTCAGCAAACATATTGGGTTGCCCAAAAAGTAATTGCGGATTTTTCATATAGTCGGCGTTGACAAATTTTTTCACAGCTTGTGACTCTGTAATTGCATTCTTTCTTCCGTCAGTTATCAGCTGTTACTTTTAGCTTGCTTTAGAAAAAAAGTGTAAAAAAAGCATATTTGATTAAAGTTCAGTATAAGTTTTATTAAAAATGCATTTACTTTCTTTTAAAATATCCGCAATTACTTTTTGGGCACCCAATAGAATTGCTGTATTAGCAAACATTTCTTGCTACTTCAACTTACAAAATCTGCTGTTTTGAATACACAAGTCTGCTGTAATAGCAGAAGTACTGCTACAATAGCAGGAACAAATAACTACTGATATTCAGCAGCCAGTGTTTGCTATTTCCAGCAAACTTTTTTCTATGAGTGTAGGCTGAACACTTGTCTGTCACTTATCATATCAAAAGATATGAAACGAAAAACAAAATGTTTTTATTTTTTTTTAGTTTTTTTTTTAGTTTTCGAAAACATAATTTGCCTTGGTAGTGATTTGATCTACTGCTAAGCCTATATGCTATCTACCGAGCTTTCGCACACCGAATCATGACATTGGCAAAAGCCTGAAACATAATTTTTTGCTAAAAATAGCAAACACTGTCTGCTGAAGGTTAGTAGTTGCTATTGTAGCAGTAGTTCTGCTATTACAGCGGTAGTTTTGCAATTTCAGAATAGCAAGATGACTGCTAAAAAGTCTGTTGTTTGCTGAAAATGACTGCTGCATAATTATAAAGGGGATGTTAGAAGAAAAAATAAAATACAAATGTAAATGAGTGTCTTAGTCGATGTTTATAATCACCCCTGAATGTATACTCCCATAATCATTATTCTTTAAATTTAACAAGTAAAAGCGTGCTAAGTTCGGACGGGCCGAATCTTATATACCCTCCACCATAGATCGCATTTGTAGAGTTCTTTTCCCGATATCTCTTTTTAGGCAAACAAAGGATAAAAAAAGAATTGATTTAATATTGGAGCTACATATATTCTTGTAAAATTGAAAACAAGATGAAATGTAAATATTTAAAACATTTTTAACCTTTTTGAATTTGAGCAGAAAATGTTTGCTGTTGTAGCAACAAATTACTGCTGTCGCATTTTCAGCAGTCTTTCTGCTGTTTCAGCAGACATTTTTGCTGTTTTTACAAACAAATTTCTATGAGTGTAGTATACCCTCATCTTATGGTGGAGGGGGGGTATATAATTGAAATTTTTTGTTGTTATGTTGTTTTACAATTTTTATATGAAGCTTCGCTGTAGAAATAGCGAAACGATTTGCTCACCAAGTTATTATTGAAAAGTTTTCTTTTTCAATTCAACCAAGAAATGTGTTACCAATAACATTACAACCCTTTCGACACCAATAAGGGTCTATGGTCTCCGTATGCACATAGTGGTCATCGAGTGAATGTAAAATTATATTCACATATGGCAAACTAACTTTGCAAACACCATACTACGATTTTTCACCGCAAAAGGCACACCTGCAGTTAGTCGCAAACGGCTTACTTGGCGTTTATGCGACTCTGTCCGTTGATTGACAGAGGAATACGACTTACCCATATGCCAGCGAGGTATAGATGGTATATTGGTACGTGATGACCCCACGATTGAAGCGTCTTCGCAGGCCGATACGACGAGTATTTAGGTGTGGTGTGTTATGGACTCATGCCAACTGAAACAACCGCACTCATTTGTCGTCGCCCCTTTAAAATGTGAAAATTTAGATTTTATTGCATGGCACGCATTTGTCGACAACATCGAAGGAGCGGAGGGGGGTCTGAGGCATACGATAGATGGATGGGTCGCTTGATTTGTTGGTCATTCATACCATCCCATCACCGTCGTCGTCGTCACTGTTGCCCGTGCCAGAGTCAATGGGTTAATAATTATGCGCCACACGTATTCATAAAGGATGGAAAGTATTTCTGAGTATCATCGCAATCCAAACCAAACGAAAGTAAAACGAAAAGCAGTGCAAACTCTCAGACATTCAGCATGTCTTGGCATTTTAATTGGAATTCGAAATTTGCCAGCCAAAAATGTCGTAACTATCTCCAGAGATCGTTATGGGAATATTTCCATGTGTTATTAGGCTTAAAACTGGCCCAGACTGAAGCATGATGAATGCAAACTTTTGTAAACAAAATGCCATTACGAAATGTACCAATAAAATAAATCTAGAAAATGTCTTTCTTCTAAGAAGTAAAAGTGAAGCAAGCATTGGTTTTTGTGGGGGCTACATCAGTTTATGGGTCTTTAAGAACCATATTTGGTGTGTAAAACAACAGTCCATAACTGTACATCGCAATCCGATGAAAGTTAACCCATTAACAAAAATTTAAGAAAAAACCCTTCGTCAATATAAATGCTCTAAATAATGAAAATATAAAATTTCATTAAAATCGAACGAGGAAATCGAGGGTCAGGCTTTAATGGGTTAAGGTTTCTGGAGTCTCAAGAAATCCTCTCAGGGAATTGGTTAATGAGGGGTTTGTTGGCACGAACTGAGCAGTATAAGATGTGGTTGTAGATGAACATAAGTATTTTCTAAGTTATTTAATGGTTGGCCCGGTTTCCTTCGCTCCACCAAAAATGCCCTTTTGGAAATGTAGTTTTTTTTTTGGTGATGCCAATAACCAAGGGTCCCTTTTGGATCCACAATAATCATTTTGTTGAGCTCTTTTACTTGTTATCTATTTTTAAATGTATTTGATTATCGTCATAGAGCATACAATAGAGATTTAGAACTTGGTGGGACCCCGTTAAAATATGACTCCGTATTATTCTTTCAAAAAATATCCATTTTTAAAATTTAAGCTTCTGGATCCATAGAGATCGGGAGGTCGATTTATATGGAAGCTATATCGCTAGACCGATTTGGACAATACTTAAAATGGAAGTTGGAAGTCATAATAATCGCTTAACAAGCGGCTTCCAGGGGCCGAAAATTTAAAATCAGAAGATTGGTATATATCGGAGCTACGGGAGCTATTTTAGGTTAAAGGCCGATTTGAACCGTACTTGGCGCGATTGTTTTAAGTCATAGCAGAACACTAAGTGAAAAATTTCAGTTAAATCATTGCCGCTTCCAGGGGCTCAAAATGTCAATATATGGGAGCTATATCAGGTTATAGACTGATTTAGACCATACATACCACGGATTAGGTTAGGTTGAATGGGTTGCCCACCAAAGGTGAGTTCACTCGGAGGCCAGGTTGGCCCATTGTGATATCCTAGAGAGAGAAAGGGAAGAGAAAGAAGATGTGAGACCACGGACTAGAGGTTATACACGAATAAAAGAAAGGGAGGAGCAATGGATAACCAAAGCGGGTGGTGAAGAAACCCCGTTACCACGCAAGCACGGATGTACCTACGGCGGAGCTTATGGCACCCACCGTCGGAACCATTCTGTTCCTTCAACAAATCTCAGGAGACATACCAGAGGTACGTTCGCAAGTTCACCTAAATCACAGAAGAAACGGCTCCTCAGAAAGGAGAGCCTACGTCTCTGCTAACCTGGACAAGAACACAGCAAGTGCTCAATAGTCTCCTCCTCATCCACATCGAGACAACTCCTACAGAAGTCATTGTGCGATATCCCCATTCGCGCCGTCATGCGGCCTATGGCAAAGTGTCCGGTTATGACACCTGTCAAGGTACTCATCGACCTCTTATCGAACGCCAGAAACTCCCTCGTCCTCCACTGGTCGATGACCGGCCATAGCGCAAAATCATACCATAATACTATGTGCAAATTCTGAAAACATTTGCGGTTTACAAGGGCTCAAAATGCCAAAAAAAAGGTGATCGGTTTATATGGCATCTGTATAAGGAAGTCATAGCAGAACACTATGTGCAAAGTTTTGAGCCCAATGGACGTACATCAATAAGAAGTATCTGTGCAAATTTCCAGCGGTTAGCTTTACGAGTTACAACGCTTTCGTGATTTCGACAGACGTGATTTCTTCATCGACTTGGAATGCTGAAACAATTGAGAATAAATTCATGTATCGATGGCTTAATATAAAAAGGGCCTAACTCTTCCAAAATTACATTTTTTTATACCAAAAGGCCTTAAATTCGCTTAAAATTTTACGATACACTCATAGAAAAAGTTTGTTTCGGCAGATTTTTTTATTCAAAACAGCAGATTTTGTTAGTTGAAATAGCAGTAAAAAATGTTTGCCAATACAGCAGCCCTATGTTTGTTGAAACAGCAGCAATGTATGCTTTCCCATTTTCAGCAGACAAAAACTGCTGTTTAAGCGAACAATTTTGCTGTTTTGAATAACAAATTTGGTTGAGTGTACAATTTCAAATACCTTAATCTGAACCGATTATGGTTATATTTAGCATGGGCTTTTAGATGGGTATTAAAACATTCCAAACAACTTTTGTGCAAATCGATTGAAAATTGTAGTAATTACGCCCTTATAAGCGTAAATCGGTTAAAAATCTGAACCGATTTTTACCAATATTCATTGGTTTGCATTCGGGCTACAAAAGTGATATGTGCAAAATTAAGTGATAATTGGACAACAATGAGATCTTAATTTCAAAAAAATTACAGATGGAGGTGAAGCGTTTCAAAACAAACGCTTTTAGTTTTTGATTGACATTTCTTAAAACTCGGTATTGGATATTTTTATACCCTCCACCATAGGATGGGGGTATACTAATTTCGTCATTCTTTTTGTAACACCTCGAAATATACGTCTAAGACCCCATAAAGTATATATATTCTTGATCGTCTTGACAATTTAGGTCGAACTAGCCATGTCCGTCCGATCGTCTGTCTGTCGAAAGCACGCTAACTTTTGAAGGACTAAAGCTAACCGCTTGAAATTTTGCACAAATACTTTTTTTAGTATAGGTCGGTTGGGATTGTAAATTGGCCAAATCGGTCCATGTTTTGATATAGCTGTCATATAAACCAATCTGGGGTCTTGACTTCTTGAGGCTCTAGAGGGCGCAATTCGCGTCCAATTTGAGTGAAATTTTGCTCGTAGTGTTTTGGTATAACTTCCAACAACTGTCCTAAGTATAGTTCAAATCGGTACATTACCTGATATAGCTGCCATATAAACCGATCATGAATCTTGATTTCTTGAGCTTTTAGAAGGCGCAATTCTTATCCGATTTGGCAGAAATTTTGTGCAACGGCTTCTCCTATGATGAATATGGTCTGAATCAATCTATAGCTGGATACAGCTCCCATATAAACCGATTCCCCGATTTTGCTTCTTGAGCCCCTACAAGGCGCAATTCTTATCCGAATGGACTGTTCTTTAGTCCATTGTTCAGCATTCAATTCCTTCAGCATTCAATTTCCTTCAGATACTGAGAAACGTTTATTTTATGAAATTTTTGGAATTGCTTTCGCACCTTTTTACTCAATACTCAAGCGATTATCTTTTTTTTTTTCTTTAAAATTTGCAGATTCTATTCCGATCTGGTGTTTTAAGCGAGTTGGAGGCGAAGCGAGATGAATTACTTTCCGACAGAATCATACAATTGCAGGCCTATTGCCGCGGTTATCTCGCACGCAGATCAATGGCCCAGAGAAGAGTGCAGGTAAGTGCAAAAGCGATTGTAAACAATGCAGCTAAAAACCCAGAGAATGATCCAACAACTAAACTATGATCTTTGAAATCATCTGGACACATTTGCATGTTATTTTCCTTCGAGGGGAGAAAAAAACAGAAGCAATACAAATCTCATAGCATATTTTCATTTTGTTTTGAAATTCAGCATTAAAAAATTTATAAGTTTGTGGTGCAAATCCCCTTATTATTGTTTATTTTTATCTGACACTAAAAGGAAAATATATGAGAAAACAATCTGAAATTCTGTTTCAGCAATTAAAGATTATGTTCCATGAGAAACATCACAAAGCTCTGCCAGCACACAATAACAAGCAAGAGAAAAAAATAAATTTTTTCTACACTTATGTGAGCGGCAGTCATTTTGTCTACAGGCAATTCATTTGTTTATATAGGAGCAGCACTGCACAGCAAAATTTGAAATGATTGTCGCATAATTTGTTTATTTTTTTTTTATTTTTCTTTGATGATGCCTAGGAATTGGCGGTGCGTTGTATTCAACGAAATGTGAAAGCCTTCTTGGCTGTCCGCGATTGGCCATGGTGGCGTCTTTTGGTGCGTGTCACTCCTTTGCTAAATGTCCACCGAACCGAGGAACAATTGAAGTCGGCCAACGAAGAATTGCTTACGCTGAGGGCCAAATTGGAAAGAATCGAAAATGATCGCAACGAACTTAAGACTGAGAATCAAAAGCTGGAAGCAAGAGTAAGTAACCCCCCTCCCCCCCACTACTGATGTTATGTGAATAAATCTGTATTGTATATGTGTGTTGAACACATCTACACACATATACAACGAAAAAACCAATTGGCGTCTATAAATTAGAACGCCGCGAGAACTAGAAAATCCCCCAGTAGCGTGTGTCGGTCGTTGTCATAATGCAGCATCGTCACTCAAGATTCGTGAACCGTTTGACAGTTTGACATTGACATTAAATTCAGTTATCTATGGGCGTACCAAATTTAAATTAATAAAAAAGTATGCCTGGCATCCTAAATGAAAACAGAAATTTAAAACACGAATGTATGTCTCTTCTGCTCTTGGACATTAGGGCGTATCGTAAAATATTTCACTTTTTTAATATACTTCACCATGGGAACTATATAATTTGTATACCCACCACAATATTAATTCAGTCATTCCGTTTGCAACACATCGAAATATCAATTTCCGACCCTACAAAGTGTATATATTTCGGATCGTCGTTAAATTCTAAGACAATTTCACAATGTCCGTGTGTCTGTCCGTCCGTCTGTTTGTAATCACTTTACAGCCTTCAAAAATTGAGATATTTACCTGAAATTTGGCACAGATATACTTACTATCCGGTAAGTATTGTCCGGTTTTGATGATATTTTAAACAGAGAGTAGTTTTAAGCCTCCCGATATCTAACACGAATATGGTTGAGGTCGGACTATATTTAGATAAAGCTGCCATATGGACCGATCTGCCGATAAAGGATATAAAGCCCATTAAAGCTTTATTTATTATTCGAATTCGCTGAAATTTGAAACAGTGAGTTATTTTAAGCCCCGCGACATCCGACTTAAGTTCGGGCCAAATCGGTCAATATTTGGATATAGCTGCTATATAGACCGATCTGCCGACAAAGGGTCTGAAGCCCATAGAAGTTTACTTATTATCCGGTTTTGATGATATTTGAAACAGAGAGTAGTTTTAAGCCTCCCGATATCTAAAACGAATATGGTTAAGATCGGACTATATTTAGATAAAGCTGCCATATGGAACGATCTGCCGATAAAGCCCATTAAAGCTTTATTTATTACCCGAATTCGCTGAAATTTGAAACAGTGAGTTATTTTAAGCCCCGCGACGTCCGACTTAAATATGGTTTATATCGGACTATATTTAGACATAGCTGCCATATAGACCGATCTGCCGATTAATTGTCTGGAACCCACAAAAGCTGAATTTATTACCCAATTTCGCTGAAATTTGAAACATTGAGTTATCTTAAGCCTCCTGTCTTACGACCTAAATTTGATTCTGATCGGTCTATACTTAGACCGTTTAATTGTTTGGAACCCATAAAAGCTCTAATTATTACCCGATTTCACTGAAATGTGAATTAATGAGTTGTTTTAAGCCTCCCGCAATCTGACACAGATATTTTTATTTTTATACCTTCCACCATAGAGTGGGGGTATACTAATTTCGTCATTATGTTTGTAACTCCTCGAAATGTTCGTCTAAGATCCCATAAAGTATATATATTCTTGATCGTCATGACATTTTAAGTCGATCTAGCCATGTCCGTCCGTCCGTCTGACTGTCGAAAGCACGCTAACTTTCGAAAGAGTAAAGCTTGCCGCTTGAAGTTTTGCACAAATACTTCTTATTAGTGTAGGTCGGTTGGAATTGTAAATGGGCTATGTCGGTCCATGTTTTGATATACCTGCTATATAAACTGACTTTTTTGTGGACGCGGTTAGTGAATTTGTCGATTATAAAATTTTATAACAGATTTTATGCAAGGCATGTCAGCAAAAATGCCATATCAGTGACATATTTAAAATAGTCTTGAAAAAGTCGTTAAAGACAATGTCAGGACAGGCGTTCGGACTGCTGGGATTATGTCACAAAATTGCCTTCGACACCCAGCAGTCCGCATCGTCAAGACATCTTAAAAGGAGGATGCATGCAGTACCACTTGTGCGGAATGTGTTCGCATTATTTTTGTCACTATTTTTTTTTTTATAGTGCGTTTTGACATAAAAAGTTGAAGTCAGTACTAGTCTTATTGTTTTGAAGGCTTTTGAAGTGAATTCCAAATGATATTGACATTGCTAGTCCAATTGAAAATATTTCATTTCATATTTCTTTGGGAAAGACTTCAATACATCCCAATACATAACCAAAGCCACTTAAGAGCTATGTATGAACATATGTAAATGAACTGTGTATGTGCGAATTATTTTGCCAGATATGATATCTCAATCTGCGGGCTAGGAATGCATCAACGACACAGCACAATGCATTAATTTCTTTGGTGATTTTGTAATTTTATATATGTATATATAAATAATTTGTTTGACGCTGTCATTTTCGTTTCTGGCTTCGTGTCAAGGATAAAAACGAATTGCTACAGAATATGGTGGCAGAGAATTGATAGGTTTCTCAACTAATGTATACGCTCTAAGAAATATGTTGATAGGAATAGCATTAAATCAAATTATCGTAGAAATTTTGGTAGATGTTCTGAGCCTCTTTTCACATGTACAATGTCAAAATCAATTATATTGGGTTGCCCAAAAAGTAATTGCGGATTTTTCATATAGTCGGCGTTGACAAATTTTTTCACAGCTTGTGACTCTGTAATTGCATTCTTTCTTCTGTCAGTTATCAGCTGTTAATTTTAGCTTGCTTTAGAAAAAAAGTGTAAAAAAAGTATATTTGATTAAAGTTCATTCTAAGTTTTATTAAAAATGCATTCACTTTCTTTTAAAAAATCCGCAATTACTTTTTGGGCAAACCAATACAATAAACAAAAAAGCGAAAACTTCCCATGTCCGTCCATCTGTCAAAGTGATGATAGGGATTAAAAGAATAAAGCTATCTCTTGGAAATTTGGCGCAGATATTAACTAGCGATGTAACATTTGGGATGAAAAGTTCGTAGGTCAATTTAGAAACAAATTTTGATACAATTCGATTTTATTATTCAAAACAGTTACCTTCTTCAAGGCGATTATAGCGGTCATACATACTTCAACGATTATAGCGGTCATACAATTTTTTCGATTACCGAATAACGATTTGTCTTTAGGCTCAGTTTGGGAAATAACTACTTCATCGCTGATAAATTTCTTTCCAGCGAATTTTTTCTTGAGATATGAGAATTATACGCAAAAAAAAAAATGCATTAGCCATTAACGAAATTTTCAACGATTAAAATTCTTTTATGAAACACCTACCAATATTGACTGCTAGTTAACTAAGCATTACTCAATTGAAAAAAACCAAAGAGTCTTTTGAGCGAAACCTCTCTATGCTGACACCCCAACGCTCTCTGCCAATTGGAGGAGACTCAAGGAAGAAACAAAGCAAACGAATCATCTTTTCCTGTAGCAAAGCACATTTTGCAGTAAAAAAAAAAAAAACATTTTATGTTTTTAAAATTTTACCATTTGTGGCTAGAAGCATTTGACTGGTTTCCTGTATCGCGATTTCATTTTCGACCAAGAAAAATCATCAGCAGCAGATGTCAAATGGATCATGGCGCTTTACAACCATTCCAACTATTCTTTGAAAGCCGGACAATATCCTGCACTGGAATCTCAATAAGATTTTAAGACAAAAAAAAATGCGCAAACAAACAAACCAAACGAAAGGCACGTCACATGTAGAGTAGGTGATTGCCTTTACACAAAAGCAGCACTGGGAGAATCAACCGTTGGGCGATCGCCGTGCGAAGAACAAATCAGTTTTGCAAAAGATGTTGGATTTGAATAAGTGAAGTTAGATTTGATTTGTTTTCTATTGCGCTTATGAAACAAGTCGTCTTAAAGAGCCCTGTTCAAATTCAGATGTGTGCTTTACAACTTACTCTAGTTGGAATGGTTGGATCATGGCGCTGATCCATTTGACATCTCCTGCTGATGATTTTTCTTGGTCGAAAATGAAATCGCGATACAAGAAACGAGTCAAATGCTTCTAGCCACAACACACTTTTTGCTGACTTTTAAATGTTTTTTGCTATACTATTCTTTGAATAGAAAGCATTAAACAACGGTGTAAAGCCGGACAATATCCTGCAATGGAATCTCAATAAGATTTAAAGACCAAGAAAGAAAGCGCAAACAGAAAATTTTTTTCGAAAATAGCTCCACAAGCGAATCATTTTTTGAAAAAATCGTGCAGATGCTTCAAAAAAATCAAATAAGGCTTTCTTCTCTCTTCAAGTTCTTTGAATGACTTTTTCAAATTTAAATGAGCTATATCAAGTTATTGACCGATGAGGACCGTACTTGTCATGGCTGTAAGAAGTCATGGAAGAACACCACCTTCAGGCAAATCAAGTAATAATTGCACCTCTTAGAGGCTCAGAGTGTCAAATTCGGAGATCGGTTTATGTGGCAGCTGTATCGAGTTACCACCGATTAAGACCAGACTTGGAACACTGGTTGGAAGTCATACCAAAACGACATATGAAAAATGTTAACCAAATTGGATAACAGTTGCGCCATCTAGAAGCCCAGGAGTCTAATCGGTAGGTCGGTTTGTATGGCGGCTATATCAGGCTATAGACTGACGCGTATTTCGAGGTGTTACAAACGGAATGACGAAATTAGTAAACTCCCATCCTATGCTGGAGGGTATAAAAATTAAATCTATGATGGAGGATATATAATCGCGTGTATTCTGGGCTTCACTTTTACACTTCCCTTAAAGCAATTTGTTGTTATTACGTGCATAGAGTAAATTTCTTCTGGTGAAAAATGTCTGTGGCTTCATTAAATAAATTTCATGATGCAAATTTGTAAAATTTTGACAATTTGTTCGGGTGATAATAGCAACTAGTGAAAGGTAATTGGTTTACTTCTTCAGTTATTTTTTCCAAGATATTTAAATTCCCTTTGGTTTTAGTCCGTTACAAAGAAACGTCTTAGAATTGACTTCAACACTGCATTACTTCAACTTTGTTCGAATGAGAGTTTTAATGCAGCAGTTATTCAGCAATAAAAACGGTTATTACAAAAGTTAGTGCCCAAAGTGCCTCTATAACACTGCTCTAGTTTTACCGAATACTGTTACGGTGAGTAAGTAGTCGCAACAACAACATTTCCACTATGTCACTGTTTTGTGCCGAAATGAAGTGAACAAACATTTAGAGCAAAAAATTAATATTTGTATACATGGACAAAAATAGAACTATCGAAACTGTCTGTTCACTTGTTTACTGAAACAGCAATGCGAAATACGTGCACACACCAACCATTCATTCATCCGACCCCCGGCCATATACATTGTGCTCGTGCAAAAGAAATTATTGGTCAAATCGGCTCTGCCACAATGTTTTTGCATGGCTGGCACAAACTTAGAAAATATGCCGGACCCATTTTGCGATGACTGCGGCACGAAGAAGCGATGCGGTCTGTGGAAATGTCATGGAGCAGCCAGCCGAGGCTCTGTTATATACTGCAGGCAATGATAAACGATATCACTTGGTGACATATACAAAGAGATTTGGTGATTTGTGCAGGTTCACTTGTACGCGTGCATAGGACAGCCAAATCAATTTGCCCATGTTTTTTGGCTCTTAAGCTGGCCGCAAAATTTTCTTAGCTACATCGTATACATACATACATATGTATTTTATCATCTATTCATACCTCTAAATTTGTATGTAGTATGTGTGCGAATGTTTGTTGTCTGTAAGCACTCTAGCTCCGAAAGAGACACACTTTGATTTTTTGATCAGAGACGAAAAGTGATTAACACGACCATCAAACTACTAACGAGTCGAATTCTGTACACCATTCAGCATCCAAGATATAGTCTGTGATATTCCAATGTGGCCCACTGCATTTTGTAGTTTAGAATAGGTCGATTCGAATACATGTTTTCGGTTTTCCTATACAATTTAAACGGTTAGTCTTATTAACTTGTAAATTTTTAAAAAGAGCATCATGACATTTACTTTGCTTTAGTTTTATTTACTTTAATCGAGTGCGCTCGAATCGGCATGTATCCTCAGCCAAATTTTTGCTTCCAAAGATGTTGAAAAATAAGTTTTTGGGGATCTGGATGTACTCGAAAACTGCCCCAAGTGCTATGATTTGGACAATGGGTTGTCGCCAAAAAATATTCAACATTTTTGAACATACTTTTCAGCGAATTTTATTGCCTTTTTTAATGTAATGTAGATTCTATACTTTCAATGTTTTTTAAATCGGGTTACAATATAAAAGCGAAATCGACCAAAACATTCTGCAAGAGTATAGCGAATTCCTTTTTTTTGCACCTAACTCAAATAGTCAAAAATTGTGTATGAAAAATACAGCACCTGATCAAGGTTTATGATCGTTTAAACTTAGCATATTCAATACTATTCTTCAATAAGCTGCCATCAGACGATAAGACATGTCATATGAACTGTTACTTTCTGTATTCATAAGCCTTGTCTTAAGTACGTTGAATACGAAGGAGCGCGCTCTAATGTCCATGTATTCTCATATGTATTGTACTTTTCTTATATACACGTATGGTCGATGAAATAAAAGCACGATTTGATCTGATATTTATTGCAAAATCCAAACGATGTGTACAACTGGCAAAGTTGCTGTGTAAAGTTTACAGAGTTGCTGTTTTTGAAATTACATATGACATGTATTATCGTTTAATGGCAGCTTTACTTCAAATGGTGTAAAAATATAACAAACATTGTCACTCTGGAAGTACATAAATGCTGTTTTTTTAGAATAACTTCCAAGTTATTTTGCTAGGTTCTCATTTGTATTGAACTTTTTTTAATCGAAATAATTGCATATTTATTCCTTAATACATGTTTCATATCTAATCTTTCATACTTGTCACACCATGTGTACAACTTTCAGAATTGCCACATTTGAAAAAACATATGAGAATACATATCGTGTAATAGCACCTTTAGGATGACCAATTCTTACAGTTTTGTGCTTACAAAGAAGAAAATCGCAAAATAATTTCAGTTGAATATTTGATTGAAGATAAAATAGTTTTCAATTAAAAAATTAATTAATTCAATCATATTTTAATTGAATTTCAATTGCAGTCGTAAATGAAATGTTTGCAGCTTTCAATTAAAGAATTAATTAATTGAATTAATTTCATAATTGAATCTGAAATTTTTTTTAATCACAATCGTGATTGAAAATTTTTTTTAATTTCAAGTAAAAAATGTATCTATTCTCGAATAATCATATATGGTGCTTAAGTAAATTCAATTATTATCATTTTCGTAATTGAAGAAGTTTCGAATAAGTAACTTATTGGATCAATCAAAAAATTAATTGCAAATTTCAAAAATTTCTTTTAATTGAAAATTTTTTCAATTACTTTTCCAAACAAGGTGATTGATATTATCATTTTCGTAATTGAAGCACTTTCAATTAGGAAATTAATTGGATCAATTAATTTCGTGACTGAAAACTTTTTTAATTTATTCTGTGTAGAGAGAACTGCTGGGGATTAATGCGAAAAATCGTTGTTGGTTTGTTTTTACACCTTGAAACGACTATAACGTTTTTTACATTGTCGCAGCTTGGGGTGCACATATATATTAACCCGGATGAACCTCGTGTTGCCTTAGGTAAAGTTTAAGTGGCAGTCTGCCATCAGGCTCACTTAGACGTTTTCGTCCATTATGATATCACTGGAACAGAAGAAAGAAGATGCCTTCTAGTTCCTACCATTGAACCATCCAGATCGCTTTAAAAGGCTAAAAACTTGCGAATGTTCACATCCGCTAAATCAGGCAGGTTCTCAAAGAAATGGGAACCTAAAGTGGAATGGCATAGTACCTCACAAATGTTGCCAGCATTAGGAGGGGAAAACCACCGCTGAAAATTTTTTCTGATGGTCTCATCAGGATTCGAACCCAGGCGTTGAGCGTCATAGGCGGACATGCTAACCTCTGCGCTACGGTGGTCTGATATATGTAGCCCTCATATTAACCCGTCTCACAAATTGGCTTGATGAGCCCCTAGACGGCACAATTCTTTGCCGATTTGACGAAAGCGACTATGGTGAAATGTTTAAATGATCTTGTTTCCGCTGAATTTTATATATTTAAATTCCTGTTTCAATAAAATGCAGCAATATATGAAATTTTCTTTAACAAAAACCTGTACCCTAACAGGCCTGGTGTTGCCATATGGCGACAGGATATTGGTCACTTCAAGGGATTTTGAAATAAATCGTTCAACGATATTCAGCGGAATATTTCATAACACATTGACATATTTGAGTGGTAAACGTGATGGCTATGGCCTCAATCAGTCCTGATATTTTTTGTTTTGCTGTTAAGACATCTTAAAATTGCAGTCAATGTGGCAACGCCAAATGTCATCCTTCTTGTTATTACATCTTATGGGACCACCACTTCTAAATACAAATTTGAAGCAAACTTTCTAACTAATCGACGATACCCTCCGGTGTCTGGTCGCTACGTCTACAGAGGGAGGGATAGATACGCACAAATGGCACTGCCATACTATCTCTCACTTGAGGCTGCTGGCTGATTCGGACCCAACGACACCAACATGATATTGGCGTTGATATGATTTTTCTTAACGCAAAGAAAATCGCCACAATCAGTCATAGTCGAGCAGTAGAGGAAGAAAAACCTCTAAGTGCCGTGGTGAACGCGAAGAAAAACAAAAAATAGTGGAAAGTGTTTTTTTTTTTTTTTAACGCAGAGAAGAGTGCAGCGAGCTCGCGAGAGAAGAGAAGAGTTCGCGTAAAAATAACAAGAAGAAAAAAAAAAGAAAAACCAATCGTTTAGCCGAAGATCCATTCAATTGGGATCACACTTGTTGTTGTGTGATCAACACTCGGATGCGTTACGTGTAAAATGAAAAAGAAAATAATAGTTCAATAGTCTCGAAATGGAAACGTTTTTATTTTGGCACAACGAACTGTTGTTTAATGAAGTCATTTCATGTTACTCATTTGGACACTGAACGCATTGGGCTCAAGCGACAGCATTACGAAATTAAAAATTTAAACGAATATTCAAAATTTTACGAAACCATCGACCTGACTACTACTACGACGACGACAACGACTACGACTACGACCAACTGACCATACTGCTCATCTGATCATACGGTGCCAGCTCCAGAAAAGTCCGTCCTATGGCGCCACTGCATAACGACGCAGTGGTGTCAGGGGACCGCAAAGGCTCCGCCCCCACCCCCAGCAGGATCAAATCAAATGCCCCTACATGCCAGAACACTAGATCCTTACAGACACCGAACAATGTATCCGAAACTCTAGATAACCGTCAATCCCAAACAAACAATAACAGCAGCACACAGAACAATGACCCACCCATGGACAATTCAAAATTTTTAGATCGTGTTTATTTGGCAATGCGCAGCTCAACATCGCGTCAGTCAACACCAACCCCAGCAGCAGCAGCAGCAGCAACGTCGCAGTCGTCTTCAACTTCCCCAGCATATGCATATGGCATGAGCATGGGAAATCCAACGGAACAACACCACCCCCCAAACCCCTATGTCCCATTGTGCACCAATGCTAGTAGTTCCTCTGTTTCGTCTGTTAACACCAATGCGTCTTCTGTTATGTCGCCTCCTCCTACATCGCCCTCCCCACGTCCTCCCAAGCCACCAAAGGATCCCAATCGCATGCGTAAACAATTGAAACTCATACCTAAGCAACGCGAGCGAAGTCCAACCATAAGAATGTCCAACGGAGATGGGAGCTCGCGTTCCATAAACTATGACTCAGATGATGGCCTCAAATCGGCGGCAGCAGCAGCAGCAGCGGCGGCAGCGTCGTCGGCAATGCCATCAAAGCCATGTAATGGTTACACGAATACCACTCAAACTGTCGAAGGTGTCACCCTTGCTAAAGTCGATGGTGACACCTCGACAAATCCTGCCAAGCCATTGGATGTGAAACTAACACTTCCTCTTCCCACATTAGATACGACGCCCGGCTCAGCCTCATCTTCAAGGCAGACCTTGGCCAATGGGCTCGCCAATGGACACAATGGATACCTAAGAAACTCTTCGGATCGCCTGAGACTATTGACCCGTTCGCCAAGTCCAGCAATGTCCATACGAAGCACATCATCCAGAGCTTCATCGATTACCTCGAGCATAGCAACATCCACGCGTTCATCGCTGTCCCGCTTGCAGACTCCTCCGCGACGTATGTTCCCGCAAACCTATGTTGGCGGAGATTCATTGGATGCCTATGAAATGAGACACCTGGAACAATCACCCGTGGTATTCGATGGCAATCTGTCGTTTGTGTTGGGCTGCAAGAGGCAGCCGGTACGCCAGAGTTTGCGTGCCTCACCCTCATTTGAGGAACCACGCACTGCCTCATCTGCGCTCAGCGAGAAAATTCAGAATTTCCTCAAAAGAACGGACCACGTTCAAGAAGAGTGGTCTGCCTTTGGCAGACGTGGTCGCACAACCACTCGAAATAGCCGCGCTGGCAGCAACAGCAGCCGTGCCACTCCCACAAACTCAATTTACGATGACACCTTTGACACCATCAGCCTCATCGAAAGACAAAGGGAGCGCAATAGCATGGAACGCTGTCCCTCTGTGGGTCGCACCAAATCCTCACAGAACATTCTAACCAAAGCCTTTCAAATATCGAAAACGTTACCCAGAACACCCACATCTAGATCCAATTCAATGGCCCGAGATTATTCGGATATCGATGACGATGACCGCACCATACGTGATGAGGATGATAACACCATGGATGAGGTATGTTGGTCCCAAGGAAGCACCTACGCTTGCCTCTCATCCCAAAAGTCTCCAAAGTTTGTGTTGTTTACCATTGTGTGTGCATAGAGCGGCGACAGATCTTTATATGCATGTGTTGTACGCATACATACATACATACACTGGTACAGTACGCATATATGTATGTATTTGTTTATGAATACTTAAGTGGGGGGCCGCTATATGTAGCTGACATTGAATATTTCTGTTATAGCTATAAATTTTCTATATGGAATATTTATTTTTAGGATCCAAACGGAAGAAATAAGGCCAAATATTTAGTGAAGATAGAAACTTTTACAATGAATCATAAGTAGCAGGCCGGCATGGCCTTTGATGATGGCCATACCAAAAAACAGATTGCCTTTCTTTATTTACCTGTATGTTATTCACACCCTTTTTTTTTTGGTTGAAATCGGAAAAGAAAACTTTAAGGAATTTGAGCTAAAGATCAAATTGAAGGTCCTTATTTAGAAATACCTCCATGTAAATAATTCGATTTTTTCGTATTCTTATCATGAAGTCAGTTGCATGAAATTTTAATTCAACACTGTGCCCCATTTAAATGCAGCATATCCAGAATTAAAATATTTGTAACTATGATGTTTTTTGTTGAGAGCATTCTCATCTCAGCACACGCCAACTCAAACCTTAAAGAAATTTCTCACTTCTTGGTTATTGTTTCAGGAAGGAAGGCAAGTGTTAAGAACGTACAGAAAATCTATAGAGATAATCGAGTTCAACAACAACAACAAATAAACAAAATTTCAAGAGTTGTACGTTGGGTATTGCATTGAAATAGTCTTTGTTTTCAATGTGATACATAAAAAACAGTCAGGAACTAAAGTTTGAATACACCATTTCAAATTGAAATTTTTTAGGAAAGTTAAGATGAAAACTGAGTATAACCAAATATTTGTTTAGTAGTGTAAGAGTAATTCTTTCAGAAACTCGTACACAATTTTTTTACCCACCACCATAGGATGGGGGTAGACTTATCTAGTCATTCCGTTTGTAACAACTCGAAATATTGATCTAGGACCCCATAATAAGGTATACATATTCTTGATCGTCTCGACATTCTAAGTCGATCTAGCCATGTCCGTCCGTCCGTCTGTCGAAATCACGATAGCGGTAGAACGCATAAAACTAACCTCTTGAAATTTTTACACAGAATACCTTATATTGATGTAGGTCGTTGGGGATTGCAAATGGGCCATATCGGTTCAGATTTGGATATAGCTCCCATATAAACCGATCTCCCGATTTGACTTCTTGAGCCCCTGGAAATCGCAATTGGCTGAAATTTTCCATGTAGTGTTCTGTTATGACTTTCAAAAAGTATGTCAAGTACGGTCCGAATCGGTCAATAACCTGATATAGCTCCCATATAAATCGATCTTCCGATTTGACTTCTTGAGCCCCTGGAAACCGCAATTTTTGTCCGATTTGGCTGAAATTTCATACATAGTATTCTGTTATGGTCTCCAACAACTGTGCCAATTTCGGTCTATAACTTGATATAGCTCTCGTGATTTGAATTCTTGGGGCCCTGGAAGCTGCAATTTTTGTCCGATTTGGCTAAAACTTTGCACATAGTTGTATCTTATGGCTCTCAACAACTGTGCCAAGTACAGCCCAAATCGGTCAAGAACATGATATAGCTACCATAAAAAACCGATCTCCCGATTGCACTTCTTGAGTCCTTACAAGCCGTGATTTTTATCCGATTTGGCTGAAATTTTGAATGCGGTGTTCTGTTATGACTTTTAACAACTGTGCCAAGTACGCTCCAAGTATTTATGAAATCAAATTTACCCGTTTCAAGAAAAGTGTTTAGTTTGTGTACAATTTTGGCCTGAACGGTCCTTGAAAATGTATTAAATTATTGTAGCACATAACTTATAGCAAAGGTAGTGCAAGTTGGACAAAAACAAGCCATTTTGTCGATTAGTAACAGGGACTGTTGTCGATTGGAAAATATTTGTTGTTAGAATAACGAGTCAACATCTTAACAGAAAATACTACAAGAATTTCTGTTCACATCTTTGATCTTGCAGCTCATTTTAGCAACTTCAAAATAAAACTACAACCCTAAATAACTTTCATTAGAACGGTTATTTAGCAATTGGGTCTATGCAATGGAATGAACTTGCTCCTCAAAAGGGTCTTGTAAATGATAGCATTCTTCACCTGCGAGATTTCCATTTGGGTCTAATATTGAAATATTCGTTCTATATATCTGTAAAGGGCACTTCATGTTAGCCTCTCCAACATCCGCTCGAAATTTGGTATATATAGTAGGTAACCTCAACAATAGAATCCATGTAAACTGATATACCCATTTTAAGTTAAGTTTAAGCATATAACTCCTCGATATAACAACCTTCAAACAAAGTAATCTTTAATTCCAATGTCCACGTCCAATAGTCTCACCCATTATAATAAAATTTGGAGAAGTGGGTTCAACAATAGGTTAAGTACGATATACTTTAGTCTATTTGCCATTGTAGGCCTCTCATATTTTATTACTATTATATTAATTTCTTTGACTTCCTTAATGGTTTCGGCTGCAGGTCAGTTAAAGTGTTTTAGGGTGTTGTTTGAATTTATTTCCGATATATCGGTCGACTTCGTCTAACCGTTTTCACAGGCTGTTTTTTTTTTACAAAATACAAAACAATAAACAATTAAGTAAAATAAATCACAATGAAATTAACAAAAATGTTTACATTTTAATTGAGGAGTTACATTCGATGTGTTTCTCTTCGTCTTAATATCGGTTGTCTTTCTATGTTTTTTGAGGACGTGTCGATATACTCTTGCACAACTTTCAACGTCTTTCATGTAATTTATTCTCTCGTCAGCAGGAATGTCAATAATGTGCAGCATCTCAAGAGTGAATCTGCGTTTGTAATAATTCTCCTGAGTGAGAATCTTTACGTCTTTGAAGTTCGGTTTGTGGCCAGTTTGGGCACTATGGGCAGCTAGAGCGGTTTTCTGCTCTAGCGGTTTATGTACAGCTTTTTGGTCTGACTTGTGTGAAGAGAGTCTAGTTTTTAATTTTGTCACAGTAATGCCAACATACGCCATTGGGCATATGTTGGTCTTGTCACCGTTGCATTTAATTTTATATTCGATTTGTCCTTTTTTCGACTTTGGACTTGGTCTTGCTGAATAGCTCATTGACGGTCCTGTTTGTCTTATCGTTGATATTGGACTTGCTTAGTCTCATTGAGAAGCCTTCTACATATGATACCGTTTTGTATATTTTTCCTTCTGAATCTTTGGTGTGACTGGGAAAATCATTGGCTTTTAAAATGTCTTTCATTCTTCCCTCGTTTCTGGCGTGAAACTCAGTGTCGCTAATGCTAAAAACTCTCTTGATAAAATTTGTCGCGGTATTGGTTATTATTCGACTGTGGTGTTTAGAATGAAAACAGATAAGTCGCCCGGAAGCGGTCGATTTTTGGTACCAATCAATTTTCACTACGTTATTTTGTCTATGTGCCATACAGTCAAGATAGGGTAGTTTATTTTCTAATTCCAGCTCTGAAGTGAACTGTATTTGTCGGTGGTAGGCTTTTAGAGCTTCTAAAGTTTGGTCCACTCCCGATTTCCTTACGACTGCGAAGATGTCATCCACATATTTCGTTATTCTCTTTGGCTTGGCTATTTTCTCCATTACGTTGTCAAGTAGGTCCTCCATAATAATATCGGCAATGATGGGTGATCAGAAAGTCAAGTTGAAAGATCGGTTTATAAGGCAGCTATATAAGGTTATCAACCGATTTAGACCATACTATCAGTTGTTGGAAGGCATGCCAAAACGACATTTGCAAAATTTAAACCAAATTGGATAAGAAGCCTTAGAATTCTAATCGGGAGATCGGTTTATATGAAGGCTATATCAGGTTATGGACTGATTTAGACCATACTACGCACAGTTGTTGGAAGTCATACCAAAACAATATGTGTAAAATTTCAGCCAAATCGGATAAGAATAGCGCCTATAAAAGCTCAAGAAGTCTAATCGGGAGATCGTTCTATATGGCAGCTATATCATGTTATGAACCAATTTGAACAATAGTAAGCAAAATTTTTGGAAGTGGTACCAAAACACAACGTGCAAATTTCAGCCAAATCGGATAAGAATTTGGCCCTCTGAAAGCTCAAGACGTCAAGACCCAAGATCGGTTTATATGGCAGCTATATCAAAACATGAACCGATTTGGTCCATTTACAATCCCAACCGACCTACACTAATAAGAATTATTTGAAGAAAATTTCCAGCGCTTACCTTTACTCCTTCGAAAGTTACCGTGCTTACCACAGACAGAAGGACGAAAATACGGACGGACGGACGTATGGACAGACAGATGAAGGGACGTACGGACAGACAGATGGACGGACATGGCTGGATAGGCTTAAAATGTCAAGAATATATATCCTTTATAGGGTCTTAAACGCATATTTCGAGGTGTTACGAACGGAATGACGAAATGAGTTTTCCCCCCATCTTATGGTGGAGGGTATAACAATTTAGTATCAATTTTAATTGATAAGGTCATATCCAATTATATCTGGCACCAGATATTTTTGGATCAAATTATATCTAAATAGATAAAATAAGATATAATCCGATACAATTTTATCTTCAATTTGTCCCGAATTTTCAACTTTTTTACTAGAGTATCCAAATTTGGGGGTGGAATGCATGGAGGGGCCGCCAAATGGATATATAGGCCAACAATATGGAACTCAAATGAGAAAAATTTGAGTAAAAACGTGCTAAGTTCGACCGGGCCGAATCTTTGAAACCCACCACTATGGATTCTGCGCAAAATTGACACAACATTAAATTAGTTGAAAGGCATCATTTTACTCTACGTACCAAATGTCTGTCAAACCAGGGAAAAATTAAAGCTTCTAGGAACCGAACAAGGATAACCGAGAGATCGGTTTCTATGAGAGCTATATCAGGTTAAAGACCGATTCAAACCGTTGAAAGTCGAAACAGAACACCACGTGCAAAATTGTAGCCAAATTCGACAAAAATTGCATGCTAAATTTCTACCTAATCGGATAACATTTGCGGCTTCTAGGTGCTAAATATGTCAAATTCGCAGATCGGTAGGAGCTATATCCAAATCCGAACCGATATGGCCCATGGCAGTCCCCAGCGACCTAGTGCAAAATGTCAAGCGGCTAGCTTTACGCATTCGGCCCCTATCGTGACTTCGACAGACAGACAGAAGGAGGGACGAGCGGATGAACGGATATGGCTAAAACGACTCAAAATGTCTAGACGATCAAGAAATTATATACTTTATGGGGTCGCAGATCAATATTTTGTAGTGTTACAATCGGTAGGACTAGGTTAGTATATCCCTATGATGGTGGGTATAAAACGAATCAGATATCCAAATGTGACTTCAAAACAAAGCCATATCGGACACATTTACCGACCATGGGAATATTGGACTCAAATGAAGTCTTCGGGAGTAGAGCACGAAATTGATATTCACATTCGGGACAATGTGTCTGGGGGTCCACCCCAACCCTAAAACACCCTCGAGCTGGACATATTTATCGACCATGGCAATATGGGACTCAAATGAAAGGTATTTGGGAGTAAAGCACGAATTTTATATCCACATTTGGGACGAAATGTCTGAGGGGCCATAAAAGCCCCAAACAAGACTTATTTACCGACCATGTCACTATATTGATGCAAAAAAAGTGTTAGAGAGTGAGAGAAGGGGCAGCGGAGCCAGGCCGGCTCCGCTGCCCCTTCTGAAAATATTTCGTGGAAAAGAATTTTTTTCGTGTATTTTTTCATGTATTACAAAAAGTTGTTTTAAATGTAAAACTATTTAGAGCGCACAACAAGCCTATTACTGGCTTAGGTGTGTCTTTTCACCCTCTTTGTCTGTGTCTGATCCTCCTATGTGTATGTCAATTTCTTTTGTGTAATCAATATTTTTATTTCATTCTAATGATAAACATTCTTAAGGTCAAACCGCCCATATCTCTGAAAGATAGATAAGAACTTCACCCCAACAAATCAAAATTTTTTTATTTATATAGGGTTTAAAGGGTCCCAATTTTTTTATTTTTTATTTATTTCATTTGATTTTTGTGTTTCATGTAATATCTCAATCGCATCGGATCTTTAATTTTGTTTTATTTTGATTTTCAGTTATCCGAAATGACGGTGGATTTGGCGGAAGAACGTTCCGCTGCCAATATGGCAACGGAGCGTCTTGAGGGGGAGACAGCTGAACGTCTTCGTCTGGAGAAGGAATTGTCCGAAAAGGACAACAAAGTCAAAAAACTACAAGAAAACACTGAAAAATTAGAAATGGAGTTGATTTGTGCCAAATCTGACCTTAATGGTATTTCCGAAGAAGAAGATATTGAAAATGACGAAGGCGGTTCCGGTGGGGTCTACAAACTGAAGTACGAACGAGTAGCCAAAGAATTGGAATTCACCAAGCGCCGTTTGCAAACGCAGCATGAGCATGACTTGGAACAGTTGATCGGTCTTAAAAAACAATTGGAAAAGAAGGTTTGTGGCTCATTGCTCAATTTTCGATCTTGTCCGCAGACCTTAGGACGTGTCTAATTTTAGCTCTCCGATGCCTATGAAGAGGTCGAAGAACAAAGACAAGTGGTAGGCCAGTGGAAGCGCAAGGCTCAAAAAATGACAAATGAAATGAACGATTTGCGCATGCTGTTGGAAGAACAGAATGCTCGCAATAATTTATTAGAGAAGAAACAAAGAAAGTTTGACTCTGAATGTCAAGCGTTGCAGGTAAGATGTTTGTCTACGTGTATCATAAGTTGGTACTACACATCACACTTTCTCCTTTTTCCCATTTTAAGGACACCGCACGACAAGAACGCCAAGCCAAAGAGCGTTTGGCAAGGGAAAAAGATATTTTAATTGCCGAAAAATTCGCTTTAGATCAATCACTGGCAGTAAGTATTATTATAAACAAATTTTATTGACAAAATATGTCGGCTAGTTCTAAGATTGAAGCTTAATTTAAGTCTCAAAATCCCGTTTACACCCCTCATTAAATCCGGATTTAAGGCTCTCGTCAGCTGATTTTATAAAGGGAAAACAGATGATCGAGCCATTAAATCCGGATTTAAAGAGCAATGTAAAAGGGGTTTTATATTAAATATTTTTTTTTATGATTATTTAAAAAAATTTTAACATATTTATTTTGGTTTGGTAGGCAGTTTGGTCTTAGTACGAAACTTGACGAAAACAACATCAGGAATATTTTGCAGCAATTGTTATCTCCTAAATGATAATAGCAACATTTGTGATTTTTTGAGCCTTTTTAAACTTCTCGAAGAAGAGGTGTGGTTAGGAGAAATAATTGTAAAATTCACGAATGAGCTTACACTGGAGGGAAATGGAAACTACAGATACACACAGATATTTGCTGTGTTAATCGGATATAATTATCTGCAATCGTATGTTAAGATATCGATAACTATCAAGCACAACTATGCACTGAAATTCTATCCAAGACATTTACTTGCACTGGATAGGACTAAAATAAAACAACAATTATAAATATTATCGAAAGCATAATACCAGTTAGACATACATACAGATATGTATGATTATACAATCAGCCCTATTCTGAATAACAATTCTCTGGGAGTTCATTCGCTACTCCCATTTCCCCATTCTGAATAACAATTTACTGGGAGTTTGATCCCCACTCCCTTTTCCCCTATTATAAACAAACTTCGAAAAAGGGATGTATCTCTCAGGGAAAAAGTAGCTATCGAAATAAAAGGGAGAATGAGACGATAAAACTTGGGGAAAACTCCCCCAAACAAATGAAAAGGAGCTAGTATAAAAAATGATGAATTTAATTGTTTTATAAAAAAGTGGCACCAGTTCTTACTATTCACGAACAAATTAAAATGTACGGAAATTATTTTTCACTTTTTCATCAAGATCAAGTAGAAATTTTGTTAGGTTCTCCTGGTTTAAATATGTCATGTACCCACCATAGAAGATTTGCATAAGTTTTTCGGTTTTATTGACAAAAGACGAGCATTCTAGAATTGGTATATAAATATACTACACAGGTTTCAAAATATGTGGTTCATATTTTAATATTCTTAGACCCATATGTATAAAGTGTTGTCGCCAAGTGGCACTCCGGGCGGCACTCAATGATATGCAAGAAGTCTTCTGCCTATTCCTTAATGGAATATTCGTGGGCAATTTTTCGATAATAACTTGGCGCCACATTTGGCAGTATTTACTTAACAGGAGTTGGAATAAGTGCATAAGATGCTTTTCAGCAGCACTATGTCCAGCAGCCGTCCCAACCACCAAGAAAAGCGGCCGCCGTCCTGAAATGTCGATTAGATCTTCAAGTTCTAGCTCCATAAAAGAAGGATTTTGGATAAAGCGCGTATCATGCAGCTAGCTCACCTGCAGAAGCTTATCAAGGATCGCCACATCCACATGAAAATGTGGCTTCGTAAACAACACGACACAGTTAATGTATTTATCTGTCCACCAGACCACTCGGGAAGCATCTAATTGTTGGATGAAGACGGAAAATTGTTATCAAAACACAGAAATATGGTGACAAGCTGTAGTCCATAATTGTGTACTTTTAAAAACCAAAAATTAAAACAAACATTAAAAAAGCAACACTAAACATGTTTGTAAACTTTTTTAGCAACCTTTATAAATTCGATTTGTTTATTTTTCCACTTTATGTTAATTTTTCCAAAAAATAATTGTCAAATGTTTAGCCAAAATAAAACAGCTGACGCAAAACAGCTGTTTTCGAAAATTCGATATTCCCTCTCCCATATTTTTCCACTCCCAATTCAATCAGAATAGGAGAATTTTATTCGAGGGAAAAATTTATTTCCTGGGAGTTTTCAGAATTGGGTTGAATCATTGTCCTTTCGGTTTCGGTCGACAACAGTCGTAGTCGAAAGCAAATTTCACATTTCGTGGTATTCTGTGTCTTATTCGCCTTCGACAGTTTGGTGATAGGAATATGTTGTGGTAAAAAACAAAATAATATAAAAGTAGGCACCATACTCTTTCGACAAACAGGCGTGGTGTTGTTTAGAATCCAATTAACTTATATATTTATAGTTTTCGTCAATTTTATAAAAATATTGAAATTCGACTACGCCATCTTTAACCGGAATGGGTGTGAATGTCTCACGTATTGCTGTGATCACAGGGTATTTACGCACCTTCCCTGCTAGCTTCAAATTTTAACGTAATTTTCAACGACTTTAATAAAATAATGTGAACGGACTGGCTGTAGGTTTTTTTTGTAAAAGTATTAGGTCTGTTCGCGTACTTTTTCAGTAAAAATTTGCAGGAGAGTAAGCACAGCCTAACTCACTTTTGCTATTTATTTGAATTAAGCAGCTGGTTTTCATAAAACATGCTGAAAATTTCTGTTGAAAAATCCACTAATAGGAATTTGCAAACTCTAAATTACCAAACTTTCAAAATTTTGGTCGCTCTCACGCACTCTCCTGCTCTCTTATGCTTGCAAATAAAGTACGCGAACGACTTCCAGTACAATTTGTACAAATTTACACAACTTTTTGAGTATGCAAACACACAAACACGAAATGACTGTGACATGTTGCCGTAGCGTTTCAAGTTTCAGTTTGAAATGCCCATTTTTATCGCTCAATAAATGTGGCTTTAATGTAACGTCGAAATAATTCGTTGGATTTCGTGCAAAAAAAAACGAAAAAGGAAATGAAAAACAAAAACATAAATAAATAATTGAGTATTTTTGTAGGAATGAATTAAGCAATATCCACTAAACTTAATAAACAGAAGACATATTCCGAAAATTTTAAATGAAGTTCTTTGTACGAAATCGCTGCAACTTGTTGATGCAACATATTATTTTTTTACTATATACATATATGCATGCACATTCATTCGCAGGGGCAGACAGGTTTTAAGGATATAACATTGAATGGAGTCTGTTTGGATTCGAATTATCTTATTAGTATTAGGCTTTGACACAAGTTAGTGTTCCATCTCCTAAATATCGCATATGTTTCAATTTATTTACAGGGAACTGAGATTAAATGCAATGCGTTGGGTGTGGAATAGCCCATATATATCATTCATACATAACTGAATATACAAAACACCGTCAGGTTTTCCAACTTGCATATACCATATTCCCATATCTTGTGACTTGGTTTCATACCAAGAAGCAGCGGCATGTTGTTGATTGTTACTCACTCGCTCTTCATGCCTTTTTTTTCTTCTTTCTATTTTACGACGCACAGTAAGAAGTACGTTTGCATGTACATTTGTATGTTTAGATGTGTTTACATACAGACATGCATTTGCCCCATCTACAGAACAAGCGCGTATGCTTGTACAAATCTTGATATTAGTTCTGAGTT
Source organism: Stomoxys calcitrans (assembly GCF_963082655.1). NCBI lineage: Eukaryota > Metazoa > Arthropoda > Insecta > Diptera > Muscidae > Stomoxys > Stomoxys calcitrans. Next base: position 236,567,587 of record NC_081553.1, on the reverse strand, counting down.
CTTGACTGGAATGGTTTACTCTCATTCCGCATCGGGCATTCTTTTCGTTTTGTTGTGCATACGGACGGTCGTTCGGTTGGTTGCTTGGTCGATCTTTCCTGCCTGCGTGTGTCTGTTGAACAAAAGATCGGTGCGACAAAGATTGTCTGTCTGTCGGTCGGTCGACAAGCAGAGTTAACAGTTGAATTCCATAAGCAATTCATTTGTTGGTGTAGACAGTTAGTTTGTTAGTTGTTGCCCATTCAACCAAAGAAAGTGAGGAATAATAATTTGGAAAATGTCTTCATAGTTGGAATGCATTTCAAGACATTTCGGTTCAAAGCATCAGTATAGAATTTTTTTGTCAGTTACCTGTTGAGATCGTTTTATAAATCGAGATCAAAAGATGAGTCTACGTTATACTTCATGTGCTGCACTATTGCAAGTATGTTAAAAGTGTGTGTGTGTGTGTGTGAATGTGTCTGTATGCACTTATGAATGTTATCTTTTATTCTACAATGAAAATTCATTTAAATCTATCGATGTATCTCCATATGTATGCCCATGTGTGTGTGCGTCATTGGCTGGCAACTCTCTTCTTCATTGTCATCATCATCGTCGAAGTTTGAATTTGAGCTGAGATGATCTTTCGCTGCTACAACTAGTATGCGTTCTTTTGCGTCTGCATGTTTAGTTTGTTTCGTTTGTCAGTATGGATGTGTGTGTGATGAATGTATATGTAGTATAAACATGAAGCTACAAATGAACATGTTCTTATTTATTGTTGTTATTATTATTTTTTGTTGTGAAATAGTGAAAACATGACAGTTTTTAATTAATTCTTTTGGATGTGCACTTTGTATGTAACGAACGGACGAACGGACGGACGGACGGTCTTTAAACAACAGCTGAATGATTTTAATGGCTGCGTGTAAGTATGTACAGACAGAATGTAGATCACACTGACTTTCGACAATCTTGAAACAGCCAACGCCAGTCAGCAATCTTGGAACAGGCTATATACATATGGAACTTGCCGAAGCATAATTTTTACAAAGTAAATAGAAATTGAAGCAAAAAGGCAATATTAAACATTTAATAGATGGTTAAATATGTCAAATGTACTATACATATATGTATGTACATATGACGTGTGTGTGTATGGCTGTCAACTGTAATTCTATTAATATGTCTGTCGATTGTAAACACGTTTCATACCATTCAGTCGCTGCCACTGGAGCAAGACCAAGAGATAGAACTGCTGTTATTGTTGTTGTTATCGCTGATTCTTTTCATCTCAATGTATTCCAGAACACTGAATTTGGGACAAAATCGCACACAATTTTCTGACATATTTTGCATTGTTTTGTTTTTTTTTTTTTTTTTGTAGGACACTCGTCTTGAGCTCGATCTCAAGGAAGAGAAGTTGGCTTCATTGCAACGTGAGTTGGAGGAGATGACATTTGGTGGTGGCACCGAGGAAGAGATCGCCCAACTGAGACGATCCAAAAATGAGTTGGATCGTCGAGTTAAAGAGCAAGAGGAGGAGCTAGATGAAATGGCAGGCCAAGTGCAATTATTAGAACAGGCGAAATTGCGGCTGGAGATGACTTTGGAGACTATGCGCAAAGACGCACGCAGAGAGGCTCAACAAAGGGATGAAGAACTAGAAGAAGCTCGTGGTTGTGCATATAAGAAAATCAAAGGTACATGTCTATGTTGTGGAAATCGGTTGCTCTATACATATTTTATTTCAATAGCTATTTATGTATGTATGGACATGGGGGTGGGTCAAATTATATGGACCAAAAAAAAAACTCACCAGGCGGTTGCCCAAAAGCGAAATCTACGATAAATTCTAATATATGTTGTCCAAGAAACCATAGGCCGAAAATAAAAACCGATGTTCCTGTTTAAAAATGGATTCGGATTTCGATTAACCAGGAATCGATTATTTCGGAACCTCCATTATCTGGGATAGAAAATATAAATGTGTCTTTTTTTCGATTAACTCAATTATGCGGAAGCAAATGCATACTTTACGATTACGTTTTAAAAGTGCAACAAGCTCAAGTGTTTGGCTGAAAGCAGTTTTGTATGCCATGTTGAAGCTTAGATGGGCATTATCGTGCCAAGCGTTATTTATTGGAAAAATAGGCGTTATTTATAAAGCCAATAGAAATGCTTGAGTACCCTTTTGTTTCCGAAATGAGAGATCATTGGAAGAAAATTATCCTAAAAGATGAAAGCAAAATCCTTGTGATAATAGGCAACTGGCTTATCCACACGTAAATGATCTCAAATCTAAAAATATTTATTGTAAAGTTTTTTCGACCGAACTACACAAAGCTGAAACAGAATGAGAAACAGAAAGGCCGTAACGTTGAGATTTGTTTTGAGCGTCGCATTGCAAAAATGCAACTCTGCACACAAATACCGCAAAGCAACCGTGTGACGCTTAAAAGCGAGCGTTATATTGTGCTGTCATACGTGAAGTAGTGCTTTTAGACGTCAAAGTTAAAAATTGTTTAACTTTTTGAGTTGATTTTTTGAATTTTTTTGCGGATTTGCATTTTTCAACGCGACGCTCCTCAACGCTCTCATTTTGTTTAGGCCTTAATTTAGCCGATGGATCAGGGTACAAAATGAAGCTTTAAATGGCAAGACTAGTCGCGTCAAGTAGTCAAGATGAGCTTTAAAATGGATTTAAAGTAAAGAAAGCACTTTAGTCAATTGATAATGGCTGAGAATATGTGAGTACTGGAGTCTTTAAAAACGTTTTCGATTAATTGTTCTGCCCAGAAAATATATTTCAGTTATCGAAATGGTTGATGCATCCGATAATAAAACACAAATATTTAATGTAATGAACGATTGTCCACTATTCGAGAAAATCGATTATCCGCATAATCAAGGTCCGACTATACAAACCTTTTTGCTCCCATATAAACTAAATTCCCAACTTGTAGACCAATGGTTCATGGGCGAAACTTCCAACATTCGTAGTTATTGAAATTTCGATTTTGACAAACTACAAAAAATTGGCCGCCCTTATGTGCATAAGTCCAAAAAAAATTATTTTCCACTTTCCAAAAATGGCAAATTAAAATAAATATAGAAAAAAAGTGAAATACACAGTCGAAAAATGCACTTAATGAGTTATGTCACTCTTAAGGCATATGTACATATATAACTTGGATTCATTGTTATTATTTTTTCAAAAACTTTGTGCATTGTTTAAATGATTCCTTCGATTTATTACTTTTGTAAGGGGAAAACTTTTATAATCCTTTTCTAATATAAACTTAAACTTTAGCTCTTGAGTGTCAACTGGAAACGGAGCACGAAGAAAGAACATTACTGTTGCGAGAGAAACATGAGCTGGAGCGTCGTCTTTCCTCGATGGAAGATCAGGATCGAGTGGATCGCCAGGCAGAGGAGGCGATTAATCAAAAATTGCGTCGCGATTTACGCAAATACAAAGCTCTTCTTAAGGACGCCCATGCCCAATTGGAAAGACTGAAGGCGGACACGCCCGGCAAAACATTAATACGCCAGTTACGCAATCAATTGGAAGATGCCGAGGCCGCACGAAGTATCGCCATGAAAGCTCGTCAAACTGCTGAAGCTGATTTGACTGAACTGCAAGCGATGTACGAAGAATCCAATAGAGCCCGAAATGAAGCCGAAGATCGGGCAACTGCTGCCCAACGTGATCGCGGAGAGTTGCAGGCACAAATCGAGGAAAACGAAGAGGAAATGGCGGAACTCATGAAGAAGTACAGTGCCACCGTTAAACAGCTGAATACAGAGCAAATTGCCGCCTCCGAATATGAGTTCAAGCTCTCAGAGTTGGAGGCTGAACGCAATAGCCTCAAAGAGCTGGTAACCGAGTTGCAACACAGGCTAGAAAACGTGGAAAATCTAGCTGATCCCTCAGCAGCAATGATGTCGAAACGGTAATTCATGCCATGCTTTGAGTAATGACGACTTTTTATTTAAACGCCGTTAATTTTTTTATTTTTCTAAAGTTTGGAGTTGCGCTCCAAAGAACTAGAATCCCGCTTGGAACTGGAACAGGCGACCAGATCCCGTCTGGAGGTCCAAGTCAATCGTCACAAAGAAGCACTGGAAAGACTACAAAACGATGTAACGCAAGCTAAAGTTAGGGAAGTGCAAGCACAAGAAGCCCTCAAGAAGTCTCAGAAAAGTTTGCGTGAACTACGCGAGGAATTCCATGCTGTATCGGGCCGCGAGCAAGAGTCTGTAACCAAACGTAAAGACTTGGAGAAGAAAGTCGAGCAGGTGGAGTCAGAGGCTAGCGCTCTAAAGAATGATTTGCGACTGGCCCTACAGCGCATTGCTGATCTTCAGCAAGCCATGGAGGAGGGTGATGAGGACTTGTCGGACAGGTAATCTATAAAGTCTACTACTTCCCCTACAACACTAACCTTTCTGTTTTTCCACAGTGAGGAGTCGCCCACTTCCGATGGGTCCATCAGCGATTTAGAGGAACGTCTCAAACCCCTACAAACTCGGAGGCAAAATGGAGGTACTACTGTTAGCACCACTAAGACATTAGTACATGAAAAGTCTGACAATAGTCCCAGGTAGGTGTTGGGCAACCTTTTATGGAACCTAATCAAAGCTGCTAGTTGCCAGCACTTAGAGGCCATAGACTAATCAATGGAATCATGCACTTTTTGCCCATGCCAAACCTAATATTGCTGCAAGCCGCCGAGCAAGCCCAGATACCATGACTCTATTCGTTCACTACCACTACCATCACCATAAACAACGACATCTTCTTATCACCAGTTTGTTTGTAAAAAAAAAACCATTCAAGCAATGAAAAAACAAACACCATTCGCACACGTCAACTTGCTCTTGTTTGATTCTACATGCATACAACAGACAAACAGACGTTTCCAAACAGCATTTCATGCTTACTTTCGCCTAAAATTTGCGCAGCCTGTGTTCAATTTGCCCACCCCCAAATATGCATTACGTAATGTCAACAGCAAAGGCTCTCTCTTGTTGTAGAATCACATTGACCTCTCCCTCCTCGCCGCACATTTATAAGCAGGCGCAATATGTTGCAAAGCTGCCCGACAACCATCCCATGCAATCCTCAATTGTGAGGAAAATGGACTATTTGAAAGTAGCCACTTACTAAGGCTATTTGGATAATATGGGTACTTTACAAAACAAACAACAAAAACACATATAAATCGGTTGTAATTCATGTGAACAAAAGATAACTTAAAAGAAAACATAAACAAACAAAATAATAGAGAGAGTGGCACAATATTGTAACACCACTACCATATGCTTTTCATACTTCCTTACTTACGTATGTGCGTGCGTGCGTGCGTGCGTGCGCATAAGCAAACGATAGTTAACCGGCAGTAAGAATTGTAATGATAAGCGATTATTTCAAAGGATAATTGCTAAGATCCCAAGCATAACCACACCCTCAACAATAAGAACTACAACAACGCCACTACCACCTACGAACATGTAAATTCGAATTAATCAACTCTAGCCTACTCTCCTCTAACTAAATGATAATCCCACTATTTTTGTAATACCACAATACATATACAAATATTTGAATTTCAGCCATGAATTGAATGGAACCAACATCAACAACAACAACAACAACAGCAACCACTCTCCAACAACACTATACACAAAAGTCGAGTAAGGTTGAAAATGCTTTAATTCTCATGCGTATCTCATAAGAAAAAGAAGTTTTGTTTTGCGTTTATAAAATCATTATTGTTTCTTTTCTTTCCTTTGTAATTCTTTGCTGCTCATTTTAGTTCAATTGATTTCGTTTAAATTCAATTCAAATTGTTTTATTGTATTTATGTATTTATACCATATATATATATATATTTATATTATTATTATTTTTTTTTTTTTTTGATAATTTGTAATATTATTTATTCATACAAAATGTCATTATCACTTGGTTAACATGATGCATAGTGCATACGTACATACATAATATATTTATTATAAATAATACAAATAAAATGAATTGTGAAAACTGAAAAATAACCATGAATATATTTAGAAATAAATAAATAATTGTTTCATTTAAACAGTTTTTTTTTTGTTTGTTATCATTATTATGATTATTATTATTATTATTATTATTGATTATATATTTAAAACAAAACTCTCCCTTAACTCCAAACTCTAATGGATAGTTATTATTAAATTATTATGCTTTCTAATAAAAGAGTATAAAAAAATAAAAACAACAAAAACAAGAATATTACCAAGTATTTAATATCATAAATCACCATTTCATCATAACGGAAGGCATTAAAGAGAAGAAGAAAAAAATAGATAAATATATTACCTAAACCTATCAAAACTTATTCGCCGTAATCATCTCATCCTATATCTTGAAATTCCTATGTTCCACTAATTATATTCGTACATACATACATACATACAGACATACATATTCATATTGTCATTATAGACTCGAAATTATTTAATTCAATGTCACATGAACTCTCCTAAATAAATTTTAAACTTTTTTAAACTTATTGTGAACACGATAGCAAAAAAAAAAAAACAAAAACTAAATCATCTCATTCATAATCGTATCATAATCGACGGAACATTTTACCGCGGAATACATTGTTATTAACTAAACAAACAAAAAATACAACCAATGGCTTTTATTTGATGACTTTGTTGGAATTTTGATCAAATGTAAGTATCGCATAGACTTTGCTGTTAAAATTAGAGTTTAAAAAACATTTTTGGTACAGAGGGGAATTTTTTCCAATTTTCTCAGGAATGCAATGCAGGATAAAAGGACTTTTGCAATCTTACAAAAAATTTACCCACGGATATTCCACTCAAAATAGTAGTGAGATTTGTCTCATATCAATGAGAATTATTAGGGGACTCGTTATCTAAAGCCGAGTCGGAACGACGCCTCCTCGTGGAGAAGTTATACGCGTCTGAATTCCTCACACATGTTACCAGCACTATTGGTTATCGATTGTTATCGATCGCAGAACGTTTGCTGAGTTTCTCGCTATGGGCGCCTGCGACACCACTGGGCCTAAAAATCCAATGGGAACCCGTTTAATGACCCAATGGTCATCTACATTGGCCTGGAGTTGCTACCTTAGTGTTTTTTCACTGCTACAACAACAATCACAGGCATAATTACCATGGATGGCAACTCAACTAGAAGATATAAAACTAAATAAAAGTTCATTCAGTATTATTGTTTTAAACCTGCAGCAACTAAATGAATTGTAAAAGATTATTGTAGCAACACCACCTAACAACATTATTAGCCATTTATAAATGTTATGTCAAGTTTATGTATGTATGCAGATGGAGGTAGCGATTCCCGTCAAGCTCCTTTCGGTGGGCAAGCTCGTTTCGGTCCTTAGGACCCCTCACGCTAACAGCTGTTAACAGTCGGTCAAGTTTGAGGGTATTAAGATGTCAGATTTTTGTTTTCATTCTCTTTGTTCTTACATTCTTTCTCGGATATTCATTTACGCACACGTATGCACACACGCACACAAATTTCTTTGTGTGTGTTGGCAAAACGTCGATCAGCTTGATGAAACATGGCGGACTGCACCATATGATTTGGGTTGTTGTACAAATGAGACCACCTGTAATTGTTTCGCCATGGGTGCATCGTCATATCGAGCCTCATTGGCACACAGTATCACGGCTTGACACTGCTAATTATAGGCGACTGCAATTGTAGCTAATCCATATACCTATGGAGCAAGAAATATTTATTTACAGGTAGGGGCAGTTGCCCAACAACAAAATATTGAGTACACTATCTGTCAAAATCAATGATTAGTGCAACTTTGATTTTGTGTATACTATTGGGTTGCCCCAAAAAGTAATTGCGGATTTTTCATATAGTCGGCGTTGACAAATTTTTTCAACGACTTGTGACTCTGTAGCTGCATTCTTTCTTCTGTCAGTTATCAGCTGTTACTTTTAGCTTGCTTTAGAAAAAAAGTGTAAAAAAAGTATATTTGATTAAAGTTCATTCTAAGTTTTATTAAAAATGCATTTACTTTATTTTAAAAAATCCGCAATTACTTTTTGGGCAACCCAATACTAGTTCGCGCCATTTTTCGTTGTTTGTGTGTTATGATTCTTAACTATAATACACACACACACAACCAAAACTCGTTGATAGATAGTGCACTTCGCGAGAACAACATTACATTACCTGGTAATTATGGCATGCTATGGAGCATTTCCATATCCGCAACCTGTGGACGAACCCGACTGCTTCCAACTGAGCTTCTCAGGATAACGAAGAACATGACACAGACCTAAGCTTAAAATTCCAACCTGTGTGGAGTGCATAGTAATACCGTGCCGGATATCGTTATTATTTTACTAATTTGGTGAATTTTCGTCCTTCATTTGTTAGTTTTGTAGGTTCTCTTAAATATCCAGACCTAGGAACTCTTCAACTTGAGCGGTAATAACTAGCACACTGGCATTAATTCGAGTCCAAAAAGAATTTCGATGGCTGCACCTTTAGCTCGAAGATAGTTGAGTCCGCGCTACTCTAGTTTTTGCGACGCAAGTAAATTTCCTCAGGTGCCATGGATAGCGAATGTTCACCAAGCATGATCTATCTGCAGCTATTAATCGCTAACTCATTCTGGTCAATGTAATTTAATCCTGCCTGAAACTTGATCTCTCTTCCAGCCCGGAACTCTCGCTCAAAGCCATGAAGACCAGAAAATAGTGATTTGAACGACTGCTGCGATGTCAGTCACTGCTCGACAAATTGTAATTGTGTCGTTATATTGGAATAATACGAGGGTTGCCTTTAATATTTAAAGATTGTGTTGCAATCTGCTAACTCACAGCTCTGTCGTAAAGCTTGACATTTTTTTAGGTTATACGTACTCAGAAAGTTTTGACATACGAGCGCTGTTTGTGTTGTTTACAGTAACTTCAAGACGTCATCTCACCCAAAAAATTAAATTAAATTGTGGAAATTATTGTGCGATTATTTTTTACAACTTTCGGCGTGGCGACAACAACAGCGCATCGATGAACTTCAATTAAATTTTGGGCGATGAAGCTCCAAAAAGGACAAGTGTTTATCGATGGTATGGTGAATTCAACCGAGGTCATAGTTCACTCCAAGGCGAACTTCGTGAAGATCGTCCAAAATCAGTTGTTGTTCCAAAAACCATTGATGCTGTGCGCCAACTGGTATTGCAACATTGTCATGTGAACCTTAGGCATGAGTGGGACCAGCAAACATTCAATATTGCATGAATATGTTACCGTCACAATTTCTCAATCGCTCAAAAAAAGTCTCGTGTCGATTGGTCGAAAGAAATGCTCCAAAAATATGAAACAACTGTAAAACATCGATTTGATGAGTCATCCGCCGTATAGTCCTGGCTTGGCACCGAATGACTTCTTTTAATTCCCGTACATAAAAAATAAAATGAGAGGCCAACGTTTCCCGACTCCTGAAGAAGCGGATGATGCCTTCAGAATGCATGTTTTGGAGACACCTGAATCAGAATGGCAAAAGTTCGAACGCATGTAAAAGTGTATAAATCTTAATTGGGAATATTTGGAAAAACAATAAAGCGATTTTCGATGATTCATATTTATTTTTGTGTTCTCCGATCCCGAAATATAAAAGGCAACCCTTGTATTTGTCTGATATGGATGATCTAAAGAAGAACTCCTGATATGGATGATTCACAGAAGAACTAAGGAGACACGCTGTCGCAGCTCTTAGAGCAGCACTCTTGATGGTCTCGATCTTATTCTATTGCGTGTTGCTCACTGGCGAGTCTATTATGGCGCTGCATAGTTTACCGGGCAAACATCTCATGTGTTGTCAATAAGGTTTCCTTGTATGATCTGTTTTGTTATCTACTGTCAATAGCTTGCATTGCCTCAAAGTGACGCATGACTACAAATTTGAATGTCAGGTTCGCAATTTCTCCTAAGTACTATTAATTTGATACCCATAATGTTCCCATTGGACTATGAGTCCATTTAGGGGCTTCGGAAGTTGCGCAGCCGCCCGACACTTGTTCCGAACTTTGTTACCTCGTTTTTAGGGTGTCACAGTGTGCATACCTTCAAAACGCTGATATATATATTGGGTTGCCCAAAAAGTAATTGCGGATTTTTTAAAAGAAAGTAAATGCATTTTTAATAAAGCTTGGAATGAACTTTAATCAAATATACTTTTTTTACACTTTTTTTCTAAAGCAAGCTAAAAGTAACAGCTGATAACTGACAGAAGAAAGAATGCAATTACAGAGTCACAAGCTGTGAAAAAATTTGTCAACGCCGACTATATGAAAAATCCGCAATTACTTTTTGGGCAACCCAATATATGTATTCCTCTATTTTAAAATAAATGAACAGTGAAGCGTTGTTTTAATACCACGTTGGCCATCAAAGCCTTGCCGTTTTCAGCAAATCGTCATCAAACCGACAATATATTAATATATCTCTAGTTGCGTTTTTAATTTTATGGCAATATAGGTATGCCTAAACTTTAAGACAAAATTTCCAATGGGCTAAAATAGAATTAGCCACGTCACTTGCCACATGCATAGTGCCAAAGTGGCTAAGGTCACGATATATTCAAACACGGGATATGGTGATTTAACACCAATCGATGGCGTTAAATCAATCCTTGCAAGTGTAACACTTTGTCAATTTTTGATGAATTATTTTTGTCCTGGAAACGTTTGCCAATCGTTTAATACTTCGTGTATTGGATGCGTTAAGCTATGCACATCAAAATAAGAATGACTTTGAACTTTGAAAGAAAAACAAAACGCCAGGGGGCAGGATAGGATATTGAAAAACTTTTGCCAACACCTGAGACTGACGAAAGTGAAAAACGCCAATAAAAGTTGGTGGAAAGTCAAACACGCAATTCCTGGTACAACGACTCACTCACTACACGCCCACGCCCACTCGCCCTTTGCCAAGGGACCTGTTGATTGTGGCAAACAAAAACATAGCAACGCAAACAAACAAACAGCCGATGTCTTTTCGGTTGTTAAACAAATCTCGCTTGCCGTTGATTACCAAATTATCGACCAAACATAGTCAGCTCACCAACTGTCGAGAGCAGGTGTTCCATCAGGACACACGTATGGCGAAATTTGCGGACTAAAACACACACCTCTCAGATTCGTATTCAAGGAAAGTGAGCGATTTGTGGTCAGCGGAAACCATTCGAATGAAGCATAAGGAAAAATGGACGATCGAACCATAGACTCGATTTTTGCAGGCTCTTTGGAGTCCCTGCCACCAGTTAGCTCCAAAATTGTGCGCATATTCACTAGCTCAACATTCACAGGTTCGTTTTTTTGTACCAATGCTTCCTATCCATCCGTCTTGTAATTGGTGGTTATATAATGCACTCGGTGAAAGTGATGATTTTTTTTAAATTTGTTTTCAATAGATACCACCATGGAGAGAAATTCACTGATGGCAAAGTGCTATCCACGCATTAAGGACTATTGCCGCGAGAAGCATGGCTTAGAGTTTCAGGTATACTTTGGCAGCCCATTTCTGACATTGAAACACTTTTCAAGGTCGTGTACATGCAATTGTTTTTGGTTTTTTTTTGTTGCTAGGTGGTGGATATGCGATGGGGTGTGCGTGACGAGGCCACAGATGATCACATGACCACAGAGCTTTGCATGCGTGAAATCAAAAATTGTCAACGTCTGTCCATGGGACCCAACTTTGTGGTGTTTCTAGGACAAAAGTATGGCTATCGGCCCATACCCACATACATTTTATCTGCCGAGCTGCAGTTGATATGTGAAGAATTGACATCGATGGGCGTGGACCGAGCCCTGCTGGACTTATGGTATAAGAAGGACAGTAATGCGGTGCCCCCGATTTCTGTGCTGCAGCCCATCTCATCGATTCTCATCAACTTTAACAACAAAAGAGTGCCGAAACTGCAAGCAGAAGATCAAGCAGTTTGGTGGGACACCTTGGGCAAAATGCAAAAGTTATTGCGCAAGGCTTCTGCCTCTCTGGGTGCAAGTGGTAAAATGGACAAGGATGCTGTGCACAACTATTTTATGTCAGGTACGATAGTCTGGTAACCATATCGCCGCCATAAGTCCATGGGTCCCCCTAAAAGGGACTTTTTCATGTTAACCCCCATAAAACTCCATTTGAAATGAAGAGCATGTCTCAGGTAATTGGTGAATCTAAATTTCTGATTGAAGTCTGTTATGCAACAAAATTAACCCAATAGCAACGATTACCACGTCGAATTCCACAGCCCTTTGAAAAGCTTTTGTTGTAGCTATCTATTCTAGCAATTCTAAAACTAAACCAAAGCCGCTAAACCAAACAGGTTTCCTTTTCTAGGAACCTGCAGCAAGAAAGGTATACAATTTTGAATAACTGTACGCAAAACGAGGACAGGCTTTAAAAGAGAAGTGAACAGGCTTCCTTTGAAGCTCACTACCACATTTTTCTGTGCGTCAAATCCCTGCCGCAGAATCAAATGAATTTGGAACAAAAACAAATAAAAAGGCGTTAAGTTCGGCCGGGCCGAACTTTCAACACCCACCACCTCGGGTATATAATCCGGTGAAAAATGCATAACTTATGCCTCCATAGAAGCTATATCGAAATAGGGTCCGATTTGGTCCCAATTCGTCACAGACATTAAGTGGTACAAGCCATTGTTCAATTTTGCATAACAAAATATTTTTTTTTTTCGGTAGCTATATCCAAAAAAAACCGATCTGAACCATATACGATACGGACGTCGAAAAGCCAAACATAAGTCACTGTATCAAATTTCAGCTAAATCGGATTATAAATGCGCATTTTATGGGGCCAAGACTTTATATCGAGAGATCGGTCTATATGACAGCTATATCCAAATCTGGACCGATCTGGATCAAATTGAAGAAGGATGTCGAAGAGCCTTACATAACTCATTGTCCCAAATGATGACGAAATCGGACAATAAATGCGCCTTTTATGGGCCCAAGACGTTAAATCGAGAGATCGGTCTATAGGGCAGCTATATCCAAATCTGGACCGATTTGGGACAAATTGAAGAAGGATCTCGAAGAGACTAACACAACTCACTGTCCCAAATTTCGGCGAAGTCGGACAATAAATGCGCCATTTATGGGCCCACGACCTTAAACGGAGAGATCGGTCTATATGGCAACTATATTCAAATCTGGACCGATCTGAGCCAAATTGAAGAACGATGTCGAAGGGCCTAATGCAACTCACTGTCTTAAATTTCGGCGACATCGGACAATAAATGCGCCTTTTATGGGCCCAAGACGTTAAATCGAGAGATCGGTTTATATGGCAGCTATATCCAAAAATGGACCGCTCTGTGACAAATTGAAGAAGGGTCTTGAAGGGGCTAACACAACTCACTGTCCCAAATTTCGGCGAAATCGGACAATAAATGCGCCTTTTATGGGCCCACGACCTTAAATGGAGAGATCGGTCTATACGGCATTCCGTTCGCAACACATCGAAATATCCATTTCCGACCCTATATATTTTTGATCAGAGTAAAAATATAAGACGATCAAGCCATGTCCGTCCGTCTGTCTGTTGAAATCACGCTACAGTCTTTAAAAATGGATATATTGAGCTGAAACTTTGCACAGATTCTTTTTTTGTCCATAGGCAGGTTAAATTCGAAGATGGGCTATATCGGACTATTTATTTATCTATTTATTTAAGGCCTTAGGCCCATAAAAGCCACATTTATTATCCGATTTTGCTGAAATTTGGAACAGTGAGTTGTGCTAGCCCCTTTGACATCCTTCTTTAATTTGGCTCAGATCGGTTCAGATTTGGATATAGCTGCCATATCGGCCGGGCTCTCGATTTAAGGTTTTGGGCCCGTAAAAGGTGGATTCATTGTCCGATGTCGACGAAATTTAGGACAGTGCGTTGTGTTGGGCCCTTCCACACTCTTCTTCAATTTGGCTCAGATCGGTTCAGATTTGGATATAGCTGCCTTATAGACTGATCTCTGGATTTTAGGTTTTGGGGCCATAAAAGACGCATTTATTGTGCGGGTTCGCCTAAATTTAGCACAGTGACTTATGTTAGGCTTTTCCTCATCCGTGTCGCATATGGTTCAGATCGGTTTATTTTTAGATATAGCCACTAAAAAGATCAATATTTTGTTATACACAATTTAACAATGCCAAGCAACAATCGATTAACTATCTTCATTAACCTGAGAGTTTACGAAATCCTCGTTTATCATAAATTTTCGGGGTGCTAGTCATCTTTTTAACCGTGTCTGACCGTCGTGCCTCTGAACAACACCTCTACGGGTGAGAAGTTTTACATGGTTGAAGACCTTGCAAATGTTGTAAGCATCTGTGGGAGAATCACTATCGCTGAATTTTTTTTCTCGCCAGTGTTTTTCCACCCCTTGTGTTCAGCGTCAGAAGGGATTTTAATTTTTCTATGGTATGCCTACAAGTGCTAAAATATCAACATTTAACAATCAATGGGGTCGAATATCGGCTCAAATATTGTTGAATAGATAATCAGCCCTAGTTTTTTTTGAAATGTATAGAGAAGCTGTAAAGAGCTGGCAATTATTGGGTTGACCAAAAAGTAATTGCGCATTTTTCATATAGTCGGCGTTGACAAATTTTTTCACAGCTTGTGACTCTGTGATTGCATTCTTTCTTCTGTCAGTTATCAGCTGTTACTTTTAGCTTGCTTTAGAAAAAAAGTATATTTGATTAAAGTTCATTCTAAGTTTTATTAAAAATGCATTGACTTTCTTTTAAAAAATCCGCAATTACTTTTTGGGCAACCAAATGTTTGGCCTCAAAGCATGAGTAAAAGCCAAACCCCGATGAATGGGTTTTGGTTCTTGCCAAAAACCAAAAAGCTGGTAATCGAATAAGTCTATTTGTATTGGCTCATCATAACTAAACCATACCAACAGCAAGGGGACATGGTCCAATTTGATCCATTCAAGAAATATTTCGCTACATTTGCAAAAACAAAAACAAAAACAAACAAAAAAAAATCGAATCCATCGCAATTCAATGTTCGCCAATGCGTCTCCATTCCACGTTGATGAACGAACCACAATGTTGCCTCTATATTGCCCCATTAATGTCGTCAATGCTTTGCTTTTGTTCTCCCTGTGCGTTTTCCATGTGCTTCAACAGTGACGGAACGTGAAGTCATCAACGGCGTTCTTAATGTGAAGAACACCAAAGATCATTGTCTGGCTTATGTGCGCTACATAAACAACATCAATTTGCAAAATCTGAAAAAAGCGTCACTCTTTGTGGACATCATCAATCGTAGCTTGGACACGGAATCGGCCAAGTTGCTGGGCGACTTGAGGGACAATCGTTTGCCGACCAAGATTGAGTCGAGCAACATGCAAAAGTACACGGTTGAGTGGATAGGTCGCGAGGGTCTCGACATCGAGACGCACGAAGAGTATCTGAACCACTTCATATCGCACTTCTATAAGAACATCGTTAAGTTAGTCGACCGCGCGATGCGCAAGGAAGACTCCAGCGCACAGGGACAGATAGTCACTGAAATCCTTCAGCATTTGCACGCTTGCAACAATTCGGTGCGGGTTTTCTACGGACGCGAAGAAAGTCTAGAACAAGTAAAGCGTTATATGCTGGGGGATTCAGATAAACCACTTGTCCTTTATGGCGAAGGAGGTTGCGGCAAGACCTCCCTTCTAGCTAAGAACGCAGCACTGGTAGCGGGCGAATGGTTTGCGGACAAGAGGCCGATCAATGTGATACGCTTTCTGGGCACCACACCCGATTCGAGCGCCCTGACGCCCACCCTGATATCGATATGTCAACAGGTATGTTGTTGTCCTTAAAACCCTGGCAATTGCATGCGCCTGGAAGTAACAGAGAGTGAGAGACACCCCCACAACAGGTCCATTTAGATATTCTTCTTTCTAGATCTCCTATAATTACATGCTACCCTTCGAGAACATTCCGGACGATTTAGTTCCTTTAACAGCACATTTTAAGCAATTACTAACTTATGCAAATCCGAATCAGCCCCTGACCTTGTACCTGGATTCGGTCGATCAACTGACCGGCACACAAGACTCCAACAATGTGTCGTGGATACCGACGCGGCTACCGCCTCATTGCAAGGTACGTATGTATGACCTTTTTTCTTTGGGCTCTTTTGGCAAGAGCAGCTGCACGCGCGCTTCTTCGATCAATGATTCTCAAAACGGACGGATCAATTGGCGTAACTATGACCGACCTGCCTACCCGATGATGATGGTGACTCATGTATTCGGCCTAGATACATAAGTTTTTCCAAATTGCTTGAACTGTGACTGCTAAATTGACATTTGAGAATAGTTGCATCCACGCCCTGATTGGGGGCGTGCGTAAGTGCGTGTGGTGAGGTCCATGCGAAGTTTGACTCTGTTCTAAAGAAACTTTTTGTTCTCGCCCCCCACAGATCATCATTTCATGTGCCAATGAGGAAAGCAACCCCATAGTGTCTCGCGAATACCACGTTCTGCGCAAAATGATCGATGTGGAGGAGAATTTCATTGAGGTGACAGCCCTGGGCGAGGATCTGGCAATGAATGTCATCAAAATGTGGATGAGGACGGCATGTCGCGATCTGAACAATTATCAATGGCGTTTGGTAGCCAATGCGATCAGCAAATGCTCGCTGCCGATTTTTGTTAAGTTGGTATTCGCCGAAATATGTCGATGGCGCAGCTACACCAGACCCCAGGAAACACACTTGGCGAACAATGTCATGGACTCCATCATGATGTTGTTCGAGAGAATCGAGAAACAGCACGGCCGCATCTTGGTATTCCACGCCCTGGCCTATATAACCGCTTCAAAGTCCGGCCTCTCGGAAAGTGAATTGGAAGATTTGATATCGCTGGACGATAAGGTGCTCGACGATGTCTATCAGTATCACTTGCCGCCGGTCCGTCGTATTCCTCCTCTGCTGTGGACGCGTATTCGCAATGACTTGCCCAACTATCTGAGCGAACGCGAAGCTGACGGGGTAAATGTCATGAACTGGTACCACAGGCAGTTCCGAGACACCGCCAAGGAGCGCTACTTCAAGAACATGAATATGGCCATGTATTTTCATTCCATGATTGCGGACTACTATCTGGGTATATGGGGCGGGGGTGTTCCCAAGCCCTTCAAGTTCACGGAAATTCAAAGACATCGCTTCGGTCTGACCGAAAAGGAAGGTTCGGCCGACCGCAAAGTGCCCATTCAACCGTTGGTCTTCACCAGCAAGGATGGCAGCGCCAAAAGGTACAATCTGCGCAAGGTAATAATCTTCATCCTCAAACACAGTGGTCGTTCTATTCTAGCTCCCATTTTTCATTGTAGTTTGGCGAGTTGCCGTTCCATTTTGTGCGTTCACGCCGTTTCAAAGATCTGTTCGAGCATGTGCTCTTCAACTACGAATGGCTGCACGCAAAGTTATCCAGTTGTCCGCTTCAGGCAGTGTTGGCTGATTTTGAGGATGCCTCGTGTAACACGGACGACAAAGAGGCTAAGCGAGAGCTTATGCTGGTGGCCGATGCCCTGCGCTTGGGTGGTGCCATATTAGCCGTCTACCCGAACATGTTGGCCCCACAGCTGACTGGTCGTCTTTTGCCAGAAATCGGTGGCAATGCCAACATCAAAATGTTGCTTAGGGCTTGTGATCATAGCGGGCCCAAAGATTGTGCTCTTGTTCCCGTTAACCATTGCCTGCATACACCCGGAGGTCCCCTTAAGGTATGCAGCGAAAAAATATAATTCGACACCATGTGGTATTTGAGGTGGTAACCCAAAATGTTCTTAGTATTCCCTTGAAGGTCATCAATTTGCCGTCTTTGGTTTCACTCTGACAAGTGACATGCGTTACATGGTCTCCATTTCCACACACTTCATAACGTTCGATCTGTCGACATCGGACTTGACGCGCGATGTTAATCCCGGCATTGAGGGAATTATGCAACAGTTGGTAC
This sequence comes from Stomoxys calcitrans, assembly GCF_963082655.1. Classification (NCBI taxonomy): domain Eukaryota; kingdom Metazoa; phylum Arthropoda; class Insecta; order Diptera; family Muscidae; genus Stomoxys; species Stomoxys calcitrans. The sequence goes on along the minus strand of NC_081553.1, from coordinate 236,549,541 downwards.
TGAGTCCAGACAACAAATGGGCAGCAGCTTACTCGAATAACAACCAAACGGTGCTGTTGAACATGCTTTCCAGTGAGTTTGTTGTCATCGATTCACCCTTTGATGAACTGGACGGACCGCTTAGCAGCCTGTATTTGATAAATCAAAGGTAATATTCATTCATAGCGCTTTTCTTTGGCCACCCACTGGTAAAAAGTGGTGGTAAATGTGATGGTAAATAACTGTCCTTAAGGTAACCGCTCTTCCTAACGCACGTGCCTGATGCCATCAGCATACAATGTTCAACTATTAGAGCAATAGATGTTCAACTATTCCGGGAATATTATCCCAACTTGGGAGCTCCCCTTTCACTAAGGGGCTTGGATTGTGTCTGTTTGTGATACCTGTCAATGTGCTCAGCGATCCCTTATCGTCGTTCTTCTCCTGTCGATGATAGGCAAGAGCGCCTTAGCGGTCCGGCAACCATCCGCTGAGTCCCATCTCCCCACCAACATTATGAGCCAACCAATAAACCGTACCCCCCTAGGGTCTGCATTTTTGCACAGGGAATAGCTGAGATGATATTCTCGTTAAGTGATATCTTTATCCGTTCAAAAATTACACTTATTTCCACTTTCATTGTCTTCTATTCAACTGGGGAGGCCATCGTAGCGCAGAGGTAAGCATGTCTGCCTATGACGCCGAACGCCCGGCGTGTATATCAACAAAATCTTCAGCGGTGGTTATTCCCTTACTAATGCTGGCTACATTTGTAAGGTATCCTGCCATGTTAGATCTTCTCTATCAAGTGGTTTCGCTATGCGGCACGCCGTTCGGACTCGGCATACAAAAGGAGGAGCTTAAACTTTAATTGGACTGCACTTATTGATATGAGAGAAGATCCCCTGTTTCTTAATGTAAGGTTCATGGGAACTTTAGTATCAGTTTGACAATGTTCTGTGTAAATAATTGTGGTGCGCCAAGAGATTTGGCTACTGATCAAAGAAGAGAAATTGGCGTGCACAATTCTGCTCTTCTCCCTTTTCGGCTATGTTTTATACCTTAGGTACAATTAATGTGTTCAGAGACGATAGAGGAGTTTGGTAAGCAAAGATGTAGGGAAGGGACTCCACCACCCCCAGAGTTTGGAAACCACTTTTTTTATGTTTTTGGAGCCATATTTTACGTGTCTTTATGATTGTCTGTCCGTCTGTCTTTCGAAGATATGATATATTGGGATAAATCTTGATATCTTTTAAGCTAGAAGTACTGAAGAGTACTGGAATGGTTTGTTGTATTAGCCCCTTCTATATCTGTTCCAAATATATTTGCACACAGCTCCCGTTTTTATATATGAATGTTGCCCTTACAGATTTCACTTATTGAAGACATACAGGGCGTATGCTGTTATTGTTGTTGTAACAATGTTTTGTGTTCTATCTTTCGTCCGCTTGGATGAATATTGAATATCCAGATCCATCAACTCTGCTACTTAGGTCGGGTGTGTCCAGAGAGATCAGGGTCTGAGTCGAATGGGTCTGGTTGAGCAGTTAATTAGGTGGTATGCCGTGTGGTGCCAGGTCAAAATCGGGACACACATGCAGCATGTTAGATTCAATCCTTGCTCAGTAGGAGTTGAGGCGGCTGCATCTGCCGAATGGTATTTGAGCCGGAATTGCCCCGGTTTACGGGAGAGGTGAAGGACAACATTTATCCGGTAGCTATTCACCGCATCTGCTACCGTGTCAGCATGAATGTTGTCCAGTCCTGTTTGGAGAGGGCACTTCGGGATGTGCCTCTCCCAAGACTAAACGAAACGACGTACACATGGAACAGAGGCTTTTCAATCAGTTGGTTGCAGAAAATTTGTACCGATGTATGATTTTATTGGAAAAAACATTACAAAATGTTTGGAGTAAAAATGGTCGATTATGTAACAGAATATGAGTCTTGTGTCCTGAAGCTCAGCTCAGCTCAGTTTTTTTATCCATAACGAAATATTTTGGCTTGAGTTTGTATTCTCTTCCATTTCAGTCTGTTCATTACGTGTAAATTGAAATGGGCTCAGTACGACATGCGAGGAAATTTGGTGGATATCTTTACGGTCAACGGTGATTGCAGCGGATGGGAGATATTGAACATGGAGTTCACAACTCCATCGGATTACAATGTGACATTTTGGTCTGGTTCGATAAATGAGACGCGCATACGCTTCGATTCGTGCAGAAATGGGGACTCCTATACGCAGCCCATGTTGTTCTTTAGTGCTTTGGTTCTGAACAAGCCCGGAGATCGCCTTTATAGTTGCGCTAATGAGGAAAACTACGAAGTCAGTGCCTATCGATTTGTGGATGATGGTTCGTCCATAGAGTGGGTGTTGGAGGAAAAGTTGCCAAGATTTGAGAATGATGAAAAGGAGATGCTGCTCCAGCTGCGATTGGACCAATACGACCGTATGCTCCTGGGAACCGCTGGCAAGGGATTCGTTCTCTGGGATTTCGGCGATGACGAGGGCAATCGCCTCACCGATCAGGCCATGTATTTGGCATTGCCGCACGGCGTGCGAAATATCACCACCAAGATAATGCAATCAAACTCCATAATGGTCAGTTCGAAGTTCGACTATGCTGTGGCCGGGGTGCGTAAGAATTTGTACGTTTGGTGTTTGCAAACGCTGCAGTTGGCCAAAGTGTTGGATGCCCACTTTGGCCGTATTATCCAATTGGAAGCTCTCACAGTGGGCAATTGGAACAACGTGGTTACATCGTCCATCGATAGGTCCGTCAAAGTGTGGAACATCAATAACATTTTCGAAAAGGTCCATGTAATCGAGCGACACGAATTGCAAATCGAAGACATAAGGTAGGGTATGCTTGTTAATGCTCCACAGAGGATGATTCTCATGCAGTCTTTTTGCAAAAGCCTCTCCGAAGTGGACCTGGCTGTGACAGTGACGCGTAGTTGTGTGGGCGTTTGGGAAACTAGGTCCGGCAGGCTCATAACCAAACTGGCAGATAGCCCTTTGGGTGCGATTGTGACGCATGCGGAAATTACACCCGACGGAAGATACATCATTTCATCGGAAACAGGTAAATTTCTCATTTGGAACAGAGTTTCGGAGCAGGTTATCTATAGGGACGACCAGCCGGGCATCCAGCAAATCTCATTCATGGACTTTGGCTACAAGGTCATGACTGTTTCCTGTCCCAATCTCAATCAGAGAGACCCCAAGGAAGGCGATGAGGGCAATCGTTTGATGGCCATCACCACAGTTAGATCTGTACCTGGTAAGGGATTGTAATGTGATGATTGTCAAGGCATTTACATTTACATCTGTTGTCTTTTAACGCTGCTAACCTTAGAGGGAACTGTCCTGTTTCGATTCGAGTTTCCCATACGAATGGTGCCAGGTTTGCCATTTCGGCAGTCGGTGATTTCTGCTGACGGTGCCTACATCATAGTTTGCTCAGTTGATAAGTCCAACAAGGACTGCATTGCCGTGTACAGTGCCACCAATGGCTCGTTCATATCGAAAGTACTGCTAAAGGGTTGTGGTGTAAAGGAAATCATATCCCTGGTCCCAATGCCGCATAAAGCGACCCAGGTGGCGGTGATAAGCAGTGAAAAGGGCAACATATTCGACATCAAAAGTAAGAAGAATCTGCGAGCCATTCCCAAATGGGGTGGCAGCATCACCAAGGATGGCAAATGTGGTCTGTATGCGCCCACACGGGGCGGCCTAGAAATGCTGGAATTGCGAAAGGGCACCACCGTCAAGACATACATACCCAAAGTGGCCGAGGGCGTGTTCTCCGTCATATGTATTTTCACCGAAAACGATGAGTATGTGTGCTACTATCACAGTGGCCGCAAGACTATCCGAGTCTTTCGAACGTCCGACACTGAGCTTATTGCCAACTACAGAATGCAGGCGGAGCTTACCGCTATAAAGAGCACCAAAGACGGACGGTGTCTTGTCCTGGGTACGGTTGATGGATGCCTCTCTACGTTGGCTATTTGTGACCCCAACAAAGAGGGCATGGTTGAATGGCTCAATGCCTTGCCATCGAGGGATGAGAATTGGAAAGCAAAGCTGGCCAAAATGAAGGCAAAGGTAAGTAGTATTGCTTGTAGTTGTATAGCACCCCTCTTTGTTGCTAACTAACACCCCCTCTCAATGTCCGTCTCCAAAGGTTGGATTCAAGGCTGCCATTCGAGTGGCCACCATATCGTCGAGATTTGATACCCAAAAGACAAAACCGAAAGAATTGAAGGAAAATGCCGAAGAAGCAGAAAATGCAGATTCCGCTGAGGAGGCCGAAACTTAGTTCTATACTCCAAATTGTTATTGTTGAGCCTATTCCAAAACAAAATAAAACTCTTTTTTCCTCTTGTTGTAAAATCTATTATAAAAAATGCTTAAAAAACAAACAGCAAATGAAGCAGCATTAAAATCCGTCTTTGAGACATTTCCATACGTTACAATGTTTTATTATTGATTTTTTTTTAGAAGTTTTGTGGCAAAAATGTTTGTGTCCACACAATTTTTGAACTATAAAAACTATTTTTGTTTTAAGAAAACTTTTTCCTCCTTCCATTGTCCATCAAGTTTTAAATTTTCCAAAAAAAAATATATAAAAATTAGGTTTAATTTAAATATTAACTAACCAGAAAACGTATCCATCTACAGACCTTGGAACATACCGACGAGTTGAAATGGAATATGCCTCTAGAAGAAAGTGTTGTAGAATTTGTTATGCATTTTGAGGACACAACTATTGGGAAGTTTCCCTATTCCTGCATCCGTAATCGGTTTATTACGATCCAGTTGCTCATTTTTGGATGATGCCATCAGTTATGGATTAGGCCAAAGCAAACCAGCAGAAGCTCATTAAGTTCGGCCAGGCCGAATCCTACCATCATGGATTAAATTTGATATGTCCTTTGAATGACTTTTTCATATATCTGTATATAGAAGATACATCAAGCTGTGAACCGTACTTGTCATGACTACTAGAAGTTAGAAAAAAAAACAAAATTTTAATTCATATCGGACAAAAATAGTGGACTCAAAAGTCAAATCCGGAGATCGGTTCAGATTTGGATATAGCTCACATGTAAGCTATATCCAAATCTAAACCGATTTGGCCCATTTACAATCCCCAAGGACCTACATCAATAAAAAGTAACTGTGCAAAATTTCAAGCGGCAAGCTTTACGCTTTCGACCGCTATCGTGATTTCGACAGACGAAATCACGATATATAAAAATTTTGCTACCAATGTTGTCATTTTTGGTAAGTTCCTATGAACGTTTATAGTGTTTTATTCTCTTGGTTGGTTGGTAGGCTGACCTACATTTTTGGTAAGGTTTTCCAATATATAAATACCAAGTTAAGTCAATCCCATGACAACCGGTCTTAAATCGACAAGGGTTTCCGCCTAAGTGTACAACACTTTGCTACAACAACCAAGTTAAGCCCCGCCACGGGATAGCTGTGAGCACCACACAAGCTGAAACATTGAGGTCCGATCTGTGGGGGTTGGATTTTTTAAGGATGTTCCAAAAGCTATTTCTCGCATCCGTTTCGAGCGAGTTTTCTTTTGCGTAGAATAACTCCATTCCGTAAATACCCATTGAATGATGGGTTGCAATCGTAATTTTACAAAAAGTTATCGATTTTGGAGTAAAAAATCGATCAACCGACAATAATTTACTGTTACCATCTCAAGGCCGGGAAAAGCTAGGGAAAATTTACATTTCGGGACGCCCATTGAGGGCACAACCACAGTCGCTATGCAACAAGTCATTTTCTTGCGCAAAATAAACGCGATCGATAAACTTCTAATTGTAACTGAGTGTTTGTTAGTGTTAGTGATGTTGCTCACATGTATTTACTCTGGGTGGCAAAAAAAAAGTGTTTGTAAATGCATAAATAAGAAAGTATTTTTTAAATATAAATAAATATACTCGAAAAAAAATAAATATTTCATTCACAACAAGTAACTCTCAATCGATCTGTTCGAAATAATAAGGTTTGTGAAAGAATGTGTTGTGCTTTTGGTCTTGCAATAACAACAACAACAATATTTGGATAAAAGTGGAAGATGCTGACAAAGGTTTTTGGAAAATTGAGCTTTTTTTTACTTCTAACAGTGAAAATACTACAAAATCTTATTATTTTTACAAATAAATGCTGCATTTGTCTCTTTTTAAAATGTTTTGTTACGAACGGGTGGGTTTTGGTTGAAATTACAACAACGTACATGGATTTCAGTGCGACCCACACACTCACATACACATGCACGTAAGCAGCTGATAAATTGTTTGATGCCATATTCATTTTTATATGTAATGGCAATATTTTGGCCAAAGATAGCCAAAAACAAATCAAATGTGGTTACCTTGTCAAACCACCGAAAGAACGATTTTCGGAAATTTTTCCACAAAAATGAACGTAGTACCAATCTTCAAGAGTAAACTAAGCATATGGTGGTTGTTGAAAGAAGTTTTTATTAGTAGCAAACAGTGTTGCCACTCAAGAAAATTATTTCCTACCAAAATTTCAAAAAAAAAACCCTACAAAATCCGACCAAAACCAAAAACCGATGTACAAGACTAAAATTCTCTCCCTTCTACGGGCATATAAAATACGCGAACGCCTTTCAGTAACAATTTGTGTAAATTTGCAAACATTTTGTAGTACACGAACACACTTACTATAATCGCTTTTTATAGGTGAAAACACATGTTATTCGCGTTTACTTTTTTGAAACACTACAAAAATCTGAATGATTAGCTAGCAAATCCGCTAGACTGGTAAATAAAACAACCCAAATGATTTATAAATTTTTTTTTGAAAGGAAAAATGGAATGTCCTTGTGGATGTAATCAGCAGGTTTTTGTGCTTGAAAATCTATTAATCTAAAAAAGTAGTCATGAAAAAATTTGCTGAAAGCAAATAAAGTACCGCCATTACGAAAAAATTTCAACACATCACATAACGCTACTCCTAAAAAAATCACTGAGGTTTGGTATTCTTTTCCGCTTTCGGAATAGCCACTGAAATTTTTATTTGTTCCGCGAGCGGAATTTGACAGCAAAAATGATGCCGATAATAGTTTCAAGTGTTGCCAATATAATAGTTTTTTGTCAATGTTTCGCCGACGTTTTTTTATTTGGAGTTTGACAGCATTCCGCTTGAAAAGCTGAACAGAATGGTCTGTTTAACAAACAAACGGATTTTTTTTTTACAAAAAACTCAATTTTTTGAATTTGTACTTTGTGGCCTCTATTTAATGGAGTTGCGTTTTATTTCCTCCTCTACTTCCCTCTTTTGTTCATGTGACATCGCTGAAAGTAGAATAGGCTCATCAAATGAAATTTTCGGTTGCATTCATGTGTCGACTGGAAAATAGTTGTGTAAACTACAAGATGACGACAAACATCGATTTATAATTTTTGTCAGATTTTTTTTATAATTTTTGGCTAATAAAGTACATATGTACTGAAATTAAACGTTTTTGCAAATAATTTTATTTCATGTTGCATGGATCTATCAAAACATACATTTCATTGCCTATGATGTCGCTCTGCTACGAAAAGAAAATTTCATTTGAGCTGCGTACCTGCAAAAGAAATTTGTAATTTGTAATTTAACGGTATCGAAACCGAAAATTTCGCTTAGCGTATGTCAATGCATTTCTTAAGGGAACCAACAACAAAATATCTAGGTGAGTTGATTAAATACTGCCACTAATACATTGCGAAGTGATATGATAATCATTAACAAAATTGCATGGCAAGGCGAATTTCTTAGAAATAAAGCTCAAAATAAAATCAACATTAGGGGTTTTTTTTTATTTATTTAAATACTAAGCTTATAGTAAATATAAATTTAATATCTGGGATATGATAGCAATGGCTGCTAATGCCATCAGCTAATGTGGTGTTTTAATTTGTTGGAGGCCACCATGACGCAGAGGTTAGCATTTTCGCTTATGACGCGAAACGCCTGGGTTCAAATCCCGACATGAACATCAGTGAAGTGCCCTGTCAAGATTTGCTTTAAAAAGAACATTTTTAATTTGAACTGCCAAAACCACTTACTTTTTGGCAAACATTAGTGGTTGCTATTATAGCAGTGTATTGTACACTGAGGCGGTAGCCCTTGCCGATGAAGGGAAGTAAGAAAATTAAAAACCATTTATGTGGATATATATTTGATACATTTTATTTGAATATAGTAGTTATGAATTAAATAGTAAATTTAAGAGAAATATTATTTTTCATCCGTTGTGATGACGACTTATTTAGCAAAACAAAAAGAAAAAAAACAATATGAAAAAAAGTTAGCAATACTAGTTACTTAGGTTACTAAAATCAAGTATAAAGAGTAATAATGAACGCATGACAAAGGGGGAAGGGGGATGTATGTTGTGAGAAGAATTAAATTAACGATAACAATAATGATTATAATAATAATAATAATAATAATAATGAAGAACAATTAAACGACGACACACAATTGCGGCGAGGAGGGGAGTAAAGTTTTGACTTCAAACAATGCTCAGACCTGCGCTTAGATGTTCCCTTTGGGAACACAACGCATTTTGAGGCAGCCTAAAGAGAAATTTCCTCCCAATACTTAAGAGAGAGCTTTTTAAGGAAGTAGAGTTTGGAACTTTTTTTTTTTTGCATTTCTTACTTTGCTTTGTTTGCGTTTCCTTTTCATCGTTGACACTTGTGATAGTTTGGAAACTCGTATTTATTGGTTGTTGTATAAGTAACAATTTAATGAGGAACAAGAAGAAACAAAACAAACAAAAAAACAAAATGAGCTAAGAGCTGATTTGCTAAATAACAAGGCAAAAATTTTGTAAGCAAATCATATTTAAAGATTTATATGTATCTAAACTACAGCTGTAATCATCAGTAAGAAAATATGCTTTCTTTGTATTTATTTTGTTATTCTTCCATTTCTTGTTTGTTTCTTGATTGATGCTGGGCTCAGATCAGATCAGCATAGATCGGCTCTACCAATAAGCTTTCGATTGTGATAAAAACGCGGTCGCATACGTTCGGGGGCAGGGGGTTTTAATATGTAATGCATGGCTAATGATGGATAACAATGAAGTTGTGTTGTGTGTGTGTGTGTGTGTGTGTGAGTTTCTATAGCTATTGTTGTTGTTCCAATTTACTTCCAATGATAAGAATGATGACGACGACCATGAGTATTGGATTCAAGGAGTAAATTGGCTTGACAAAAGTACTTTGTTTTACTCCTTCTGAGCTATACACTTGCAAAACTATGTGCACTAAGAACAGAAGAGAGGAGCGCAAAGGCTTTTTGTCCAAAATAGAAGTGTGCGATTTTGCAATAAAAGGGTGTGTCTGTGCCACCCATCATCTTATGGAGAGACCAATTCGGAACGTGTGGAATTTTTCTTTTTTTCAACGTTTGTTTAGTAAGAGCAAAATTGAAGTATACTCAATATATGTGTAGATGTGTCATAAGCCATATACGGTTATATCTATGGATGGATGGATCTAGGTGTGGCTTTCCTTCTTTATTTGGGCCAGTTTGGCCTGTATGTGTTGCAAGCGATTTGGTGACATTTCCGGTTTCTAAAGGGCAAAGGCAAAAACATAACATGAGTTCAGATATTTCCAAAATCAATGTGTGTGCGTGTGTGTGGACTTACATCTCTTCGTATAACAGATACCTTTTGGGCATTCATGGAATTCAAGCTGAGATTTTCATCCATCACTTTATTGTCCATCATTGGGAAATGGGAGTTGCTGACGAGACTACCATCGGGATTTCGATGAGGGGCCAGGTTAGCCTTTGCTCTCAAATGATTCAGTCTATCCATCCAAAAGTCGGGATCAGGTTTAGCGCCGGTGCTATCGCTAATTGCGGGACATTGTTGATTTTGATAGTTGGGCTCTGTGAGATACGAAGACCGAGGAGCTTTATTTAAAAACCATATCAAAGGTTGTTTCATATGCGCCATGTGTGTTTGTGTGCGTTTGCGTGTGTAGTGGAAAGTGTAGTGTTTTCATTTAGTGTTGAATTACAGATAGGAATTGCGTGTCAACATATCATAAACATAAGTACAAACAGAAAGAGTCAGTTGAAGGCAGTTGGTGGGAGTGAGGCATTTGCCATTCTTACCTAAACGATTGTCATTTGATTGCGATGCAAGATTGCATTGCGCTGGATTGACATCGCCTACATTGCCTGTGCTACGCTGGATTTCGGCTAAGCCTTCTTCAATGTATTTTTGGAAGCTTGGACTGGCTCCTTTAAGGAACGCCGACACATCGATGTCTGGATTCTTGGACTAAAAGAAGAAATGTTCATGGTAAATGTCAAACATGCATTTCGCAGCAGCTCACCTTAAACTCATATAATTTCTGCAGTCCTTGTTGCTTTGTCTCTTTATCGGATATGAGCTTGAATATCTGGGACATGGTCTCGTGAGCCTGGTTGGAAATACGCTGTTTGGCCAATAAGTCTTTGGAAGATATCGAACGTTGGGGTGAGGAACTTGGCAGATTCCCTTCCTTTTGCAGGTTCTACAAGTAGTAAGGAGTCTTGTTATTATAATCACAAAACATCGGAAGTGCTTAAAAGTTTCGATACAATACCTTGAGGATTTTAATTAGATACGCATGTAGTTCCGAGTGTGTTGGTATTTGATTTAGATGTTGCAGGATGGCATTGCCCTTTACCTTAGCCATATTGTGTATGATTGTTTTAACGGTTCGCAAGGGCGTGTCTGAGGGCCTCGTTTGCCACCAGGAACTGGGTAAAGCTAACATAAATTCATGTACCTCCAACATAACGGCATCATAGTTAAGCTCATTGCTACGTTCGGGCAATGTTTTGACATTGCGCCATATACATTTCATCAAGAGATCCGTGAACTTGGGAAGGCCAGCCTCTGGACATGTTTCGCGCAGCAAACGAATTAAAGCACTGCAAGAGGAAAGAGTTAACAAAATTGCGTGATCTCACACCGATCCCCACCTACCAGTTCATATTTGTAAAGTTGGACTTATCCAGCACTTTAACACAAATCCCATTGATGACTTTATTGTATTGACCGTCATCGCCCGTGTTTAGTTTCTGATCAGCCAGCAAATGCAGCAGGACTGACATAAGATTTTTGATACAAGCCACACTCAAAGTCTTGCCCAAGGTTTTGGAGAGGAAGAATGAGTACAGAATCGATAGCAAAGGTTGGTAAACAACCAGCGACTCTGAGATAGGAATTTGGGAAAGATTCTGAAAAATAAATATGTTAACATTTTCCTCACGCACACACACGCACCCACACTTTGGACGCTGAGTATACCTTTAGTTGTGCCAGCACATTTTGTATGAAGATCTCCTCATAGTCACGTAAAACTGCTTGCTTTTCGGGAGAATCTATGATCTCGTTGAGTTCATTGATCGCTGCCCTCGCCTTCAGAGTGTCTGTGCTGCTAGTGGCCTTAATAATTTTTATCAAATGTGGATCATGCTTTGGCAGAACATCGGCCAAACTGCAAGATAATGGTAAAATTTTAAGACGTTGTATTACAAGAAAAAAAAACAATTCCAACGCACTTGGTCGAATTATTTCCAAAGGACTGTTGCTGGTAGAGGGCGGCATTAAATTGTTGTTGCTGTTGCTGGGGACTCATATAGGGTGAAACATTATTAGCCATAATGCCGCCACCTCCACTGCCCATTGCCGAAGGCGGGGGAGGTGTGGTATGGGTTTGTTGCATGTAGCGCGAACGCGACAACAACTGATCGAATTTCTCCTGGGGATATTTAATACCATCCTTTGTCGGCAGTACTTTAATGGGTTCAAAGAGCAGCGATATGTCTACGTTTGGCACCACCACTCGTTCAATCTGATCGACTCGAACCCAGTTCTCTTCAATTTCGGCTATTTTATTTGGATCCAAGCCAAATGGCCCCGTTGTCTTTGGTTGCATTTGTATGTGATGTTGTTGCAAATTAACCATTGGCGTTGAGACGGGCTGATCAAATGTCCTAAAGACACAAAATACACGAAACAAAAAAGTCCTAGAGAGATTAAAATCGCGCGTAAAAAAGAGTATGCCACAACAACAACAACGATAACCACAAACGCAATACAACGATATGCAAGAAATATACCAACAATTATGCTTGGACTATATATAAACATTATACATTTCGGCAATACATATATGAATCAGGACATCACGACGCTTATGTTACTAGCACTACGCAAATGAATGAATTTCTGAACGAACAAAACCACACCATGCCAAACGCTTCATATATTTGCTTATATTTTACGTACTCTAGGACATCGTCGTAGCTCTGAAAAATCCAAATTTGCTCAAAATATGGTAGCACAAAGGCATAGAAAAGCAAGCACCTGTTTGATTATTACAAACTGTTTATGGAGTGTTTGTAATTTTTGGACTACAAATAAAAGTTTCCTTTTTGTTTTTCAAAATAATTGATCACAGACAGGGGATTCTCCTCCAACAGGAATAACCAGAAAACAAAGGCCATTCAAGGTAAGATTTAGTTCATAATCGTCAAAGCGAGAAAAAAATTTAAATTAAAAAAAAAATCGGCAGAGCCCAGCTGGGATTCGAACCTGGTCACACGGAGCAACAGCGAGAGCCGTTGCCGTTGTCTAGCGTTCGAAGCCATCAATATAACTTCCAACAGATGCACTAAATCATGTATCACCATGGGAGTAGTGTAATTGTTGCAGACAAAAAATCTGCCATTCCACGAACACATGCTTTGGGAAAAATACAGCCAACAGACAGGGCTGTCGAGCGTGGTTAATGGGGTCTTTGTATCACAGAGGCGTTTTCGCAAAAAAAAAATACCATACAAATGCAACATACGGCCTTTGAAGCCATCACACCTAATATGGTTGAAAACTCTTCTAACCGAAGACGGTGTGTTTTGCGATCTCTGGGTTTCCCTTTCCATTTGAGAAAAAAATTTTCGATCATTGATCTCGTCTCGAAAGAGAAACAAACAAAAATTGTGAAATTTAATGATATTCACCCCAACAGGCAAAGAAAATTTGAAATGAGAAATAATGTCTATTAGGACTTCAAATATCTCATGGTGGCTCATTGTAAAAAACTCCAATTAAAATTACAGGTAGACAGACAGTTCATTTCATTTCATTTCATTTATTAACCAAATATGTAATATAAAGCCAATAAGGCCTCTCTGATACTTTAAAAAGAAAGTTAGCATGCTCGCCTTTCGTGCCGAACGCCTGAACATAACAACAGCCTATTCAGCGATGATAACTAACAAAGCAGTACCCTACTGCCACTATATATCTGCTTTGTTTAGTATGATGCAGTACAAAAAATTCTGCATCAGTATTACATTTGTCTCCATGTCATGATGTTATTCACAAATGGATGTGGTCCACAATATGTCTATTGTGAATGGCAGAGTATAGTTTCAACCAACTATTTATAAACCTAAGTGGATAAATCTAACGGTGTTGCCACCTCGTGTCAGATAAAAAAACTTCTTGTGTTCTCTGTTTGTCCTCCACGGCTTGCCTATCCAGCGCTAGAATAAAACAAGACCTATGCTGGATGCTTCAGAGAAACTTGCATATTTGAGGTAAAAGGGAGCACATCTGGATTAGGAAGTACCCAAGTTTGTTTCCCGCTTCTTTCAGTTGCCATCATACTCTGGTCTTGGAAGCAGTGGAACGTCGAGAGCATTGTTACCAGTATTTTTCGATACCTTGTCCCCAAATTTCGAATATTTGAACCCAAAATTAAGTAAATTTCCCAAAAAAAAAAAAAAAAAATGGCCAAACTGTTTTGATTGGAATTTGTTCCAATCAAACCATAGGATGAGGTATACTATTGGGTTGCCCAAAAAGTAATTGCGGATTTTTTAAAAGAAAGTAAATGCATTTTTAATAAAACTTAAAATGAACTTTAGTCAAATATACTTTTTTTACACTTTTTTCTAAAGCAAGCTAAAAGTAACAGCTGATAACTGACAGAAGAAAGAATGCAATTACAGAGTCACAAGCTGTAAAAAAATTTGTCAACGCCGACTATTAGAAAAAATACTTTTTGGGCAACCCAATAATTTCGTCATTCTGTTTGTAACCCCTCGAAATATTCGTCTTAGACCCCATGAAGAATGTATATTCTTGATCGTCATGACATTTTAAGTTGATTTAGCCATTCCGTCCGTCCGTCCGAAAATGGACCATATTTTGATATAGCTGCTATAAAAACCGATCTTGGATCATGACTTCTTGAGCCACTATCGGGCGCAATTTTTATCCGATTTAGCTGAAACTTTGCATGAGGAGTTTTGTTATGATTTCCAACAACTGTGCTAGGTATGGTTGAAATCGGTCCATAACGTTATACAGCTGTCATATAAACCGATCTGAGGTCTGGACTTCTTGAGCCTCTAGAGGGCGCGATTTCTATCCTATTTGGCTGAAATTTTGCGTGACGTTTTTCTTCATGATTTCCAACAACTGTGTCAAATATGGTTCAAATCTGTCCATTACCTGATATAGTTGCCATATAAACCGATCTGGGGTCTTGAATTCTTGAGCCAATAGAGGGCGTCATTCTTATTCGATTTGGCTGAAATTTTGCATGAAGTGTTTTGTTATGGCTTCCAACAACTGTGCCAAGTATGGGTGAAATCGGCCCATAACCTTATATAGCTGTCATATGAACCGATCTGGGGTCCTAAAATGCTTGAGCCTTTAGAGTGCGCAAATGCTATCCGATTTCGCTGAAATTTTGCATGACATGTTTCGTTATGACTTTCAACAACTGTGCTAAGTATGGTGTAAATCGGTTCATAAACTGATATAGCTGCCATAAAAACCGATCAGGGATCTAGACTTCTTGAGCCTCTAAAGGGCGCAATTATTATCAGTGGTCATAAACTATACAGAAAATATTTTTTTGCAGCAGCATAGAGAAATCAATATATTGGGTTGCCCAAAAAGTAATTGCGGATTTTTCATATAGTCGGCGTTGACAAATTTTTTCACAGCTTGTGACTCTGTAATTGCATTCTTTCTTCTGTAAGATATCAGCTGTTACTTTTAGCTTGCTTTAGAAAAAAAGTGTAAAAAAAGTATATTTGATTAAAGTTCATTCTAAGCTTTATTAAAAATGCATTTACTTTCTTTTAAAAAATCCGCAATTACTTTTTGGGCAACCCAATAATTGCTGTAAATAAAATTTCACCAAAATCGAACAAGGGAGGGGGGTCAGGCGTTAATGGACTAAATAGTTTAACATATCGAATGGACGGTATTTATGGAATTTGATAAGGATATCTGATTAGATTTTGACTTCACTAGGTGTACTATCGGTATAAGGTATGTGTATGCAAATTTTGCACTTGCTAACCTCTGCGCCACGGTGGCCTCCTATATGTATTTGGAAGCTATATCCATATTCGAATAGATTTATATATAAATCTTGGGCCGAATTACCTCATACGAGGGCTGCTATGAATATTTCTGGCCCAGGCAACACTAAATGTTATCTGACATTTCCATTGGAGAGTGTGATGTTGTGACATGCCCAAATCTATGAAATGCATGACTCACAGTTGATAAATTTCAAACAATTTTACTCGTAAGAGTAGAGTACAAATCTAATATAAAAATTTGGGGCCAAGTGCCAGAGGGCCCGTTAAAATTCTAAAACAACACAAAACTGGCATATAGACTTTATGGCACATTATAAGATTGAATTGAAAGGTTTCGGGCATTTATGGGGATGGTGCGGCACCACTTACATATGACCCCTAATTTTGTACATTCGACTCGTACTCTACTCGCAAATACACTTCGTTAAAGTCCCATGTTATACCGACCGGTCTCTATGACCGTTTTTTGGGGAGGGGCGTACCCCCTACGTATTTGACACCAAATTCTAAATGCGATTATTGTTTTTGGGTTTTTATTAAGGTACAAACAACAAAAATTCGGATAAATCTCTGATATACGGCGAAACATGGGGACCCTTCTTCTTCTTTTTAGGCCATGTGAAAAGGGCCCTAAAAAAGAGATGAGAACAGTTAACCCTTTGTGGTTTTGTTCTTCTGGCCTAATACATAGAGTTTTCCACCCCCAGATTACGACCCTAAAATTGTTATCGTATACCTACCATAGAAATGTCCCCAAAATTCAGTGTGGGAACGTACAAAAGTAGTCGGTTAACCCGACTAAGCTATTCTTACTTGTTTTATTTCTTTTTATATCAAATAATAATTGTGGTGCGACAATTGGTAGCTGTGCCTCATTTGAGTCGAACGAATGCGATCTTTGGTTGGAGAGGTGGTACTTTGGTTGGAATGGTATAATGGTACATAGCTTAATGCATTCGAGGTAGATTCGTATTTGTGTGGTCAACATAGGGGGGTTATAGGCGCGTAGGGGTTATAGTTTAGAGCCTTAGTCATGCATTTTGTAGACCATCTCTATTTTGAGCGCTACGATCATTCTTGCACTGAGGCAGCGGCAGCAACATTATCTTAGTATATATCTGGCAAATGTATGTAGGTAGAGAGGTGGTTAATAAATGTTTGCGGTATATGCGGTCCAGCAATGGGTTGGAAACAAACGAAGCAAAGCGTAACAAGAAAAAAACGAAACCAAGTTACTACAAACTATGAATACAATGGAGAGTAGTACAGATATAGAGGAAGAAGGACGGACAAAAACAAGTAGCACAAACTGAAAACAATAATGAAATTTACGCTTGTCGTATGAGCGATGTCGCGCGCACATCTTTTTCTTCCAACGAGCAATTATTAGCATCATTCGCTTCATAATCAGAACTAAAGCAAAAAAATGGTAAAAAGTTTGAGTAAACATAGTTGGCCAAGTAAATGCGAGCAGATAAGGTATTATTTACAAATTACAACGCGACAAAGAGTTGTTCTTTATGAGTGAAAGGAGTTTGCATGATAAGTGTCGAGGACATACCTCTGATTGTGCTCCTCTGGTGGCGGCAACTCGTCACAGCCATTCGGAGAAGGATCCTCAATTTCAATACTGTCCTGTTGTACAACTGGGCTCGATTTAGCACTGACGTTGGCTTCGGGAGCTTTTCGTTGAGGCTTTTTGGCCCGCTTGATGCGCTCGTCCAACATGGACAGATCCTTGTCGTTCATTTGCCCAATAAGTTTGTAGACCTTCTCCCCAGCTTGGAAGTAGGCTTGTACCACACAATTCAAGGCGGCATTGCGCACACTGTTGTCTCGATCCGATATGTGCCTTGCTATTTCTTTAAGGGCCGCTTGCTGCGACGGTTGGCACACCGTTAAGGTGTAGTTTTCAATCAAATATCCCAACTCATCCAGGCATTCTGTGCGTTGGCGAGCGTTCTTGGACTTCAGACCATCCATAACGTAGACAAACACTTTAGCATAGGGGTAGACCAAAATTATTTGTCTCAGCAAAGAGCGCACTCCGTTTCGGACAGCATCCTTGGGATCGCCAAGCTGTAAGAGGGAGAAATTTAGAAATGGGGCTGTGGGAAATATGCAAATGCGGTCTCATCTGTCATAATTACCTTCAACAATAGATGTGGTACGAATGAACTACCTTCATTCTCTGCCAAAACATATTCATGCTCGACTAATGTCTCAAACACTTGCTGCAAATACTCCAGGCCCTTAATGAGGACAGAAGGGTTGGTATCATAGAAGCGCAGCGAAAGCCATTTCAGAATCAAGTCTAAATTGCAAATAAGGGCTTTCGGGTTTTGGGGCAAATCCTCCATCAACGATTCAATAACCTTCAAATGGTATCTAAATAAGGGATACAATTAAACTCTCTCTCGCTCTCTTCAAACACTCTACTGTCGAATGCACCCACCTAAAGTCATCGTGAAACATATTGGCCATTAACCCCTTGTTGACATTAGCCGTTGTCATCTGTTCGCGCAACAAATCGATGAATTCCTCTCTAGGTGTAGTGAATGTCCACTTCAGAACTCTCATTTTTTGCTCATCAATTAGTCGTTGATTTTTGGTGTTGTTTACAGCGAGTAGTGGAGAAGTGTCGACGTCTTCCTCCTTCTTGCGCGATGAGGATGTATTGGCGCCCTTGGCAGCAGCTGAAGTTTTATTAGCTGCCGCCTTTTGTGATCCGGCAGCAGCGCTTCCCCCAGCTCCACCTCCACCACCGCGGACGGTTTTCTTGGTCTCCTCAATAATGGGTGCCTGTTGTTTACCTTTTGGCAAGGGTTTAATCGGTAAATTCGGTCTGGCCTTATCCAATGCGGCTTGTATGTCTTTCTTGGACGCCGGTTTCTGTTTGTCCAATGCCTTAACCATTACCTCAAATCCCAAGTGGATCATAACACCCAAAACAGCTTCGTTTGCATTTTTGCGAACATCTGCATTGCGATCGCAAATGTGGGCGTACAAATGCGGGATCATTGATGTCAACTCGTCCTTGGATATGCTTTTGGGCGGCATCTGTGGTAGTCTCTCTGCCAGCCAAGCCCACAGATCGGACTTCAAGACGGGAGACCCGGATTTCAGGGCATCAGCAATCATTTCATTTTCAAAGAACTCCTTGTAACCACCCTTTTCGCCAAA
This sequence comes from Stomoxys calcitrans, assembly GCF_963082655.1. Taxonomy (NCBI): domain Eukaryota; kingdom Metazoa; phylum Arthropoda; class Insecta; order Diptera; family Muscidae; genus Stomoxys; species Stomoxys calcitrans. The sequence continues at coordinate 236,530,913 of NC_081553.1, read as the reverse complement.
GCAGTTAATGCAATTCAAAGCAGCTGCTCGAACAAAACTTTTGCTGTCTCCCAAAGCATGCAAGAAACCGGGGAATAGAACCCTCACGTGATTCTTACACCCAGATCCCATGGCGTTGGCTAACTGTTCGCAAATAGCCAGTGCCGTCTGTGCGATCTTAGCATTTGAGTCTAACAAGCGTAATGCCAAAGCTGGCGCCAAGTCTCCGATTGTTGGCTTAATCAGACGTGCTTCACTTATAATCGTCTGCAGTCTGTTGAGACCTTCATTTCGAGTCTTCCAGTCTTTATCGGACATCTCTTTCAGCAAAGCCTCAGTTATTTGCGTAGAAATGTCAACTCTTGGAAGTAAATCCGCCAAATTCATTTGTTCCTGTTCCTCCTCTTCATCGGCTGCTCCGTCCGTATCGCCGCCTACATCGGCGGAAGCTGCCGAAGCACCGCCAGCCTTCTTGACCCCTCTGATGGGTTTGGGGGGTTTTTCGCCCACGTTTTTGTCAAACTCTACTTGTATTTGTGATCGAAGCGCAGGTTTTTCGCTATCGAAAAACATCATCAAGGCATTGCCCATGTACATGGACATGGTGCCCACTAAACCAATGGCTGCGGTCCTAACTGTTGGGTTGGTACTTTGCACTGCTTTCCGCACATCTTCTATCAAGAGTTTTGGTTGAATTTGGAAGCCAAACTCTAAAATTGCCTTATTGACCCAGTTTATTGCTTCTGACTGAACTTTGGGAGATTTTTGCTCGAAGGCGAAGGAAAGCACTTTGCCCACAACGTATTCAAGCTTGGTGGCTTCCGCAAAGGCCGTGAGAACGTCAGCAGCAGTCGGACCATTCTTGACGTCTGCCAATTTTTCGGTTATTTCATTTACCACAACATCGATTGTGGTGGCGGTGATGGGACATGTCTCTGCTATCGTTCTTATTATGTCCAATTTGAATTTCAAAACCTGAAAGTTCATTTCCTTCAAGCCAGGTTTACGGCCGCTAATAGTCCTCACCAAAACCTGTGACAATCCAGGTGTTTTTGGATCGAAATCGCCAATTTGCTGCAGCAGACTTTCTACTGCAGCCAATCGATTCTTCCAATTAGAGTCCACTAGTCCCGAAAGTATGTTGGGTGGTAAAAGCTCTTCGGCCTTTCCCTGAACTTCTTCGGGTGCCATTTCGCGCTCTGTGGCCAACACTTTTGCAGTGCTGGCACTCTTTGATAAGGGAGCGCCTCCACCACCGCCACCACCACCCGCGATTGCGCCAGTCTTTTTCGCCACGACCTTTTTGGCGCCAGCAGTTGCGGGTCGACTAACTGGCTTGGGCTCATTTGAACCTCCCTTTGGGGCTGTTGCCGAAGCTGCTCTACTGGAAGGGGCCGATGTGGGAGCCGTGGAGGGTCTTTCTTTCTTTGCGCCGGCAACTTTAATTTTGATTTCTGCTTTATCTTGGCATTCCTTAATTTTGGCCATTTTCAATGCATCAACATCCACCAGGAAAGGTCCCACTTGTTTCTCACCCATCAATTTCAATAGAGTCCCAATGGCTTCTGCTGAGCAATCGCGAACTGTGGGATCCGATTCATTCAAAGTTTTTATTAACGTAGCAACTAAGACCTTCAATAGCTTTTTGTTTATCGCTGCAGGTTGCGTGCGAGAAAAGGCTCTGGCTAGGAAAGATGCTGTTTCCGATTTCACACTGGGGTTTTTATTGCCCAACGATTCTACGATGTGCTCCTGCATGGCTTCCAGATTTGTTGACGGATATATAGCGTCCATAGCTTCGCGTAAGGCCAAAACGACATTTGATTTCTTTTCCTTAAATTTCTCCAGCAGCGACGGAATACAGGCCTGCTCACAAACCATACATCATGAAGCAATCTGTGCACTAAGAGAGAAAAGCAATAAACTTACCATTGCATATGGGGAGAAGCGCTTGCCCAGACCCTTGGCCAGCATGGCCAGACACTTGACGGCCATTGCTACCAGTACCACATTCGAATCCTTGGTGATAACCTTCTTTAAGGCCGTAACTACGGACCCATAATCGCCGCTCTCCAATTTGGGATTATCTGTGAGTAGTTTCTCTAAAGCTTCTAGGGATTCTTTTCGCAGTGTCCATTTTTTCTCCTCCAACTTGTCATAGAAGTCTTTGGGCATTTTTGAAAGGATATCAACAGGATCGATCAGATCCATGGGATCGATTTCTTCACCTCCAGCATCGCCGTCATCATCTGCATTGATTGGGAGGAGCAAGCGGTTAAGGAGATAAGTCTCAATAAAACATCATGAAAACTTACCATTGCCATTATCCTCATTTTCAGCAGCAGCCGCGGATATTTGCTGTTGCTTTTCCTGCTGTGACTTTAGATAGCGTGTAGGCTCAGCCTTTTCGCCTTTGAGCTTATCGAACTCATCTTCTAATTCCTTGATAGTGACTTGAGGAAGAGTTGATATTTGTTGTTTCATTGCCGCACCAATCCATCTGAAAAAAAAGCCAAATTAGGCGGAATGAATCTTTTTTCGATATGAGTTACAACAAACCTGTAAATTTCAATGGCCAACTGTTTTCCTTCATCTCGAACACTCTTGTCGCGATCGCTCATTAGGGGAGCCAGTTTCTTTATGAGCGGCTTTACGCTCACCACCTTACTGCCGAATTCTTTCAAGGCTAATGTTGTGGCCGCAACACAAGCTGCTATGATTTTGGGATTCTTGTGCTCCATTCCCTTAATGAGTTCCTCTAGAACTGCCTCGTGCTTTTCAATCTCAATGTACATAAGTGTGACCTGCACTGAAAGATCTTTCGTTTTTGTTTTGGGAGCGGCTATACACTTCTGGACTATGCCAGACATAACATCTCCAACCGTTTTACCAGCATGTCCGCAATTTTCTACAAAAATTAGGGCAGCCTCAAGACCTTTCTCCTGGGCCATGGCATTCGAGTCGACAACCATTTTCTTAATTAGACCCAGGAACTTCATCCATTCTGGGGACTTTTCATCGTCGATTTCACGAAATATCTTTGCTGCCTCCTCATAGCCATCCACACGAGCCTTCCATAGTTTGTGAACGCAACGCTCATCAACCGGAAGCTTTTTGTACTCTGTGTCCTCTGCCATGTCGTTGTCCGAGTTCTGCTGGTCCGATGGCCAAAACCAAAACTTATGTGCCGCACAAATTCACTTTTCGCAACGTTTTCTCTAAAATGAAACAAAATTTGCCATTTCAATGCCTGGGAATTCTAAAATGATGTTCAAATCGTTTGCCACCGGTATGGAAATGTGGCTCATGTGTGGCCGTGCATTACGTCAAAATTAAAATTAAAAAATCATAAAAACCAAGACCAAATTCGAAACGCACTCAAGCATAAACCAAATTGACGAATCGCACCAAAAGTCACAGCCCAACCGAATGCTTCATTAAATTCCGGAAAACGTTATATCCCCCTATTCAGTCAAGTTGCAAGTAATCAATAATGGTCTTCAAACTCGCCTTCTATGTGGAGTGTGTGTCTTTTATTTAGCTTTGTCATCGTCACAGTCATCATCATCATCATCATCATCATCATCATCACCACCACCATTAACAACAAAATCAGCACCATTTATCTACTGAGAATTTGGTTTATTTTTAAACTTGGCATGATTCTGCGTCTTCTTCAACCAACTTAAAAATAGTCCTTGCTGTTCCACACAATTTCTTCATTTTTTCTTCTTCTATAATATCATCTCGACTTGTATGAAATTGCAGTAGTGTGCGAAAAGAAAAAGATGGTTAGGTCAATGTTGTTGCAATTTCTTTTCTCACTTTTATTGATTTCCCAAACATTTTCCGATAATCACAAGTTGTGAGAAAGAGCTGCAATAATTTGTTGGTGCTTTATAAGCACATGCGGTTTTTAAATGATTTTATTTTTATAGCCTAAACTCAAACCCACATTTAATAAATTCCAAATTAGTTGCAAAACCAATTAAATAAACATAAGTGCACTACAGCACTCCTTGTCCTGCATATGGCACGTATGAAAGTTGCCGCAAAAGTCAAACATTGATGTTCAATCTCATGACAGCCGATTCTGCGGAGGTCTGTGCGGTATAGACGTTTGACGTTAGTACAACTACATGAAATTTATGTGGGTAGCAACCGGGAACTGACGAGATCTACCTTAATAGTGAGCCGTTAGCATGTCCGCCTATGACGCTGAAAGCATGGGTTCAAATCCCGGCGTGAACATCAGAAAAATTTTCGCCGGTAGTTGTCCCCTAACGCTGGCTATATTTGTCCTTCCATGTTAAAACTTCTCTATCCACCCATATTTTTTTCAAAATCCAAAAATTGCCACAATTCTTCTGTTACTGTGAAATTGGTAAAGATACTCCACATTTTTTATTGAAAAATGTGATCGCTAAGGGTGCAGAAACTCGCCCATCGGTGCACAGCGGGATAGAATCGAAAAAAAAAAAAAGTAAGAGAGTGCTAAGTTCGGCCGGGCCGAATCTTTTATACCCTCTACCATGGATATAGCATTTGTCGAGTTCTTTGCGCGGTATCTCAAAGAATAATGAATAAGAACTGTTATGCTATTGGAGCTATATCAAGTTATAGTCCGATTCGGACCATAAATATATTAAATGTTGAACATTGTAGAAGTCATTGTGTAATATTTTAGTCCATTTGGATAAGAATTGCGCCTTGTAGGGGCTCAAGAAACAAACTCGGGAGATCGGAACCGATACTTAGCACAGTTGTTGAAAGTGATACTAAAACACCACTCGCAAAATTTCAGTCAAATCGGGCGAGAATTGCGCCCTCTAGACACTCAAGAAGTCAAGAACCAAGATCGGTTTATATGGCAGCTACATCAAAACATGGACCGATTTGGTCCATTTACAATCCCAACCAACCTATACTAATACAAAGAATTTGTTCAAAATTTCAAGCGCCTAGCTTTACTCAGACGGACAGACGGACGGGCAGAGGGACGGACGGACATTGCTAGAACGACTTAAAATGTCATGACGATCAAGAATATATATATTTTATGGGGTCTTAAACGCATATTTCGAGGTGTTACAAAATGAATGACGAAAATAGTATACCCCCATCCTATGGTGGAGTGTATAACTAGTAAAAAAATATGCCATTTGAGAACTGATAGAGATAACTCTTTGACATTTTAAATGGTTGAAGCTAAAGTGTTACCGAGATTATGTGCAAAATTGGCATTTCAAACCAGACAAAAGTCGGGCGGTGCTGACTTTAAAATACCTACCCTATAAATACAAAATGGGAGCTATATCTAGTTCTGACCTATGTTAATGGACCTTGGCCCCGACCTATGAAATTTCGAGCACATATGTTCAAACTGTAATAACTATGGATGACAAATGACAAAATTCTTGCAAATTACCCAAAATTTGCCAAACATATATATGGGAGCTACATCTAAATCTGAACCGATTTTGACCAAACTTCTTAGATGCGCTTGCAGTGGCTCTAGAAATCGGGCGATATACATATATGGACCGGTTTCTATGAAATTCACAAATAATTTCGAGAGAATCGATTAACAAATGGAAACTTTATTGCAATATTTCTCAAAATCGAACGAACATATATATTCGAGCTATATCTTAATTTGAACCGATTTCGAGCAAACTTCTTAGATATTGTAGTAGTTTTCGAGGAAAGCGCTGTATAAAATGTTGGCGAGATTGGACAATAAATCCACTTGCAGTGGCTCTAGAAGTGAAAATCGGGCGATATACATATATGGCAGCTATATCTAAATCTGCAGCGATTTCTATGAAATCACAAATAATTTCGAGAGTCATTAGAAAATTCTTCCTGCTAAATTTCAAGAGAATCAGTTAACAAATGAGCACTTTATTGCAATATTTCTCAAAATCGAATAATCAAGCTATATCTTAATCTGAACCGATTTCGTCCAAACTCCACAGACATTGTGGAACCCGTCGAGGAAAGCGATGTACAAAATTTTGAGAAGACTGGTCATGAGCTGACAGTGGCTTTGGTAGTGAAAATCGAGCGATATATATATGAGAGCTATTCCTAAATCTGAACCGATTTCTATGAAACTAAACAATAATATCGACAGTCGAAAGAATTTTATTGCATTATTACTGCAAATCGGACAAACATATATATAGAAGCCATATCCAAATCTGAACCAATTTTTTTCATTTTCAATAGGGTTCGTCTCTACGCCAAAAAAAAAACAGTATGTAACAAATATGAAGACAATCGGATGAAAAATGCTAACTGTAGTTTGTACACAAATTAACATGGACAGACGGACATAGCTGTATCGAATCTGAGAGTGATTCTGAGTCGATTGGTATATTTTATTAATGGGTTTATCTCTTTTCCTTCTGTTACAAACAAATGCACTAAGTTATCAAATATTTATCTATATTTGTAGTCCGATTTCCAAAAATTCTTTTTTTGCTGGATAGTGCTAAAAAAGAAAAAGACTGGCGATTAATGAAGACATTTAAGTCTAATATATCATTTTGATGCATGATTTTTAATTGGTGACAAAATTTACAAATACTTTGCTGCAGAATTCGTCAATATCCGACAAATCAGTTAAAAAATTATACAGTTTGGAAATCAAATATGAGAAAGTGTCTGAACTTTTTCTTCTCCTATTGTAAAGAGGACATATTGAAGATGCGTTTTAAATAAATTTTCTATAAGATATGTCCATTTAAACGGGTGCAATATATAGGCAGTTTTTTATTAAAAAATTGTAAAAACGTATCCATGCAAACAAATTTTTGCAACAAACAACATTTGTAGCGTTCCTAACAAATTCACTAAAAAATGCCGATTTTTTTTTAATTTTTAATTTGCTCATTTATTAGTCAAGTCGTTAGACTATATATGACTAAAACACTACAAAATTAACAATTCATTAAAGCTTTCATAAAAATTAATCAGGAATTAAATACTACACAAAAATAGTCCAAAATGGCTATTTTGGGTAATTTTTGTGAAACATTTCGGGCAAAATTAATTTTGGATTTCTTAAGGATAGGTTTATATATAATATTCAATAAGAATTATTAAAATATCTCCAGTCGTTATCTTTTCTTAAAATTTTTTTGGATTTGATTGTTTGTATTGTAATTTGGCATTATATCCCACTGTCCGACGTTGACACTTGGTCTTAAAGTCAGAGCTAAATTTTAGTGATTTTTTTAAAAACAATCTCAAAAATTTTATCTTTTGAAAAATTAAATTGCAATTCTGTCTTTAAAGAAACTTTACCAAATTGTTGTTTTTTAAAAAATATTTTATTGATATTTGTCTTTAGACGACAATGTTGTCTTTGCAAAGATTTTATAGAAACTGCTTGAAATGTTTCTTTCCGAAAAATTAATTTCAAAGGGTCCCAGGCCTGAGCAACATTTTGGCCGGTATTCACAAATATTTGAAATAGATTTATATGACATTTTTCCTTTAACTGTCGAATAAACTTATTTGAAGGCTTCATTAAGTTTTGTCAATAAGGCAGAAAAATTTCATTGAAAATTTGTTTTTAGAAATATATGTTTTCCTTATGAAAAATATGTGTGTCCTTATGAAAAATAATTTTGAGACGACCTAAACCCGCGCCAAATTAAGAATAATGAATATTAACAAAATGAAATGTTGTCATTAAAGAAAATTTTATTAAAAATTTGAGTTTGGAATAAATTTAATTTAATTTTTTTCTTTAGGGATTCGAGCCCGATAGCCCACGCATGACCATTTTGGCATTTAGTCTCTTTACGTTTTGACGACAATTTTTTACTTTGAAGGTGACATAATTATTGAGGTCATCTGGTCGATATTGGCAAACGGGGTACGTTTTTTGCTGAATATTGTGTATAGTCGGGTTTTTACCATCTCGGTAAAAAGGCCAGAAGTTATTTGCCAGAACTATATTAGCTCTTTATAATAATAGAATAAGTTCCGGAAAAAATTCTAAATGGCAATATGAATTAATTTTTAGAATTTTTTTGCCTACCATTTTGAAAGTTAGCCCTCATTCAAAATTCCATTGAAATTTTGTCCTTTGAGAAATTTGCAAAAAAATTTTATTAAAATTTGCGTTTAAGGAAAATATGAGTTTAATTTTGTCTTTGGAGAAGATTTCTTAAAATGTTGACTTTGGTGATGATTTCATTAATATTTTGTGCTTAAAGAAATTTTTATTGCAATTTTGCCTGTGTATATTAAATATGGAAAAGTTTGTGGTTTTTTTTAGCCTAATTCGATCAGCCCTCATTATTTGAAAAAGTCGAATATGATGTCTATGCAGCAACTAAAGAATTAAGACACAATTATTGTACAACAACAACAAATTTCTATTGACAAAGCTAAGCAACTTCCTTTTAGTAATAAAAGTTTCATCTTCAATTGATTGTGTACAATGAAGTCGAAGATGCTTCTTTAAAGAGAATAAGTAAGGAATTTCTTTTTATTTATGAGTCTTATCGTTTTAACAGTTCGCTCCGGTAGCCTAGTTGTTTGCATACTCAGATTACGAGTGCGGGGGGCGTGGGTTCAATTTACATAGGAATCTGTCTGTGGTATCATAATGGATTAAAATTGCCTAAGTGAGTCTTTTTTAATAATAGACAGCTCCTCTAACCTAACCTATATATTTATTGGCAATACATATCTATGGCTTAAAGAAAATGGGCCTAACTCAATTATGTCTAATAAATGGCTTCTTATGGTTTTTCCCTTCTCCTGTCAAGTAACAAAAAATCGAGTTAGGTCCTTTTTATATTAAGCCATCGATTTATGTAGATCTTATTATGGCAGAGCGATAAACACTCAATACCGTCATCAGGGATTTGTTCGATGGTATCGTCGAATTGTATCCGTTACAAGATTACCTTTATTATGATTGCTGAATACTTCGCTTTGCTTCTATTCATGTCTTGCTATTTCATTATTTTTTCAAGTAAACAAACTTTTCTTCCTTACTAATCGCTTCATTACAAAACGTTTGATGTTGGGTGCATGGTGATCGTGTCATGGTAGGGATTTTGGCACTCCTACCATAATATGGGCCATTGTGTAGCGTTATTGTCAGGAGACGGTGTCAGCCGACTGGAGTACGTCGTTGCAATTTGTTATGTCTACAATTTGCCACTGTCTACTTCCGTGCTGTCGCAATGGTAGCGGTTGGCCTTAGCTGAAAAGTCATCAGCAGCTTGATAATTTGGGCAACAGTTTTCTTTGCAACGAGACAGCTTTTAGTATTAGTGTGGTTGGATTTTTTTTTCCAAAATTTACAGAGGTATACATTGAGCTGCACTTTTTACTCGCTGTATACCTAAATCAAGGAACAATGCTAATTTATTCAGCCATCTAAGGAAGAATGGCGTTGCAAAGCTATTGAAATACATATTACAACGTATTGCAACGGACCTGCCCTTTTCAACGGCCATGTGCTGTCGATATAGAAATATGTGTATGAAGGTATTTGTAAAGCAACAATGGAAATAAATCTTCGGCAGCTGCAAATTGCATTCCAATTGGAAAGAACCTCAAACGCGGGCCAATACTCATGAAACTCAATCATGAAAATTCCGATCGGCGTACCGACGGTGTCTAAGGAGATAGATAAGATGAAAAATTGCAAAATTTTGTTGGACCTAGTTAGGCATTTTCCCAAATTCTGCAAAAAAAATGCTTTACAAAACTGTGTGTTTACCATGTAACAAAACAATGCAGACCATTTGCTCTTTTCGCACGCTCTCTTAATCCTTAATGCAAACCCAAGAAAAAAAAACATTTAATTAGTCATGTTGAGTAATAACAACTACGCTCTGCGACTCTCATGGGGTTCAACACAAACACAAGTATCAAAATTTAACGGAAAAGGAGGAAAGCATTGTTTTGTTTGTTTGTGCATCCACACCACTAGAAAGCTGGCTATGACAAATGTTAGTAGGCCATCGCAAATATACATCATTACTAAAAAAAATATATTAAAATAGTACCTTAATGTAGAGGTATTTGAGTGAATACTGGCTGATCAGGTCAACCACAACATATTAATAATGCAAAAAGGGCTGTGGAAAAACAAAATGACGTCGACTTACCGTTTGTTTTTACACTAATTTTTTGCTTCTTGATTTGTAGTTGTGAAAAATTATGATGTAGTGCTTACACCCACACGACACTTTTTCTCTAATAGTCGCTACTTTGTTTCGAGAGTAGAGCTTAATCTGTCAGAGATAAATTGTTTTTCAGCAAAATAAGAAAATCACTTTAAACATTCCTGCCGCTAGTTTGCTTTTATTTTAAATTATTCTCAACTTACCCGTTTCTTTTCTTTTTTTTGCTTGCACCAATTTTTTTTGCTTGCTACTTGATTTGGTAGTTGTGAAAAATTATGACACACACACCTTTTCTCTAGTATCGGTTCTTTAACGCTTAATCTGCCAGCGATGTTTTTAGCTTTTTAACGCAATAAGAAAGTCCATTTAACGATTTACAACAATTAACAAATTACACATGCATGCGAGCATGCAAGCCGATTTTAAATTTATTAAAATAATCGATGTAAGTTCGCCACTTCGCCTAGTACAAAAGATATCTGGAAATCATCACCAGACGCGATACATTCTAAAAAAGGACGGAGGTATGATTATACGAAGGTAACTATGGTTTTCTCTGTTTTTTGCTTGTTTAGAATTTGAATGGATGGAGGAATGGCCGCTCACACGAAAGTAAGTGGAATGAAGGAATGACCGTTCTAAACAGAGAACGGAGCCGAACTGGCGCCAGCCGACGGCGGCGTGGGTGAAGACTTGCCTCCGCCGGCAGACATTTTGTCAACCATGTTTACACCAGAGCCCAAATCCACTTGATTTGAGATAATCTCCTAAACCCGTTAATACTACGATTCAAGTGTTTCGTATTTGTCAGCAGGGATATTTTTAACAACGTTTTTATTGCGATTAGCGTTTTTATTTTTATTGTGTTCAGCAACTAAATTAGTGAAGCCACTTTTTTATATTGGACCACAATATTTTATAATTTCGATTAGAAATTGTTAGTTGTAGAAAAAAATTATGCCCAAAACTACCGATAATAACCGGTATTCAATACAAACGCAGTGGTGCATTTGAATTTCGAATTTTCTTGAATAGTGACCAGCTTGTAGTTAGCGACGTCGCTAACTTTCGATAACACAAAATTTCTAAAATTACAGGGTGATACAAAATATTAAAAAGTTGATCATTTCCGTACTTCTTGATTTTTCATTACCTTTTGTCACACTGTGATTTTAGAATTTTTTGTATTATCGAAAGTTGTAGACGTCGCTAACTTCACGCTGGTCACGATTCCAGCATGGTGGATTAAGAAAGGTGGTCTCACGCGAACAACTGAAAACAGCCGGCCAGTTTGATGGTATTAAAATGTCTTTTCTATGTTACATCAGCGATGTCCAGGCCCGTAAGGGCCTGTGGATCGCACTAGTTATTTTCGACAATCGAAATGCCCCATGGAACCACTTGCTCGATTATTGAACACACTCTGGTACACAACCTGTATTAAGAGTCGGCAATATTATATTTTCCAGATTGGTAAATAATTCTGAATTTGAACTATCGAAGGCGTAGAACACATCGTACTACTCAAGCAGGCACCTTTGATGTCGGTTTGAAAATCATTTCAAAAGGCTTTTGATCCGTAACCAGTTCCAACTCAATACCAGCCAAGTAATATAGAAACGTTCCACCGCCCAACCAAGGTCTGACATTATTTTTCCGTCTGTAAGTACCGCCGCTTCGTCTCACAAACAATATTACTTGGGGCGTACCGTCGATGAACTAAAGAGCTACAGGACTCGCATCCGCTGTAAGTCTGTCACTTGGGATTGAAATACGAAAAGGTCAGAATTTTTCCTTTAATTTCTGAAATGCTTCGTGGTGGCGTTGATTCCAGTCGAATTTCACATCCCTTTTCTTCAACTGCCGAAGCGATTCTATTGTTGTAAATGTTGTTATCTCGCGGCTACCGATGTCCAATTCCAACTGGTGTTATTCATTTTTAAGATCTAGCCTGGAAAATATCTCGCTCCTTGGAGTCTGGTCATTAACATATCAAAAGCTGAATGTGGGTAATTTTCCGAAAGTATGGGCTGATTAGCACCTCTCATGTCCTGTAAATACATTTAACACCGGAGATATTCAAGGTCGATCCCACAACCGGTTCAATGATTTCCATGCTTACAGCGTCATCCAATTCTAGGTAGCAGTTGCTGAACAGGTTTCACGGATTCTTCTATTGGCAATGTTACCTTTAATCTTGGGAAATGGTTCGACCTCTTCAATACTATTTGAACACAACCAATTTGATTGCCTTTACTTGCCCTAGAAGTGATTGTCTCCAGGAACTGATTTTCAGGTTCACTTCGGATATTCCACATCGTAATTTCCAATCCTGTTTATCAAGAACCCGAGTCAATTAGCATTGAAATTTTGTGTTCTCCATTGGAGAATCAATCAATCATTTCACCTATAAGTACTGACTTCATTCGCAGCGAAAATGCCTGTTAATTGCGAAATCCGACGTACTCTATTCTTTGCAAGAACACAAACAAAAGTTAAACAACAACACACAACAACGACAATATCGTTGAAACAGAGTTGATTGGTGCCCATTTCGTGAGCATTTATTTACATTGGCAATTAATTGATGTGAAATTTGTATTGGCCTAGCGACATGTCGCTGGTATTTAACTCAAAGAACTCATTACCACCTTTACGGAATATGTTCGCATTTTCTTCGTTACCATTTCTTTCTTAAATGCATTTTGATAGAGAACTAGGCTTAAATAGATAACATATCTTGCAATGTAAAATAAATTTGCTGTTAGGACTTTAAATGTGGTCGGCATCTAAACAATGACAGGACAAAAATATAATTCACAATATGAAGCAAACATTCACAATTGTACTGAAACCATTCGATAACTGGGGGAAGACAAATTTCGATTTTTGGTTACTTTTCCCGATTTTCGGTACCCAGTACTCGAAATTAAAAATGGCGACATAATATTTTTTTATAGCTGGCCGCCGTCAGAGATCAAGGAATAATTAGAAATACTTTAAGTAATAACTAATATAATTCCAAACAAATGCCGCTACAATTTTATCCGTTTACGCATTTTTCTATGAATTATATGGTAAATTGTTCTTTAAGAAAGTGTTGCATGTGAATGTGAAGTGAAATAATCGAGGCGTATTGAAGGAACGTCGTCACAGTTAAAAGTCATACAGTCGACATTGTGCGTGAAAAAAATCACAAATCGAAATCAAAAATTTGTTACAGCTTTAAGCAGTCGGAATTTATTTAACGTTCGACCCATACGCGATATCAAATTTCTTTAAAATACAATAAGGTGTGTTGTTTTGTTTTTTGCGAGATTGATGAACAGAAAACAGGTGTGATTGGTAATGCGCTGTTACGGTTTTGATAAATTCGATGTGATGCCACCATAATAAAGTATTACTTCGTCGAAAAATTCATTGAAAATAACTACATAATAAACGTGTTATCTGCAACTTTCAGCCAGTCGAAGAATAAACACAAACTCACACACGCACACACAAACGCAATACTTTGGATAAACACCGACAAAACAAAGGTAACTCCCCTTCAAAATTGTTGTTAGTCTTTTTAGATTGTCATAATGCGGACACGATGGAAACTTTCCACATATCTAGACTTTTTAGGTTGTCCTGTTTTGTTTTTTCATCTAAAATGTGGTTTCTCTAAATGTGAAATTGCACCAATGCACAATTTGCAACAGCCCCGTCTCCATTTGATTTGGGGGGGACTTATGAGTCGGAGTGGTAACTAATACCATAATACAGTGAGTGATGATAGCACAGACATTTGCCAAAATGAAATGGTATACACTCATACGATTCTTCCTTTTTCCGAGGAGAGAAATATTTCTAGACTGCATTATACTTTATTCAGTTCCTTGATCAAGAGGAATCGACTAATCCATGGGGGAATGGGGTGAGTGCATTAAAAATTTTACTCGCTATATGTGCATATCGTCGCTATATCGATACAAGCGCCACCTCTTGGGATATTACCGATGATTTGTGTTTGTATTGCCGCCGCAAGTAAAAGCAAGCAGCAATTTCAACAGTCACAACAATAACAATGGATGGTACAAACAAACAACAACAAAAAGCACACATCGTCATCATCGTCAACGAGCAACAACACCATCACAATCATCGCCAACATAAAACGTTTTTAACGTTACACATTCTCTCACTGTAAAAACAAAAATAAAAAACACAAAAAAAAAAAAGAATTCGCAGACTACGACGGCATACACATTCGCCGTCTTTCGTCTAGACGAAGGAAATTCTTTTCAGATTTTTTTTGTTATTTATGTACAAATGTATGTGTATGGGTGTATGTATGGTCGCTTGTACATATATATAGTCTATATATAAGTTTGTATATTTATTTATTTATATTTGTATGCATGCATATAATACACCGCCAGTCGCATATATATCATATATGTTTTAGTTTTCTTTTTTTTATTTGTTATTTTCTTCAGTTTTATTTTAGTTTTTCTAATTTTTATTTTTGTCGCGTGTGCTGCTGGGTTGTGTGTTTGCCAGTTTGTTTGACTTTTTGTCTTTTTTTTTACATGTTGGCTGATTAATCTCTTTCTTGTGTTGGGAAAAAAGAAATTTAATTTCTTTATTTATGAATCTTTGCTAATGCATTCGTTCGTTCGTAACACCTTCAATTTATTAAAAAAAAGTCTTCTTCGGAATCTATTGTTGCCTTGATTTGCAAAACAGCGTATCTAACATTGATGACGCCAGAGCAAAACAAAAAAACCAGCCCAAAAAATTGTGTCTTTGTGCAAAGATCACAATGAGCAAGGTTTCATTCACATCCTGCCGAACCAAAGACTAACATTTGACTTTTGCCGTGGTTTTCTGTTTTCGGACCTCATGTGCACACACTAGTAGGTTAGGTTCATATGACAGGCTTGGCTCATAACGGTTGGTTAGAGAAAAAATCATGTTTTAATTTATGTTGTAGCCAACCGGAGAAGATGTTACGAAACTTATTCACTTCTATTGCGAGTGCCTTTGCCTGAGCCCGTCAAAGGCTTCGAAAGTCTCAAGTCAAAATGGTTCTTGAATAGTTAACATCTGCTTCGTTGTTGTTGTAGCGGTTTGTTGTGTTCTATCTTTCGTCTTCTTGATTCTCTTGGGTATCCAGATTCAGGAACACTGCGACTACAATGGGGTGCCTCCAGAGAGATTTGGGTCTGGCTGATCGGTTAAATAGGTGATGTGTATCGTGTGGTCCCTGGTCACAATCGGGACATACATCCTGCACGTCAGCATCAATCCTTGCTCTGTAGGAGTTGAGGTGGCTGCATCTGCCGGATCATAATTGAGCCAGAACTACTATGGTTTGCCGGGGGAGGTCAATTTCTTCAGGTGCATTGGGAGGCGGTCGTTCTCCAAGAACTACATTTATCCGGTAGCTATTTACCGGGTCTGCAAAAATGTTCTCTAGATCCTCTTGATATGCCGCGTGATCTAGAGGTTCTCTTTTGTAGCGCTGACCTCACACTCTAGACCATGTAGATCTACCTTAAGGCTTCTGGGCGGTGGATACCTATCCACAAGATGATGATTTAGGTGGTCCCTGCCAGAACAGTCCAAAAGGTTTTGCTTAGACAGTATGTAGTTATGTCTTCCCACGGGTAGGATCTTTGATGGTGAGGGGTGAAATTAAGGATAGGTAGAGGTTAAACATTGCCGGAGATATCACCCTGCGTTGGGGAAATCCCTATTTCACTCTACGGTTCTTCGACTTCTTATCTCTAAATTCCACAAAAGACTGGCGACCACGATAATTCGCGACCCAGGGTTTCAGGTCTGTCTCGAGTTGGCGATGTGCTCAAATAGTTTGGCATGGCTGACCGTGTCAAATGCCTTCGATAGATCCAGTGCCACGAGGACCGTCCTATCACATGGCCTAGGTTGATTGAAGTCACGGGGTTTGAGAGTGACTTAACAGTAGACCACAGCTTGCCTAAACCGGTAACAGTACGCTTGGGTTCGACTCCAGACTCAGCTCGCTGATTCTGGGGTTAGTGGAGTCCGTGCAACGAATCCCATCTCGTTTGTCTGCGAGTACCACTGCCTGCGCCGGGAAATTGAGCCGCACTTGGGATATTCGAGCGGCTGGTATAAAGCGAGCGGCTGCTGCGTGAACGCGTGCTTCGCCCACGTTGCTTTTGCATCTAATTCTTACTGTTATTTGTAACTGATAACCATTTGAAAAAGCGTCCAAATTCAGAGAAATGCAGAGTTGGTTGGTACTACCTACTGACTATTCAAATTCCCCGGACCATATTCATATGGGATTATAAACCATACTTGAGTTTTATGCCGAAAGTTCCCATGCGAAATCTTAAAACCAAGCCAGATAAGAGGCACTATTTTTTACAAACGCATTCCGCCCTAATTTGCCCTCACCTTTTCAAGCCATTGGCAACGTGAACTCATTTAAGATAGCAATCTTAAGTCTTAAAAAAATAATTGTTATTATTACGATTTTTTGTTTATTATGTATCAAATATTAAACTGTGATAAACTGAGTTAAATTTCATTGATATCTCACATACAGTAATTATAAGGCAATTGTTATCTTGTTGTACGTTAAAAAAACAGAATCAATCTAAATTTAATCCATTTGGTTGGCGAATGCCATGATCAATGATCTGCTGTTATTAACGAAGCAATCAAGAAATTTGTATCTACAACCAAGAGATTTCGTCCTTCAATGCAAATTTTCTGAGCAATTGATACTGATGTGTTCTAGATTAAATAGACACGCCGCTCAAAAGCCTCCATTGTGTTCTTAAACACCAAAAAGTCTTGCATCATGAAAGATTAGATGTGGATATATCAAAGCTGTGCCGATATTGATTGACTTGTTTAACACTCCTATGAATAACCACCAAATACAACCTATTACGGATGCTGACTGAAAAGAGATTTGAACCCATCTGTTACGCACACTATGTTATAATACTTCTTAGGGGTAGGGGTCCGAATCAGCTATGTAGAAAGGGCGAAAGGTTTCTCAATGTCAACCCAAAAAAGACTGCAATCTGCCTGTTGACGAGAAAGACGAAGGTGGACCAATATGACACAATGTCAAATATATAGGAGTGAAGTTGGCGATCCTCATCAAGCTCCTGTAGGTGAGTAAGCTCGACCGATCGCCGCGGGAAAACGTTAAACATTGGCTATTTAATGACGCCAATAACCCGCCTTGTCATATCGAGCATCATAGGCACACAGTATTTGTGGAAGAGCCGGTGCCGCTCGACCTCTCACTGAGACTCTCCGCTCGATACCGCTGATTGTCCGCGACTGTCGTTGCAGCTACTCCGTATGGATCATTCACTATCCGCAACCTGTGGACGCACCCGGTAGCTCGCAACGGAGGTTCTCGTGACAGCTCAATGCAACACAAATTGGAGCTCAATGCAACAGCCTGAGTGGTGCCCACAGCTATCCCGTGCCGGAATGTGTCACATTCGGGGGTGTATTGAGACCACCAGATCGGGGCGGGCTGTAGGCTCGAACACTGGCTCTACAGGACCGAGACCAGATTAACTCAGATTTGTGTGGTGTTTATAGTTATTATGGTTAATGGAATACGGGGATACTTCTCTCACTTCAACGAGCGCTGCTCGATACAAGTTGCATAACGATACCACTTGGGAGAGAAGTTTACACGACTGATTACTTAAGGTAAGGTAGAATGTCACTAGAAGGGGATGGGTTAGGTTAGAGTAACCGACTGTTTTTGTTTGAAACAGACTCACTTAGATAATTTTAGTCCATGAGTAGCGACAGATCAGCCCACTGATGGAAAAAGAATCCTCGTTTACTGTACTGTACTTAGACATGGATTAGAAATCAAATTGACTCTGGGCTGAGGTGGGCCCGCTCAGAAAGGTTTACATATAACCCCATTAGCCTTAAGGACATCCGTCGTTAGCCCTGGTACAACAGCAACAAAATCACCTGATGTGCCTGGGTTAGTGGCCTGCTCAAATGCTTGATTTTGGCGCGGCCTTGATAAGGAACTCAATTTTAAAAAGGCTCAACTGTTTCAAGTAAAACCAACTGTTGTGTTATTCATTAATATGTGGAAAAAGATTTCTGGGACTCATCAGTTTAACGGCGGACTAGGCGGATAGGATTTTCATCACTTTAACGGCGGTCGACAAATATCATATAGGCGCTAATAACTCGCCTTCTTATAGCGAGTATCATAGCCAATTAGATTTGTGCAAGAGCCGCCTGACATCTCACTCACACTCCGCTCGATACCATTGATTGTCCGCGGCTGCTGTTGCAGCTACTCCGTATGGAGCATTCCACTATCAGCAACCTGTGGACGCTCCCGGTAGCTCGCAGATAAGCTCCTCGTGACAGCAATGAACACCACACAGATAAATAGGCTACTACATGTCCTATTTAGGAGGTTTGGCGGCCATACAGATACTTGAGCCAAAATTGGGATGTCAAGTTCCTGTTCTACACTCAAATGCCTCGAATTAGATTAAATTGGCGGTTTAAGTGATGGGAAAATCCCCAGATGACTTGACGTCATATTTCCATGTTAGTTTCGTTCTACCTTCTATTTGAGACTCGACATGTTTGGTGTGGAAATTTTCAGCAATTCTGTTGTACACTAACTTTTTTTATCATTAAAATGTTCTAACATTTAGTATATCGCCGAAAGCAATACTATGCAAGGGTATAAGATATGATTTCGCTTAAAGAGGGTTGATGCTCTGTGTTATGCATAAATGGGTTTCATAGAGCTACATTCTGAAAGTTTTGCCAGTCACTGTTATGGCTTTTCTATGCTAGTGTTTGGTTGATAATTACACCAACATTTTATGCTTTATATACCTGTGTGATAGCGTCTTGTCGAGTCATCACCTGTCAGCGAAATTTCCCAAAATTTGCAGCCGGTTGTATGTACCGGATTGAGCCGATGAAGTCCTACTTCGGCAAGGGCAATCGCCTCAGTGTACACAACAACATACTGGTACAACAACAACACACATTCAACCGAGGATTTCCTCCGAAGACCTAGTGGGAACTAAAAAAAATTAAAATAACGAAGTCAGGAATGAAATAAATTTGTCTAAGCGCCTCGGTATTGCAAATGCAGCAAATTTGCTTATGAACATTCCATTAAGGAGCAGGAGCAAACTTCTCGTATATCAATGAGGGCTGTCCGATTTAAGTTTAAGCTCAATGAAAGGGACCTATTTATACCTGCTTTCGACCGGTGTGACACAGTGCGACAACTTTTTGGGGAAAAGTTTTTTACATAGTGTAGTATCTTAAAAATGCTACGGCGTGCTCCGCCTAGATATTGCTACTTTTAGAATAGCGATCCAAACACCTAGATCTTTTGCGCTTCTCCTACAATCTCGCCTTTAAAAGACTTTTTCACTTTCACTACGTTTAACTACGCTAACGTTGTCATAGAGAATTTTAGAGAAATTTTACGAAGAATCTTCTCTCAAACACTCCAAGCACTGCCTCGTCTGGTTCCACAAGTATCCATTCCTCGGAACCATATAACAACACGGGAAGTATCAGTGTCTTGTATAGTTGTTGTTGTTGTTGTTGTTGTTGTTGTAGTGTATTGTAAACTGAGGCGGCAGCCCTTGCCGATGAAGGACTTCATCGGGTCAATCCGGTACGTACAACATGCTGCCATGAGATTGAGTGTCTTGTATAATGTTATTTTCGTCTGTCAGACTGTCTGGTGGCCTTGTTTCTAAACTGCCTAATTAATCCAAAGTAGCATTTGTTTGCCTATATTATTCTTCGCTTTATTTCAAAACTGGTGTCATTCGTTTCGGTTACGGAGCCGAGGTAGATAAAATTGCTGATAATCTCAAAGTTTTTGTTTCCTCGGTCGTATAAGGCGTTTTGGGAGTTCTGTCTTATCTCTATTCACTGCCAGGCCCATTTTTACTGATATTCTTTCGATTCTTTCAAAGGCTGCAAGCTGATGTCGTCTGCGAAGGCGAGTAAAAAATTGAAAATTTTGCCCATGAACTAAGGAACAGGGGCAAACTTCTTACATATCAATGAGTGCAGTCCGATTCAAGTTTAAACTGAATGATAAGGGACCTGTTTTTTATAGCCGAGTCCGAACAAAGTGCCGAGGTGCGACACCTCTTTGGAGAGAAGTTTTTAGTACCTCGCAAATGCTGCCAGCATTTGAAGAAGAAAACCACGGCTGAATTTTTTTTCTGATCGTCTCTCCAGGACTCGAACCCAGTAGTTCAGCGTCATAGGCGGAAATGCTATCCTCTGCGCTACGGTGGCGAGTAACATGTGTTTTCTTGTGAGTAGTGTGTCATATCTATTCACATCTGCGTCCCCTTGTCTTAAACTTCGTTTGGTATTGAATGGTCCGGAGAGATTCTTTCTTATTCTTACTGAGGAACGTGTATCAGCAAGCGTCATCCTGCAGTGTCTTATTAATTTTGCAGGTACACCAAACTCAGACATGGCTTGAAATACCTTTGAACGTATGGGGCTGTCGAAAGCGGCTTTGTAGTCAACGAAGGGATGGTAAGATTTGACATATTCTTCTCGGAACTTTTCCATTTGGCGCACTGTGAATGTCTGGTGGAATTATCAGGGATCGAATTACTATTGTGAATTACGAATATCTTTATTGAACGTTAATTTTGAAACTTATGATCACGAATGTTTAATTCGAGCATTATTTATGGAAATTTGGACTTAAAAATTTATACAAAACTGGCATAATACCCATTAAATAAGAGATGGAATTTGAATCCATACGAAAGCGCTCTCGATCATGTATGCCGTAAATCGGTGCCAGGTCTAAAGCTGCATTGATATAACCAAATTATCTAATTGACTTTAGGTTTTAATCTTTCATACATCAACAGATATTTGTTCTGCGGCATCCTCTTCGCCGCCAAGGTCGGACTCTAGCAGTTGGGAAAATTTTTCTTTACATATCCCAAGTAGGCTGTCTCTATTAGTTAAATATTTCCTACATAGTTACAAATTTCCTTCTTTGTATCTGCAAGAGGATGTGCCTGCAACAAAGCCATCGGTTTTATATTGTTAAAATTTCCTGACTTCATTCTGACTCTGTACAACTCAATTCGCTCACACCCACGTCTTTCCATTTTCTTTTTCTTTAAGCAGAATAGACCTTTCTCCTCCCTCCTTTTCTCCTGATACCTCTCCTTCATATGGCTCGTTGCTACTGATTGCAGGGTTGTTATCTATGTATGTCTCATTCTTGGCTTCAACAGCATTTCGACACAAGTTCAAATTATGCGGCACTTTCCATAGAGTGGGCTATGGTTTGTCACTGCGCCGTTATATCATCGGGACACGGAGTGCTTTCGTCGAGCAGTTGTTTCAGTCGAGTTGAGTATGCCGTTGCCAACTGTCGTATTTGCAGCTTTTCAAAGTCCAGCTTTCGTGCAGTGTCAGATCGTACTTTTCTCGCCATCTTCAAACGGGTGCGAACTTTTGCCGCGAGAAGGTAATGATCCAGATCCAGCACTACGTGATCAATTTGGTTTCTTACTTCTTGATTTGGGGATTTGTGAATTTTTTTATATTGAAAGCTGTTATCGCTAACAACCACGTATTATGCCGCAGCGATATCTGTTAGCCTCAACCCAATATCGGACGTTATCGTGTGGAGGTTAAAATTTTCGACTGTTGGACCAAAGATATTTTCTTTTCGCCTTAATCCTTTCTTCGCATTAAAATCACAAAAAAGGCCGATGTTGAAAAATTTGGGTTTTATTTGGATATTGTTGCTGTTGTTGTAGCAGAGTGTTGTACACTGCGGAGGTAGCCCTTGCCAATGAAGTAATCCGTTGGGGCAATTCGGTACGTACAATCGGCTGCCATATGGAATTGAACATAGTTTGTCACCGTTTTGTGTTGTTGTGACATCATTGCCGTTCCATTGCACTTCCTGTAAAGCGTTAATGTCTGCCTTGTACGTCTCCAATAAATCTTCCAGCGCCTATATTGCACTTTCCCTAGGAAAAATCAGAAGAATATTTCCGTTGCAGATCCATAGGTCATGATCCTTTTTTCATTTGCTTGGCTCGTCAACGTTAGGGGAGTCTGTTTTTACTATTCTTTTGTTTCTCAGACTAATCCTTATAGTTTTCCGGGTGTTACTGACCCAGCACCCCAACCGCATGTGGGGTGCTAGGACGCAGACGTATCTCTCGATGTCGCGAGCCGCTTGCTCCAAGAGCAGACGCTCGTCTCCCCCTGAGAACATATGCTGATGTTGACCATTAGTTATTTGAAGGCGCGAATAGCGTCAGCTAAACTTTACGTGGTAACGATGAACATCACACAACCCGTACCTCAAAGTTCCAGCCCGTGTGGTGCTCACACTTACCCCGTGTCGGCCGAGCTACTACTACTATTTTTTCCCGTTTTCTAATATTTGATACCGTGATAATCTTTCCCCACTTGAACAAAATTTCAGCCTTTGCCTTTGGATAAACCATCCAATGGCTGGAGTTACTTTTCATTTTGCACAACATGACATTGCCAACGCACTACGTTCCCAAATACCACATATTTTGGTCTAAAGTAAAGAAATCATATTGAGCATCATAGGCAGTATTTGTGCAAGAGCCAATGCCGCCCGGCCTCTCACTGAGACTCTCCGCTCGATACCGCTGATTGTCCGCCACTGCCGTTGCAGCGACTCCGTATGAAGCATTCCAATATCCGCAACTTGTGGACGCTCGCAGCTAAGCTTCTCGTATGGTTTTCACAGCTATTCCGTGCCGGTGCGATTTATTGTAGTAGCAAAAATTTCAAAAGGGTGTGAAATAAACAAACCCTCAATCCACGGGGGAGGTATTTGAATTGAATTTTTGTAAATGTACCGCTTATTACATGCCATTTTGTGTCGGCCGATTTTGATGCAAATTTGGATATTATATTTCTGTTGGGAAAGCTTCAATGTAGTTCCTGCATGGCAAAAATTCGCATAGCCGATAATATTGCGTTGCCCAAAAAGTAATTGCGGATTTTTTAAAAGAAATTAAATGCATTTTTAATAAAACTTAGAATGAATTTTAATCAAATATACTTTTTTACACATTTTTTCTAAAGCAAGCTAAAAGTAACAGCTGATAACGGACAGAAGAAAGAATGCAATTTCAGAGTCACAAGCCGTTGAAAAAATTTGTCAACGCCGATTATGTGAAAAATTTTACTTTACAATTACTTTTTGGGCAACCCAATATATTAATAAACTTTGCACTATATGTTATAGAAATTAGACAGGTCATTTCCAAAACATGATCACATGGTAACTTGAAAGCAGTGCCCTACAACAATTTTATAATTTCAATGGCATTCCTTTATAATATGTATTGCTTAGATCCTTGTTAGCTGTAGCTGTTGTGGTACTGCCAGAAACATGTTGTTTTGGTCAGAAGAAGTGAGAGAGAAGAGTCCAAAGTTACTGCTATCGTAGACAAAAATTGTTTTATCTGAAGTTCCAATGTCTTACTGTTGATGCGATTTTGAGGACATTTTTTATGTTTTCTCTTGGTAATGGTACATAGAAGTGAAATGCATACATATGGCAAATTTGGAATATGGCAAGATGATAATGTCAGTTTGAGAAATCTATTATAGTACTTTCACTGGTCCAAGGCGGCCGAAGGAGGAGTTAAAGCTGTATTTGCAATTATGTGATGGGATTTTGTTGTTGTTCTTTTTCTTATTCGAAATCATTGCCGTAGTCAGTCGCATTGGCACAGATCAGTGATCTGCCACTATTGTTGTCGTTGTTGTTCGTTTTGTTGGCTTTGCTGGCGCTGGCGCTGGCGCTGGCTGTCAACATCGATTAACATACATACCCCGAAACTGTGTACCGAGGCGAGGAAAGGGGTTCATGCGACTTGTGCCTGCCTGCAATTCGTCTTTCTTAGCAAATAGGTGGTGTTGTACTGTCATTGCTCTTAGCGTTTTGTAGGATGATGTTTGTTTGTGGATGATGTTTTCGCTGTTTCGCATTCGCATTCGCATTTGTGCTTTAGCAGAAAAGGTGAAGAAATTGCATCTGTAACGGGATATAACGGGAAGGCTGACTATCGATATTATCTACCACACATTTGAGTTGGTTTCCATTCTGCAAGAACAATACAAAAACAACGAAATGTGAATGCAATTAAGCGAAATATTTGAAAAAGTCTGTTCAATTAGTTGTACACATCCAACTTATACTTGTTTTCTCTATTATTTTCGTCTTCTTCTTCTTCTTCGTTACAGTTGGTAGAAAACCACAATTAATTGGACTATCTGCAAATAGGAAGGCTTCATCACGAATTATCTACCATTTGCCACATCGAGGAGATCGACTGTAGTGGCAAAGGCCGACAGTAAGGCAACAACACCAGCCTCTGCCTCAGGATCTACCTCGTCGGGATTGCTGGGCTCGAACTTGGTGTTCTCGCTAAGCAGTCCATTTAGTGCGTTCGGCACAAACAGCAACAATAATCCCATTTCGAGCAGCAATCATCGGCTATCGGTGTCCGAGCAACAATTGCCACAAAATTATCTCGCCAAATCATCAAGTAGCACACAGATATTTGAGAAAGTAGTCATGTCAGAAATCGGCTCAATTCCTGCCGCAAACGAAGCTGGCGGCGCAAACACAAATGCCACAATAGTTAAGGAGGGTTGGCTGCAGAAGCGCGGAGAACACATCAAAACATGGCGTTCGCGATACTTCATATTGCGAACCGATGGCACCCTACACGGATGGCGAAATAAGCCAAACGAGAATGCACCGCCCGAAAGGCCTTTGAACGATTTCACAATTAAGGGCTGTCAGATAATGACAGTGGATAGGCCAAGGCCGTACACATTTATAATACGCGGCCTTCAATGGACCTCTGTGGTTGAGCGTACATTTTCCGTTGATACGGAAAGAGAAAGACAGGAATGGACCGATGCTATCAGGTGAGTACGAACGATAGCAGCGGAACATGAAATTTATGTCGAATAACCAAACAAACATTTTTGTGAATGCTCGTTACACTTGCAGAACTGTGGCCAGTAGTTTAAGTGAGCTGGGCGAAACAGCTATGAGTACCACAAATAGCACAGATATGACAGATGTTGACATGGCTTCCATAGCAGAGGATGAATTGTGTGAGAAATTCTCTGTGCAAGGTACTTCAACACGAAGCAGTGGCGGAGTCAAGAAAGTGGTGAGTATAAAGCAATTCTGCCACCCCCCAATATCGCAATAAACAAATAACTGACGTATCAACTCAATAGTTGATAATTGAATTATTGACCTCATACTTTATTTTTTTTTGTAGATTTTGAGTAATATTTTCAAGTATATATATTTGTATGTGATAGATGCACATGCATGTGTATAAGAATAAATTTTTTGCCAATACCATGGCAGCCGGTTATACGTACCGGAATGAACCGATAGAGCTCTTCATCGGCAAGGCTTGGCCCCTCAGTGTGAATGGAAGGTTCTGCATGTAGGGTATTATTTTTCGTAACTAATTTTATACCCTCCACCATAGGATGGGGGTATACTAATTTCGTCATTCTGTTTGCAACACCTCGAAATGTGCATCTGAGACCCCATAATGTCATTTTAAGTCGATCTAGCTATGTTCGTCCGTCCGTCTGTCTGTCGAAAGCACGCCAACTTTAAAAGGAGTAAAGCTACGCGCTCGTACAAATCCTTTTTATTAGTTTAGGTCGTTTGGGATTTTAAATGGGCCAAATCGGTCCATGTTTTAATATAGCTGCCATATAAACCGATCTTGGGTCTTGACTTCTTGAGCCTCTAGAGGGCGCAATTCCCATCCGATTTGTCTGAAATTTTGCATGAGGTGTTATGTTATAGCTTCCAACAACTGTTCTAAGAATGGTGCAAATCGGTCCATGTTTTTATATAGCTGCCATATAAACCGATCTTGGGTCTTGACTTCTTGAGCCTCTAGAGGGCGCAATTCCCATCCGATTTGGCTGAAATTTTGCATGAGGTGTTATGTTATAGCTTCCAACTGTGCTATGTATGGTGCAAATCGGTTCATAACTGCCATATACATCGATCCGGAATCTTGACTTATTGAGCCTCTAGAGGGCGCAATTCTCATACGATTTGGCAGAAATTTTGTACAACGCCTTCTCCTATGACCTTCAACATACGTGTCCCATTGATACAGCTCCCATATAAACCGATCTCCTGATTTTGCTTCTTGAGCCCCTACAAGGCGCAAGCAGCATTCCAGTCGTTTATGGTATATATATAAGAACTTGACAAATGCTATCCATGGTGGAGGGTATATAAGATTCGGCCCGGCTGAACTTAGCACGCTCTTACTTGTTGCAATTTTTTCTGGTAGTAAGAAGTAAAATTTGTAAATTTGTCCATGAACATTCCATTAAGGAATGGGGGCAAACGTCTCACATATCAATGAGTGCAGTCCGATTCAAGTTTAAGCTCAATGATAAGAGGCCTCCTTTTTATAGCCAAGTCCGAACGGCGTAAATCGTCTCGACAGAAATAGGAAACCATAAGCAAATCATCTTCGCCCGAACAGGCAGAAAAATATGAAATACCTCAAGTTTAGCTGTTGTTGTTGTAGCAGGGTGTTATACACTGAGGCGGCAAATGAAGAACTCCATCGGATCAATCCGGATCAATATTTATTTACGCACACTTACGCTCGACTTTTTTTACCTACGCATGACCACGCACTTGTGAGTCGTGATTAGTGTTGTTGTAGGTAGCGATCCTCGTCAAGCTCCTGTAGGTGAGCACTCAGTATTTAAGCAAGAGTCGATACCGCCCGGCCTTTCACGGAGACTTTTCACTTGAAACCGCTGATTGTCCACCACTGCAATTACACTTACTTCGTATGGAGCATTCCACTATCCGTGATAACGATAACCACGACACAGATCAGAGCTCAAATTTCATCCAAATTTAGAGGCCCGATTTTGGCATTTGTTTTTTGTTGAAACGAGTCGTTTTGCCCTTATAATTTGGTTTGAACGCCTTATGACAGGAAAATATCTGATCATAAGAAATGCTGATACATAGCAACGAATTCTGATAAGGACGCCGAGGGAGCGAAAAAATAACGCAAGCAGGAGCACCTCTTTATGTTAACATTTGTTTAAAGTCATCTGATCTGACTTCTTTATCTTTGTGAGACCGCATCAGATTTCCCAAAGTCCATTTATGTTTAAACCCAAAGTTCTAAATAAATTCTATACATATATTCAGAGTGTATGAACTATTTTCTGTAACTTTTTTTTACTGAGAGGACTTCTCTGTCATGTAGTGTCCAATACATGGAGGTCAGGGTGGCGCAGAGCTTACCATGTCCGGCTACGACGCTAATCAAAAGGATTTGAATCCTGGTGAGAGAACTTCTGTGTCATGTAGTGTCTAATACATGGAGGTCACCGTGGCGCAGAGCATACCATGTCCGATTACGACGCTAATCAAAAGGATTTAAATCATGTATTTGCAGCGTTGGTTATTTTCCTCAAATACTGACATCAGAGAACACTTATAGGTGTAAATTTGATTTTTCAATGATCACTACAAGTATGGTCCCGATAGATGTGCCACATTACTTAAATAATCCTCATATAAACTGAGCTACCCGTCACTTGTCTTTTATACGTTCTAAACATGTTGTGTACGCTTATTTTTTCTTTGCAGACTCTGGAGAACTTTGAATTTTTAAAGGTGTTGGGCAAAGGAACCTACGGCAAGGTGATTTTGTGTCGCGAGAAGGAAACTGCCAAATTATATGCCATTAAAATCCTAAAGAAGGAAGTAATCATTCAAAAGGATGAAGTTGCCCACACAATCACTGAAAGTCGAGTTCTACAGACAACAAATCACCCATTTTTAATAGTAAGTTTCAAGTGGCATTCCTGTTGCAATATTTTTCCTAACCAATGTCTCTATGCTTGCTATGATTACTTGCAGTCTCTCAAATATTCCTTCCAAACAAACGATCGTCTTTGTTTCGTAATGCAGTATGTTAACGGTGGGGAGTTGTTTTTCCATTTGAGTCGCAAACGTGTTTTCAGTGAAGAACGAACTCGTTTCTATGGTGCTGAAATAATTTCGGCCCTCGGATATCTGCATTCTCAGAGCATTATCTATAGAGATTTGAAGTTAGAGAATCTGTTGTTGGACAAAGACGGTCACATTAAGATCGCAGATTTTGGTCTGTGCAAAGAAGACATAACATATGGGCGCACGACGAGAACATTCTGTGGAACACCAGAATACTTGGCTCCCGAAGTATTAGAAGATAACGATTACGGACGAGCGGTGGACTGGTGGGGCACCGGAGTTGTTATGTACGAAATGGTAAGCTGAGGATAAACGTTATGATTGTGTTTTTATTTAAATATCTGTTTTGCTTTTTTGTTATTAAATATTAGATGTGTGGACGTCTTCCATTTTACAATCGCGATCATGATGTCCTCTTTACGCTTATTCTCATGGAAGAAGTCAAATTTCCACGTACACTTTCCGACGAGGCCAAAAGCCTGCTGGCCGGTCTTTTGGCAAAGGATCCAAAAAAACGTTTGGGCGGCGGTCCAGGCGATGTCAACGAAATACAAGTGCACCCCTTCTTTGCCAGTATTAATTGGACAGACCTGGTGCAAAAGAAGGTACGTGGCTGTGAAAGCAGAGATTTAAAATGAAAAAAAAAATATATATGTGTTTTTCATTTTGTTTCGCTATAGATTGAGCCCCCCTTCAAACCCCAAGTAACCTCAGACACAGATACACGCTACTTCGATACAGAGTTTACTGGCGAAAGTGTCGAGTTAACACCACCAGATCCAACGGGTCCCCTAGGTTCAATAGCAGAAGAACCACATTTCCCTCAGGTACCTATTCAGCCACAAAGAGCTTTTGTACAAATGAATGCGTTTCTAACATAAACTTTGTCTCTTTTTTTATATTTTCTTCCTCAATGCCCGCTTGCATATACAGTTCAGTTACCAGGACATGGCCTCCACATTAGGTACTTCATCACATATTAGCAATTCCCTGGCATCGATGCAATAGAAATGATGCAAAGCATTTGTTTATACCATAACACATATTGCCTATGCCAGCAACAACAATATAAGCCGTGTTCACGTTTATTCAAATCGCGAAAGGAGTCTATCGCCCAACACACACCACCCAAACATACATACAAACACACACACAGACACACACAGAGATCGTTTGATCTATATATGCGATGTACGCGATCTAATCCTAATAAACACTCACTCTAATGACAAACAAGGAAACAAAAGAAAAACCCACAACAAACAAAAACATAAACAAACAAACAAACACCGCAACAGGACACTTAAAGCTATCACTACCATTACTAGCTACAATAATATTAACAACAACAACAATAACAACAGCAAGAAGATTGAGTTAAATATTGAAGAATGCCAACGTCAACAACAACAACAACAGCAACAACACTGCTATATCCCCCACTCCTCCCCTTCTCTAATAACAAAAGAATATTATTGTTATAATACAACAGAGGTATGTTCGCTTCGAATAAAGTCATAAAGGTCAATACACACACACACACACACACACACACCTCTACACAAACAAACAAAAAAGAAAAAATGTTATTCTATAACAAAAAAGGACAAACAAATGTTTGCTCTATTATCATGAGGAAAATTTTCAAAAAAATCCCCACACTCTTGTCCAGACGGGTCAGTTGTGAACTCGTTGTTTTCAAAAGAAAAAAAAGTAAATAGCCTGAATATTACATCTGGTATACCCCAACTCTATTTCTTCCCATGCAAACCGCGAAAGGCACACTATACACACACTCATACACACACACACACTTTAAAAACTACAACAACAGGAAACCACACTACAAGTATAAGTCTAATTGTAAAGAAGCAACATTTTTATATATATTAAAAAAAAACAAAAGAAAACAAAACAAAAATACAAAAATAAACAGAAAAATCCAAATCCGCAGATTTCAATTGAAGGCAAACCCAAAAAACAACAAAAAAAACATTGCTACCCATCGCAGAAGAAGAAATAAAATTGAGAAACACTTATCCTTGTTGAAATAATGTGACCCATGTGATTCCCATAATATGTCTCATCTGTTCTCACTTCCAAATCCAAACACCGTCACCAGAATTGTGCAAGCGTTAGAGGGCAAATGGGCGCCCAGTAGCTAAGTTAGTAGCGAACTCAGTTGATCGATACGGTGGACGTGAATTCGAGGCTTTGGTCTGTCGCTACTTTGGTGTCACATTGGACAAATATGGTCTAAGTTAGTTTGATTTCAGACTGCCAATATAACCTAACCTCAACTATAGCGTAAATACATTTCTAAGCATACAAATTCAAGAAAAATCCGAATAGTCAGTTTTTTTTGCGGTCTAATTTTCCACAAAAAATGTTTAAAAGCAAAGCTTGTAAATTTAATTCCATCAAAAGTTTCACTGATATTACACTGAAAAAATATTTTCGATCAGTGGTGCACAAAATAAAAATTAAATTGAATGCTCTCCAACTTTCTCCATGAGTAGAAATTAATTTTTTTGCCTTAATGTAAAGGACATTTAAATTTGCTATCGCTTGTCACATGCTCGCATTCTTTGTTTTCTCAACAACGGCTAAAACAAAGGAAACAAGAATACAATGCTAGCATTAAGGATGGCACGTGCACCACACACATGAAGTTCGCATGAGGTTCGCATGAAGTTTTTAATTTCAACAAGTTTGCTTCGAAGCAAAATCTGGCTCTTGTTTGATTTGAATAGGAAAAGATTTCTAATAGAATCTTTTAAATGTATGGAACAGCCCAGTTTGGGTTAGGTTTAAAAAAAGGGTGCAGATTATAATACACCGCCCCACACCACTATCGACGTACACCTAAGGAGAGAACATCTAAATTTAGAAAATCGGTCATTCATTGAAAATTGGTTTAATTGAAAAAATCTCTGTAACCTTCGTGAGATAAAGTGTTTTTGTCATAGTTACACCATTTGTATTCTAGGTGACGGTGTTATGTTTTAGAATTGGAATTAGTTATGTTTGAGAATTGGAAATATGTGAACTATAGTTTTCGCTTTACTACCATCTAAAGCGGTTTGTAAAAAAACAATATTAACAATGGATATTTATTTGTCTAACGATTTAATGGTCCTGGGTTTGGTTCAAGATTGACATACAACATACAACATACAAAAACACAATGAAATTCCTGAATTGTATTTAATTCATGAGAGTTTTAATGAAATTGATTGACTTCGAAAAAGAATCTTTACCGTAAAGTGGAAATGCTGGCGATATAAAGATGTCCAACCTGTCAAGATGGATGTTACAATGCAATTCAGAGGCCAAGAGTCACCTTCCATTTGCAATAAACATGAAAATGATTCAACAAAAACATCAACAACAACAACAACAAAGTTAACAACGAAAATAAGTTCCACTTTTAAATTTACGTATAAAGCTGTTATATTAACAGTTTGCCAGAGACTTCATTTATAATAATTTCCCATAAAAAAAAGA
This sequence comes from Stomoxys calcitrans, assembly GCF_963082655.1. NCBI lineage: Eukaryota > Metazoa > Arthropoda > Insecta > Diptera > Muscidae > Stomoxys > Stomoxys calcitrans. The sequence goes on along the minus strand of NC_081553.1, from coordinate 236,499,140 downwards.
GAAGAAAAAAAAAACCACACACACCGATACAAAAACACAAAAACACGCTCATGTACGCATCTACCAACACTCTGCCCCCACTACACCCTTACACATAGTCACACTTAGAAGTAAATAATTGTAGACATAAGCTCGGTTTACATGCCTACGATGTATATCCATAGAAAATAGACTCAATGTGAAAGGCAAACTCTGGCAAATTGAATTGCAACGTGGACATCCTAATATCCTTGGCATCAATTCAACAAAACGACACAAACGACGACTGCACTAACTGACATGCGGACAGAGAAACAGACAGACATGCAGCAGACAGACTGACGTGTGATGTTTACTTCTTAAATAATATTCATAATTATTAACTGAATAATAACAGCCTAAAATAGAATTTAATTTTGTAGGGTCTTTATTCTTTATAGCGAAAATTTATCTTATAAAAACAAAACAAAACAAAACAAAACAAAACAAAAAAAAAACAACACGGAGAAAACAAAAAAAAAATACAAATAGTTTAATAACGAAAGCAAGCAGCAACATTTACATGCAAATAAACAAACAAACACATACTAAAAACGAAATAGTTTAATGATAGAGAATAAATCGTTTTGAAAGCAGCGCAGCGTCGCGATCGAGAGCCCACAACAAGACCTATTTTCTTATGTCGATGTCGTCGATGTGTTTATTGAACCTTTCACGGAAGACATTGTTTGCCACCATCGTTTTTGCGATGCTGATTTTTCGTTAGGGCTCCATTAGTCGCTCACCCACACACTTCACTCTCCATCGCCCGTAAGAAAGCAAAAAAACAACAACCAAAACACATCAATGCTGAAGTAGTAATAATAATACATAATAATAATAATAAAAAGAAGGAGGCGAAAGTGTTTACTCCTTTAAGAATATTCATTACTATTACTATTATAATTTCTATTTTCTTTCTGTTGTAATTTTGTACCGAGTTAAAGTAAAATACAAACAGATAATAAAAAAAAAACAAAAACACACACAAAGAAAAACAACAAAAACCCAATTGTTTTATACCAACTATTATTACATACTACTATTACTACTACTACTACTACAACTACTACAAATTATATTTCGAAGATTAATCATTATTGATATAACAACAACAACAACAATAATAATAATACAAACAAACAACATTTTTTTGAAGAACATTAAAAAGAGGTAAAAATGTATTTATTAAATAAATCAGTAATAATATTAATAAACAAATGCATAATATAATAATAATAAATAATAATAATAATAATAAAATAAAAACAATATATGTAGATAACCACTATCTATGTAATAATTTATACATATACTTTATATACATACAATATAAGATACAAAGTAAATAAAAACGAACAATAAAATAAGGAGACTTAATTGAATGACGAACGGGAAATCTGAATGTATGGTGGGTGGTATGGGCAAGTTTCCAATCATAGAATGTATTAATGGGTCAATTATGGCTGACAACTCAACTATAGTTGTGTTGCCAGGCGGCGATATTTTCAAGGGCCTCACGGCTACCATTCTTAAGCGGAGCTCCAACCAAGCTATTCGTTTCTACGTTTTACTCACTCTCTCTGAAAGGCCTCTACACAGGCAAGGATTCCAATGAGACTGTATATTTGGAGCAATAGCTAGAGCTGTCTCTGTGTTCAGCAATACACCATTGGATGTCTTGAAGACTCGCAATAACGCCGTCTGCGCATTACAAATTCTAAAAATAGAAGGTATTCATGCATTTTACAAAGGAACATCGTACATCGTTTGGTTGCGTTTTTCTCGATGTGGGCATCACTTTTATGATATAGGACTCTTTCGTGGATTTATTTAAATAAAGCGAACGACGAAATCTGAATGTATGGTGGTATGGGCTAGTTTCCACTGACAGAATGTATTAATGGGTCGATTATGGATTGCAACTCAACTATAGTAGTGTTGCCATGAAATAAAAATTAGTATAAAGTTGGATATTTTGTCAGTAAGTATCATTAATATGAGTGTTTTGATGGTTCATCTACTAAGTTTCTCTAAACCAATTTTTGTAGCGAGATACCAGGCCTCTGGTGGGAATCGAAGACATGAACTCCGGATTGGTTGTTGTAGCAGTATGTTGTACACTGAGGCGGCAGTCCTTGCCGATGAAGGAGTCCATCGGGCCAATCTGGTAGGTACAATCGGCTGCCGTGGAATTGTCCGGATTTGTAATCCGAGCACCATAAGTTAACTCCATACAAAAATTAAAATTAATTTATTTAATCAATCCGAACCAAAGTGGGTTGTACGTTGATAGAAATTTGAACAAAATAGGGATTAATACACTTAATACTTGAATATGTAATTATTATAAAATTTGAATGAAATCAAAAAAAAAAAAAAAGAAAAATTAAGATCTAAGACCCTAAACAATTGAAATGAAAACAAAACAACAACATTAAAATAAAACTTAAACCCTAAGATCCTAACGCACATCCTTTTAACAATAATAAAATATATGTCTAGGAAACGTAAAGGTGACGTGGTAATTGTCAATGAATGAATAAAAATAGGTTCTTTAATTAGGTTAATTATTTAATATTTAGTTATTTTGAAATTAGTCTTTTTTTAAAAGTGCTAGAACATACGGAAAAATATTTTATATCAGCAGGTACATTATTCAAGAGCCTTGCAATGCGAATTACGAAAGCTTTTTCGAAAATATTGTGGGTAAAATGCTCCACAAGAAGTTGAGAGTTTCTAGTAGTATTTAAGAAATGAAAGTGCGATAAAAGATAGGAGGGCTGGCGGCGTTTAATAACGTTGAAAAAGAAACAGAGACATCTAGTGTCCAAAAACTGTTCAAAGGTACAACCAAGAAATTCCTTTGTAAAATGAGGGTAGTCCCGTCTTCAGCTTTTTCCATAAACAAACCGGAGAATGCTGTGAAAACAAGATTGCAATCTGGTGATGTTAGAACGGTTTGATCCCATGTAAACTTCGGCACCGTATGAAACATGAGGCATGAGCAAGGATTGTGCTAACGTACATATATTTAATTTGAGTTGGTAGTTTAACATTTAGACTGTAAAGTTTCTTAAGAATTAAATTCAGTTTCGCACAAATATGAGAGATATGAGATGTCACTATCAAGTTCAAAGCCAAGGGAGTTTAAAGAAGAACATGAACTAACTACATTATACTGTTTTCTGCATGATCATTTCGAGATCGATTAAAAATAATACATTTAGTTTTGCCAATGTTAATAGTAACCCTATTGCAACGAGCCCATTCACAGATACGACCAATATCAGAATCCAAATTTGACACACAAGTCTTTGTAGAACTATTTGCACTAGTGCTAAATGATTAAAAGTCATCGGCATATATAGCCAAGTCAACATTTTGATACAACGATACACATCATTTACATACAACATAAATAAGACGGGCCCCAAAATGGGGTGGGGTACACCTGCTAGAATTGAGTTGATATTTGAGCTAAGGCCACGGCATAAAACAAACTGTCTCCGATCAGAAGGAAAGGATGATATAAGATTATTCTTAATTCATGTTTGAGTTAATTGCAAAGAAGATTATGATCAACAGCATCAAATGCCTTGCTTAAATCAAGTATAGCAAGAACGGCAAGATTCCGATCATCCGATTCCGATCTTATATCATCCGTAAGTTTAATCATAAGTTACGTAGTGCCATGAAATTTGCTGAAGCCAGATTGACAGGAGGCAACTAAAGAAAAACGGTTAAGGTGATCAATTTATTGGTCTTTAATTAAAATTTTAAAGATCTTGACAGTGCAGGAAGAATGGAAATAGGCCGATAATCTGAAGAGTTAAAGCCAGAAGTATTCTTCTTTTTTAGCGGTGTAACCCGTGCTAGTTTTCAAGTCAAATCCAAAAAATTTAAGTAGAAACTGCAATTGAATTGACATTTAGCACGGCACCGGGGGGCTATGAGCACCAGACGGCTTGAAACCCTGAACTCCGATTTGGGCGGTGTTAATCGTCATCACGAGAAGCTCCACTGGGAGATGCCGGGCGTGTCCGCAGATTGCGGATGGTAACGATGTATGTAAATACATTTTTTTACCAATAATTTAATTTTATTCAGTCATTTATTCAAAAATATTTTAAAGCAACATTCCTTTGGCTACTTCAGATGCCTTTTCGGGACCTGCCAAAACTTCTGCAATTTTAAGACCAAAATCGAAAGCAGTGCCGGGGCCTCGGCTGGTTATTAGGTTTCCATCTTGAACTACCTTCTGGTCGTCGACATACCTGAAAATTATTTTATCTTTTAGTACCAGCCTTAGTTTTAAGTACAAACCTACTTGTATTCCGATTCCAACTGTGATTTAAATGATGGATAAGAAGTCAATGATTTTCCTTTGCCTATGCCGAAAGCAGGCAATGCAAATGCTGGAGCCGCACAAATTGCAGCAATAATTCGATTTTCTTGTTCTTGTTGCTTTAGTATCTCCCCCACCAAGGAAGATTCGGCCAAAGATTTCGAACCACCTAATCCGCCAGGTAAGATAACAACATCATATTTATTTGTTTTGGCGTTTTCCAATGACATGTCTGGAACAATTACAACATCCCTTGAACATTTCACCGGTTCTGCGCCGGTTAATCCAGCGACTGTAACAGAAATCTGTAATAAAAAAAAAAACCACGAGCATGTGTTTAAACGCAACAACAAACAATTTCTACTTATATTTTTAAGGATTCATTGATATTTCCTTTCAAAAGTATACTTTAAACAAGAATCCATTAGAATACATTTTACATGACTGACCCAACTTTATTAACCTTGACATACACTTGAACCGGTACATATCAAATTTGTATAGAAAGACCATACGTAATAAATAAAAATGCAAAATATAATATGTACTGCATCATGCCATTCCATAAGGCACTTACCCCCGCTCTCCGCAAGACATCAGCAGCTATTACAAACTCCATTTCCTCGGCGCCAGTAGCCAAAATTACCAGAGCTGTCTTGGACATTTCAGTATGGATTTGGTGATACGACGATAGTGAGTTCCTTGTGGCTGACAAAACGGTAGCTAACGTCCTCAGCATTCGAAATTGTAATCAAGTAGAATTATGAAGGTATAGTCACTTGCCCAACAACAAAATAATTTGCGATACAACTCTGTGGGGATGGGGTAGAACTCTCACTCTTCTGTCAAACTTTTGTACACTGCCCAATTGACATTCTAGTTTTTATTTACATTGCCACGTGCAGCAGTCAATGGGTAAAAAGATTTGTGATTACAAACGCATAAATTATAAATAAAAATATAAAAATTTTGAAAAATGAAGACAATGTGAAAAAACCTGCGAATTGACGGTCTGCTGGGATGCAACTCTGAAATTGGAAAATTTCATCAGCTGGGCCGGTGACTTTTCCTTCTTAATTCTACTTGATTGAAAAAAGACAGCTGTTTCAACAATGAGCCGATATCATGCTAATTTGACGCCGATTAATTTTGTCTGGCTTGCCTTCGAGAATTGAAACAATGGGCAGTTCACAATCCGTGATATTGTCTTTGTTGCATTTGGGATACGGGTGCATGAGCAAAATAATTTAAAAATATGAGTTTAATTCGGCAATATACCAGTGTAGACCAACAGCCGTTTGGTGTCAGTCTATGTTACTCGAATGAGTGACTCGAATCACTGTAATATTTGTTCTCTATTTTTATGTACAAACGAACGAAATCCATTTATTTCAATTGATAAAACCAAGACAAATTTACCAGGTAGGAGCAGTTGGCCAACAACAACAAATTGAGTGCACTATCTGTCAACATCAGTGATAAGGGCAACTCTGATTTTAGTTCTAGTTCCCGCCATTTTTCTTTGCTTGTGTGTGCTATGGTTCTTAACTATAAAGCACACACACCACCGAACGTTATGAAATCTCGTTGACAGACAATGTACTCCGCGATTTGTTTGTGAATTGTCTTGAATAAAACCTTGTTTACACTGCTCTTTAAATACGGATTTAAGGGATCGATCATCTGTTTTCCCTTTATAAAATCAGCTGACGAGAGCCATTAAAATGTACTTAGTAGCAGAACGTTTAGAATGCTGTATAAAGGTGACTTAAATTTACAACTTTACACTAATTTTTAGTTCACGATTTTACCTCCTAGCAATTTTGGAGTTTTTAATGCACAAATTTGTTTGTATGTGTATATTAAATTCATTTTTATTTTCAATAACAATTTCACAAAGCACTTGCCCAAGTACATGCATATAAATATAAATTCCATTGAAAAAAATAGGATAGGATTGATCGATGTCCATAGGTGAGTTCGAGTTATTTCAGTTAGTGTCTGACAAATAGTTTGTTAAATAAATCCATGAAAGAGTCGTATATCATAAAAGTGATGCCCACATCGAGACAAACACGACCCAAGCGAGGTACGGTTCCTTTGTAAAATGCATGAATACCTTCGTTTTTTAGAATTTGTAATGCGCAGTCGGCGGTGTTGCGATATTTTGAGGCTTCCAGGCCTTGCATGCGAGTCTTCAAGACATCCAGTGGAGTGTTGCTGAATACAGAGGCAGCTCCCGCTATTGCTCCAAATACACCCACAATGGGCTTGGGTACAGTCTTATTGGGATCCTTGCCTGTGTAGAGATCTTTCAGAGAGAGTAAAACATAGAAACGAATAGCTTGATTGGAGCCCTGCTTAAGAATGGTAGCCGTAAGTCCCTTGTAAATACCGCCAATACCTTTGGGAAAATGCAAAAAAAAATCATATTTGTAGGTTATATTATTGTATGCACCTTAATTGTTTAAGTCGTTCCATGGATTGCAGTTTTGTACCCATCACCATAGAATGGGGTCGATATTCATTTTGTCATTCTGTTTATACTACCACGACGAAATATCAAAATTACAAACCCTACAAAATGTATATACACATATATTCTTGATCATAAAAGGGTACTATCGAAATCGGGCCATGCAAAAGTTGATTCCAAACGTGCTCATTTCAGTACCATACGGTATTGGTAGTAAAGCAACAGTGTATGGTGCAAAAACAATATCGGATGGTATGGATGAAACGTAAAATGATTAGTACCGTTTGGTGCTAGCCTCATTACCGAACTGGTATTGGTTTTAATACCAATCTGTCATATGCATTGATTCCCAAAAGTGGTTTTCATATGAATACATCAACACATCATCGTTTTTCACACAAAAGACTATCATATTTTTAATGTAGAATGTCCTTAGAATTTGAACTATTTCCTATTTCACCAAGGCGTAGTAAAGAAGGTGCTCTTACGCGAACAGCTGTTAACAGCCGGTCAGATTTAACGATATTAATATGACAGTAGTTTTTTGCATGCTGTTTGTTGTTATATTCTGTCTCGCATATTCTCTGCTCAGGTACGCACACTCAGACAAATTTCTTTGTATGTGTTGGCAAAACGTCGATCAGCTTGATGACATCATGGCGGATTGCACCGTGTGATTTGTGGTTGTTGTACAAATGAGACCACCTTTAATTGTTTCGCCTTGGTAGTGTACCCTAATCAGCTGAGTACAATTTTTTCTCGCGATGTGCACTATCTGTCAACGAGTTTTGATTGTGTTTGTGCATTATGGTTAAGAACCATAACACACACAAACAATGAAAAATGGAGCGAACTAATCACATACACAAAATCAGAGTTGCACTAATCACTGATTTGGCAGATAGTGCACTCAATATTTTGTTGTTGGACAACTGCCACTTCCTGTAAATGAATATATCTTGAAGTGCACTATCTGTCAACGAGTTTTGGTTGTGTGAGTGTATTATAGTTAAGAACCATAACTCACACCAACAACAAAAAATGGCGTATGAACTTCAACATCAGAGTTGCAATAATCACTGATTTTGACAGATAGTGCACTCAATATTTTGTTGTTGGGCAACTGCCACTACCTGTAAATGAATATATCTAGCTATTTGTCAAGTTCAGTGATTAGTGTACTCAAAAATTTGTGCAAATTTCCTACTGGAAGTCATTCGTGTACTTTATTTGCCAGCAGAAGAGAGCGGGAGAGTGCTATCACAGTTTAAGTGTTTGGTAATTGAGAGCTAGCAAATTTTTACTTAAGGGTTTTTTTTTGCCCAGCAGAAATTTGCAGCATTGAAAACATTCTTTATAAAGGGAAATCATTTGTTTTCTGTAAATTCGCGAACGAATTGAGTGACAACAAGTTAAAGCGTGCTAAGTTCGGCCGGGCCGAATCCTACATACCTTCCACTCCACCATGGATCGCATTTGTCTAGTTCTTTCCCCGGTATGTCTTTTTAGGCAAACAAAGGATAGAAGAAAAGAATTTCTATGCTATTGGAGCTATATCAAGTTATGGTTCGATTCGGACCATAATTGAATTGAATATTGGAGACCATAGTAGAAGTCGTTGTTAAAAATTTCAGCCAATTCGAAAAAGAATTGCGTGTTTAGGGGCTCAAGAAGTAAATAGGGAGATCGGTTTGTATGGGGACTGTATCAGCCCTACGGAAAATAGGACAGGTCCCAAACCTGTTACAAAATAGGTCCTCTGGTGATAGGGCCCGGTCCAAGTTCTCATCCCTTAACATGGAAAAAAACTATCACTTTTATAAGGAGTTGTCGCTCGAGGTGACGAGTTCATGGGAAAAGCCGTTGTACAAAATTTCAGCCAAATCGGATAATAATTACGCACTCTAGAGGCTCAAGATGTCAAGACCCCAGATCGGTTTATATGGGGGCTACATCAGGTGATGAACCGATTTGAACCACATTTATCACTGTTGTTCGAAGTGATACCAAAACACAACGTGCAAAATTTCAGCCAAAGTGACTCAAGAATTCAATATCCAAGATCGGTTTATATGGCAGCTATATCAAAACATGGACCGATATGACCCATTTACAATCCCAACCGACCTACACTTATAAGAAGTATTTGTGCGAAATTTCAAGTGGCTAGCTTTACTCCTTCGAAAGTTAGCGTGCTTTCGACGGGAAGACGGACGGACATGGCTAGATCGACTTAAAATGTTACGACGATCAAGAATATATATACTTTATGGGGTCTAAGACGAATATTTCGAGGAGTTGCAAACAGAATAACGAAATCAGGATACGCCCATCCTAATTTCGTTCGCATTAAAATCGGATTTCAGAAATCTCACTCCAAAGAATTTTTAGAAATTTGCCCCCCCGCCCATCCTAATTTCGTTCGCATTAAAATCGGATTCCAGAAATCTCACTCCAAAGAATTTTTAAAAATTTGACCCCCCCAAATAAAATCCTGGCTACGTCTCTGGCCAAAACAGAAGGTCAACTTTATGTTAAAGAGCTACTGTAACGGACTCCACGAAATATTTGTTCTCTCTGTTGATCCATCTTTGAGATTAGACGTTTCCGAACATTTGCGTTTGAGGGGTTATCCGCCCCTCCTTAACTTAGGTATTATAAATTTACCAACCTAGTTGCACCCTACACAACTATTGTGGTTCAGGTAATTAGAAATTATTGCATTTGTTTGAAGCACTCAGAATGGTATCGAAAGGTCGTATTTGCCTGACTTTAGTCGGTTTAAATTTTTTATATGTGTATGAGTCGACATATGGACTATAAATATATTCGGCTCATATTTTCTGTTATACTATCATTGTGGATGGAACTTTTCAAACTCTTTGGGTTTTAAATGGAGTGGGTGGGGTAAATTACTTACCTTCTGCTTTGATGATTTCACTCACACCATGAAAAAATCCTTTAAATTTTGGGTGAGCACTGCGTTGATCATTTATGAATTTTACTTTGATCGTTTCCATTGGGGTTACTGCTACCACCGCTTCGCAAATGCCAGCACCTAGACCGCTAAGCAATTTAGCACTGGTGTTCAGCTGGCCATTCTCACTCTTCATGTGATTTTTGAGACTCTCAAAGGCTCCAAATCTACGAACCATTTAGGAACAGGTACATTCATTCAGGCCTAATAATGTTCCATACAAACCAACCTCGCAGCAGATTTCGGTATACTGCCATATATTAGCACACTCAGGCCCCGATAGAGTCCCGGCAAACCTCTTTGGCTTACAGTCTGCTTGACACAGTCCACAATGCCTTTATACTTTTTGCGTTCACCTATCGAGTCGAGTCGAATGGATTGAATGGAAAGGATTACAGACACAGTGTTTGTATTTTCAAAGAGACTCTCTGCTCACTTGACCTTCTTACCTTTCTCATCCAACTGCAATTGGGTTTTCACATATTCGGTGGGGTAAGTGATACATATTTCTATGCCTCCGGTTATGCCGCCAGCTATGATGCCTTTTAGACCTCCTCCCCCCGATGCTGCTGCAGCAGCGCAGCCCTTTTCAGTCATCCAATACCTTTGGCCGAAGGGATTGGAAAATGTGTTGGCATGGTACGAGTACTTTGGTAGCATTCTATCAGCTGAAACTGAAAGATATTGAAAGAAGCATGGTTTTATTTTGTTCTTAACTGCAAACGCTTTAAAGTTGCAAAATGGTTTTTTTATTTCGGAAATTTCATTTTAAACTCCATAAGGCATGGAAATTAACATTTGTTTTGATAAACTCATTAACATTTATATTCGTTGTTAGCAAAGCACAGTGGTTTTATATAAATTTTTATTAAAAAAAAGTTTAAAAATTTGTGCTGGTTCTTTGTTACACCGATTTTGTATTATAATGACAGAAATGCAATTTATTGTGGCTTCTTGAGCTCGAGTCTCGAGTTGAAACTTTAATAAGCCAAAAAAAACAACGTCTCTTTGGTTGTGTTTCTGTCCCTTAACCATTATGCCACTATTGACCGTTTGGTTTATACACAACACTTGGCAGTTCGCATTAATGAATTCATTCATTATATAAGCTGCTCGCTTTTCCTTTAAACGGCTTTAATCCTCTGAAAGCAGCAAATAAAGCTTGTTTCTCTTCCATTGAAAAGGCCAATCACATATAAGACTTAAGAGTTGGGGTTTAAGTAAATCCCAAGGCGGTCTAATCAATTTATTTGTTATAAACTAATCACTTGTGTGATGCACCTTTAGCTTATCAGGTGTCCAAAAGTTCTTATGCGGGTTGTCTAGCAAAGACTGATAGATAACCTCTGGTGCACCTTCTAATTTTCTTAAATATCTTCGGTTTTTTATACCGTTTTCTTTTTTTTTAATAATTTTTCAATGAGAATCTAGCCGGTGATAAGCAAATGTAAACGTTTGTTCCGAAAACTTCAACAAAAAAAGGTCAATACCATGCAATGCGCATGCTTTGGAATAATCACCATCAATTTGTTGTCATCATACGTTCCCACACTTCCTTCTTGGCCAATGTGGAAGCTTTAGCTTCTAGACATACCCGAAACATGGCAATTTACATTAGTGTTGTTGTCTCAACGACAAAGTCTACCTGGTCTACCTGTTATCAGGTTACTTCCATCGGGGATTGCCCATGATTTGGTCATTTGTGGTGTTGATGCAAGCCAATTCGTCATCATGGTTTCGTTGTTTGTTCTTTTAACCCTTAACGAAAAATGGGCATAGAAATACCCTAAGAAAAGCAAACTGCGTTAAAAACTTCTTGCTTGAATTAGGTGAGAAGTATGCCAATGGGTAACAATTTTGCAATGATCATAAAGTCGAAAATTAATTGTTGCGAAATGAGATATCTGGAAACTGTCTTGATGTCTTGTAGTCTTCGAAGCCTTGTACATTTGAAAAGCGAATTGTGGCATTAGGCCAACTACAGGTAGGACTTTATGCCATGGGTTTTATAAAAACCAGCGCTTTGGTACTTAAACAGTATTTTTTAACCCTACACCACTACATTTGGTTGTAACACCCAGAAGGAGGAGAGATAGACCCATTGTAAGTATCCCGATCGACTCAGCATCACTTTCCGTCTGTCTGTCCATCTGTCCATGTCAATTTGTGCACAAACTACAGGTCCCATTTTTCATCCGATCGTCTTTAAATGTGGCATATGCATGTTTTTCGGTCTAGAGACGAAGTCTATTGAAATTGAAAAATGTCGGTTCAGATTTAGATATAGCTCCCATATATATCTTCTTCCGATTTGCAGTAATAATGCAATAAAGTGGTCATTTGTTAAAAGATTCTCTTATAAGTATGGTTGCCCAAAAAGTAATTGCGGATTTTTCATATAGTCGGCGTTGACAAATTTTTTCACAGCTTGTGACTCTGTAATTGCATTCTTCCTTCTGTTAGTTATCAGCTGTTAATTTTAGCTTGCTTTAGAAAAAAAGTGTAAAAAAGTATATTTGATTAAAGTTCATTCTAAGTTTTTACTTTCTTTTAAAAAATCCGCAATTACTTTTTGGGCAACCCAATATATCGCCCGATTTTCACTCCTAGAGCCATTGCAAGCTCATTTATTGACCAATCTTCCCAAAACTTTGTACAATGCTTACCTCGATGACTTCCACAATATTTATAAATATTGCTCGAAATCCGTGCAGATTTAGATATAGCTCTCATATATGTGTTCGTACGATTATGAGAAATATTGCGATAAAGTGCTCATTTGGTAACCGATTCTATCGAAATTTGGCAGAAAGTATTTTCTTATGACTCTTAATATTACCGATGAATTTTATAGAAATCGGTCCAGATTTAGATATAGCTATCATATATGTATATCGCCCGATTTTCACTCCTAGCGCCATTGCCATCGCATTTATCGATCAATCTTCCCAAAACTTTGTACAACGCTTTCCTCGACGACTACCATTATATCAGAGTAGTTTGCTCGAAATCTGTTGAGATTTAGGTATAGCTCCCATGTAAATGTTCGCCAGATAAGGGTAATTTGCAATAACGTTGTCATTTGTCAACCATATTTATTACAGTTTGAACATAATAGCTCGAATTGTTTAATAACCCATCTGAAAACATGCGCTGAGGTCCATCAAAATTGGTTCAGAATTAGTTATAGCTCCCACTTTGTACCTATAGAGTAGGTGTAGGGTATTTTAAAGTCGGCAGCGCTCGACTTTTGCCTTTCCTTACTAGTTTCAATTAAACTTTAGTATTTGAGCAAAGTTTAAGTTATAATTATTTCGGAACTTAATATTTTTTGGGCCACATTTCCATAAATCGTCTTTTGACTACTAATTTCCTATGTATAATAAGATTTTCGTGATATTTGTTACAAAGTTGTTGTTTTTATATAATATAATAGACGAACCGGGCCCGCCTGGCAGCGCCTTCTTTAACGATCTTTTATGTTTTATTTGAGCCCTATTTGGCAATGGTCGATATATTAGTCCTGTTTTGGTAGAGTTTTCGCCCTGAATGTGGATATAAAATGTGGATATCAAGTCCGCCTATGATGCTAAACGCGTGAATTCAAATCCTAGGGACAATATTGGAAAAATTTTAAGCGGTGGTTATCCCCTCCTTATGTTGGCGACAATTGTGAGGTATAACACCCAGAGAAAAGTTGATACCAAACGTGCTCATTTCAGTAAAGCACCATACGGCACAAAAACAATACCGGATGGTATGGATGAAACATAGTACAGTTTGAAAGCAGCAAATCAAGACCGAACTGGTATTGATTATAATACCAATCTGTTGTTGGTTTTAGCACCAGCTGTCCACAAAGCTGTCTTGATATTCAATGCCCTGGCGAAATCATGTCTGATGCCTGAAGCTAATAGTTTTTGGATGATTAATTTACGGTGTTTGAAACTTCGGATTTCCTCTTCCCCTTGATCCCCTTGATCCATAGATCTTTCCCCTTGATCCATAGGCTGAACTAAACATGTGGAAATCGGTAGATGAAATGTTACTGTCATTTTTAAAATTGTTTTTATACCCTCCACCATAGGGTTGGGGTATACTAATTTCGTCATTCTGATTGTAACTACTCGAAATATTCGTCTGAGACCCCATAAAGTATATATATTCTTGATCGTCTGGAAATTTTATGTCGATCTGGCCATGTCCGTCCGTCTGTCTGTCCGTCCGTCCGTCTGTCTGTCAAAAGCACGCTAACTTCCGAAGCAGTAAAGCTAGTCGCTTGAAATTTTGCACAAATACTTCTAATTAGTGTAGGTCGGTTGGTATTGTAAATGGGCCATATCGGTCTATGTTTTGATATAGCTGCCATATAAACCGATATTGGGTCTTGACTTCTTTAGCCTCTTGAGTGCGCAATTCTTATCCGACTGGGATGAAATTTTGCACGACGTGTTTTGTTATAATATCCATAAACTGTGTCAAGGAAAGTTCAAATCGATTTATAACCTGATATAGCTGTCATATAAACCGATCTTGGGTCTTGACTTCTTGAGCCTCTAGAGTGCGCAATTCTTATCCGATTGGAATGAAATTTTGCACGACGTGTTTTGTTATGATATTCAACAACTGTGCCAAATATGGTTGAAATCGGTTCATAACCTGATATAGCGGTCATATAAACCGATCTTGGGTCTTGACTTATTGAGCCTCTAGAGGGCGCTTATCTTATCCAATTTGAATGAATTTTGGCACGTAGTATTTTGATATGATATCCAACAACTGTGCCAGGTGTGGTTCAAATCGGTTCATAACCTGGTATAGCTGTCATATAAACAGATCTGGGGACTTGACTTCTTGAGCTTCTAGAGGGCGCAATTCCTATCCGATTTGGCTGAAATTTTGCAAGACGTTTTTTATTGTTACTTTCAACAACTATGTCAAATAAGGTACAAGTCGGTTCATAACCTGATATAGCTGCCATATAAACCGATCTGGGATCTTGATTTCTTGAGCCTCTAGAGGTCGCAATTATTATCCGATTTGCCTGAAATTTTGTACGACGGATTCTTTCATGACCATCAACATGACCACCATCGGGCTATGGACCGATTCAGACCATAACTGAATCGGTCCATAGCCCGATACAGCTCCCATATAAATCGATCTCTCTATTTTACTTCTTGAGCCCGCAATTCTTATTCGAATTGGCTGACATTTTACACAGGTCTCCAACATATAATTTAATTGTGGTCCAAACTGGACCCTATCTTGATATCGCTCTAATAGCAGAGCAAATCTTTTCTTATATCCTTTTTTTGCCTAAGAAGAGATGCCGGGAAAAGAACTCGACAAATGCGATCCATGGTGGAGGGTATATAAGATTCGGCCCGGCCGAACTTAGCATGCTTTTACTTGTTATATAATATACTAGACGAACCGGGCCCGCTCGGCAGCGCCTTCTTTAACGATCTTTTACGTTTTATTTGAGCCCTATTTGGCAGTGGTCGATATATTGGTGCTGTTTTGGTAGAGTTTTTGCCCTGAATGTGGATATCAAATGTGTATATCAAGTCCGACTATGATGCTAAACGCGTGAATTCAAATCCTAGCGACAATATTGGAAAAATTTTAAGCGGTGGTTATCCCCTCCTTATGTTGGCGACAATTGTGAGATATTACACCCAGAGAAAAATTTATAGCAAACGTGCTCATTTCAGTAAAGCACAATACGGTACAAAAACAATACCGGATGGTATGGATTAGTACCGTTTGGTAGTAGCCTTATTACCGAACTGTTGTTGGTTTTAGCACCACACCGTTATCGGTTTTAGTACCAAACCGTTATTGATTATTCCACCCCCTAATGAACCAAAAAAAAAAAAAACATTGAAAATAATAATTTTAATCTAATTTTATTTTGATTATTTATGCTAATAGTCACAGAAATAAATGTTACACCGCCACCATCCTCAATTCTTGAGCAATTTATTCCATATCCATTGATTCCCAGAAGTGGGTTTCATATGAATACATGAACACAGCATCGTTTTCCAAACAAGATACATACATTAAATATTAAATATAAATATAAATATAAATATAAATAAAAATATAAATATAAATATAAATATAAATATAAATATAAATATAAATATAAATATAAATATAAATATAAATATAAATATAAATATAAATATAAATATAAATATAAATATAAATATAAATATAAATATAAATATAAATATAAATATAAATATAAATATAAATATAAATATAAATATAAATATAAATATAAATATAAATATAAATATAAATGTAAATATAAATATAAATATAAATATAAATATAAATATAAATATAAATATAAATATAAATATAAATATAAATATAAATATAAATATAAATATAAATATAAATATAAATATAAATATAAATATAAATATAAATATAAATATAAATATAAATATAAATATAAATATAAATATAAATATAAATATAAATATAAATATAAATATAAATATAAATATAAATATAAATATAAATATAAATATAAATATAAATATAAATATAAATATAAATATAAATATAAATATAAATATAAATATAAATATAAATATAAATATAAATATAAATATAAATATAAATATAAATATAAATATAAATATAAATATAAATATAAATATTAAATCGGTTTGGTTTGCCTACATCATATTTTTCTGATAGCAATCCAAGGGAGATGGATATTTACTGTGATCTTTAATCAGTTCTTATTTTTCCTGAATTGAAAGTACTGTACATTTCCTTTTTTCTCTCTTGTTTTTGGAGCCATTTTTGATCAAACATCTTAATCGGTCAACTTTTAATACTTAACATTAATTCAAAATAAAAAGGGGAATCCCAGAATTTTAGATCAAAAAATCATGTGTGTGGTGCACAGATAATACAGGTAAGCACGTTTTATAGAGCGAGCATTATTAAAGCACAGATAATAGAAGTAAACCACGGTTAATAGAGGTCCACAGCACAGCATGACGATTAACAGGGGTAAAACACGTTTTATAGAGGCCCGGATAATCGAGGTTCAACTGTATTTCAAAATGCATCCTTTCTTTTACGCAATTATATGTTTGTTTGTTACCTCTGTTAATTGGAAATGGTATGTATTTTGAAAACTGGTCCCTTAAAGATTCTGCAAAACATACATGCTGGAGATAATGTCAAATGGGAGACACATGTCCACAAGGGAACAGGCACATACTAAGGGCACTATACATTTATTTTTCGCAAAGCAACTTTCACATTATTGAAGCGTTAAAAATCTTGCCCCTCAATGCACAGGAGTGAAACACTTGATTGTTGTCGTTGGCAAAAGAAAAGGGCCAATTTTGTGATGGCAAATATGGCGGAATGTGCAAAAATATGTTTGCATTGTTTCCTTTACCGTTGGGCAAAATTTGGCATATTAGGGTAGCCCTATGACTTATTTTAAAGATTATAACAAGTTAAAACGTGCCAACTTCGTTCGGGCCGATTCATGGCATCTCACCACCATGGATGCTGCTTAAATTTTACACAAATGAATTCACTTGAAGGGTACATGTGTACTTTATATACTAAATTTCAACCAAATTTGTCAAAATTTGAAGCTTCTAGGGGCGCTAGAATAATCGGGAGATCAGTTTATATGGAGCTACGTGAAATTATAGACCTATTTGTACCATACATAACACGGTATCAAAATACTATACCCAAAGTTTCAGCCAAATCGGATAAAAATAGGGGCTCAAGGTGCCGATTTAGGTCGTACTTGCCACGGTTGTTGCAGCTTCTCCGGGCTCAATTAGTCAAATCGAAGAACCATTTCATATTGGACCTACATCCAAATATCAACCGATTTGGCCCCATTTGTAATTTCCAACGACCTACATCATTAAGAAGTATGTGTACGAAATTTCGTTCCACCGCTCTCGTGATATTCACAGACGGACATTGCTATATCGGCTGAGAAAATTAAGACTATATATACTATGTTACTACATTTTGCGTTGGCTTACCAAAAAGTTAGTTAGTAAGGAAAAAAACCAAAAAGTCAAATAAAATGATCTTCGCCCCACCACGCAAAAAAAATTGAGAATACAAATTGGGCAGAGCCCGGCCAGGATTCGAACCTGAACACACAGAGTAACAGCAAGTGCCATTGCCGTTGTCTAGCGTTCGAAGTCATCCATACATTTTCCAAAAATGCGCGCATGACATGTGTATGTGTATCACTTTAAAAACCCATGCGTAGGAAGAGAAATGCTAGTGCGAAAGGTGTCAAACTTGTGCTTGTGTCGTGCTAACATCGTAGACACGTTTTGCGCAGTATATTCGATATAAGTACGACCTATCACAATGCATTGCCCATGAAGCCTTCACACACGAAAGGTGGCCTCAACAACCACAAATCAAATAGTACAATCCGCCATCTTGTCATCAAGCTGATCGGCGTTTTGCCAGCACACGCAAAGATTCTTTGTGTTCGTGTGTGTATACGTGTGCGTACATGAGCAGAGAATATGCGAGACAGACGATAACAACAAACAGAATGCAACCAAAAATCTGACATCTTAATACCGTCAAACCCGACCGGCTGTTAACAGCTGTTCGCGTGAGACCACCTTTTTAAATCCGCCTTGACACCTAATGTGATTGAAAAGTCTTCTAACCAAAGACGAAACGCGTTGCATAGTGGTTGGTGTTTTGGGATCTTTGGCTTTCCTTTTCCATTGCAAAAATCTCCGATCATTGAGTTAGTCTCAAAAGAGAAACAAACGAAAACAAAGGACATTTTTTTAGGGAAATGACATGTGTGATGATATTTACGTTACTAGTAAAGATGTAGATATGTAGAATTTTCAGCGCCACTGTGTATATTTTTGTTTGCCATGAAATTATCAACATAGCGATGTCTGGCCGTCCGTTTTAATGTGGTTTGATCTGGTGGTGACTCCAAATCATATTCTTCTATTGATAAAACTATTCGAGTCTTTTCCGTCTATTCAGAAAGAACCACCCTAATGTCCTCTTCCTTATGTAGTGTTTTCTTGTAGTGCGTGATTACATTGCTGTCCAAATGTGTTTTTGCTTTAATTGGCCTTAATATTATGTTGTCCACCGCCTGCCTGTTCGATATGGCAATCTTGACATTTTAGCAGGAAGAGATATTTTTTGGGCCACTTTTGAAAATTTTGCACAAAAAACGACGTATTTTGGACAACGGTTAAATATATTTGCTTCAAGGGTTTTTTTTTGGTGAACGTGTGTAACAGTTTAGTGAACATTAACTGCTTGCATACAATAAAGTGGGTTGTTTAGTTTTCAAATGAAATAAGGAATTAGTTTTGTTCGAAATAAAAGTATCTTAAAAGAAAGTAAAAAAAACAAAATACCGAAAAGGGGTTCAATGCTCACTGTTTTATCTTACACCACTGTGTTACAGGTTATAACATATCAGTGGGTGCATCTGTTTGTTAAGTTTGGCTGTGTCTTTGGAATTTTCTTCTTGAGTGGGCGGACATTTTTTTGTGTTGAACATTTTCCAATTCCTATCTAAAGCAAGACACTGATACTACCCGTGTTGTTATACTGTTCTGAGGCATGGGTACTTGTGAAAACAGATGAGGCAGTGCTTGGAGTATTTGAGAGAAAAATTCTTCATAATATATATGGACCAGTTTGTGTTAATGGAGAATATAGGCGTCGTATGAACCACGAGCTGTGTGACGCCGGTAGCATAGTTACACTCATTAAAATACAAAGGCTGCTTTAGCTAGGTCATGTTCATGAATGGGAAGACCAAAAGCCCGATGGAAAGATAAAGTGGTGGAAACTTGGTATCCGAGATTTTAGAATGAGCGCAGAAGATCGAGGCGCTTGGAACGCTATTCTGCATTCGGCTAGTGGAACAAATGTTCTGTCTTAAAGCAGCTTGTGGAGTTGTTGCGAAAAACGTTAACGTTAGCTAGGTATTAAGTTCGTTCACCGGTGAAAAGTTTTCACAAAACGTTGTTTCCCTTACTGTCGAAAAGCGTTGGTTACAATTAAAAGACATGTAGGCAACCCCATCATATGTTTTACTACCAGCATTTATTTTTGGTAAATTATGTTGTTTGCATAGTGTTATCATAATTCAATAAAACTGCAAGAGATTTATTTGCCAACCATTGTAATTTATTTAAAATACAATGAACGAAAACGCGACGAAAATTCGTTTTCTTATCATTACGGCCCAAGTTGAAAAACGTTTCGTGCACGCGAATTTGCTGCCCTATTTATTTCGGACATATTCTTTGACCCATTTCAATGTACCGGCACAACCATATGCACATAAATCCCTTTTTTGCAGCCTAATGCGATGGGCTGAACGAAGGCGGAAAAGTTGCATCCTTCTGATTATAGAGCGTGTATAAATTCCGGTAATGTACCTTCAATAAAAGAGCAAAAAAAAAAACGAACATAAAAGGCAATTGGCAAAGATGTCATTAAGTTGTTTCGGACATTCGTTTGGCGAATTAACAACTCTTCCTGAAATTATTGTTATTTTCTTCTTTAAGGAGCTCGTTAATTTTTTTAAGCGTAAACGCTGACTACACGCTTTCCAAATCGGTGTGGAATGCGGACCATAAAAACAGATTTTAACACTGCAATTTGGCAAGGAAGAGGATATTTCAAAATAATGCAGCATCACTAAATGTCTGGTTTTTGTTTATAAATCACTGTTTGCAACTTAAGAATACTTCAACAATTATTGTGAATTCTGACAGCTGGAATATTTATCCAATCTTCAATATAATCAAAGAAGAATCAGAAAACAGATCATAGGAATACTTCATAACACTTGAGCTAAAAAGTCGCAAGTCCAATAAAAAAATTCTTTTGAGTGCTGCTCTAATAAGACTGTGGAACAATTTCAAGAATATGATCTGGGATAAGTAGAGCAAAACACCAAAAGAGTTTTGAGGCCAAACTTTTTTAGGGCCCTTTTCATATAACATTCACAGAAGGTTATATTTCACCTTGTATTGGAGATATATTAGAGATGGGTGGACCTAGGGTGATCAATAAACCGGCATTTTCCTAAAACCAGGTATTACTATTTCAAAACTATTAACTATTCTAAAATTAGCTTTTTCAATATCCGGTTTGAGTTTTAGAGAGTGTTAAAAACACGTTAATTTTCTACGAATATAATTTTTTTTAAAATTCAGTTTCTGAGAAAATATTGATAATGCAGATAAAATTGTAAATTGCAATTTTTTTCTTGCAAATTTTGCCCATGAACATTCCACTAAGGAACAGGGGCAAAAATCTCACATATCAATGGGTGCAGTCCGAATCAAGTTTTAAGCTCAATGATAAGGGGCCTCCTTTTTATAGCCGAGTCCGAACGGCGTGCCGCAGTACGACACCTCTTTGGAGAGAAGTTTTATATGGCATAGTACCTCACAAATGTTGCCAGCATTAGGAAGGGAAAACCACCGCTGAACCTCCTAAATTTATGGTAAAATATTTTCTAAAGAAAAAGTTATGAAAATTTCTGAAAAGTCGAAATTTTGAACGACGTTATCTCTAAAGACAAAATTTGGCCTAATGTGATCTTAAGACAAAATTTTGATTAAATTAAATTTAAAACAAAAGATTCAAATCTTCGAGGGAAAATATAAAAAAAAAATTTTAACTGAAATCTTCTGAAATTTCATAATTTTTAAAACAAAGTTTCAACAAAGATTTTCCATAGACAAAATTTTTTAAAATTTTCTCCATAGACAAAAATTCTCTCTTTTTTAAAATCTTTGCTAAAAAAAAATCTAATTTTTTTAAACAAAATTTCAATAATTTTTTTTTTTAATTTTTTTATGCCTTACTTAATGGTTTCAGCTGCAGGTCAGTTAAAACAAAGTATTTTAGGGTGTTGTTTCAATTTATTTCCGATATTCGGACTTCGTTTTTCTAAATTTTCTCGCAGACAAAAAATTCGATAAAATTGTCTTTATAAACAAAATGAGGATGGAATTTCTCTTAAAAATAGAATTTCGATATGTAATTTTTCTAAGTCATTTCTCTTAAAGGTCATGCCCCCGGGAAATATTTTTAAATGATGAAATTTCAATGAAATTAAAGTGATAATCATAACAAAATTGGTTAAAAGTGAGCTTTTAGTCAGAAACCGGTTTTTTGGCAAGAAACCGATCTATCGAAGAAACGAAAAACTGCAATTTTCAAGAAACCTATTAGTATTAGGGTTATGAACTAAATCGGCTTTTTCCTAAAACCGGTTTTTAAACTATTCGAAAAATTTACATTTTTACAAACCCGGTTTGAGTTTTTGAGATTTAAAAAAAACCGGGTTAACCGGTTAAAAACAAATGCACAGTAGTGGTGTAGGGTATAATACACCGATTAGTATATTAAGCTATTAGTACATTCACCCCAAACAACCGAAGAACCGGTTTTCAAAAACCTAGCTGATCACCCTAGGTGGACCAATTTAAGTGAATTTTTTGTATACCCTTACAATAACCCAAAAATACAAATCAGATTTTTAAATATGGAGCCAAGTAACGAAACCCTTTAAAGCCACCGAAACGTAGGACTTGGACAAAACATTAACTGGGTAGTCTACATGTCCTCTTGAAGAGTTTTTGGAGGTGGGTGACCCTCTTGATATTTGGACCAAGTTTTTAGGTTCAGATTTGTACTCTAAACCCAAATACCCAATCACTATGCCAAATTTCAATAACATTGGCTAACAAATTCGCTTTTAATGGGTCCACAATTTCAATCTGAAGGTCGGTATATATAGCAGCTATATGTAAATTCAGTCCGATCGAGACCGAACTTTGTACAGTTGTCGGGGGCTGAATACAATTCGCTGTGTCAAATTCTAAGGAAATCAGGCAATTTATATGGTTTTTGTGGGCCTAAGCCCTTAAATCGGAAGTTCGCTATATATATCCAAATATAGTTCGATCAGGTCCGATAGTAATCGGTAGGGATGTCATGCGTCTAAATATAACTCAGTGTGCCAAATTTCCGAAACGGATAATAAATGTGGCTTTTTAAGACCTTAAATCGAAAATCGGTCTAAATGGGGACTATATTAAGATATAGACCGATATAGCTCATCTTCCAGGTTAACTTGCCTATGAACAAAAAAAAGAGAACAAGATCGGTTCAGGACTGGTTCGGACCTTGGATATTAAATGTCATAACGAAGTCAAAAAACAGGAGATAGGTTTATATTAGAGTAAACGATTTGGTCCATATACAACCTATCTTTAATGTATCTGTAAGACGTATTTGCGTGGTGAGTTTTATTCGTTGCACAGTAAGTATTCTTTCGACTGACATACGACAGATGGACGGACATCGCAAAAAGATTTAAAATGTCTCAAATGTCAATAAAACATGACATTTAAAGAGCTCCATGGACAAATTTGTTGATATTTTACCCTAGATATGATAGTGAAAAGTATAAAAACTCCCCAATTCCTTTGATATTAAAGCAATGGGTTTTCTTTTTTTGGGTGATGTTTTCATTAGCTTATGGGTGTCTTACATGTAATTAAAATATTGGCACTTTTTTTTGGAAGGGGAAAGCTTTTGGAATGTAAATTTGTCCACATGTAAAAAAAAAGAATTGCTGCTGACTTGCAAATTTACAGATGAACGTTGTTTAATATTAGTCGGCGATATTTCTTTTAAGTGAGAAATGCCACACAATGTGGCATGTTTACAAAATCATACGTAGGTTGCTACATTTATGCAAAAATAACAGCTGCTTTAATATCCACCACCATAGAGGGGGGGTATGCTAATCTTGTCAGTCCGTTTGTAACGCCTCGAAATATTGATCTGCTACCCCATAAAGCATACATATATTCTGGATCGTCTCGACATTCTGAGTCGATCTACCTATGTCCGTTTGTCCGTCCGTCTGTCGAAATCACTTAAGCGTTCGAACGCTTAAAGCTAGCCACTTGAAATTTTGCACAGATACTTCTTATTGATGTAGGTCGTTGGTGATTGCAAATGGGCCATATTGGTTCAGATTTGGTTATAGCCCCCATTTGAGCTGATGCCCCGAGTTGACTTCTTGAGCCCAAAGAAGCCTAAATTTTTTTCGATTTGTCTGAAATTTGCAACGTCCATGCCAAGTATGATCCGAGTCGGTCTATAAACCGATATAGCCCCCATATAAACCGATCCCCCAATATGAATTAGTGAGCCATTAGAAACGTCACAGACTTGAGTTGTGAATTCCAACATCCATGACAAGTATGATCCGAATCGGTTTATAAACAGAGATAGCCCCCATTAAACCGATCACCGGATTTGACTTCTTTAGACCTTGAAAGCCTCAATTTTCATCCGACTTGGATGCAAATTTTTTTATGGCAACTAATGATTTTGTTTGGAGGTGCATACCGCCTTTTAGGTGTACGTCCATAGTGGCATGAGCACATTCATCTTTAGTTGAGTAGATGTCATTAGCATTTTGCTTACAAACTATCTCAAAATATAAAGAGCACTCCTCATGTGCGAATATCTGTCATTGAATGTGTGAAACAATCGCGGCGACATAACATTCGATGGATGGAAAGTCGAATAGGAAAGACTCGGTCTCCTATGGCAGTGACTTCATGTGTTGCAAGCGTCGAAGATGGTTGCTGCATTCGATTGCATTGTCGAACTTGCAATTGCCAATAGATCTGCGGTGGTAGGGTCTTTCTCTGTTCCAGAGCAGTTAGGCAGCGGACAAGATTGATGGACTACGACTTGCATTGATGTGGAAATTAAGAGTTTTCAGTTTTCCAACTGAAATTTTTACGCCCCATAAAACATTTTCTATGTTCAGACAAGACAAAATGATGATCGGAGAAAAACACACACTCACACACACACACACACACTCATACAGACATACAAACATAAGGCATTAAAGCAAATCTAGATATCATTTAGGAGGGAAAAGTTCAAAATAATTATTACATAGGGGTAAGGCTGTCTCAATGACGAGGTTTGGTAAAGAGGAGTTTTGTTTTGGTTTGATTGGAAATTTATGATGCTTGCATTATGTTGTATCAAACAATCTATCCATCCAGCCAGCCATCCATCCATCCTCACCACTCGCGAATATACAAAGCACATGGGCAAAAACATCTGTAACTGCAGGTGAATGTGTGTGAGAGTGAACTTGTAAATGTGTTACAAGTTGCCAATATCAGCGAATGCAATCTCGCTTTTTCTGCGTACTTAAAGTCATAAAAAGGGAAAGTAAAACATGGGGGAAATGTCTATGTTAGACGTAATATCCCCAATATCATACGATTTAGCATGTACCTCAATGTGTTTGAGCACGACTTTATTAACGTAGGTGCCTTTGTGCTTTAAAATGCAAATATTGCAAATGAAAACTGCGGCAAACTGCGGTTCTAACAACTCACCGCCTGACGGACACAAAAACTGAAATAATAATTATTTCCAAACATTTTTGACGTCAGGTTATCAACGTTTGACGTCGGTTTATATGGCAGCTATATCAGGTTATCAACCGATTTAGACCATGCTTGACATAGTTGTTGGGAGCCATACCAAAACGATGTATCCAAAATTTCAACCAAATTGGATAAGAATTAGACCCCCTAGAAGCTCAAGAAGTCAAGACCCAAGATCGGTTTATATGGCAGCTATATCAGGTTATGAACCGATTTGAACCTCTAAAAGCTCAAGAAGTCTAATCAAAAGATCGGTTTATATGGCGGCTATATCAAGTTATAGACTGATTTAGACCATACTTAGCACAGTTGTTGAAAGTCATTCCTCTACATTATGTGCAAAATCGGATAATCAGCCAAATCGGATAAGAATTGCGCCCTCTAGAAGCTCAAGAAGTCAAGACCCAAGGTCGGTTTATATGGTAGTTATATCAGGTTATAAACCTATTTGAATCATATTGAAGAGGACATTAAGCCATTGCTATTTAGCTGAGGATTTTGAATCTGATGTGCAATATGTAGTCTTTGAAAGTCTCATAACCGCCCGATAACTGAGTTAGTAGCGAGCACAGATTAGGTGTTGATTTGTCCTTCTCTGGTCTTTTCCAGGATTTGGCGCAGTGTGAATATCTGGTCCAGGGTGGATTTACCAGGTCTAAAGTCGCATTGATAACGCCCAATTATCTCATTGACTTTAGGTTTTAATCTTTCATACAGTACTCTCAAGGGTATCTTGTATGCGATGGGTAGGAGGCTTATTCCTCTGTAGTTGGCACATTCCGTCCTGTCTCCTTTCGTGTGTACGGGACATCGTATGCTGAGGTTCCAATCATCGGGTATACGTTCTTCTAGCCAGATTACACAGATAAGCTGATGCATACGCCTTATCAGCGTATCGCCTCCGGTCTTAAATAGTTCAGCGGGTAACCCGTCGGCTCCTGCTGCCTTCTTGTTCTTTAGTCGGGTCACTGCTACTTGGACCTCATTCTGACTAGAAGATAAACATTCTATACCATCATCATTGATTGGTTCGAAGAGGATACCCTTCGCCGCCAACTTCGGACACTAGCAGTTGGGTTAAATGTTCTTTGCATATCCTCAGCATATTATCTGTGTCAGCTACCAGATTTCCTTCTTTGTCTCTGCAGCAGGATTTGCCTGCACCAAAGCCATCGGTTTGATGTTTAATTCTTTGGTAGAATTTACGGACTTCATTCTGACTCCTGTACATCTCAATTCGCTCACACTCACGTCTTTCCATTTCCTTTTTCTTTCTGCGGAATAGACGTTTCTCCTCTCTCCTTTTCTCCCGATACCGTTGCTACTGAGGAGTAAATTACATGTATCTAAAATTTCCATAAAAATTTAGAGCAGGGGAAGCAGAGCTGCCTTGAATCCGGTGGGGAGAGTAAAATACTGCCAGCGAAACACCATGCTCGTTCTCAATGCTGTGCAATTAATTTGCTATGCTAGCAACAATTTTGTGTCTATTCAGCAGTAAACACGTATTACAATTTTTTAGCAGATTTTCGGACATGCTAACCTCTGAGCCACGGTGGCCTCCATTACGTTACATTACATCCAGCTAAATCGGATAATAATTGCAGCTTCTAGAAGTTCAAGAAGTCAAGTCGAAGGATCACTTTATAGGAGCTATATCCAAATCTGAACTTCAACGACCTACATCAATAAGAAGTAGCTGTGAAAAATTTTGATCAGCTTAACGCGTTCGACCGGTACCGTGATTTTCACAGACCAACGGACGGGCAATTAGATGTTTAGCTTAATAATAAGGAATATATACTGCTGAAGAAGGCCCTTACCAAGAGCGAAACGTCCGCTAAGGTTGCGTTGTCTGTGTCCGATCCTCGTGTGTGTCTGGTAATTCAACACGACTGGAACTAGTCGTGCACTTGAATCGTGAGTTGTCGTGAGTCAAGTAATTCGTGAATTGAATTAAAATTTTTCGTGAGTAAGCGTGAGTGAATTCATGCTCACGACAATAATCACGACTCACGAGAAAATCACGAGACACTCACGAAACAAAATAAGTGGTTATGCAGGGCTGATACATTTTATACATCTATATACGTACGTTCAAGTGCTGTATGATTTGAGACGCATGGAAAAAAACCGTGACTCGTAAGCATCTCGTGAGTCGTGATTGTTCCGTGAGTCGAGAATTTCTCTGCAGTTGTGATTGTCTCGTGAGTCATGATTGTCTCGGGAGTCGTGAGTGTCTGTGAGTCGTGATTTTCTCATGAGTCATGCGCGAACGTGAGTCGACATAAAAAAGTCGTGCGTGAGCGTGCGAAAAAAATCACTTCGCGCACATCTCTAATTGGAACCACGAAAGGCCAGCGTAAAATAGCAACATTTTTGACTATCTATGTGGGGAAATTTATTATTTTAAACATAAATAAATTGTTGCCCTTTACCCAAAAGTTTGGCTCATATATGCCAGGTTTACGTGGATTTGGGCGCATCTTTTGGTTTTAGAAAATTGTCACATCGCAATTAGCTTCCATACGTCTGGGTGAGATTTTCGAGGTACACTTCAGTGAAATTTCACGCCACTTAGGGGCCGTTTATGAAAAGTGAGATGCGAGATGGGCTTTTACTGCAGTCATGCATACTCCTCTCCCTGTGTTGTAAGTCCTCTTCCAATTCAACAAATAAAACATCGAAAATTCCCAATAGCGCATCTGTTTAATGTTGTTGGCTTATTTTCTTCGACATTGACTAGAAGAGCTTCGTGTTATTTCCATTGTCCGTCGCCGTCCCTTATTGGCCAACAAGAGTAGTGAGCGCTCGGCGTTATTCATCATTGATGTTGTTTTTTGTTTATCTGAGCAAACATGACCCTATTGTGAAGAATGTGTTGAACATAAGCACACGCACACGCATCTAAGCAGACATTACCATAGGATGACTGCATCACCGCTCAGCTGCATTAAGCTGACCAGGGATGAACATTAGGGAGACGAGTTTTACAAGCCTCATAACTGAGTTAAAATGTCAACATAACTTCCGCCATGGACTAGCCTAGATGGAAATCCTATGATAGCATATTTAACTTTGGCTGTTTTGAGTAGGTTTACAATCTTTGAAAAATGTTGACCCTCCAGGCAATGATAGGAGTACACTTTAATCTAAGCATGCTGGTCTATTAGTCAGTCCCTCACAGCGTGTAAATGACAAAAACTATCTGCCTGAGATATTGCACTGGTAAACCTTTATTAAATTCAACTGAAAACTTTGAAATTATTTTGTAAACAATTGAGTCGAATCAAATTTAGGGCTACCCTAATACACATGTAATGGTATTCGCCTTAAGACTGACTGATAACTACAATGTTGTAAGCACCACATTTGTCACCGTCTTTTTGTGTTCCATTGGGGAAAATATGTTTTCTGAGGAACAACTCTCGGCGAGTGCGTGCTTACAATAACGGTTACCCAACGAAAGCAGCCCCAATGATGACTGCGCACAGACTCACTCAGTCATTTGACTTCAACCGAAATGCGCACGTGCGCTTTTGTATTTTTTTTATTGTTTGTTGGTTTTGGGGTTTTTTTTTGCACGCATTCTGTACCAGAACAAAAAGCTTTCCCTTTCAATGTTTAATAACACTTAACACATGAACACAAACAATCGACAGCCCGACAAATAAAAAAAACAAGGCTGTTGTCTTATAAAGAGGCAAATGAATTTTTTTTGGTTTTTGTTTAAGATACATATGCACCAAGTACGTTAATTTTGAACATCGCATACAAATTTAATTTGGTCAAGGTATTCACAATGTCACTTTTGGGGATTTTTCACAAAAAAGTACGGTGAAGTTTTATTTTCATAGAGACATATTTACCATACTGAAGGAAAATTATTATTTAAATTAGCAAAAATGTTTGCTAAAACAGCAATATTTGTCTGCTGAAAATGGGAAAGCAGATATTACTGCTATTTCAGCAAACATGGGTCTGCTATTTTGCCAACAACATTTTCGACTGTTGTTTCAACTAACAAAATCTGCTGTTTTAATTATAAAAATTTGCTAAAATATTGAAGACATATTATTGCTGAACTGAAAAAACAATTTTTGCTATGGTTTTCTTTTATGCTTTTATTTGTGTTTGCCGATCAAGTGTTTCGATTATTTTCGGTTTTTCGATTAAAATCTCTTTCATTTTATGGTGATCATTTTATTTTAGTTTACTCTCCTTCCAACAATCCCATCATAAATTAAGAAGCAGTAATTCTCAGCAAACCGTAGGGAGGTTTTCCTCCGTAGCGCAGAGGGTAGCATGTCCGCCTATGACGCTGAACGCTTGGGTTCTTTTTCTGGCAGGAACATCAGAAAAATTTTCAGAGGGGGTTATCCCCTCCTAATGCTAGCGACATTTGTGAGGTTCTTTGCCATATAAAAACCTCTCCCCAAAGAGGTGTCGCTATGCGGCACGCTATTCGGACTCGGCTAAAAAAAGGAGGTCCCTTATCATTGAGCTTAAAATTGAATCGGACAGTACTCATTGATTTTAGGAGAAGTTTGCCCCAGTTCCTTAATGGAATGTTCGTGGGCAAACTTGCAGTTTTTAGCAAACAGATTTTTCAACAGACACACCGCTGTTGCAAACATTTCACTATAACAGCAGAAATACTGCTGTAAAAGCAATAAAATTAACTACTAGCAGCCAGCAGACAGCGTTTGCTACATCAGCAGGCTTTTTTCTATGAGTGCAGATTGGACCTATTAAAATATTATCGCCAAGATATAATGATTGTTTTAATTTTATAAAAGAACAATTAATTTGACTTTAGTGCGTAAAAGAGTGTTTTTATAGTTCAATATTATATGAAATTCAAGGATGATATTTATGACACAAAACTTTATAAAGTATTTTGTTTGGTGAAAGACCATGAGCGTGAGTTGGTAATGGAGGTCACCGTGGCGCAGAGGTTAGCATGTCTGCCTATGACGCCGAAAGCCTGTGTTCAAATCAACAACGCATTTTTAGCGGTGGTTATCCCCTTACTGATGCTGGCTACATTTGTAAGGTATCCTGTTATGTTCAAAACTGCTCTGCCAATTGATGTCGCTCTGCGGTACGCCGTTCGGACTCCGTATAAAAAAGGAGACTCCCTATCGTTGAGCTTAAACTTTAATCGGAGTGCACTCATTGATATGAGGGAAGTAATCCTTGTTCCTTAATGGAATGTTTATGGGAAATTTGGTAATTAAGAGTTGGTGTATACAAATGCCACTTCTGGGAATGGAATCAATTGTTGTACCCTCTACCGTAGGATGGGCGTTAACTAATTTCGCCATTGCGTTTGTAACTCATCGAAATATTGATTTGCGACCCAACAAAGTATACTTTACTATGGATCGTCTCGACATTCCAAATCGATTTGGCAATGTTCGTCCGTCTATCTGTCAGTTGCAAGCATCTTTTCAAAGGAGTAAAGCTAGGTGCTTGAAATTTTGCAAAAATACCTCTTCTTAGTGTAGGTCAGTGTAGGTAAGTTGGAATATAAACCAAATCGGTGCAAGTTTAGATATAGCTGTCTTATAAAGGAATCTCCGGTTTTGTACGTTTCAATCAATTTAATCAATTTGTACGTTTTAATCATTTGAATACACACACAAACTAAATAAAATTAATTTCAATGGTATTTGTTTTAATTCATCAAGGGTTAGAATGTTCCAGATATAATGATAAATGGTATTAAAGCAATAACGCTCTGGTACTCAAGCCAATAACAGTTTAGTGTTAAAAGCAATACCTGTTTGGCGATACATCTAATGCTTATCGTTTAATATTTTACCAATGCCAGGCTGTTTTGATACTATACAGGCTTTCTTCACAATCATCAATCAAGTCATTATTAAATACTACTTGCAATAAATACTTGCTACTTACTCAGCCAAATGGGACAACAATTACGGTTTCCGGGGACTCAAGATGCCAAATGGCGTTTACATGGAACTACATATATCAGGTTAATGACCGATGTAGATTGTGCTTGCCACGTTTATGGGTAGTCTTTACAGAACACTACTTGTAAAGTTTCAGCCTGATCTGTTATGCGTAGAAGACTAATCGAGAGATCGCCGTAGAAAACTAATCGAGAGATCGGTTAATATGGGAGCTACATATATCAGGATATATGCCGATTTGGTTCTTACTATGCACGGTTGTTGGAAATCGCAACAAAACAACCGTTCGAAATTTCAGCTAAATCGGATAACAATTGCGGCTCCCAAGGGCTCAAGATGTCAAATCAGGAAATCGGTGTATATGGGAGCTATATCAGCTATATCAGTTGTTGGAAGTCATAAAAAAACAACCGTGCTAAATTTCATCTAAATCGGATTACAATTACGACTTCCAGGGGCTCAAGAAGTCTAATCGGGAGATCGGTTTCTATGGGAGCTAAGTCAGGTTAAACACTGATTTGGATCATACATAGTACGGTAGTTGATAGTCCAGCCAGAACACTAGGTGCAAAATTTCATCCGAAAATAATAGCGGTTTTCAGGGGTTCAATAAGTCAAATCAGGAGATCGGTTTATATGAGACCTATATTCTAATCTGAACCGATACGAGCGTTGCCTTTTATATTTCGGAATTGGAGAACCCTTGTGTTGCAATCTGCCAACTGACAGCTCTATCGTAAAGCTTGACATTTTTGAGGTTATACGTAATCAGAACGTTTTAACATATGAGCGATATTTGTGTTGTTTACAGTAACTTAAAAGATACATCTCGCCCAAAAAATGCAATAAAATTGTGAACATTTTCGTGCGATTATTTTTACAACTTTCGATGTCGATTAACTCAACAATAGTGCATCGATGAACTTAATTCAATTTTGGCGATCTATCAAGGACCAGTGTTCATCGATGATATGGTGAATTCAACCGAGGTCGTAGTTCACTCCAAGACGAATTTCGTGAAGGGTGTCCATCAGTTGTTGTTACAAAAACCATTGATGCTGATGCGCCAACTGATATTGCAAAATCATCATGTGACCTATCGTGAGATTGAGACCACCTAAGGCGTTAGTGGGACCGTCAAAAAAATTTGTTCGCGTTGGATCCCACACAAATTATCATTCGCTCGAAAAAAGGCTCGTGTTGATTGGTCGAAATAAATGCTCCAAAAATATGAAACAACTGCATTTTTGAGCACTCAAAACATCGATTTGATGAGTCATCCGCCATATAGTCCTGACTTGGCACCGAATGACTTCTTTTTGTTCCCGTACGTAAAAAATAAAATGAAAGGTCAATGTTCTTCGACACCTGATAAAGCGGTTGATGCGTTCAGAATGCATGTTTTGGAGATACCTCAATCGACAATTGGATCAAACGCATGCAAAAGTGTTTAGATCTTAATTGGGAATATTTTAAAAAACAATAAAGCGATTATCGATGATTATAATTTTTTTAGTGTTCTCTAATCTCGAAATATAAAAGGCAACCCTCGTATGGCCCATTTGCAATCCCCAACGACCAACATCAATACGAAGTCTCAGGGTAAAATTCCAAGCGAATATATTTATTCGCTCGACCGCTTTGTTATTTCGACAGACGGAGGGATGGACGGACCGACGCCGATGTCTAGATCGACTCAAAATATCTAGACGGTTCAGAATAAATATACTTTATGGGATCGCAGATCATATTTCGAGGTGTTACAAACGTAAGGACAAGATTAATATACACCCCATGTTATGGTGGTGGGAATAAAAGAATCAATCCTAGGTCTTTGCTTAGTATTTGATAAGAAAGATTTTCCTAACAATTTTTTTTTTCATATTTCCTTCTTTAGGTATTGTTGGCAGAATATTACATAACACAAATTATTTGAGTGCCGTCATTACAAAAAATTTCTTTGTTTTTGGTTTTCCGGTGTTCTTGGGTTTCGCTTATGAAACCTAGTGAGTAACCTTGAAGTGCCACATTAAAATGGGCGAGGGTCAGACCACAACGCGAATCACTGCTGTTGCCTCGAAGAGCGACAGATAATCCAAACAATTGTCGTTAACAATGTTTACAACTTCAATTAACAAATTAAATTCGTTAAAATAGCAAAGAGAACTGTGCGCAAGCGCATTTACAAAACCGCAAAAACACTCAATGACGATTGTGTGTGAAAGGTTGCCTCATCCCGCACATTATTGGAAGCGGCGAACTGGCAAATTGGCTCTTGGGTTGCCCACATACACACATGTCTGCCTCAAATTAGTTTGACACGCATCTTTTGTGAAAATTGTTTAAATTGTCCCAAATTGTTGACTTCCCCTTGCCAATTAGGGTCTGTGCATAGCAGAGGCATAATAATGGCCCTCATTGTTTCGGAAATCGTTTTAGTCAATGTTTACATGTTGCAGCACCATAACAACAGCAACAACAACAGCACTCAAGGAGACAAGTGGTGATGGTGTGGGACAGAAAACCACAACCACTTGTCAAGTAGTCAATCCAATTTTAGGCAATCGCCATTCCCATATCCATCTCACCATCTCTTTGCCATGCGTATGCGAAGTCACACTTTGGAGAAATTATGAGAAACAGGGTCATTTTCCCTCCATTAATTTGTGATGTCGTAAAAGGCGTTTTTGGTCGTTGTTGTTGTTGTTGCTTTTTATTAAAAGTCAGCTTCTTGCCAGTCGGTGTGGGCTTAACTTGGTATTATGCATATGCCTAATTAGTTAAGTTGATGGGCCAATAACCCCACCTGCTTTGAAAGTCACCATGGCCAGCAATGGTCTTGCGTTAAATGCAAGGAGTGAACCAGGGGGAAAGAAAGAGGAGGAGTAGGAGCTGTTTAGCTGCTGCATTAGAAAAAGCCACCTCTCCATACTAAGCGCGATGTGTATGTGTATGAGTATGAGGGTAAACAGTGTCACTCCTAATGCATTTCGTTTGCATAGAGGCAAGTGAAAAGACCATGACCATGTAAACAAAATCTCACTTTACCAACTCACCGAAAAGTCTCTATTTTGGATTGTATTACAGTGCCTTCATTGCACTGAAGAATTGACATTTGTTTAATAGAAATTTGAGAAGGAAAAAAAAATTGAGAAAACACACAAACAGGGTTACGATTTACTTTGTGGGCGCTGGTAAATCCAAATACACAATAATTTATCAATTATCCATGTCTCAAAAAAAACAAACACCTTAATCTGAATCATTATCTCTACTTTCACTATAACCCTAAAAATTGCCTTTGCCCTTCAATCATCTCATCAATCAAGTTTGTAGCGAGGCCGCAGCTAACCATAGCTAGACCCAATTTAAGGGTAACATACGAAATGCTCGCATAACCATCGAGTAGACATCCGTTTTTAACAAATTTTCTCACATATAACCTCAAGGCGGACAAACTAAGGTGTTTTCGCGGTGCGTTTGAAGATTGCGAACGTACAGCCTATCGCCAAGAAGGGTGAGACAAGCGACCCTGCAAATTACCGACCAATAGCGTTATGCTCTGCGCTTTCCAGGGTTATGTAGAGCATGGTTAACCACCATCTTGGTCAATGGTCTTCTTAGCTGCCGACAAACACTCTGCCAGGATTTGCTGGCCATTTCTTAGTGAGGTCGAATGTACAGAGTGGATTTTAATACCAGACGCAGTGCTGTTTGTTGTCACACAAACGATTCACTGCCACTTTAAAATCGTCAATATCTATCGAGGATTTATATATATTAAACGGTCAGAGGCTCTTGATGTTCCGGGCATATAGATTCAATGTTATGTCCGTTGGTCAAAACATGTATTCGAAGTGTCAAAGGAAGCATTCAAGTGCTTGGGCTTTCTTAAGCGGTGTTAGTAATATTTCACTCCCTTAGATCCTCTTAATATCTGCACTACGTACATCAGGTCGAGGATGGAATATAACTCGCATACATGGGCCAGAGCTCCAAAATCATCCCTGGAGCTGCTGCGTCCAGAGGCGGGCGTTGCTGTTGATTGGAGATGGTAGGGTATCAACTCTATTGTTTTCCTTGTGTGGCGTTATCGATTCTTCCACGGTGTGTGTTCATTGGAAATCAGTCTTCTGATTCCTGACTTGAGGTTGTTTGTCAGAAATGCAAGATTGTCTATAACCGCGCACCGGCTTGTAATCGATTGGCCAGCTGATCGGGCCATGTACAACAAAGAGAATTCTTTTTTCGCAAGGATGGTTCGTATGTGGAATCGACTTCCGGCGGATGTTATCCCCGCTACTTATGACATCCAGAAATTCAAAGCAAGCGTCAATAAACACTACTCCCTCTTTCCGCACATTAATATATAAGGACAATAAATGCGCCTTTTATGGGCCCAAAACCTTAATTCGAGAGATCGGTCTGCATGGCAGCTATATCCAAATCTGGACCGATCTGGGACAAATTGAAGAAGGATCTCGAAGGGTCTAACACAACTCACTGTCCAAAATTACGGAGAAATCGGACAATAAATGTGCGTTTTATGGGTCCAAGATCTTAAATCGAGAGATCGGTCTATATGGTAGCTATATCCAAATCTGGACCCATCTGGGCCGTCTTCAAGAAGAATAACAACTCACTGTCCTAAATTTCAGAGAAATTGGACAACACATGCGCCTTTTACTGGTGCAAGACATAAAATCAAAACATCAGACTATATAACAGCTATATCCGAATCTTGACCGATTTGGGCCAAATTGAAAAAAGATATAGAATGGTCTAACACAGCTCATTGTCCGAAATTTCGAAATCGGACAATAAATGCGCCTTTTATGGGTGCAAGACCTTAAATCGAGAGATCGGTCTATATGGCAGTTCTATCCAAATTCGGACCGATGTGGGCCAAATTGAAGACGGATACCGAGCTGCCTAACACAACTCACTTTCTCAAATTTCAGCAAAATCCGATAATAAATGTGTCTTTTTATGGGCCTAAGACCTTAAATCGACAGATCAGACAATATGGGGGCTAAAAAAATGTGTGCAATATTTCAGTTCAATATCTCTATCTCTAAAGACAGTAGCGTGATTTCAACAGACAGACGAACGGACGGACATGGTTAGAAAGTTTTAGATTTTTACGACGATCAAGAATATATATCTTTATAGGGTCGGAAATGGACATTTCGATGTGCTGCAAACGTTGTGACAAAATAATATACCCCCATCCTTCAGTGGTGGGTATTAAAACGCTATAATAGAGTAGCTGTAGCTGTACTTGAGTAGCTGTTTTTAAGTAGAAAGCAAAAATTGCATTACGCCATCCTTTACAACTCCTGCAATCATAAACCCAATATTTTTTTGTTTTTAATTCTTTAAAGGGGTACTTATTAGGAGATTTTTCGTTTTACTCTTTCGACCTTTTTTAATTATGGTGCAATGGTTGGTGCATCCTCATTACAACGCATTACGAAAGATTGTTGATAGCATTAGTGTGAGTGTGTGCGTGTGAATGTATGTAAAAGCTTCAACTTCAACTGGTTGAATACTCCTTTCCACACACACACACACACACGCACAAGTTAACATGGGTTCAACGTAAGCTGTTGTCCAGATCTTCTGGTGATCTAAAGACATTGTACCATATTTGCAGACAGTTCTGTCCAGCAGCCAAACTGGACATCAATTTAGCATTACCAAGTCATCATCAACATCATCCGAACGTTATGGGCAGCAAAAGAAAATGCCAAAAACCTGTTGGGTCTTAAATAAACAAAACAACAAAAAAAAAAAAAAGATCTCATCGCAAAAGTAAAGAAGCAAAAAAACCGGGAATGCATTCAAACGTTTTGAAGTGTTGCAGTGGGGAACAGAACTTTGCAGAGCAGTGCAAAAATAAAACGAAACCAAATTAGGTCACGCACTGTACAATTCGCTGGCCAATTTCGATTTACAAACATCTACCATACTCACACATACACATGCCACCACCACCAACAACAACAGCGCCATTGGTCACAGTTAGGAACCAGGCTGGCCGCAATGCTGTAGTCATTCATGTATGAATGTGGCAGTGGACCGAACAGGACGGGATGTGGTGGTGTTGTTGGCAATGTGAACTTAAAAAACCGCACGATGAGGGATTATAAACTTGGCTTTAAACTGTAATTTAGCACGCTTTTACCCGAAAACTGCATTGTAAGCATGCGCAAACCATTTTTTTTTGCTCGTTAATTCGGCCGAACTTAACATATAAACATGGGTTTGTATATACGCATAGATTTTTCCGCAGATAAACGGACACATACGCACGCACATACTCCTACGGACAGCGTAGAGATCCATGGATAAAATGCCTATAATTAAAATGTTGTAAAACTTTAGGGTCGAACAACGATGAAAGATTTCACTTTTAATCGATTTTTATGAAAGTTTTATAGCAGATGATTGCCATTCATTTTGCCGTATTAATTATTAAATCACCAGCCAAAGGTTTCTGGACCCTATTAAAGGAGGAAAGGAACAAAATTTTGCCGGTTCTTCATGGCAAAGAATTGTTCAATATTCGGGTTTGTTAATATATAAAGGGTGATTTTTTTGAGGTTAGGATTTTCATGCATTAGTATTTGACAGATCACGTGGGATTTCAGACATGGTGTCAAAGAGAAAGATGCTCAGTATGCTTTGACATTTCATCATGAATAGACTTACTAACGAGCAACACTTGCAAATCATTGAATTTTATTACCAAAATCAGTGTTCGGTTCGAAATGTGTTCAAATTTTGACAAATTTTGTTCAGCGATGAGGCTCTTTTCTGGTTGAATGGCTACGTAAATAAGCAAAATTGCCGCATTTGGAGTGAAGAGCAACCAGAAGCCGTTCAAGAACTGCCCATGCATCCCGAAAAATGCACTGTTTGGTGTGGTTTGTACGCTGGTGGAATCATTGGACCGTATTTTTTCAAAGATGCTGTTGGACGCAACGTTACGGTGAATGAACACATTTCGAACCGAACACTGATTTTGGTAATAAAATTCAATGATTTGCAAGCGTTGCTCGTTAGTAAGTCTATTCATGATGAAATGTCAAAGCATACTGAGCATCTTTCTCTTTGACACCATGTCTGAAATCCCACGTGATCTGTCAAATACTAATGCATGAAAATCCTAACCTCAAAAAAATCACCCTTTAGTTCTCAACTTAGTTTTTGCAGTTAACGCATCGAAAAGCGATGTTCTTTCTAGATAAAAATGTGAAATTAATGCAAATGTTGCCTTCTAATTGCATTGTGTTACAATATCTCTCAAGATTAAATCATTTTTATGTTAAATAAAATAAGACTTTAAACTACCTCCTGGTTGAGAGTAAAATTCTTAGGTTGGTGTAGATGAATTGCTTTGTGCTTCTGCTAACAAAAGTCGTGGATCTTTTTTGTAAAATACACAAAACAGAAGCAAAATGTCAAATGATCTGGTTTGGTCAAATTTATATTGAAAAATATTTTTATACCCTAGGCCACTACTGTGGCACAGGGTATATATTCTTGATCAAAGTAAACATCTAAGACGATCTAGCCATGTCCGTCCGTCTATCCGTCAGTCTGTTAAATTAACGCCACAGTCATTAAAAAAAGAGATATTGAGCTGAAATTTTGCACAGATTCTTTTTTTGTCCATAAGCAGGTAAAGTTCGTAGATGGGCTATATCGGACCATATCTTGATATAACCCCCATATAGACCGATCCGCCGTTTTAGGGTCTTAGGCCCATAAAAGCCACATTCATTATCCGATTTTGCCGAAATTTGAAACAGTGAGTTAACTTAAGCTCCTCGACATCCTTCCTCAATTTGGCCAGATCGGTCCAGATTTGGATATAGCTGTCAAATAGACCGATCTCTCGATTTAAGGTTTTGGGCCCATAAAAGGCGCATTTATTGTCCGATGTCGTCGAAATTTGGGACAGTGAGTTGTGTTAGGCCCTTCGAAATCCTTCTTCAGTTTGGCATAGATCGATCAAGATTTGAATATACCTGTCATATAGACCGATCTCTCGATTTAAGATTTTGGGCCCATAAAAGGTGCATTTATTGTCCGATGTCGCCGAAATTTGGGACAGTTAGTTAAGTTAGGCCTTTTGACATTCTTCTGTAATTTGGCTCAAATCGGTCCAGAATTGGATGTAGCTGCCATATAGACCGTTCTCTCGATTTAATGTCTTGGGGCCATAAACGGCGCATTTATTGTCCGATTTCGCCGAAATTTTGGGACAGTGAGTTGTGTTAGGCTCTTCGACATTTTTCTGCAACTTGGCCCAAATCGGTACAGATTTGGATACAAATGATGCTCTTTCTCTCTTCCCAGCTAACTTTTTCTGGCAATTAAATTAATCGAATAACTTCCAGTAGCGATTTGGGTACTTTATCGATTAGGCGAGTCTGGCTAAGATTTGTCAAACACAAATAACATATCAAACCACTACACCTGGAACCGGAATAGATTTTATACGCTTGAAAGCGTATTTCTCTCAGAATTGTCACTTTTTCAATGCTCACTGGAGTAAACGTGGTTAAAAACATATTTTTTCATATACCACCCTGTTTTACATCCCATACACATCGCGCCAGTTGATAATAGGGCATCGAAACACCTACAATCATATATTTTACATACGATTATGCACTCTGTATGTTGTGGGTGCATATGTATGCATATGCGTTGCTCTTTTATGTCACACATCTTATATACTCGTATATGCCTCTTTGGAGCTCCGCGATCAGGTAAATTTCTTTGATAGTTGTTGGTATTATAGACCAGTTACAAAATTAACAGAGTCCATCCATGCACGCACTCTCAACACATCACCATGTGTGAGTACTATGCACACAAACTAAAGTTTGTAGAGAAATTCTGTGTTATAGACCAATGCACTCAAATGACACTTGAGGGCGTATGGTGGTCCATTAAACTATTTTGTAACAAAGAGAAACACACACACACACACACAAGCCGTAATACATACAATAACATCCACATGCATGTAAGTGCAAATTCTGCAGTGTAGTTTTGCTCTGCGCAGATGTTGCAAATCTATTATCTGCAGGGTAAGAACTTAACTCGTTCTACCATGGGAAGCAGTAGAAGGAGGCTGTTACTGGACAAGTGGACTCGATTTGTTAAGAACATTGCAATGCCAAACTTGTTTTTCAATTCCGTCCCATAAAAGCTGCGTAAAGTGGGAGATTTTGAGTTGAACAGCATAAGCATGCCCAAAAAAATGTTTTCAGTATAACCTTGAAAGTTAATAATAGGTCAGTGTGGGCTTACATTCTTTGTAACATGGGTTTGGCTCTTTGTTTTTCCAAATATGGTATCATCCCAAAATGCCTAAGCCTTTTTAAGCTTGGAAGTTTGGCAATCTTCGGTGTCCTAGATTTTGGATGGAATAGGTGAATGAGATTTTGTTGCATTTTTATACTCACTGACATAGGATGGAGTAACTCTAATTTTCTCTTTTTATGCCAATCACCGAAGGATGAGAGTATATTAATTTTGTCATTCCGTTTGCAACACATTGAAATATCCATTTCCATTTTGTATATTTGTTCTTGATCGTCGTAAAAATCTAAGATGATTTAGCCATGTACGTCCGTCTGTTGAAATCACGCTACAGTCTTTAAAAATAGAGAAACTTGAGCTGAAACTTTGGACAGATTTTTTTTTGTCCATAGGCAAATTAAGTTCGAAGATGTGCTATATCGGAGTATATATATATAACCCCCATATAAACCGATCTACCGATTTAAGGTCTTAGGCCGATAAAGGAAACATTTGTTATCCGATTTTGCTGAAATTTGTGACAGTGAGTTGTGTCAGGCCACCTGACATCCTCTTGGTCCAGACCGGTCTAGATTTGAATATAGCTGCCACATAGACCGATCTCTCGATTTGAGGTCTTAGGCCCATAAAAGGCGCATTTATTGTCCGATTTCGCCGAAATTTGGGACAGTGAGTTGTGTTAGGCCTTTAGACATTCTTCTTCAGTTTGCTTTAGATCGGTCCAGATTTGGATATAGCTGCCATATAGACCGATCTCTCGATTTAAGGCCTTGGGTCCATAAAAGGCGCATTTATTGGCCGATTTCGCTGACATTTGGGACAATGAGTTGTGTTAGGCCACTTGACATCCTTTTCAATTTGGTCAAGACTTGGATATAGCAGTCACATAGACCGATCTCTCGATTTTAGGTCTTGACATTTTTTTGAATTTTTTATTTTTTTTTGATCGGTCCAGATTTAGATATAGCTGCTATACAGACGAATCTCCCGATTTGAGAAGTTTTTACATGGCATGGTACTTCATAAATGTCGCCAGCATTAGGAGGAGATAACCACCGCAGAAAATTTTTTGATGGTCTCGCTAGGATTCGAACCCAGTCGTTCAGCGTCATGTGCGGATATGCTAAGCTCTGCGCTGCGTTGGCCTCCTACATCAATAATCAGCAACGGTTCCAAATTTCAAGCTGATAAACTCCTTCGTTCGAAGAGTTACGTGATTTTGACAGACGAATGGACATTTCTAGATCCACATTGAATGTCACAGTAAATGGTATAAAAACATTTTATTAAAAAAAATCTAGCATTGCGTAAATGGGATATTGTAAGCTTATATATTTCAATGGTACTTTGTACTACAAACCTGACCACCCGTAAATAGTTTGAATAGTATTGTTGTTGTTAATAAGGAAATTTTTTCCTTCTATTATCATTATTATTTGTTTTGGCATATCATGCAAGAATTTTTAATTAGGTATACAATTACTAAGTATTCACTTTGTTTTATTTTTACTTAAACCCCGGTTACACTGCCCATTAGATCTGGATTTAAAGCTCTCGTCAGCTGATTTTATGAAGGGAAAACAGATGACCGTGGCATTAAATCTGAGTTTAAAGAGCAGTGTAAATGGGGTTTTACGTATTTAAGCTATGTAATAAATTTTTGGTCATTTACACAGATAGAAAAATGGTGGTACTTTATCAATACCGAATGGTATTATTCCCAAATATTTTTAATACCAATTGGTGTGAATACCAGACGAAGTAGGCAACTATGGATAGACGGCGTTAGATTTGTATTCTTGTCACCGCGGCAAAAGTGTTGTTTAGCTTTGTACTTAAAATATTGACGCCTTTATAAAATATTTGTTTTTAAATGACGTGTTCAAATACTCGACAATGGTGAAAATGGACATATTACCAATTCTAATGACGTTACCATTTCAAAAATTTCATAAAGTGTCTTACACGTTTAACGATGCTGTGTTGGTGTATTTATATGTAAACCACTTCTGAGAATCAGTGGAAATGGAACAATTGTTGAATGCAAAGAATCAAGGTTGGTAATTATTTAATTTTTATGTGGTTTGGTACTACAACCAGTAACAGATTGGTATGAACACCAATACCAGTTCCGTATTAGGGCCAATACCAAAGAGTTCTAAAAATTTTCGGTCTTATTCACAAAACTTAATGTAGATTTGAAATAGGTTTATTTGACATATGTATTTCCTTAATAGAAGTGTCCAGTAAACCTATTTTAAGGCTTCATAAAGTTTTGTGATTAAGGCCGATTATATTTTATCCATACCATGCGGTATTGCTTTGTTACCATACGGTGTTGCTTTACTATGAATACCGTATGGTACTGAAATGAGCACGTTTGGTAACAAATTTTCTCTAGGTATAGACTTTTATATTGGGAAATAAATTCAGGTGAATTGAAAAATATGATACACATTATCACAAATTTCCATTGCTCAATCTGATCATCTCAAGCCACACCCTAATGTACATCCATATGTATTACTTTATGGACTAATTCTAGTACTCCAGAAAACTGTAATAAATTCAATTTGCTTTGTTGTCGTTGTTGCTGCGCAATTTCATACAAAAAAAAAAATAAAACTGACAATAGTGGGTCACTAAAA
Source organism: Stomoxys calcitrans (assembly GCF_963082655.1). Taxonomy (NCBI): domain Eukaryota; kingdom Metazoa; phylum Arthropoda; class Insecta; order Diptera; family Muscidae; genus Stomoxys; species Stomoxys calcitrans. Next base: position 236,455,853 of record NC_081553.1, on the reverse strand, counting down.
TAAACTTGAAATGGTATGGCTTGGGACCGCCCTCGTTACTATTGCCGCTTAAAAGCCTGAATTGGACATGGTTGACCAAATTATGCTCTATACCATAACATCTTGCACTTAGCTTCATAATTCTATGTTGGCTTAACACGAAGAAGATGAGCTTACTTGCTTTGCTCGCCTTATGCAGAAATATCCACAGGTATTTAGCAGTAGTGTGGCCGACACGCAATATTGGGCGCCGGAAAAGACAAGCGGACAAGAATTGTTTATTATTATTTATTTCGTATTCCGTACATCTCGCACCATTTTCTTTCTCTTAGCACATTGATTTAGCTTGTTTTTGGTGAATTTTGTTGTTGTTAATTTTTGGCAAACAACAGTTTGAAATAGTGCAGAAGAACTGTTAGTTACACTATTCAACAACATTTGGAGAATAGTACAAAAAAAGACAAACAATTTTCAAAATTCAATGTCAAAAAAATATTTTTATACCCTCCACCATAGGGTGAGGGGTATACAAATTTCGTCATTCCGTATGTAACACCTCGAAATATGCGTCTAAGACCCCATAAAGTATGTATATTCTTGATCGTCATGACATTTTAAGTCGATCTAGCCATGTCCGTCCGTCTGTCCGTCGAAAGCACGCTAACTATGGAATGAGTAAAGCTAGGCGCTTGAAATTTTGCACAAACCCTTAGGTCGGTTGGGATTGTAAATGGGCGAAATCGGTCCATGTTTTGATATAGCTGCCATATTAACCGATCTTGGGTCTTGACTTCTTGAGCTTCTAGAGGGCGCAATTCTTATTCGATTTGGCAGAAATATTGCATGAAGTATTCTGGTATGACTTCCAACATTTGTGTCAAGTATAGTCTATATTAGTCCATAACCTGATATAGCCGCCATAAACCGATCTCCCGAATATACTTCTTGAGCCTCTAGAGGGCGCAGTTCTTATCCGATTTGGCTGAAATTTTGCATAAAGTGTTTTATTTTGACTTCCAACAACTGTGTTAAGTATGGTCTAAATCAGTCTATATCCTGATATAGCCCCCATGTAAACCGATCTTCCGATTAAACTTCTTGGGCTTCTAGAGAGCGAAATTCTTCTCCTTATATAGTTGAAATTTTGCATATGTCGTTGTGGTATGACTTCCAACAACTGTTCTAAGTATGGTCTAAATCGGTATATAAACTGATATATCTGTCATATAAACCGATCTCCCAGTTTGACACTTTGAGCCTCTGGAGGGCGTAATTATTACTCGATTTGCCTGAAATTTTGGAGGTGGTGTCGATATCGCCATTTCCGTCCGTCCCTTTGTCGAAATCACGGTAGCGCTCGAACTAATGATAATGATATCCGCTTAAACTTTTTTATAAAGACATCTTATTGATCGAGGTTGTTGGGTATAGTAAGTGATCTTTCGATTTGATTTCGTGAGCCCCTAGAAGCTTGGATTACCAGAGCAGGGGTCGTGGGTTCGATTTCCGCTAAAAGCCTTGGTCCGTCGCTACTGTGGTATCACAATTTTGGCAGAATAGTACACATAACTATGGACGTAGTTCCAACTAAGTTCATTTGTGTAAATTTTTAGCAGAATCCATGGTGGTAGGCCTGCCAAACTTATCACGTTTTTACTTTACGTTGTTTTTGTAGACGTTTAGTTTCGAACATATTCAAGAAAATTAATTGTCAATTGTTTGTTGACCTGTGTTTGTGTAGAACCACCTTCTGTTAATTTCTCATTGCGCTCTAATAATCCTTGTTGTATATCATTACCCATCCAGTGGCACAAACTCGTTACAATGTAAACATATCTAGTCTAAAGTCCATATAAATTTTTGGTAATAAATGCAACAGATTTTGAAGTGCGCTATAATTATCACAAAGAAAGAAAAAAAAACTCTCCATGGGTTAACGACCAGCGATTAATGTAAGCATTTGTATGTGAATGACGTCAGTTGATGGTTGGTGTTGGAGTCCGTCCATTTGATTGCATGATCAGCACAAAGTGGCCGATATAAGCTTCTACAAGTAATTCATTCACTTGGCTTCGGTAGTGATCTGTAGCAAATCTGCAGCATGAAGTGAATATGTAATGAATAACAAGCAGCATAATTTCCACCAAACAAATTCTCCTCTCGTCTTAAGCGGCATAATTTGTCTATTGCTGAAGATAATTAATTACGAAATTGCATGAGAATGCGATTGTATCAAATTGGGATTAGGAGAAAACAGTTAATATGCAATGTACGATTACCCGCACTCGCCAACATACACACACACACACACACATAGGATAGATAAACTCTAATTATGGGGAAAAATCAATCGTCACTCATTCGCTACCCAAACCAAATGCCATTTTGCGTAGCCTAACCACCACAAGGGAAAAAGTTATCGATAACTGCTAGCGATGCTCATATCAAGTCTTGTGCATGCAAAGAGAATTGAGCCCAGCCGGTGTAACTGTCACAACAAACCAACAACAGATGTTGGAATTCAATATTACTGTTAATCCGTTTATCAATGCCCAATGTTTACCACAAATATGCGTTCGCTTACAGTATCAAAAAAGTGTGTATGTATGTTTAGTTTCTTTGAGGAATCAGAGTTGCCATAAGAATGAAAAATAAAACAAAATAAAATAAAAAAAAAAATTAAATAAAATAAAAAATAAACCGAAATAAAATAGAACAAAATTAAATAAAATGCAGCCAAAAAAGACTAATATTGAACCAAAATAGAACAGTGACTACTAAATGTCCATGCGGAATTTGGGCCAAATCTGACCATATTTGTATATAGCTACTATGGGTGCATAAATAATGCAATGCAATGTGTCCCGTTATGATACCAATAGCTATACTCACCCTTCTTCTTGCTTCCTTTCAGTAATAGCCTCGTCTTCTCACGGTCTGGATCCTCCCATAGGATTTTCGTCGTCCTACCGACCGTTTCACTGTTCCACAATGTTGCATGCGCATTCGTCGCCCCCTCCTTTAACACGGACTGCGTCGACCCGAAAGGCTTCGGGTTAACCAAGTTTATTGACGGCAATCCTCTGGCCTTCACTGCCAAATCGTCTGCCCTTTCATTTTCCCTTACTCCGTTATGGCCCGGCACCCAAACAATGCGGATTTTGGCATCCTCAGAGAAGGCGTTAATCTCCTTCTTACACTGCAAGACTGTTCGTGACCTTACTGCCCTGGTTGTTATTGCACTGTCGGTAAAGATGTTCACACTCGACGTCCTTGCGTTAGCACCACACCACTTCACGTATTCCGTGATCGCCCGGATTTCCGCCTGCAGGACCGTATTTTGGTTAGGCAGTCTAAAACAGATCTCAGTCCTTGGGTTCTCAATGTAAACCCCAGGTCATGTAAAAACTTTTCCACAAAGAGGTGTCGCACTGCGCCAAGCAGTTCGGACTTGGCTATAAAAAGGAGTTTAAACTTGAACCGGTCAGCACTTATTGATGTGTGAAAAGTTTGCCCCTGTTCTATAATGGAATGTTCATGGCCAAATTTGCATTTGCAACAAGATGCAGCATTAAGAAGTATGGGTACCACATGTCTTAAGTAAAATTTTAATTTACTTCAGGCTGTAGGCTGTAACGAATAAGGGTGCTTTTTCGTAAAATATTTATGTTTATGGTAACCCCGATGAGAACACAGAGATTTTGCTGCAGCTACACACATTGGCTGTGTGTGCATAAATTATAAGCATACTAGTCCACACATTCGTGTGGTCATAAACACAATTAAGTAGACTAGACTAGGTGAGATATTGCCGCAAGTGTTTGAGGGCCGATGGTGCTCTTTTGGACTCTCTTTGTTTTGAGAGGCTGATGTGTTTGTTGTGGCAAGTAGTGGGCAATTGGCAAAAAAAAAAGAAGTTTGTTTGTTTTTCTCCGCAGTTGTTGTTGCTGCTGTTGTGGTTTCTTCGTTGCGGTATAGTTGATGTAAGTTGCAACCTGTTGCAGCACATTTTCATTTGATTGTTTTCTTGAGTTTTGTTTGCTTGAGTTTTGCTCTCTTTTATTAGAGCTGCGTTACGTTTCGCTAGAGTGACGGTGTTGCTGCACCATACATTGAGATGGAAAATGAGCGGGATCTTGATGGTGAGGATGGTGATGATGATGATGACGATGACGATGACGATGAGAATGGTGATGCCAATAACAAACGTGATTACGATGCCCATGATAATGACAATGGTTTTCATTTAGTATGGTATGTGGTTGCTCTAACATACATACCAACGTATAACGTATAACCTATCATATGAAAAGACATACTGGCGTACATACAAACATGCATACATATTGAAGTACATGTATAGAGATGTGTATGATTGTGTTGCAAGTATGCATCTATCTACATGTAAGTCGTTTCTAAATACTAGGCATGCCAGTTTGCTTTATTGTTACTCTGCTGCTGCTGTTGTTGGTGTTGTTGTTATTGTTGCTGTTGGTAATGTGCGACGGCAGTGGCTGAGCCATGCTTCGGTGTTCAGTTGAAATGCTCGCGAATGTTGCTAATCAAGTCAGTTCGGTGGAGAACGCGTCTAAGAAAAGTGCAATTATAAGTGTTTAATAAAGACTTGCTAAACGTATGGTTTAAAAATAATCGGTAATACTGGACCTCAATACAACATCATTTCCCAAGTGATTAAGAAAATCTATCGTTTTTCCCCCTCCAAAAACCAACAACCAACCAACCAGTCCACACCGCAAAACTAGCGATTACAGTTCTTTGTGAGAAGTGTCCATCTATAATTAAGTGTCACTTTTGAAATTGGATTGGATTATGTGTCCTGTGAGTTCGATAAACAGCAGCATAAAGCTAAAGGATGAGTGGTAAGGCTACAACTCTTACAAATGCAAAGATGTAAACCATTATGTGTTGCTACCTATCCTCTAAGTGTGTGCATACGAGTTACAGTTTTAATCTCCTTCAAGTATTTTTTAAATTGAAAAGAACATTCATAATGAGTAGGCCGTTCTAAGAATTCATTGTCTGCAAATGCATGCACATATGCTCAAATTCAAAACGATCTACTGCCAATGCCCCAACACAACAACAATACATCATACTATGTGCATAGACAAAGGCAGTTCTACAACTTTACAAAATAATTATTTCAAATCATTATAATCATCAAACATAAAACAGACATGCTACACAATTACAGTGGACCGTTTTTCTAAGAAAATTTGCCACTAAAAATTTGTGCACTGTTATTTTGAACATTTCTTTTTTTTTTATAAATAATTATACACAAAATTGTTCGTTTGTGGTGTAGCTGTACGTAATACAGCAATGTGTGTATATAAATCAAAAGACTTAAGAAACAAATTTGATGTTGGCTCCTTTCTTCAATTGAACTCAATCAAGTGACTAATGAAGAATACAAACATTATGTTCAGGCTGCGCAAAGATTGCCAAGCATTTCTTTTATCATCATTCGAACATTATTTCGAAATATTGATATGCGACCACATAAACTATATGTATGTATTCTAGATTGTTTTCACATTCATAGTCGATCTAGCCGTGTCCTTCGTCCGTCTATCGAAATCACAATAGCGACCGAACGAAAAAATATATTGATACTTTGTATAGATATTTCTTAGTAATGTTGGTCGTTGGGGATTGCAAACAGACCATATCGGTTAAGATTTGGATATAGGCCCCATATAAACCGATCGCCCGATTTTACATGTTGAAGCCCTGCAAGCCGCAATTGTTATCGGCTAAAATTTTGTACGTAGTGTTCTGGCAAGTCTTTCATCAACAGTGCTAAGTACGATCCAAATCGGTGTTTAACCTGATTTAGCTGCCATATAAACCGATCTCTCGAGTTTAAGATTTTGAGCCCCAGGAAGTCGCAATTTTTGAGCCCCAGGAAGTCTGAAATTTTGCACTAGTGTTCTGTTATGACTTCCACCATCCTTGATTAATATGGTCCAAATTGGTCTATAACTTGATATAGCTTCTATATAAACCAATCTCCTGATTAGACGTCTACGGCCATGGTAGTGGATTTCCAAGATTCGACACGGCCGAATTTAGCATATTTTTATACCCACCACCATAGGATAGGGGTATACTAATCTATTCATTCCGTATGTAACACCTCCAAATATTGATGTGCGACCCCATGAAGTATATGCCATGTTCGTCCGTCCGTCTGTGGAACGCGTATAGCTAGCTATTTGAAATTTTGCACAGATATTTCTTATTGATGTAGGTTGTTGGGGATGGGGGGTGGGTATATTCCCAAAAGCTATTTACCCGGTAAATTGGGTAAAAACCCCCATTTATACCCAAAAGCTGGGAATTTATAATTTTGCAGATATCTTGGGTATTAAAAAAATGATCCAAACAATTTTTGATGATCTCGTATTCTTTGTGTAAAAACCTGACTTTCTGATCTCATAAAGTCCGATTTTAGTTATATATAGCCGCTATATAGACCGATTTCCAGACTTAACGTCTTGAGGCAATAAATGGGTCATTTTTCATCCGATCTCGATGAAATTTGGCACAGTGAGTTCTGGTAGATCCCTATTCATTTCTGTGAAGTGCGGTTCAGATCGTACTATATTTGGATATAGCTACCCTAAAACCGACCACCAGATCTCCCGATACAAGGTATTGAGGCCATAAAATATCCGTTTATTACCCTAATTCGATGAAATTTGGCACAGTGTGTTCTGGTAGACCTCTACGCATTCCATCGAACCATATTTGGATATAGCTATATATACCGATATCCCGTTATTGTGTTATGAGGCTATAAAAGGAGCATTTTTTTTATCATATTTCGATGAAATTTGGTGCGCGGCGCATCATCTTTGAAGAAGTACGGTCCAATGATGCAACCAGCCCATAAAACGCATCAAACTATGACTTTTTCTGGATGCATTGGTAGCTCTTACAATGCTTCTGGGTGATCTTCACTCCAAAATCGACATTTCTGCTTATTTACCAAAGCCAAAAAAAAGCTTCGTCGTAAAATGAAAAAAGCGCGCGATGAAATTTCTTGACCGAACAAACATTTTGATAATAAAATTCAATAATTTGCAAAGGTTGTTTGTTGGTAAGACGATTGGTGGTTAAATTATAGACCGAACCGGATATCATCTCACGGTGAAACGTGAAACAAAACACAAAACGTGCATGAGCTGTTTAAACCAGTGTTGCGAAAAAGATAATAGCTACACATTTCACTTTATCTTTTAATTTTTTGAGTTTTAAAACTCTATTTTATCAAATTTTCTAAAACAAAATATCTGGTAAAATCATATTTAAGCTTTAAAATCAAAATATACGTCTAAAACTGTCACAAATGTACATAAATATGTAGGAAATGTGTAACTATTCTTTAGAAGTTCAGTAAGTTGAAACTGTTTCCTGAAATGTTAAAATTTTTTATTCTAAAATTTGCAAAGAGGATTTCCTGATATCAGAACAATTATTTCTCTGGGCTAAAGACAAAATAATTTCAAGCCTTCATAGTTTCTTCTGGGTTTACATTTTTATAATTTTTGTAGCTAATCGCAAACCACTCCATGAATTCGCACTCTACTGATACTTGATCTAAAATGTGTACGTCCTCACTTCTAAATGACTTTAATTAAAACCAAAATGTTATGATCGGGTTAAGGGTCCGTATATTAGTATTTAAAGGAGAGGTGGGGGCTCAGATACTTGACTTTATATGTCGAATGTCAGTTCGAACTCTACTCCTAAAACCCTTTTATTTGATACCAATATCGACGGCCCTTGATATACTTGGGCCAACAAGTTGGATATCAAATTCGTACACTGCTCTCAAATATCTTGAATTTGAACTTCATGTTGTCACAATTAGGTTACATTTCCGTTAAGCCCTTTTGGCGTTAAGGCTCTCTGAAAGTTGGATCCATATTTTAATATTTGGTTGATGGCATACTTCTATGATCGTTGGTTTAAGAGGCTGAGATAACCCCCAGGCACATGTCGCCATATTTCTATGCCAGACTCGCTGTAGATTCCATATTGCTTTGATCACGCCTTTCATTCGATAACCTCTAACAATCCCAAAGCGGACATATACTTTTTGGGTATGTTCGTTGAAAGGCAACCTACCACATATTTCATATTTTTCAACATAGAATCATTATTCACTGCGAACATCTAAAGAAAATAGATTACGTCTTCTATATGGAGATACCAACTAAAAGAAGTAATTTTTGGTTTACATAATAACGATATGAACCCATCACATATTGCAAACTATTGCATCCTCTCCCCTACTTCTCAACTATTTTATTCGTTGAGTGCATAGTATAGCCACACAATTAGTCACTTTGACTGATTGTGTGACTGAGCAGAATCATTCATAACCTGCCATCTTCTCAAGTTTCACTTCTATGTTTAAATACAATAAGTGACAGCCACCCACCTTCTGCATACGTCCGGTATAGTAGTTAAACAAATTGTTTGCCTTGTTGTGTAGGCTCCCAATAGATCTACACACAAACAACAAAATTGCAAATGCCTCACAAATCTGAGTCTTTAGATATTGGCTGACCAACATGCCGAGTAGGGCCACGCACATCTCACTCCCACAACACCCTCACCTACTATAAATAGTGATACTCTTTCTCTCACACATCTACCGGTTGTTTCTCTTACTCTCATCACTAATACTCCCATCTATGGCTTTGCATTCACACCCATAACGAATGCTTAAAAAAAGCAACAACAATTTGCAGTGTTATTCTTCTTCTTGTTTTATTGATCATTAAATCCTCAATTTCATGGTAAAATATTTTTCGATTGATGGCAATTTCATTAAAATCCATTCAGCCGTTTGGCCGTAATATGTACCACAAAATGCCCTTTATGAAAACCTTGGCCGTTTAATAGTAAAATATGGTTCGGATCGGTCTATATACCTATAAATCCCTCATATAAACCGTTTCCCGATTTTGTCTTCTTGAGGCACTAATAGCAGCATTTTTCATGCGATATGAATGCATTTTTGGCACAAAGACTTTCATGATGGCTTCCAACATTTGTGTCATATAAACCGATCACCGGATTTGACGTCTTGAGTCCCTTGAAGCCTTAATTTTCACCTGAGTTGGCTGAAATTTGGCACACGAAATTCTGCTATGTCTTCCAACATCCGAGCCGAGTATGATCCGAATCGCTACATATGCAAATTTTACCGTGAACATTCCATTAAGGAATAGGGGAAAACTTCTCATATATTAATGAGTGCTGTCCGATTCAAGTTTATGCTCAATGATAAGGGGACTCCCATTTACAGTCGACTCCGTACGGCTTGGAGAGAAGTTTTTACATGGTACAGTACCACACAAATGTCGCCAGCATTAGGATGGGCAACCATCGTTGAAAAAAATTTTTTTGATGTTCTCGCCAGGATTCAAGGCCAGGCGTTCAGCGTCATAGATGAACATGCTAACCTCAATGCTACCTTGGCCTTCATATGAACCCATGTAGCTCCCATATAAACCTATCCCCGGATTTGAGTTCTGCAGTCTATAGAAGCCTTAATCAATAACCAATTTGATTAAAGCCTTCAACATTCGACCCTGTCGAACTTAGCACGCTTAAACTTGTTACTTGTTAGATTTTTTTTTCTTATTTTCGAAGACTTATCCCAACCTTAACCATATTCTCTTTAAAAGAAAATAGAAAATCTCCTATTAATCGATAAGGGGATCATTTGTCCTTTGCTATATTGCAACTATAAATAAACACATAAATATATAAATGTTTATATGTAAATGGGTTGGTGCTTTACCACATGTGGGATTTGCAGATTTGATGATGAGCTGATGAAAAAATTATGAAAGCTTAAGGCTTTTGTTGGATTAGCCATAGGCCCATGTGAATAATTGAATCATTGATCATTTTGTCTTCTAAAACAATGGCCAACAATTTCCAATAGTTTTGCCCACAATGTGAGGCTGACTACCAAAATGCAACTTAATCTTTGTTTTGTCCATATGTCATCCATCATAAAATATTGTAAACTCATGTTTGGGGAAGGGACAAACTCCGACTGCATGGGCCAAAATGAACAATTGAAAGCTGTGCACGATTGAAATTGAAAAATTGTCCAATACCTCTCAAAGGAAAAGTCATTGTGGAAAAAAAGTTCGAGAGGTTTTTTTTTCGAATTTTCCCTTTTTTCTGGGCTCTGGGGAAATGTGAAAATGTGTGATGGTTTTTTTAGGATCTGGCCAAAAGTAAGCCCGGCTTGTATGGCTGTCATGTCCATGGGGCCTACCATTCCTGGTGGTGTTGGTTTCAGAACAACAGCGCTTGCATGCGTTTCGTTCGGTCGCTTGGCATGTGTGCGTACGTGCGTGTGTATGTATGAGTGTCCATACTTTAGCTCAAGTTCGTCAAGAAGATTTATTTGAGCATGTTTTTTAGGACGGATAGATGGCTGGCTAAATAGATTGATTGCTCGCTAGCTTAGTAGTTGTTTCGATGGCTAACAAAGATGGATGATTGGGAGCTTGAATGGATGGATGGATGGATGGATGAATAGGAGGATGGATAAACTGATACGTATATTGTTGCGATAAGTATGTCGTTGACTGTAAGCTGACACACAAATCGACAGATGGACAGACGACGTATGGATGGCTTCATGTCTTTATGATTGGACGGAGAATGCCCAGAATGATTTGAACAAAAGATCCGTTTTAAGCTTATGTAACAATATTTTGTTCTGTTTTTCTGAAAAATAATCATCTCCGATACGCAGCTACACACACACACACACACACACACACCGATATATCGTTATGATTGGTAAACATTGGGGTGTAGTGGCAAAAGGTTAATAATGGGGTACTATAGATATTAATGAAATTACTTATTATTATATGGAGGCCAACGTAGTGCAGAGGTTAGCATGTCCGCCTATGATGCTGAACGCGTGGTTTCGAATCCTGGCGAGACCATCAGAAAAAAAGTGTCAGCGGTGGTTTTCCCCTCCTAATGCTGGCAACATTTGTAAGTTACTATGCCATATAAAACTTCTCTCCAAAGAGGTGTCGGCACGCCGTTCCGACTCGGCTATAAAAAGGAGGTCCCTCATCACTGAGCTTAAACTTGGATCGGAGTGCACTCATTGATATGTGAGAAGTTTGCCTCTGTTCCTTAGTGGAATGTTCATGGGCAAAATTTGCAATTTGCATGTATTAGGGAATGAACATAGGTAAGCAAATTTCATTCAAATCAGGCAGAGCACGATTGTTGCACGAGATCATCACTGAACACTGCGTGCAGAATTTCAGCTAAATCCGATAATAGTTGCAAATTGCAGGGACTCAAGATGAAGATTGCTTTCTATGGGAGCTATATCAGGGTATAGACTGATTTAAACCATACTCTGTGCAAAATTGCAGTCAAATCGGATAAGAATTGCGGCTTCTAGGCGTTTAAGAAGACAAATCGAACGGACGGGAGCGATATAGAAATATGAATCGTTTTGGTCTACTTGCAACCCCCAACGACTTACATCAGTAAGAAATATCTGCATACATTTTCAAGCGCATATCTTTATTCGTTCGACCACTATCGCAATTTCCAACAAAAGGTAGGCCTCTTATCATTGAGCTTAAATTTGAGTCGCCCAGCATTTATTGCTTTGAGAGAATTATCACCACCCCCCCAATGTTCCCTAATAGAAAGTTCATGTGCAAATTTGTACTTCACGTCAAAACTGATCAACTGATTTTACTTCACGAAAAATGTTGAAGATCGCATTTCTAATCCAATTCGGTTGGTGTTTAACATCTTCTAAGGTCCAAATCGGTCAATTATCTACACAGTATGATGAATGATAACGGCTTATCCTTATACGAGTATATGCGTTGGGCATAGGTTTTGTACCAATATATCCAAGTTGAGAGTTGAACTGAATAAATTCTAGCCAACATTCAACTATTCCACATATGTAGCACACATTTATGTGGCTGCGTTGCACATTTCTGTTTTTTAGTACTTTAAGCTAACTGCGTAAATAAATGCATGTGAGAGATTGTTGTAGTATGTGTACCACGCTTAGTTAGTCAGTCAAAGTATGCAGTATGCATGTCTGTCTGTCCGTCTGTCCGTCTGTCCGTCGGTTTGTGGCCAATGTGTCTTGTATAACCACCAAGGAAGTCGTTGTGAAGAATGTTTATGTTGTGTTCGCTTGTTTTGTGTTGTGGTTCACATTTTCTATGGGCAGCCAAAGCGAAGACGAAGATGACGACGATGGCGATGACGATGACGGCGACTACGTTACGTTACAAGCATTGGCGTCACCGTTGTTTTATGGCCCAAGATTGCTAACAAAATTCTTGGGACTCTCATCACTCAGGGCGAACTGCATAAATTAGCAAAAATAGCAGCAGCAACAACAACAACAACAGCAGCAGCAAGAAACCAAAACAAACTGGGAAAATAAAAGAATTAACTCAAGTTAAAACAATAACAACGGCAACATCAACAGTAACAGTAACAACAACAACAGCTCAACAATGAAAAACGATTTCAGATATGTTTGTAAAGATAATGAATACCCGTACAAGACATATCAGCCATTCGATGTTGAACTTGAAATAAATCAAAGGCTTCAAGCCATTCAGGGCAGTGAGGGGGGAGGGTCAGTGAGGGAAAAGCGATGTGTTCTAGAGAAAGCACCCAAACAATGTGTTTTTTTTTTTCTTTCTTTTCAAAACAGCAGATCGTTCTCTTATTACTTGGCTAGGGAAAATTAAGCAAAATCAATGGAATGAAAGTGATCTTCTATGTAGTGTTTATGTGACGAAAAATATTTTCCTATCAACATTCTACATGTGGACAATACAAGACAATAAGTTTAATTTCTTGTGATCATTGAAGAAAGATTCGTTGTTAATGACAACTGTGGCATAGAAAAATTAAAATTCTCTCAATGACTGCGGATTTGATTGAAGACCTTTTTTTATTGCCAAGTGTGAAAGGCGTGCCGCAGAGCGATACCACTTATTAAAGAAGTTTAGCACGGCTAAATAAATCACAAATGTTTCCAGCATTACCACCAACCAACGCTGAAAATCAGATTTTCTGATGGTTCCGCCAGGGGTTAAGCGCCATAGGCGATCATGCAGAACTCTGCGCTCAGCGATGATCTCCAATCTTATATACTCTACATATATATATATTTTTTTCAATCAACCAACACGCAGGGGTGACCCCTATATATGCAGTGCATTGCGTTGAAAAGTATAGTTAAGGATCGGAGGGAGGGGAGAGAGTAGTGTTTATTGACATTTGTTTTGAATTTTTGAATGTCGTAGGTAGCGGGAAAAACATCTGCCGGAAGTTGATTCCACATACTTTGCGAAAAAGGAATTCTCTCGGTAGTGCTCGGTCCGATTAGCTGGCCAATCGAATACCAACCGCCGTGCGCTTTTAGAAAATCTTGTATGTCTGGCAAACAACCTCAAGTCAGGGATCAGAAGACTGATTCCTGAAGAACACACACCGTGGAAGATTCGGTAGAACAGCGCCACACAACCCACATTTCGACAATGTTCAAGGGAAACAAAAAAGTTGGATACCCTTCAATCTCCAATCAATACCAACGCCTCCTCTGGACACGATCAAGCAGAACCAGGGATGTTTTGGAGTTCTGGCCTATATATGCGAGTTCCATCCTCGATCTGATGTACGTTGTGCAGCTATTAAGAAGATCAGAGGGAGTGAAATATTACTTACACCGCTTAAGAAAGCCCAATCACTTGAATGCTTCCTCCCACTCTTTGAATACATGGTTTGACCAACGGACATAACATTGAATCTTCATGCCCAGAACATCAAGAACCTCAAACTGCTTGATATCAAAACCGGCGATAGATATTGACGATTGTAAAGTGTTAGTGAGGAGGCCACCGTGGCGCAAAGGTTAACATGTCCGCCTATGACGCCGAGCGCCTGGCTTCAAATCCCATCGGGAACATCAGAAAAATGTTCAGCGGTGGTTATCCCCTTACAAATGCTGGATAAATTTGTAAGATATTCTGCTATGCTAAAACTTCTCTACCAAGTAGTGTTGCTGTGCGCCATGGCGTTCGGACTCGGCATTAAAAAAGGAGGCCCCCTTATCGTTGAACCTCAAATATTAATCAGACTACACTCATTGATACGAAAGAAATATTTCCAGAAGTATCCCCTGTTCCTTAATGGAATGTTCATGGAAAATTTAGTAGTAAAGTGTCAGTGAATCGTTTGTGGGTCAACAAACAGCATTGCGTCTTGCGTGCATTAAAATCCATTCCACCCCACTCAGAAATGGCTAGCAAATCCTGGCAGAGTGTTACGTCCATAATCCGCCTCCTGTCTCCAATCTCTCGAAGACTTGGCCTATGATCGAATGGAAATGAATGACAGAGGTTGGTGTCATCCGCGAACAAGTAGATCGGATTCGAGGTCAGACCCAATAGGTTGTCAATGAAAATAAGAAAAAGAGAGGGAGAAAGGACAGAGCCTTGTGGTACTCCTGCGGTCAATCTATATTCATCAGATGAGAACCCATCTACATCAACTCTTATAGTGCGATCTCTACGAAAGGTCAATATAAATCGAGCCATTACCGACACCAAAAGCGACAAGCTTTGTAAGGAGTGCACAGTGTCAGACCCAGTCAAATGCCTTGGAGATATCCAGAACCACGAGGTTACTCTCACCGAACTTGTGAATAGAGCGACTTCAACGTTCAGACAGGAATGCCATCAGATCACCTGTGGGGCGATTTCTGTGGAACCCATGCTATCTATTGGACTCTAAGTATCTCATAAGATGGTGGTTAACCATGCTTTACAAAACATTGGAAAGCGCGGAACATAATGCTATTGTCGGTAATTCGCAGGGTGCGCCGCCTCACCCTTCTTGGGGATAAGCTGCACGTTCGCAATCTTCCAACACCCGCACGGTAAGCAAGGTTGAAAAGATTTCATAAAGGACGAGCGAGCGTCGAAGAACACTTGCATAAACAAGTGAGGATATGTCATTTGGACTCGGGGATTTATTAACGTCAAGATCCGCAAAAAAAACTTTTTGACTCCACGTGTTCGAAAATATATCTGAGGCATCGGACTAGTTACGTCTTCAATAACGGGAAGTGATTGATCGCTTTCCAGCTCTCGCAAACATATCAGCCAGCCGATTAGCCTATCAACCAGGTCAGTGAATATCTGCTGTTCTTTAATGAGAGTCGGGATAGCCGATAAGTTGCCCTTCACTCTTTTCACAAACGACCAAAAGATCTTATTTCCCCAAGGACTTTGGTGTTCGTGCAGAAACTTTTCGCGTCTAAGTACTCTGACACACAAAGTTCTTGTCTGTTTGTGCAGCAATTCATTACTAGCGTTTTTATTTAAACGCCAATTTCTGAATGCCTCCTATTTTGATCTGACGGCGTCCTTTGATATAACCGAAATTATTTTAGTTGGAAGAAGTAATTTCATTCCATTTAAACTTTCCATTTTCTCCATCATTTTGAAATTATGGAAGAGATCGTTGAGCTCATATTCATATGCATAGCTGCCGAACCACCGCTGAAGATGTTTTATGATGTTCTCGCCAAGATACGAAACCATGCGTTCAGCGTCATAGGGGGACATGCTAATCTCTGTGCAACGATGGACTCCGGAGCGGCAAACTTTATTCATTCGGAAGATATGATGCTTACCACAAACACACTTTGCTAGATCGACTTTGAATGTTATGATGATGTCATACCTTAAAGGGTCTTAGACCACTATTTTATGGTGATGCAAATGGAATGAGAATGAAATCTATATCCTGCCCACCTTCTAGTGTAGGTTAAAAAAATATATCTTATTCACCTGAAATTTTTGAAATATGTCAAGACACTAAGCGTCGACAATATACTTAAAAACGGTACGAAATCGGTAGCAATACCTCTCGAGCTGCAAAAGTACTAAAAAAGAATATTATAGTATTGATTTTCCATCCCTGCTTCTCAACCTTTCTACCTTGGGTTATGAATAATAAAGTTCGTGTCTTAAGTCTTTCTATTTAAAGTTGGCGTTTACATTTTTTTTCATTGACAGGATCACTTAAATGACAAAAATTCAAACCTTTTTCAAAAAAATTTATGGAAGCCAAATTTTAGGAAAATATTTCGCAGACTTCTAAGATCCTACTATATTTAGATATTACTAAACATTTTTACAAAAAGGCTCAAATTGCCCGTTTACAAATCAAAATCAAAATCCTCCTAAATTGGGATTTCTTTTTAAAACGTTTGTCATAACTCGCCTCATGTGTTAATTTAGCAAAATTAACATTTATTTTTCGCTTTTTCAAATATATGTGT
The DNA here is from genome assembly GCF_963082655.1 of Stomoxys calcitrans. Classification (NCBI taxonomy): domain Eukaryota; kingdom Metazoa; phylum Arthropoda; class Insecta; order Diptera; family Muscidae; genus Stomoxys; species Stomoxys calcitrans. The sequence continues at coordinate 236,439,445 of NC_081553.1, read as the reverse complement.
GTATATTGAGCATTGTGTGTGTGTGTGTGTTTATACTTGTGCCGGTCACTGTAATTGTTTGCTCTACCCAAACAAATGAGAGGATATTAAAAGTTTTACGAGCCTTTGAACTGTAAACAACTACCGTTGTCTGGGGGACAACGTCTATGTCATTAACAGAGCGAACAAACACATACCAATACAACATACAACATACATATGAATGTACACACAAGAAAGAGTTTGGTCGTATAAAATCTGTCCATCACAGGGAAATCTTAGAGCCTATAGTAAAAATAAGGCGAACCAAGTACGTGTAGACATCGTTCTTTGCAAAAATGGCATAACTTAACTTTTAAAATGATTTTCAGTTCTGGTTCTTTCAGTTCAATTTTCAACTACAACACACAATGATTTCATAATAAATTTTTGTTAAAAGTGAAATAGTTGGCTTATAGTTAAGCTGACACGATTTACATCACTTTGATCTGCAGCCGCCGCTGTTGAACTTGTATGTGTGCGTTTTGGTAGTTCCAAGTGAACGAAAGAGCAAACTCGCACAAACTCGAATTATTGGCCTGGACCCTGGAGTTAACTGTAATAAAAAAAAACTGGTAACAACATCAGCACTGATGGCATGACGGCATGGGCAAATGCCAATCTGTTCAAGACAGATTAACGTTTTCGTAATTAAAAATTTCACAAAATCTGAAATGCTGTAAAGTTATCCCATAAAAGTGATGATATTGAGAAAAAAAATTCAAACAGCACACACACACTAACTCAAGTTTTGCTTTTATAAGAATTCAATCACATCGAAAGTTAACATGGCATGTCTTTTTTTTTGTTTTCCTGTCAAAAAATACAGTATGTGAAAGGGAGATTGGATGAGGAAGGAAATTTCATCAAAATGGGATTAAAGATGCACAGTTTATAAATCCATAGCAGCTAGCAGCTAGCAGCTACATCGTTGTATGATACTATCTGGACCCAACTCAGCATGGACATCGAGGGGTTTAAACAATTTTCACTGTTCAAGACCGTAAAACGGATGATTGGTCTATCTGGCAGCTGCATCCAAATATCCATATTGGCCATGGGTGTTGAAGAGTCCAATCCAACTCAATGTACCAAAATTCATCAAAATCGGGTTAATAGAGTGAAGGACATTCAGACAGAAGATCGGTCTATATGGTGGCTATATCCAAATACAATCCTATCTGAACCATACTCAGCACGGACGTCGAAGCACAGCTCGCCGTAATAAATTTTAGCGAAATCGGGTATTAAAAGCCTCTTTTATCGGAAGATCGGTATATGTGTCAGCCAAACACAACCAATCAAGAAAATAGTTAGAAAAAAAAACCAATTACGATATCTTTTTTCTGATTTTGCAGATAAAAGCGTACTTAAAAAACACACTCAAAAAATAAAAGGAGAAGCAAAGTTTACTTGAATCAAGCTTCAGCGGTGTCATAAGTACAGTATGACCGGGTTTACTTAATCCAAGCGCAATATTCTTGATTCAAGTATAAAAAATCAAGCTAGAATTTCTCGATTTTAATACATTTTGAGAACGTTGGCGCTTGATTTAAGTGTGATCTTACTTGCTCCGAGCCAATGTTATGTTCTAGACAATAAGGCCTTGTTTTAAATAATCTCCAGCTTGATTTAAGTATACCACAGCTCAATTTAAGTACATTCTAGATTGTTTGAAGCTTTACACCTACCTAAAATGAATCTACCCGTACTTGAATTAAGCCGATTACTACTTGATTTGATCCCATATAGAGTTAAATTCTATACCATCTACACTTGATTTTAGCCTCCTTACTACTTCATTAATTTCTTATAGGAAAAAAAATGCTGACCGAATTTTTTAACAAAATTCGTCGCACAGTGGGATAGAGTCGAAAATAAAGAGTTAAAAATATGTCAATTGGGAACGGGTTGAGGTAGGGCAGTCCATTGTGATACCGTAATAGCGGTATCACTACCCCCGGTCAGGATTGCCTACGCACGTTACCAACTCGGCTCTGGGCTGGCCCTAAAGTTGGTCACCTCGGCACTTCGAAAAATTGTTCCGCCTGCCAAATCATCATTTGTGTGGTCCGATTTTCAAAATCCTATTTTTTTTGATAGTGCTAGAAAAAAGTCCACTAGAGATATAAAATATCTCCACTGGTTTCGGGGATATTCGAATTTTAGTTTTTATTTTTTTAAATTCTGGCCTAGATTGGCTTCGTCTTTGTCGATTTGCGGTGGCATCGACAAAGACGAAGCCAATCTAGGCCAGAATTTAAAAAAATAAAAACATCGGCCTTTCGAAAATTGTTCTGCCTGTTATATTTTTATTTTTAATCCGGTTTTCAAAATTTTGTGTGCTGGATAGTGGTAAAAATCACTACAAAGCAGTGCGCTTGAGGGTTGGAAAAAATCATTCAGTTTCTTATATTCGCTTTTAATTTTTTTGTTTGGAAGTTTGGATGGCGCCAATTTCGTATTTTGCGATTTACGAAGGCATTTATTGTTGGATTTTCATTTTGATTCGTATTTTGGATTGCTGAAAGCCACTTTACTGAAAATAGCGTTTTGGAAACAATATTTTCCCGAAATGGATATTTTGGATATTTTTGATCGCTTTTTTCCAACAGACTGTCGGTCGGACGGGGCTAGATAATCTTAGATTTTTACGACAATCAAGACTAAATGTACTTGTTAGGGTCAGAAATAGAAAAAGGAATGGAAAAAATTGATACATGCCCATCCTTCCGTAGTGGATTTAAAAATGATCGGCGGTATTAAAATGAGAGCGTAATTAAAGGGTGATTATTTTGAGGTTAGAAAGATGCTCAGTATGCTTTGACATTTCATCATGAATAGACTTACTAACGAGCAACGCTTGCAAATCATTGAATTTTATTACCAAAATCAGTGTTCGGTTCGAAATGTGTTCATTCACCGTTCAGCGATGAGGCTCATTTCTGGTTGAATGGCTACGTAAATAAGCAAAATTGCCGCATTTGGAGTGAAGAGCAACCAGAAGCCGTTCAAGAACTGCCCATGCATCCCGAAAAATGCACTGTTTGGTGTGGTTTGTACGCTGGTGGAATCATTGGACCGTATTTTTTCAAAGATGCTGTTGGACGCAACGTTACGGTGAATGAACACATTTCGAACCGAACACTGATTTTGGTAATAAAATTCAATGATTTGCAAGCGTTGCTCGTTAGTAAGTCTATTCATGATGAAATGTTAAAGCATACTGAGCATCTTTCTCTTTGACACCATGTCTGAAATCCCACGTGATCTGTCAAATACTAATGCATGAAAATCCTAACCTCAAAAAAATCACCCTTTATAAGCCATATTTTCTTCAATGCAAACTCCTTTATAAAGTTCGTTTCTAAAGTCTTTTGTTTGTGTGTAGGACTACAAAAAAAAATGTTCGTTTCCTAAGTCTTTTGATTTGCTTACATTTAGCATTTGGTGTTAGTTGTTCAAATCGACTGATTTATGTTCGTGTCTTAAGTCTTTTGTTTTTTTCGGAAAATTATTATTTTTTAAAGTTAATATATTTAAAAATTATATTGAGGGGCATATTTGTAAGCATAAAAACGCCTCTGGGGATGGGCTAAGCATCGCCCCAGAATAGTTTCAGTCCTGCCCTAAGAATGTTAAGAACTACGTTGTTTTCGACAAAATTTGGTGTTTTTTTACCTCAAAAAGCGTTTTAGCCACCCCACCCAAATGGGCTGGTTGCATTAATGGGCATATAATACAAGAATTAAATGGTAGTCGTATTTTGTAGTTTTTTTATAGTCATCATTTTTCTGTCAACAACTAATTTTCCAATTCCCCTGCCAAGATTTTTTCTTTCTTAATTTTTAAACAAAAATGTAAACTACCTGGCGTTTGTGGCGCTGTATTTCCAAATTGAGTTCGTTTCTCTTGTTGGTGGAGACCTTGGATCAACGACAACATTGCCATTTGTCATTTTCAAGCAATGGCGACTTCCACTCTCCACTCTCCCACCAAGGTAAATGTTTAAGGTAAATAATTGAAAATACTTTCGGTGGTGATGTTTCTTCTCATTTGGTAATTTTATTGGAGGTGACCCACTTATCTGAATTTGTCGTTGGCGTGAGAGCTATTTAAAACGCATTTTTTCCAACTCAACACATTCCTGACGCTGTCGCTGGCGAGCAAGACGTGTGTTCGCTTAGACATCTCTATGTATGGATGTTCACAAATACAGACGTGTGTGTAACATTTTCCAACTTAGTCACACTCGCACCCCACTTAACGGTGCCTTGGCAAGGCAACCCAACAACCGGGCTGCATGGCATGATGGGTGCGGAGGACTTCAGCTGCCAGACTTTGTTTCGTCGAATTTTATTTTCCTCCTTCGTTGTGTTCATTTTTTATTTTTCTTGTGAGAAGTTTTGCAAAAACCACGCAACTTCATTTGCCACTACTTTCCCAGTTCTTTGAATATCTGGCCGGAGCACGAAACCGCATTAAGTCAAGTGCGTTAAATACAAGTGCAGTTATCTCACTTTGTGGTCGTTGTGGCCACATGTCGTTGAGTTTCTTTCTTTTTGTTGTGCGCGCATACTTGAGCATTTGCAAATGTGGCAAAAGTCAGTCGCCGACTTTGTCTTCTTTCATATCATTCAGAGGCTGGAGGCAGCAGTCTGAGGCTGTGCCTGCAGGGACTCACATTTCTCATCTTGAAGCTGCTAAGATTTGGGCCTTCTGCTTTGCTTTTGGAAAGACACAAACTTGGAGGCTAGGCAGTCTGCCAAAAGTGTCTCTTGTTTCGCTGAATTAAAAAGAAAAACCATGGTGATGAGGCCAAAGAAGATGATGTAGTTCTGACTACCATTTGTTTGCAACAAATGGCTCAAAGGAAAATCTTCAAAATTCATGTCTGTCTTTGACTTTCAAACATTTACAGAGCTCCCGCCTAACATTTTTAGGTCGACCCTTTGTTATTGAAGACATTTTGGCTCTGCCCACCCCAATACACATGAGAGTCAATGTGTGTTGTGCCTCACTGCAAAAATTTCGATTGCAGACTTTTGTTGGTTTACATAATTTTTTAGTTGCGTTGCAACTTGTTTGGTAATGAGAACGAGAACTGAGTGGTTGAGCCAGCTTGAGCCTACTTACGATCATGTTTATGTAGATGTCCATTAAATCAGGCCCGATTGCTAAACTATTCAAATGTGTTCAGGGAAACGCAATGACAAAAATAGGCATGGCCATGCTTTATCACTGCACTGCTAGTTGGCTGGCTGGCTGTTGAATTGGGGTAAAACAGGATTTAATTGAAGAAAGGTTAAATCGAGACAAAATTGTTTTATGTTTATTTTTTGTTCCTTTTTTTGTTTTTCCTTGTAAAAGAGATAAATGGGCGGAAATTGTTTGTCAAAGTTTTATTTATTAGAAACAATGTCGATTGACATTTGCATTGCTGATCGCACAACCATCCATAGGCATAGCAAACATTTTTGCTTAAAAGAAATACAACAGGGCATTGACTCTTGTCAAATTTAGTTTGTTACTAATGAATTTGTCGCTGTAGTGATTACCATGAAAATTAGAAAAAGTTGAGTTTGAAAAAAAAGAAGTCAGTGGAAAACAAAGCTTATAAAGCTATGGCAATGAACTCAAAGTAAATTTGTCCAATTAACTAAGGGTGTAAAATTAAAATCGAGTTTCCAGTTCTTATTGACAATGTCCATCCGTCGGTTGGTATCTTCAAACAGGAGCAATATCCCTATCTAAACCGATTTAGATGAAATTGAGCAAAAGCTTTCAGATGACATATAATAGCACACTCAATACTTTGGTCACCACATATATATATGACAGCCATAACTAAATCTGAACTGATCTTTACCAAAGTTTTTATACCCTGCACCACTACTGTGGTACACCCAAAAGGAAGAGAGATAGACCCATTGTTAAGCATACTGATCGACTCTGAATCACTTTCTGATTCAATTTAGCTATGTCCGTCTGTCTGTCTGTCCGTCCGTCCGTTTGTCTGTCTGTCTGTCCGTCTGTCTGTCCGTCTGTCTGTCCGTCTATCTGTCAGTCTGTCTGTCTGTCCGTCTGTCTGTCCGTCTGTCTGTCCGTCTGTCTGTCCGTCTGCCTGTCCGCCAGTCTATCCGTCTGCCTGTCCGCCAGTCTATCCGTCTGTCTGTCCGTCTGCCTGTCCGCCTGTCTGTCCGTCTGTCTGTCTGTCCGTCTGTCTGTCCGTCTGTCTGTCTGTCCGTCTGTCTGTCCGTCTGTCTGTCCGTCTGTCTGTCCGTCTGTCTGTCCGTCTGTCTGTCCGTCTGTCTGTCCGTCTGTCTGTCCGTCTATCTGTCCGTCTGTCTGTCCGTCTGTCTATCCGTCTGTCTGTCCGTCTGTCTGTCCGTCTGTCCATGTTAATTTGTGTACAAATTACAGGTCGCAATTTTCCTCCGAACGTCTTTAAATTTGGTATGGACACGTTTTTCAGTCTAGAGATAAAGCCTATTGAAATTGGAAAAAGTCGGTTCAGATTTGGATATAACTTCCATACATATGTTCGTCCGATTTCCAGTAATACAGCAATAAAATGGTCATTTGTTGACCGATTCTCTTGAAATTTGTCAGGAAGGATTTTCTTATGACTCTCAATATTACTGGTGAATTTCATAGAAATCCGTTCAGATTTGGATATAGTTCCCATATATATGTTCGTCCGATTTCCAGTAATACAGCAATAAAATGGTCATTTGTTGACCGATTCTCTTGAAATTTGTCAGGAAGGATTTTCTTATGACTCTCGATATTAGTGGTGAATTTCATAGAAATCGGTTCAGATTTGGATAGAGCTCCCATATATACGTTCGTTCGATTTCCAGTAATACAGCAATAAAATGGTCATTTGTTTTGACAGGAAGGATTCTCTTATGAATCTCCAATTTCATTTCATAGAAATTGGTTCAAATTTAGATATAGCTCTCATGTATCACCCAATTTTCACTCCTAGACCCTCTGCAAGCGCAATTGTTGACCAATCTTCCCAAAATTTTGTACAAGCTTTCCTCGACGAATTCCACAATATCCATTAAGTTTGCTCGAAATCGGTTCAGATTAAGATATGGCTCCCATGTATATGTTCGTCAGATTTTGGGGAATTAGTCGCCATTTGTCAACGCCTCAAATGGTCCATCCTTTTGGCCCAATTTTGGTATACTCTTTCTAACACTTCGGCCGGTATCTCACGAATTAATGCTTCAATGTCGTCTTCCAATGCGTCAATTGAAGCGGATTTGTGCTTTAACAAAGTCCCACAAAAAATAGTCTAAAGACATTAAACCGCACGATCTAGGCGGTCAATTGAGTGGTCCCGAACCTGAAATAAAATGTTCACCGAACTCGCCGCTCAATAAGGCCATTGTTACGTATGCTGTGTGGCATGTGGCACCCTCTTGTTGGTGTGGTGTGTGGCATGTGGCACCCTCTTGTTGAAACCACATGTCATGCAAGTCAAGCTCTTGATGTTTGGGCGAAAAAAAAGCGCTGACCATTCACAGTTACGTTACGATTCGTATCATCGTTGAAGAAGTACGGTCCAATGATGCCACCAGCCCATAAACCGCACCAAACTGTGACTTTTTCTGAAAGCATTGGTAGCTCTTGCAATGCTTCTGGCATTTACTTACCCATTATTTACGTGTCCATTGAGCCAAAAATGAGCTTCGTCGCTGAACAACAGAGCACTCATTTTAATGGTGTTCGTTTGTAAGACGATTCAGGGTTAAACTATAGGCCTCCGTAGTGCAGAGGTTAGCATGCCCGCTTATGACGCTGAACGCCTGTGTTCGAATCCTGGCGAGATTATCAGAAAAAATTTTTAGCGGTGGCCTTCCCCTCCTAATGCTGGCAACATTTGTGAGGTAAGATGCCATGTAAAACTTTTCTCCAAAGAGGTGTCACACTGCTACACGCCGTTCGGACTCGACTATAAAAAGGAGAGCCCTTATCATTGAGCTTAAAAACTTGAATCGAACTGCACTCATTGATAGGTGAGAAGTTTGCCCCTGTTCCTTAGTGGAATATTCATGGGCAAAATTTGCAATTTTACTAAAGATGGTTGACAGTGAAACCAAACACGAAACGTGCGTGAGCTGTTTAAACCAGTGTTGCCGAAAAGATAATAGCTAAACAATCACCCTTTAGAACTCACTATTCACCTCACTATTCACTACTCACCTTTTATGCGCTAAAGACCTTAAATCGGCAGATCAGCGGATCGGCCTATATAAGCTATATAAGATATGGGTGGATGTGGATTTATGTGAATTTTTTTGTACCTTTATTGTAACCCAAAAACACATACAACGAATTTCAATTTGGCGTCAATTTCCCGGGACGAATGGCCCACCCCAAAAACCCCCCATCTGGCGTATAATTCGACCTGTACAATAAGGGCATTAGAGAGTAAAATACGAATCAAAGAGGCTAAGTTTCTTCCTCATTTATCCTATGAAATGAGATGTTCTCTCATATATTCTCTTTGAGGCAATAATGTGAAAATGTTCCCTCATTCTTACCCACACTCTTGGGTAGCTCTGCCACTTTTTACTCTCCAAAAATGAATGATTCCACTTCGATGACCTTATTAGTCGCCTCTCTTGAATAATCGCGTGCTGAAGCCTTAACGCACCATTTGTGACAGTGACTTGTTAGGGGATTACCTCGTCTTAGTAAGCGGCTTATGCTACATTGACGCTGGCTGGCTGGCTGGCCGGCTGACTGACTAACTGCTAATGAAGTGGCAAAGCTGTGGTGAGTCAAAGTATTCTCATGTGAGTATGGACGGATTTGACATTCGTTGCCTGCCGGTCGAGGTAAACAAACCAATAATTTGATGGGCCAGGCCATCAAAGACTTTTGAATAGTTTATGGGCAACTCGCTCTTAAAGTAAATGGAGAGCGAGAGAGAGTGTGTAAGGGACATAGCAAAAGGAAAAGAAGTTGTCGTTTATGTGTTTTCATTTTGGCCAACTGCATGGACTTCATCAACTTAACTATTGCTTAGCCTGAGACTGGGTTGTGTTTTTTTTCGCTTTGGGTTTGAATTCAATTCGATTGCTTCATCCTGGCTGACATAAAGCGGCGGCATGCACTCTCTCACAAACACACTCGCATTCGCATTCGCATTCAGCGAACTTGCATCTTGGTGGACTTGTTTAGATGATGATTTCGTGTTCATTTAGGCCCAGTTACGTGATGCAACACAAGTAACGGTGAAAAATGCCTGTTTTTCCTCTTTTACTATTCCAAAGATTCTACTTTTGATAGCTGCGATGATCGGGCTGATGCTGAAACCGATGCCGCAGTCCGCTCACATAGCGAAGATGCAGCATGCGCGCATGCGCCAAGCAAACCCAGCAACCTGCCTGCCTGCCTGTCTGTTTGGCGGTGATGTGTGGTGGGGATGTGGCTGTGGATGCAGCGAATGTCGGTAGTTTTTTCTGTTTGTTTTTGTGTGTAAATGTCGTCGTCGTTGTTGTTGTTGTTGTTGTTGTTGTTGTTGTTCTTGTTGCACTTCTCATGAGAATTGTAGCAAAACATGTGTATTCGTTGCACTTTATGTTTGTTGTTTGTTTGATGTTGATGTTGCTTTTGGTGTGTTTCTTGGACTTATTATAAATGGCCAATTCGCCAAAACGGGTTGCTGAAAATGAAAAGAATGCCTTACAGGTTTTAGCTGTTTGTCCCGTAACTGCAATCACACACACACACACACACACACACACTTACTAACACATAGTATGCCCACCTTAAAATCCATATTCGCATACTCAAAAGTAATGGCCAAGTGTAATGCCTGGGCGTATGTGCACTTCGACACCATTACCAAAAACCTAATGAGTTTTTATTATCGAGCAATTGAACAAATTTGAATATGACCATCCACCGCACCACCACCGGGGATATACATTTTCCATATTACTTAAGGTGTTAATAGATAAACCACCATCGCAAGGGTCCCACATATCAGCTGATCATTGCCGCTGCAGCAACTACCGTTTTAGAGAGTTTGGTGGAATTGGAGGTCGAGAACGGAGAGAACTTCATGCAAACGGCAAAGTGGTGTCACGCTGCCATCCGCCTCAGTGGGATGTAACTGTGGCCAATACAATGTACACGCTCCCATATCTGTTCATGCACCCTCTACACCATCTATGAGCGTGGCAACGCCACAAGCTGTTGCTGTTGCTGCTGCCGCTGTTGAGGCCGTTGAGGCTGCCTAGTGCTTTGGTTTGTTTATGTTGGTCATCTTCTTTGCCATGGCCATGTTAGACCGGCAATCACCTTCGTTTGATACCCACTCGTGGGGTTGGTAGTATTTTGGTATAGCTCTTGGCTGGCATTTACACTCCGCCATAGCTTCCATGTTGAGGCAGGCAGGCAGGCAGGCAGGCAGTAGTAATACTCGTGCCGAAAACGTGACCTAGGCAATGGCAAGTTGACTCTGCTGTCGTCTACCCATGTACACTTGCACCTTTTACATTTGTGGCTGCCTAGTCGTTCGTTCGGCCAGCCAGCCAGTCATACTGTCAGCCACACTGGCAACCACTCCAAGATCATTGGGCCCCAAAGGCATGTGCAACTATTTGCCAGCCAGCCAGCCAGCCAGCTAGCCGGCTCATGACGGCATGACCATGAACACCACCCGCGTTTCGTGTGCGGTGTGAACGTCATCACCACGGCTACCTAGATTTTGGTGTTACGAGTAGTGGTGGTGCTTGGGGATCAGGATGGTGGGAGTGGGAGTGCTCCACTCCACTCTGGCTGATGTTGTCTCAATGATCTGACTGCAAACCAAGTACTTGGAGTAGTGAGTGTTGCTTTGGGCCTGTAGGGGCTTCATGGGCCACCACAAGTGCTATATTTGCAGACTTGTGCAAATTGTTTATTTAAATATGTCTTGACGTTCTGTAACAATCCCGTTGCTGTTGTTGTTGTTGTTGTTGCACCCAGCATAGTGATAAATTGAGATAGCAGCCAAACAGCCATACATCGTTGTAATAGTCTGTCCCATTTGTTTGCCTAGCCATTGCCTGGCGGTACAGATGGATGGATGAGTGTGAAGGTGATGGCAAAGGAGGAGGAGGAAGAGGACGGCGCCGGCCACTACTGTTCAGTTGTGTAGTTTTTTGTTTTGGCCTTTTTTCCTCACTTAGTTAATGCAACCGAATTAATCTCAATTTGGCCATGCTCTTGCCACAGGCCATGGCTATGTTATCCATGCTCCTTTTGCATTTTTAGGCTTATAAGGACGAAGACGTATTTGTATTTATTTTGGCGCATATGGTGTAACGTAAATCATGGTTTACAGCCCAAAAACAAAAAAAAACGCCTTAGACTAGCAAAGATTTCTAAGAAAATTTTCGATTATTGATATATGACTAATTTGCGGTGAAGTTGGAAGATTGCGAGGTTTTTCTTAGCAATATGCTTAATATCGTCGTTATCCGTAGAGAGAAGTGACGAGGTGACTTGGTATTTTCATTGAAGATTTTAAAAATTTTATAGAACTCGAATATAAATTATAAGAATATGAATATATATTTATCCAATATTTGAAAATGTCCCCATGAACATTCTGGTAAGGAACAGAAGCAATCTTCTCACATATAAATGTACGATTCAATTTAAAGCTCAATGAAAAAGGGCTTCACTTTTATAGCAGAGTCTGAACGGCTTACTTCTGTGCGACTCCTTTTTTGGGGAGAAGTTTTTACATGGCATAGTAGCTCACAAATGTCGCCAAATTTGGGAGAATATACCACCGCTGAAAATTATTTCCAATGTTCTCGCCAGCATTCGAACCCAGGCGTACAGCTTCAAAGGCAGACATACTAATCTCTGAGCTACGGTGGTGTAGTTCATTGCGATAGTATTAAAGGAATTTCGAAAAATACTGGGACTCATGTTTCCTTCAAACTCCGATAAAAGCGTCTGTTAATTAAGGCTCCCTGTTTCAGAAACCACTTGATTCTGTGTTCCACAGTGCTATTTTATATTGGTTTACCCCACTATTGTGTCATCAATTACAATTAGTTGAAATTGTATCATACAGTGAGTAATCGAGTTTAAACGAAACGTGCGCAATAAATAAAGAGGCTCTTGTCTGTATGCTGGGGAGGAGTAAATTCAGAGGTATGTTCTATCACGATGTATAAACCACGTTTAATGGCCCATCAATTACTATTGCAACTATTGCACATTGGGACAGTTTTCCCAAAAATATTTCTTAAGTTGTTGGTTTCACTTCCATCTTAGTCCAATAGGTCTATTTTTGTTTTCTAACTGTTTCGAATAGAAAAGCAAAACATAACAAAAACCCTTTAAGCATCCCAGGCAACTGTGGCGTTCAAATGCGTAGGGCAGGCTGCCATGATCATGATTTCGGCCATGCCAGGGGTCTCATCAGATGGCTTTGCCACTAAAAGATGATATGCTTCCATCTACTCACTAATAAGTGGGCAGTGTAATGGTAGAAGCATGCCTTTTGAATGAATCGTTGCACAGTGTTGCCAAATCGAGATATGTACACGAAACATAACATAGCACAGTATGTTATGGCCGATTGGCCATATGTGTTATGTTATGTGTATGTGTGTGTGTGTGTTTTTTTTTTAAAAAAGAGCTCTAGTTTTGGTTGTTAGGGCAATAATGCACTTTATAGGTCGCACCTCCGATTTCGCTTAAATTTGGTATGTAAATTTGGGTTGACCCCAGGAACATAAATCTAAAGTCCGTCGACAACCCTCCCTCGAAAGATTTTAACGAGTAGATTTCAAATGTGCAAAAAATTGTTCAAAATTGCAATTGGGAAGAAAGGAATTATGGGGTCTTGAAACTTTTGAACACCTAACCTAGGCAATATAGGTATCAAATGAAAACCATTGACGAGTAGATTACTAAATCGGTGGCATACAAATTAAAGAATATGAAACATTCTTTTTTTTTCATGGGAGAAAAAAGAGAAAAGCTATGAAGGCGAAAAATTAACCAAAAAAATTGTGCGATTTTGTTAAAAGAAATAATCCTCTGCGGCGCTTTCCCAAATAAACAAATTTTTATTTTCTTCATTTTCGTTTTATACTCATATTGACTAGATTAGGGGCTTCACTATCACAAGATCCTCCTGATTTTTCCCGGGTCAAATTTTTTTGGCATATTGGTAATCTACTCTTTAATATCTTAAGTTTGATATTCATTTTGCTTAGGTTGCAGCACATCCCTTTGAGGGGAGGTTTGTGGCCCCAAGGTGGTCCACGGGCCTTTGTCTCAAAAACAGACTTCAAATCCGTATTCTTGCGGTCAACTTACATCTACATACCAAATTTCAGCGTTGCAGCACATCCCTTTGAGGGGGGTTTATGGCCCCAAAGGGGTCCAAGGGGCCTTTGTCTCAAAAAAAGACTTCAAATCCGTATTTTTGCAGTCTTCCTACATCTACATACCAAATTTCAGCGTTGCAGCACATCCCTTTGACGGGGGGTTTATGGCCCCATGCGGGTCCAAGGGCCTTTGTCTCAATAACAGACTTCAAATCCGTATTTTTGCAGTCCATCTACGTACCAAATTTCAGCGAAATCAAAGGTGCACCCCATAAAGTGAATTTTTTCCCAGGTTAGGTTGAAAACGAGGGTGCTGATAGTAATCCGCCCCATGCCACTATGGATAAACACCTAAGCTAGTAATTGGTTTTCTTTGCGCTCTAAATACTAAAAAAAACCCAGATGGCCTAGTTGGTAGCGTGCTCGGAGTGCCAGAGTGGGTTTCGTGGTTTCGATTCCCACCAGAGGCCTTTGTGTTTCGCTACTGTGGTATCATAATGGACTAAAATTGCCTTAGTGAGTCTGTAAAGGACTGCCATTCTTACTTTGCCTCGAAAAAAAACAGAGTCAGGAATTCCGTGCCACTTACAAAATCCTCAATTAATACCAGACATAATCCAACCCTAAGTTGGATTATGTCTGGTATTGTATCCCCACCTAAGTGCCGATGTCTGTTAGCCGCGAAAGCTGGCCAATGACATAGGAAATGTTCCAACGTCTCATCGTCTTCCCCGCATGTCCTATACATGCTTTCACATGTCGATTTTCATAAGAGAGCTTGTAGTCCTATGTGTCCTGTTATGATATCGAAAGTTATACTGACCTCTTACTTTCTTTCAATAATAGCTTCTTCATCTCACGATTCGAATCTTCCCATAGGATTTTCGACAGTTTCGATGTTCCACGGTGTGAGATGCGCTTTCGCCGCCCACGAAAGACCTTCACTACCAAATCGTCTGTTCTCTCATTCCCCTTACTCTCCCATGGCACGGCACCCAAACGATGCGGATCGTGCCATCCTCAGAGAAGGTGTTAATCTTCTTGTGATATTCCAAGACTGGTCGTGACCTTACCGTCTTGGTTTTTCTTGCCCTAATGGCCAGTTTACTGTACGTTAAGATATTCACACTCGACGTCCTCGCGTCAACACCACACCACCTCACACATTCCGTCAACGCTCGGATCTCCGACTACAGGCAGTCTAAAACAGATGTCAGTCCCTCGGTTCTCAATGTAGACCTCAGGCCCACACTGTCCTCTAGCTTTGATTCACCTGTGTAGCATGATCTTCCAGATGGCAATACCATAGATCAGTCAATCCAAGACTGTGCCTCTGGTAGCAGTGTCTCGCATCGGTACGATCTGGTTCACGTCTAAGAGTTTGATGAGGATCGCCAACTTCACATGCAAATGTGGCTACGACAACAAAAGGCAGACGTGGTAGTACTTGGAGTGTTTGAGAGAAAGATTCTACGTCAAATACGGCATCCGATCGGTAACCTGTTCTATTCCACCCCGGTTTCCTATCGTCGCCCCGATTATAAAGGGATAGTATGACCTATTCCTATCCTCTATCGTAAATTTTGCATACTTATTGGAAAAGACCTCCATATGTCTTTCAGTTAAAGAGTTCTAGAATTATTTCCAAGATTTTTCGATTTGGCAACACTGAGCGTTAGGCCTTATTTGGGTCTTATTCGTTAACTTTTTCTTATAGTGCAGTAAGAAAAAATCAAAATCCAACAGACATTTAGAATCAGCAACACACATAGAGCCAAAACTTGTTTTCCAGACAATCTTCGACTGAAATAGAATAACCTTTCCATATGAGCATATTGCGGGTACATATTTCTCGAGGTGTTGTTCATGCATTCATTTGTCTTTGCGATTCTTTGTTTTTGGTTACAAAATTATTTCATTTGTGGTTGGATTCACTTTCAGCTTAGTTTCTATTGCGAATAGAAAACCAAAACTACAAAAAGTTAAGAACACAAGGCAACTGTGGTGATTAAATGCAGTTTACGCAGGCTTTACGAAGGGCAGGCAGAAAAAAATTGCAAATTATGTCAAAATCAACGTAGTTTTCTAAAATTCTGGCGTTCACCCACCCCCCAGAGGATTATGGATACTGATACTATATGGTTCCGAAGCATGGGTACTTGGAAAACATAAGCACCACATGGGCTGGATCTTTAAGCTCCGATCTGTGTGGTTGGTGTTTATCGTTATCACGAGAAGTTAAGATGGGAGCTACCGCCCGCATCCACAGGGTGCGGATCGTGGAATGCTTCATAATTGCTGTCGCCGCAGACAATCAGCCGTATGGAATGTAGAGTCTCAGTGAGGGGCCGGAGAGATACCGGCTTTTGTTTAAATACTGAGTGCCTATGATGATCGGTATGAAAAGTCGAATAATGGGAACCTTTAAATAACCAATGGCTATCACGTTCCCGCGGCGATCGGTCTTATGGACCGCAACGAACTGGCTCACCTATAAATGCTTGATACAAATGTGGCTACAACAACAACAAAAAGCAGACAAAGTAGTAACTGGAGTGTTTGAGAGAAAGATTCTACTTCAAATTTTTGGAGAATATCGACTACGAGCTGTTTCAGCTGTATCAAAGTACATCGATTGCGTCAGAATGAATGAAGTAGTTCCAGCGAAGAAGTCCTTTGAATTTAAACATTGTGGCACACACAAAAGGGGAAAACAAAAACTCCAAGGGAAAGATCAAATGGAGAAAGACGTCTAGTTGTAAGTAATTTGAGAAAGAACGCAGAGGAGCGAGACGTTTGCAAATCCATTCTGAGTTTGACTGGTGAAACAAATGTCCTATCATAACCAATTAAGAAACAAAGATAGGATAAAGCAGCGACAATTTCTACACTATTTTCAAACTAAAAGACTGAAACTTAAACCCAAGTCATGAACATTTGGGCAATGAATTTCGATTCTGAACCACTTTTTTTGCACAGTTGAAACTCTAACAAACTTTGTAAGCTAATTGAGGGAAGAGCTGTTAAAGGTCTTTGTTGCCATATGATACAACCAATAATTTTGTATGCTAGACGAATATGCTAACCAATTATATGATCTAGTTTAAGACGTGTTCCATGGCACGTCTTAAACCATATCCATTAAAAAAAAGAGTCATAATTCGAATACATTCGTCTTCTAAAAAATTTAAAAGTGATATAATTTGGATTCTAATGAAAATTAAAAATTTAAATTGAAGCCATTTTTCCATAAGCGATAATTTTGTCCAAAGCATCACACTGTGCGGCTAGACTTGGGACTTTTGCACTGGTTGCACTCAAACATCCTACTTTGTCGCTTAGTAATGAAATTTTTAATGAAAGAAAATCGATAACTATTTTATGCTGTGTACAGGCGTGGCATATGCAACCTCCATAGATGTGTTTATGGTTTTTTTTTTCTTCTATAAAATCATGTCCACATATGGATAAAACATACAGAGTAATAGCATCATAGCATCATATGAATGCATCGTTGAGGCAGTTACCAAGATGGATATTAACTGCCACAGCACGAGCATATTGTTGACATATTCAGGCAATTCGTAAATGATTTGTTGATACAAGCATACGCGCATGCGTAGTAAGAGCGCGCAGTTACTCATACACAGATGCATCTGTTGCATACACTGTACCAGCTTGCCGGGTTGGTGGATTGGGACTGGAGAGCATGCGCTCCAGTTAAAACGCACCAGGGGTAATCTGTGGAATTTCACATAGACATTTGCTCAGCTGGTTTTGTATGGTCACAAAATGAGCAGCATTGGCAGTGTCTTCGACATTTTTGTTATGGCTTACCCCAAATTCGTGTCTTACTCAAATCCTGATTCATTGATCATTTGGCATGTCTTAGGCCTAGATTCTTAGGGAAGTATAGAATTGCCTCAAAGTGACACTGAGCGGGAAAGAGAGTTACAATTGCTATAGTCCTTCACTTGTAGGTGGCGGCAGGGGGCCGAAGGGGCTTCTCTGAGAAATGTTGGCCTAAACGAAAAAAGAAAGTTTTTTATTATTCGCATTATCAAGTGGTGATACTCGTATTAAGGCGATTAATTTTATGCAATTTATCTAAAGTTAATGCAGCGGCAGCGCAACAACAACTGGCCCCAAAGTGGAGCTCATGTTCGTAACATTTCATGCAATTCACAGGCACACACATCCATCCATCCATCCACCTATCCAACCATCTGTGCCTCCGTCCTTCCTTATGCTGCAGTGGCCGCGGAGTAGGCATGTGGTTTGTGGACACCACAGACGGACCAACAGACATGAACATTACTTAACTAAATCTCCCGAAGTGCACAATACAACACAAACAACAAAAAACTACGGCAGAAATGAAAAACAGGTTCAATGCCTCCTCCTTGGATGTCCGTACCCACATACATACAGACATACATACATGTGTCTGTCTGTCTGTCTGCCTGTGAGGCTGGCGAGGAGTCGGACGGCAGCCAACTTTTAAATGTAATTAAATTGATTGCATTGAAAAGCCTTAGGTGGTGGCATTTGTCATCGCCATGCAAAAAATGAAATCTCTTTTTAAGGCCGTTCCCGCTCCAATATGGTGCAATGGAGTGCAGCTTAGCTCAGCGCAGTGCCAAGCAGAGCGGTGCATGTTGTCTGTAGTTCAATGGGGAACTTTAAATGGTCGGCTGCCAGTCTTCGACATGGTCGATATGGCCCAGGACAAGACATTTTACCACTTGGCATTTATGAGGGAAAAACGTCCAACATCTCTCTCTCCCTCTCTCTCTCTCTCGTATGTGCACATGTAATGTGTGAGTGGTCGACTTTGTAGCGTCTTGCCTCGACATTAGAAATATTTTGTTGGGCAATGACCTTTCAATGAATTTCATCAAGTTGCAATTTGGGAAGTCAGCTCATTAAGCAAAAACTGAAACGCCTTTCTTTACACTAAGAAAGTTCCAAACGAGGTTTGCCACAAAACCTCAAAGCCCATTGAATGTAGCGAATGCTTATTCTAAACATTAGAAAATTAACATTCAAGATTTATTGAATATTCAAAAGCTCGCATTTAAATCGAAATTTGTTAAATGCAAATTTGCCCATGAACATTCCCATTAAGGAACAGGGGCAAATTTCTCACATATCATATGAGTGCTGTGCGATTCAAGTTTAAGTTCAATGTTAGAGGGCCCCCTTTTATGGCCGAGAAGTCTTTAAATGGCAAAGTACCTCACAAATGTCGCCAGGATTCGAACCCAGGCGTTCAGTGTCATAGGCGGACATCCTCCGAAAATGGTAAGCCCAGATTATATGTGGAAGTTTGTGAGACGAAAGGAAAATTGTAATATGACCATTTTTTGCTGCAACGGCTATGGTATTTTCTCTTTGAAGTATCGATGAACATATCGATGCCATATCCAATTGAATCACAGTGTAAATGTGCAACATACTCCAAGGTATTTGGCCATAAATCTTTTCCTTTTTTTTCTTTTTTTTGATTTTTCATTTCAACATTTCAAGTTAATTGTTATCTGCTGCGATTGCATGCCTCAAATCTCTGTAATTACTCATCCAATACACGCATACCAACACACATACTTGCAGCCATAGCAGCGTGTAAGCCACACATACAAACAGACTGTGGTATGTCTGCAAGTTTCGCTCAAGAATTTCGATTGGCCTCTTTTGGAGCATTTTCCCTTTCTACTTTCGAAAATGCCCTCGATTTGTCAAGGATAATCGTTAAGACTTTGTTTGCAACGCTTACGCTGCTGTCGGTCAGCTTAAATCAAACACAAAAGGGCCTCAGTGTGGGGTCAGTAACCCAGCGTCATCGCAATCCCCATCCCCATCACCATCAACAAGAAACACCTACCTTGGCAGATGATAAAATCGTAATCACTCTAATAATAATCATAACAACAATGAGACGACCATGTTACCCAAATACCAGGCCCATAGAAATAAGCGTTTAATGCTGTGCCGAAGATATCTGCAGCAATGGTGGACACGCAAAAATACTTCCACACACACACACACACACACGCAGAGACACACACAGATTATTACTCAAGACGTACATAAATACTGGTAATTACATAAGAACTCGCACGTACTTTGTTGAGTCGCCTGAATTAGGATTCACTCAGGCAAAGAGCCAGAGAATGGAACTCTTCAACAATTTGCCGAGACGTTCAAATATGTTGGCATGAAAATGTCAACACTGCTTGGCAAAAGTTGTCGTCAAGAATTAAAATCGGTAATATGACAGCTGTATCAGTGCAAGGACAGACTCGGGACTTACTTTACACAAAGGATGGAATTTATAACAGATCACAACTTGCAAAAACTCCATCAAATCGGATAAGAATTGGGTCCTCTAGAGGCTCAAGAAGACTTGAATTCTTGACCTGAGGGAGACCGCCATAAATGGGCCCTTTTACGCAAAATGTTAAAATCAAAATGGACTCCAAAGATCCAACAGCTGCAGTGGTGGCATCATTGTGCATGTTGTTCACTCCTCTTTTAGGTGTGTGTGGCTTGGCACCTGTAGTCGAGAGTAATGCTTCAAGCGCACAACTAGTCGTCAGACTTACAAAGGAGGAAGGGACGGATAAACCAGAGGGATGCACATTTCGTCGCCAGCCTTCAAGTAAAGGTGGTGTCTCCGATTCAGATTCAGACAGCGGCAGTGTCAATGAAACAGTCACCGTAGCCGAATCGAGAGATGAGGACAGCGGCGTGACGGTAGTAGTGAGCGAGGGCTTTGCTATGCTCACAAGAAGACCGAGAAAACAATCCAGGGCACGACGAAGGAGATTGATGACTATGCACCATTGGCACCTGTAGTCCAGAGAAATGCTTCAAGCGCACAACTAATTGTCAAACTAACAAGTGAGGAAGTGAAGTAAAGGTAGTGTTTCCGATTCAAATAGCTACAGTGTCAATAAAACCGTCAGTATAGCCGAATTGAGAAAATGAGGTCAATGGTATGACGCGCAGTGGGAGAAAATAAAAAAAAAAAAACTGATGAAAAATATGCTATGGGTAGAGATATCTCTTTGAAATTGCGAATGGTTAGTGCTGAGATGTTAGCGAGAAAAAAATGAAAGTCGAATATACCTGAAACAAGACGAGGTATTGTAGATCTCAAGCGGACTTTTGAGCACTATCCAGCAAAAAATTGAAAATCGGACCACAAACGAAGATTTAACAAATTTTCGAAATTCCGAGGTGACCAACTTTAGGGACCTGCCAAAAGGCGGCAGGACAATCTAGGACCTTGAAATTTTGAACTCGATTTCGCTAACACCTCAGCTCTAACCATTATAATTTTGTTCGATTTTCTTCTACTTTTACTGTGTCATGGTAGCAGGAAGTAAGGGCTTTGATAAGCTCACAAGAAGACCGAGAATGCTATCCGAGACACGATGAAGGAGACTGAGGAGTATGCAGCGACAGCGTAATCCGACGAAAGTGCAGGATACTGGTAGGGATATAACCGACATTCCAATCACTTCTACGGAAGCTTAAAATAGAATCAGATCTCACGAAGAGCCTAAAAATACTGAAATGCTGAAAAAGAAAAAGAGCTCCTCTCTTTCAAGTACTCTGGGAAGGCCAAGCTAGCTCTTGCTCAATTGAGATTCCAGACAATGTCCTGCGGAGGGAGACAAAATCGGAATCGGAACGAAAGAAGTGCGAACAGCCCCTGAGGACTTCATTGAGGACTGTGACTTCCAAAAGTACGCCACAGCCATCCCGGAAGGGGAAGATGATTGCTGAAAAGGTAAGGAGTCGCCCTCTTATGACAGAGTGGCTAGGAAGCACAACAGAGATGAGCTGACTTATGCAGTCATCGATATCTGCAGTGATCCGGTAGGATTCCACCAGATCATCAATCCCAAGTGGAGGATTTGGTTAACAAGCGGATTTTCGAACATGTGTGGAACTCTGAAAAAGGTCTACCCATACAAATGAAGAGCTGCGAGTATAGAGGGGACTTCTTTACGCTGCACTTTGCTTAAATTGATACCTTAAAAAAGCTCAACGGAAGTATCCACACTCCCTGGGGCGCAAAGCTCGACATGGTGAGAAAGATGGACAACCCCCAGGTTACAAAAGCGACGGTCTCCATAAAGGGATGGGACAGCAAATTCGCGACGGAACACATGGTGGGATTCTTAGGCAATCAAAAGCAAAGTTTGGCCACGAAGAAGTGGGAGGTTTCCCACAGGAAGGAGAAAGAAATCTTCGAATGGTGACCATTGATCAGGACTCCGTGACAATATTGGCTAAGAGTGGAGGCATGGCGTTCAACGGGACCAAGGCTGTTTTTTTCCAAAATTGGGAAAACTAGGGTAGGCGAAGATCATGATATTGAGACATCAGGCAATGCAATGATAAGAGACTCAAAACTGCCTAACAAACAGGGTGTCGACAACAAGACCATCATCGACTTTCTCAATGTTGGGAAGACTAGGATAGGCAAAGATCCTAATATTGAAACAACATGCAGTACAGTAACAGAAAACTGAATGCAACCATCGCCTACTCCCAAGAAATCCATTTACTGGAGGACCGATGATTAAGATCCTACAGATAAACCTCCATCGGAGCGAGACGGCAACAAGCCCTCTGATGGAGAAATCAGCAAGGGAAAGATTCATATTCAGGAGCCATGGACGACCCGTCTTTCGCGGCTAGCAGACATCGGCACTCAGGTGGGAACACAATACCAGATATGAACCAACTTAGGAGCGTGTTATTGAAAACAATTAGAGATTTTGTGAGTAGCACGGAGTTTCTGACTTAGAATTTCCTTTTTGCGAGTTTAGTTTTAGTATTTAGAGCGCACAACAAGCCTATTACTGGCATGGGTCGGATAAATATTCGCATCCTCTTTTCAACCTAACCTAAGAAAGAAACTTGTTTTTGTTTTCGTATATTTCCCCTGTTTCATCTCATGTGTAGACTTTTCACCATTAGTGTTTATGAGAATGTGGAATTTCTCTGTGTGTGTATGTGCAATAACCTAAGCAAGGTACAATGACAACAACGCCAAATGTAATAAAGAACAAATTAAATTAGTCGAGTTAATCTCCGCTAACAAAGTACACAGTGTCGTCCACCAACTCAGCTCTGGCACACGAACATGAAACGGTGAACTTAAAGCGGCGAAACGACATTTATGTACGTGGATATGTATGGCTTACAGCTGCCGTTGCTGTTGCTGATTCGGCTGCTGGCGCGGCTGTTGCTGTCTGCAAAAGTTGAACCTTTGGTCTGTCACACTACTGTGGGAATCTTGGTTCTGGAGTCTACTCTCTGTGGCCCATCTTAAGAGACCAAGAAAGTGTGGACTCTAATGTGGTCTAAGACAAACAGACTTCAAATGTCCGTCCGGCTGGGTGGCTATCTGGATAAGTGTCTATTTGTCATTATGTGTGTGTTTGTGTGTGTGTGTGTGTGTGTGTTAGTAAGTAATGTTCTTTGTTGGTCATAACGCCAAAAGTGATTTAATAACTTAGTAACTAACTAAGTATGTGGGTATGTCTGTCGTCGTTGTTGGTCGTTGATCGTTGCCAGAGGTGGCCTTAAACGTTTGCTCGCCGACTGGCTAAGAGGGAACCAGAAGCCTAGGTAAGAGTAAGACAGTAAATGTCGGAAGAAATCTTTCCAAGAGTGTGTTGATGTGTGCGTTTTGGTGTGCAGCTATTATGGCCTTCATGGTGGCACATCTGCCAACTACAGCACCAACTAAACAGTTGGAGGTGGTGGATTCGTACGGCAAGGGGGAGATGAGGTCGACTTTGCTGTATTGGCAAACATGTTTGCATGTTAAGATAGACAGGTTCGTCATCACTCTTGGGTTGAAGGCACTTAACAGTTGATTATGTAATGTGAATATCTAGATATACATATTTGTACATACATACACATACACATACACACATGCACACATACAATATGTATTAGAACATCTGAGCAACTACTAAACAACTACTTGTACTCGTCAATTTTCTTAAACTGCTTTCTTTCATGGGTTTTTGTGTCAAAGTGACTGAGAGACATGTTGGTAGGCATAGATTGGGTAAATTAGCTGGGAGTGGTGATATATATATTAGAGATCTATGTCAGCAATATTGAACTATAAAAAACAATGGAAATTGTATTTTAGACCCACTAGCGTCGAATGGGTAGAAAACTACACAAAAATTATGCTGAAATCAGGTTATTTCGAGCTCGAGGCTTGAAGTTTCATTCGAAATAAGCTAATATTTTTTTTATCGGTAAAAAAATCGGTTTCAATCATGTCAATCATGAAATTAATTAATCCGATTAATTTTTTAATTCAATCAATCACGAAAATGATAATATCAATCATAGTTTCTGAAAAAAGTGATTCAAAAAATTTTTCAATTAAAACAATTGCATATTCAATTTAAAACAGGACTGAAAATTTCAATTAATTTTTTAATTGATTCAATTAAAAAAATGATTAAAATTTCCGAAATATCCAATTAAGTTTTTAATTGAATCAATTGAAATTTGAAGATATGCAAATGTTATGTTAAAAATTTTCCGAAAAGCGGGCTGTGTAAGGCGCACATATGTAAAACTTCTGTAACACGATTTTGAGGTGTATGTTTGAGTCCATGATCACTCCTCAAAATGCAACGGAAAATATTGTTTCCCAAATTATAAATGAGAGAGTAGCAAGGCGGGTTTATGTTTAGCTACCGACATAGACTAACAGTCATTAATACATTTTTATTACAGTGAATACTTTGTGAATTATGCATTGTGTAAACGCAACAAAAACACATTTATATATTGCCCAAAAAGTAATTGCGGATTTTTTAAAAGAAAGTAAATGCATTTTTATTAAAACTTAGAATGAACTTTAATCAAATATACTTTTTTACACTTTTTTTCTAAAGCTAGCTAAAAGTAAAAGCTGATAACTGACAGAAGAAAGAATGCAATTACAGAGTCACAAGCTGTGAAAAAATTTGTCAACGCCGACTATATGAAAAATCCGCAATTACTTTTTGGGAAACCCAATAGAAAATGTTAGAATCTAATCGATGCTAAAGAAGCCGTTATTAATATGCCTATTTTTTATCATAAATAAGATTAGAATTGCGCCTAGTTTTTCAAAACAGTGTTCAAAAGACTGTTGGTGGAGGAGTTCTAATATAAGTCACTGTGTTAAATTTCAGCGAAATCGGACAATAAATGCGCCTTTTATGGGCCCAAAACTTTAAATCGAGAGATCGGTCTATATGGCAGCTATATCCAAATTTAAACCAATCTGAGCCAGAATGAAGAAGATTGTTGAAGGGCCCAACACATCTCACTGCCCCAAATTTCGGCGAAATCGGACAATAAATGCGCCTTTTATGGGCCCAAGGCCTCAAATCGAGAGATTGGTCTATGTGGCAGCTATATCCAAATCTGGACCGATCTGGGCCATATTGCAGAAAGATGTCGAAGTGACTAACTTAACTCACTGTCCCAAATTTCGGCGACATCGGACAATAAATGCACCTTTTATGGGTGCAAAACTTTAAATCGAGAGATCGGTCTATATGGCAACTATATCCAAATCTGGACCGATCTGTACCAAATTGAAGAAGGGCCTAACACAACTCACTGTCCCAAATTTTGTCAAAATCGGATTATAAATGCGCCTTTTTTGGGCCCAAACCCTTAAATCGATAGATCTATATGGTCGCTATAACCAAATTTGGACCAATCTGGGCCAAATTGAAGAAGGATGTCGACTGGCCTTATTTTATTTATTCGTCTTAGATTTTTACAGTTATCAAGAATATATATATATAGGGTCGGAAATGGATAATTCGATGTGTTGCAAACGGAATGACAAAATGAATATACCCCCGTCCTGCGGTGGTGGGTATAAAGAGTAAAATGTTTGATCACATTTATATAGACTTTGACCTCTTAAAAGGCTTTTGTTACCTTATACCCTCTACCATGACTGATTTCGTCACTCTGTAACAAATCAAATTTTGATCTGAGAACCAACAAAGTATATATATTCTTTATTGTCTTGACATTCTAAGACGATTTGGCCATGTCCGTCCGTCTTTGTCTCTGTCGAATGAACGTAAATTTTCGAAGAAATAATGTTAGCCTTAACGCAAATCGAGTTAATGCCGTTGAATGCGCATGTAACCATGTGCAACAGCGAAACGGACGTTAGGACTAGGAAAATCCTATGGGAGGATCCAGGCGAGGCTATTACTGAAAAGATGTAAGAAGCAAGTCAGTATAGCTTTCGGTATCATAACACGACACATAGGACTACGAGGTCACTTATGTAAAATCGGTGGGGCAAGTGATAGCATGTGTAGGGCATGCGGGGAAGATGATGAGACGTTGAAACATTTCCTATGGCATTGCTCGGCTTTCGCGGCTAACAGATACCAGCACTTATGTGGGGCTACAATACCAGACATGAACCAACTTAGAGGCGTTGCATGAAAAAACAGTTAAGGATTTTGTTAGTAGTAGGGAAATCCTAACTTAGATTTACTTTTTCGAGGTTACTTTTTTCATTATTTATAGCTCACAACAAGCCGATTACTGGTTTAGGTGTATGTCCATAGTGGCATGGGGCGAATTAATATTCGCAAATGCTCGCATATGCTAGCCGCTTGAAATTTTACACAAATACTTTCTGTAGGTCTAAGTCAGTTTGGATTGTAAATGGGCTATAGCTGCCATATATACCGATCTCGAATCTTGATTTCTTGAGCTTCTAGAAGGCCTAATAGTTTTGCTATGATTTCCAACAGCCGTGCCAAGTACAGTTCAAATAGGTCCATAACCTGGTATATGTAGCTCCCATATAAACCGATTTGAGAAGATGTTGGCTTTGGGATTTAAATTTTTTTCTTAATACCCAACGTTTCATTCGAGGCCTCTGGAAAGCCCGAAGATTTTTTCGATTTTATAGACTGCAAAACCATTTTTGTAAACATATCGAAACCATGTCTATATGTGGCATATACGGATTTAAAAGTTAAACTTTTGGTTAACTTTGTCCGTCAGACGCTTGTGTGCCTTTGATAGATTCCGGCAACCTAATTTGCTTGTTTTACAAGCACGCAATCACATGAGGCCGCATGGTATATAACTCCAACTTTAACTTGTAATGTAATCCGGCACATGAATAAGCACAAGGTGCACGGTTCAATTCGGTCAAGGTAATTGACCGATATTCACAATAGGGTCCTTCATTTATGGATGTCTGAAGTAGGTTGGACTGTCCCCTGTATCTCATTTTTTAAAAATCATAGGATTTTGGAAATGAGTGAAACGTCTTAAACCAACTGCCGGAATCTGCAAAGTATTGGAAATCATTGGGTGGGGAAGAGGTAGCATTTGGACCATACCTGCCAGAGTCTGAAGAAATCAGATCGGAAGACCGGTTTATATAGGAGGTATAACTAAACTTGGGTCTACTACAATCCCAAGCAACCTATCAATCCCAACCAATACACCAATTAAAAGTGAAACATTTCGATCGATTTGCTTTACTCACTCGAAACTCACAGATGGAGGGATATCTAGATCGACTTAGAATGTCTGTTTCTTAAACCTAACCTAACCTATTTAGAATATCAGGTCAATGTAACGAATGAGTGCAACATGATCAGTAAACAAAACATTTTGAGAAAACGTAATAATCATGCGATCTGTATTTCCCAAAAACTTTTTCGTATAGTTGTTACACTTTTGCGTACGCCATAACAAGCGCCGTATTGAGATACCAGTAGCTGTCCACAACAAACAAAGGAAATCCCACAAAATCTATGATAAATTTCATGTGAACATAGCCCAATGGCTAAGAAGCTATTCAATCACAACGACAAGGTTAAGATGAATCAGCCGCATAGAAGAGCTATGGTAATTGGTCCATGTTGGCCAAAGTTAGAGATCGTATTTATTGAAGCCTATTACTCATTGATTAGCATGATCGAGTGTCGGAACAAAGACAAACAAACGGCATGGTCTGGCCAAATGGTGCTATGTATTGGTTTAAGAGAGCCCATGTTGGCTCTGTTTGATGCAATTCTCTTTTTGTGGAAATTTTGGTAGACATCCGATCAGCTGATGAAAGAGGAGCTGTGGTTGTAATTGAACTTAATTAAGTTTAGCAACACCTGTGCGCTGGACCCAGCATGGCCATTTCTCTTAGGTCTCAGAGAGCAGAGCGCAGTCACAGCATCTTTGTTGGCGCAAAAGCTCTCTTCGGTTCGGTTCGGTTCGTACATGCGAACTGTGGGCTTCAATCAGTTCGATTATGTGCACACATCAGACGCGCCTCTCGAACAATCATCGTCGCATATATGGTTGGATAGTTGTTGCGGCTAATGCGCTCTGCGCCAACAACGTATGTATGCCAGCCAGCCAGCCAGCAAGCCAACTTAGTTGTTGGTCTGACGTTTGCTTGGCTTCGCTGGGGCTTTTGGAGGTTTTGAGCTGAAGCTTAACACAATTACTGCACAGTTCCGTCATAAGCCTCCACTAGAGTGGTTCGTCGGTGCGGTTGCTTTCAGGAAAACGCCAAGCTACTCGGTCGTTCACTAAATCGCTGGCAGTGTCACAGTTTCATTCATATGTGCATCAAGTGAAAAACGAAATAGAGAAGAAACAAAAACAGAGTGTATGCGATTTGAAGTAGAAGCGATAAAGAATAAAACGGTCGTCTCTCATGGATGAGCACAATGGTACTCGATCATTAAATTAAAAAGAAAGTCTTCTCCTATTGATGGATGCCTTCAACTTCCTGCTCCTTTTGACGACAGATAAAAAAGAAGGTGATGCAATTTGCACCCCCACATGGCTCCATTAATTTAAGCTCATACAAATACATGACAACAGAAGAGTCGTGCTCCAAAAACAAAAAAATTACCCAAAACAAATGTTTTTTTTTTGCCTTCGTGTTATTGTGTTGCTAAAGAGCCATAAAAAGGTGAAAAAAATAGCAATTGCCGTTATGACAAGGTAATTTATTGATACCTTCAACTAAACGCATACAAATAGCCAAAGGCAGCAAGCAGTTTGTTATTGTTTGGCTCTTTTGGGTGTAGGCCCCCACTCGAAGTGCGCAAAAAATGTGTGATAAAAATCTTCAAAAACAAAACAGCACACACACACACACACACACACACACAGAGAGATCTCGACACCTCCAAAACATTTCGCTACATTAGCGATGTTGGAGGTGGCGGTGACGGTGGCGGTGGCGGCAACTCTTGATGCTGTACGCGCTGTTGTGTCAACAACAATTGGCAATGCTCCTACATAGAAATCTATGTGCACAGCTTCATCTGCCGTGTAGATGGCAAGACGTTTGGCATTCCATCCAAATGGGCGGGTTTCTTGTGCGAAAGTGAGAGTTTTGTCCATATTGATGCTTTTCATTTTCATTATGATCGATTGCTGACAATGTGGTCCCTGTGTCGAGTGAGTGCTTTTGGGTATGGGAAAAAATGTTGCGGGCTTTGCAAAAATCGGCGACAATAGCAACGAGCTGGTCTGATGGATGGCTGGATGCTTGCGCACCAATTAAAATCTGAGGCACGTAAAAACTATTACAAAATCCTCAAGAAATCGGGCAGCTGTCGAACGAAACCTCTAATCGAGCTATACGCACACACAAAAGCCATTATGGTGGAAAGGCAAAGGCAAAAAAATAACCAACCGCCAGTGACACACACACACAGCACACCGCACACAGGGAGGCATGAAGACAAACCTCTAAATATGTCCATTAGGTGCTGGAGTGTGTTGCAAGTGCTGAAGCGTTAAGCAACTGTCCGTTCCTGCACATCGCCAACATTGCGCCTGGTCGCTGCATTGGCCACATTTAATATGCGTGTCACGCAGTCGTGTATCAAGTTCAAATTGCATTCCCTGTCAACATGAAATGCAGTGCGCTCCCATACTTATCATCCCATCCATTAGACCAAAATCGTATCACAAATAAGACGACCACGGGCCTGGGGACGACGCCAATGGTGGCCGATGCTAATGGTGCCATGGTGTGATGTGGTAATGGCAATGGCAACGGCAACGGCAATGGCAACAACAACGCTGCTGGAGATGATGCTGATGTCCTTGTTATTCGGAGCAATCTAAAATCTTCAGCTACAACTTTGTTTCTGGCGAGAAACGAGTTGATTGGGCCAACGAGCAGTTGGCCCAACGACCACGCTGCATACATGGGGGCCCTTATGCACTTCTGCTATTACGCATTTACATACAATGGCGGCCCCCTGGAGGCAGCGGGGTAGGCAGCATATGCTGCGTTGAAATATTAAAATTAACACCCATCTGCTACCTCAGTTAATTAAGAGATAAATCAAAGAGTTTCCATACGACACCAGGAGGCGTTGGCGGTGATACTACTACGGAATGAACATCACTCCCTCCACAGCCCCCCCTCTTTCGCTCGCGCACTCGGCCAGACCGGCATTTATAATTTAACAAAATGGTAACACAACTAATCTTCCATCTTCGATCGGCTTCGTCAACATCAAAAACAAAAACAAAAAAAAAAAAACCAAGCACAAATACACAGCAAAACAATTCGCTCGCTCTTGTCTATGTGGCATCGCCAAGGAGACAGGCAGAACGGGAAAAAAGCTATGCATACTTGGAGCCATGTATGGATGCCGAGATAACAATAAAAGTGCTTTCAGTGCAAAGTCACTGCTGCAGCACCAGAGGAGCGGGCGAGCGATGGGGAAGTGCACTGCTGCGGCTAATGCCGCTAGAGATTGTGGACGAGTGTTCATAGATTGGCTGTAATTCTAACAGGTCTTCCTAAACTGAAAAGGCACGAGTGAACTCTGGGGCTACTCGGTGGCCGTTGCGGCGCGGTGGCAACATGGGCAAAGGAAAAATTAATTAAACGGCACATGTGTGCTCAGTGCAGGCTGGCTCGCCAGCCAGATCTTGAGGCATCATAGCCAGCGTTCCAGTATCCAATATCCAGTCCCAGGCACCACCACCATCAACCACCATCATCACCATCGTCGTCATCATTTTAGCCCAGACAACTTGAAAGCTATTATCGCATTGGCATTGGCATTGGCATACACAAACGCTTATGAATAAAATGGCTGCAGGAATGCAATTGCACTGTCATACCCCTACCCACAACCCTCAGCTACTTCGCAAACCCAACCGCCAACCATTTAGCTACCCAGAAACCACACTTCACTGTTTCCATTTAGCCTGCAGGCAAATGACAGCTAAAATTCTGAAAATTACCCATCAGCATTGCCATTTCCGGAGCAAGAAGTCTCATATGAATGCGACATGTTTGGCAATTCATCTTTATCGTCGTCATCATCATCATAGGAAAGGAAGGAAATAACAATACCACATTTTAATCTGGAATATATTTAGTATATCAGGGAAAAGGGGTTTTAATTAAAAAAGGGAAGGTATTGCAGTTGTCGCATAACCATAGATAGGTTAGCCCATAAAGGATTGAGACTTATAAACTAAACAGAAATTTAAGTCACTAAGACTGATTCAGATGCAAGGTGAACCCCGTAATAATTATTTTTTTAGTTTTTAGACCGATTCGGACCATACTTGGTTTGGATGTTGGAAATCATAGCAGAAGTCATTGTGCAAAATTTCAACCAAATCGATAATCTATTGAGGAGCTATATTAGAATATGGACCGACTCAGACAATATTTAGCTCGTAAGTAAAAGGTCATAGGAGAAGTCGTTGTACAAAATGCCAGGCAAATGGGATAACAATTGCGCCCTCTAGAGGCGCAATCGGGAGATTGGTGTATATTGCAGCTATATCAGGTTATGAACAAATTTAGACCATACTTGGCATAGCTGGTAGTCAAAACAAAAGACTTTATGCAAAATTTCAGCCAAATTGGATAAAAACTGCACTCTCTAGAGGCTTATAAAAATTTGTTGCTTGTAGGGGCTTAAGGAGTCAAATTTGGAGATCGGTATATATGGGAGCTGTATTATGTTCTTGGCCGATTTGGACCATACCTGACACAGTTCTTGGAAGTCATAACAGAATATTATATGCAAAATTTTAGCTAAATCGGAAAGAAGTTTCGGCTTCCGGGGGCTGAAGAAATCAAATCGGGAGATCGGTTTATATGGGAGCTATATCAGGCTATAGACAGATTTGAACCATACTTGGCACAGTTATTGGAAGTCATAACAGAACACTATATGTTGGGTTGCCCAAAAAGTAATTGCGGATTTTTCATATAGTCGGCGTTGACAAATTTTTTCACAGCTTGTGACTCTGTAATTGCATTCTTTCTTCTGTCAGATATCAGCTGTTACTTTTAGCTTGCTTTAGAAAAAAAGTGTAAAAAAAGTATATTTGATTAAAGTTCATTCTAAGCTTTATTAAAAATGCATTTACTTTCTTTTAATTATTACTCTTTGGGCAACCCAATATTTTTAGGGCAAAGTGGCGGAATGCCAGCACCAGATAAAATCGGGAGATCGGTTTATATGGGACCTATATCAGGATGAAACCCCATTTGGACTATACTTAGAGTAACTGATCCCAGGTCCCAGGTGAATTCATCATGGGATTCTAATCGGATAAGAGTTGCGCCATCCAGAAGCTCAAGAAGTATAATCGAGAGATCGATTTAGTTGGGAGCTAAAGCTAAAAATGCACCGATTTGGCCCACTTAAGCAAATTTTTCCCCTTAACCTTAGAATTTATATTTTTGAAAGAGCTTTCATTAACTTTGCATGTGGAAATGGTGTTAATGTGAATGTCCCTGCTGTCTGAATGCATTTTGAAGATTTTTCTCCATTTAATTTTTATTTATTTGCTCACCTTTTTTTTTTGCATAGAGAGCGACAGAGATTCCATAGGCGAAAATTACTTATTGTCTAAGCATGAAATCGACTGTTTTTGTTGTTATTTTAGCGTTTTTTCTATTTAATTTTTGTTGATGTCGATGTTGGCCGGGTGCTGGGTTGGTCGTGGTTGTGGTTGGGGCAGGTAATGCTTTCTTTCTGTCTTTCTCCGCGAGATACGACGCGACGCGACGCGACGAGTGCAGCAGTATTTGTGTGTTATGGGGAACATGCTTTAAATGTCGACTAATTAGTATACGTGTTTTGTTACAGTTATCATCTGCAGCCAGCCAGCCAGGCAGCCCGTCAGCTAGCTACGAGCTGCAACAGCGGCAGCAGCTATAAACCCAGACCGACCGTAATATGGCGGAGTTGTCGGCTGCATTTTCGTTGCATATGAACCGACGGCGTCACTGATGTGGAGCCATTTAGAATCCATATATAGAGTATTGACTGCAGCGCACAATGAGGCCTTTATTGTCTTTTCTGATTTGTTTTCAGTTGTTTGTTTTTTTTTTCGTTGTGCCACAGCAAATGCGGAAATTGTTTTGTTTTTTTTTGCGCTAGTGTCGCTGTTGAATGCTATGCACGAATATATTCAAATGCCACAAGCACAGCATTGGCACAGGCACTAGAACTACCGAATTCTAATTAATAAAGTAATTGGTTTTATTTATTTAATCGTTTTTTTTTATACGAATGCCAAGGATTTGCAAAGTTTGGTTGCTCGTGATAAAATTCGTTCATACACAGAGTTAACTGTGAAGCGTGTACAGGCCCCATGCTTCATATAATTGCTGGAAATAAAGTATGTGTCTTAAGTCTTTTGTTTTTTCATATGAATATCTCTAAGCTGTATTTGAAAAGTTATGGGAATTAACAGTAGCAATAGCAAAAATCAAAATCGAGGCCACCGTAGCGCAGAGGTTAGCATGTGACGCTGCACGAATCCCGGCGAGAACATTAGAAAAAATTTTGTGAGGTACTTTGTCATGTTAAAACTTCTCCCATATGGGGTGACGCACTGTGGCACGCCGTTCGGAGTCGGCCATAAAATGGAAACCCCTTATCATTGAGCTTCCATTTGAATCGGACAGCACTCATTTATATGCGAGCAGTTTGCGCCTATTACTTAATGGCATGTTCATGAGCAAATTTGCATTAGCTATTGCTATAAAATAACTCAACCATTTATGCAGACCATTTTGGTTATGTTTAACCATAGTGCTTAGAAGGACTGCACAATTAGAACGAAGACCAACATAAGAGTGGTCTTAAATTTGCTTAATTTATTTGCAATAATTTCCAATTTTTCATTTTATGTTTACACTCCCAATTCACTATCCCCTATGACATTCCTTGCAATGAATCATGTGTCTTGATGAATGAGTTATGTGTCTTAAGTCTTTTGTTCTCAACTTTAGGCCAACACCAACAATGTGTCTCTAGAACTCTGGGATAATAATAAAATGGCTGTAAACATCATCATTATTACCAACTGTTGTACTCCATACATATTAATGTGCAGTTTACGATTTGAACGCATAGTACGAGTCATTGTTTATTGGCTGTATTATGAAAATAAAATAAAAACTGTGTTTATTGGGTGATATACCCTATTTATATATTTTTCTGCAGCAGTGTAACCTTAGAGATGGATAAAAATATACATTTACCAATAGTAAACTCATTTTTTTAAATAATTCTCCAAAATTTATATCTCATATTATTTTATTTGTTGCAAAATATGCTGCAAATAGTCTTCTGACTTGACTTTGCATTTTAAATTTATCTGACCTTTGACCATTGATGACATGGCTATTGAAAGTCATAGCTTAAGGTATCGGATAAAAGATCCGAAAAATCGTATGAGAATTTTCCCCTCTGACATAATTACGAAATCAACCAAGATCGGAATGGATGATCATGAATACATACTTTGTACACTCA
Organism: Stomoxys calcitrans; assembly: GCF_963082655.1. Classification (NCBI taxonomy): domain Eukaryota; kingdom Metazoa; phylum Arthropoda; class Insecta; order Diptera; family Muscidae; genus Stomoxys; species Stomoxys calcitrans. The sequence continues at coordinate 236,405,190 of NC_081553.1, read as the reverse complement.
AGGAAATTGGTTAGTAAAAACAGCAAAAATGTTTGCTGTTACAACAAAAAAATCTGCTGAAAATGGGATAGCAGTCACGTTTTGCTAGCATTTTTTGTCTACTGTAAATTGAAAGCTGACATGACAGGTATTTCGTACTTCTATTTTGACTAGCATAAACTAGGACACAACGACTGGGACGTCTCTTATATATAGCCAACGACAGTAAAGCAGTAGACCTCTTCAATTCTAGATTAGGCCACACAATTTTGAATACTTCAAAATTATATTACATGTCGCTAGATGCATAACCACATATTCCAGTTTCCCTGGAATGTGTCTTCCTAGTCTCGCAAGCTCGTCTGCTCTACAACTCCCTGGGATAATTTTGTGGCCCGACACTAAGAACAGGTCAATTTTTAACTGTTCAGCCACCTCATTCAGAGATCTACGACAGTAGAGGGCGGTTTTTGAGCTCAGTAATATGTTCCCCAGAGATTAAATGGCTGCCTGGTTGTCTGAGAAGGTATTTATGTCAATCGTTGTTATGACATTGTATCTTAGCCATTACACTCCTTCTTTAATTTCAGGGATATCCTTTCATGCACACTACAATGGTCGGTTAGCATTATCCAAATAACCAGTTCTAGTTCTTCAGAGTACATCCGAAAGCCCACCTGATCGTCTAGTTTGGAACCATGCGTATAGAAGTCTATGTAACTTCTATTACCTGGGATATCGTAGTTCCAATTGGTTCTATCAGGAATAGTGATTCAGTTCTTTTTCTCAAAAAGCGGCTCAAGCAATATGCAATGCACACTGGAACATCGGGCATTGCATCAAGGATAACACAGTGCATGTAGCCGCCACTTGATCAAAGAGAAAGCTCCCTTAGCCTCACAGTAGTGGTCGCAGCAAATTGTCTAGCCACAATGTCCAGAGGCATTAGGTATGGCATTAAATTCAAGCCATCAACTCATACCATCGTGGCATAATCGAGGCGTATATGAAACCTGGCAGGAATGGAAGAGGTTTCCGATCGGATACCTGAGAAGACACTTGAGGTCGAGTGCGAGGCACTGCTGCCAGTGGCATAATCTCGATTGACGGAACCCTAGTACTGTTCCGCAAATGGGTCAAAGCTAGAGGACAGAATGGGCCTGGTGGTCTACATTGAGATCCCAGGGACTGAGATCTGTTTTAGACTGCCTGACTATAATAGGGTCTTGCAGGCGGAGATCCGGGCGATCACGGAATGCGTGAGGTGGTGTGGTTTTAACACAAGGACAGTCATGAAATGTAAGAAGGAGATTAACGCCTTCTCTGAGGATGGCAGGATCCACATCGTTTGGGTGCCGGGCCATAGCGAAATAACTGTGAATGAGAAAGCAGACAATTTGACAGTGAAGGCCTGAAAACTGCCGTCAATAAACATGGTTAACCGGAATACTTTTGGGTAGACGAAGTGCGAATTAAGGGCGTGGGCTAAGAAAAACGGCCGGTAGGACGGCGATAATCCTATGTGGAGATCCGGATTGTGAGAAGACGAGGCTATTACAAAAAGGAAGAAAGAAGGAGGTCGGTATAGCTTTCTGTATCATAACAGGAAGCATAGGACTGCGAGCTCACCTTTGTAAAATCGGTGCGTAAGTGATAGCATGTGTAGGGCATGCGGGGAAGATGATGAGACGTTAGAGCATTTTCTATGTCATTGCCAGTATTCGCGGCTAACAGATACCGGCACTAAGGTGGGGAAACAATACCAGACATGAACCAACTTAGGAGCGTGGCATGAAAAACAATTAAGGATTTTGTAAGAATCACGGAATTAATTCCTAACTTAGATTTTTTTTAGGTTATTTTTTTATACCCTCCACCATAGGATGGAGGTATACTAATTTCGTCATTTTGTTTGTAACTCCTCGAAATATTCATCTAAGACCCCATAAAGTGTATATATTCTTGATCATCATGACATTTTAAGTGGATCTAGCCATGTCCGTCCGTCTGTCTGTCGGTCGTAAGCACGCTAACTTTCGAAGGAGTAAAGCTATTCACTTGAAATTTTGCATAAATACTTCATATGAGTGTAGCTCGTTTGGGATTGTAAATGGGCCATATCGGTCCATGTTTTGATATAGCTGCCATATAAACCGATCTGGGATCTTGAACAACTAGAGGGCGCAATTCTTATCCGATTTGGCTGAAATTTTGCATGAAGTGTTTTGCTATGATTTCCAACAGCTGTGCCAAATATGCTTCAAATCGCACCCTCTTTTCAACCTAACGTAACCGAACCTTCTCGACGACTACCACAATATCTAAGAAGTTTTCTCGAAATCGGTTAAGATTTAGATATAGCTCCCGTATATATGTTCGTCCGATATTGCGAAATATTGCAGTAAAGTGCTCATTTGTTAAGGCATTCTCTCGAAATTTGGCAGGAATTTTCTTATGACTCTTAATATTACTGGTGAATTTCATAGAAATCGGTTCAGATTTAGATATAGCTGTCATATATACATATTTCCCGATTTTCACTTCTAGAGCCACTGCAAGTGCATTTATTGACCAATCTTACCAGAACGCTTTCCTCGAAATCGGTTCAGATTTAGATATATCCTCCGCATATATGTTCGTCAGATTTTGGGTAATTTCAGCCAAGGTCAATCAAGTTTGGTTCAGAATTAGATGTAGCTCCCACTTTTTACCTATAGGGTAGGTGTAGGTTATTATACAGTCGGCACCGCCCGATTTTTGCCTTTCCTTGCTGGTTTTTGAATATCTTTTTCTTTCATTTTAATTTTGGTTTTTAATTTCTCCGTGTTGTTTTTTAGAGTTAAAATATGGGTCACATATCGTCTATTATTTATTTACTACTAATTAATTAGAGAAGGAGGGTGTATACCTAACTATCACTTTATTAAAGTTTTTCTTTGTTTTTTATATTTCACCTAATTCGCAATCGATGTCTTCTAATTTGAATTTATTTTCTATATGTAATGCTTGTGTCTTGAGTCTTTTTGGGCATGGGAAATATTGAATGCCGAATGAATGAATGTTTGCTTGTATTGTTGAATGGTGCCACCTTTTCCCACTGCCATTCCATCTAACTGTCCATAGAAAACTGTAAATCGAAAATTCATAATAGCAACCAAATTTGTTTTATTTGATTTGTGACCACTTAAAGCGTTAGAAATGGGCCCTTGTTTAGAGCAGCCGATTAATTTGGGATGAGCAACGATTTGCATAACTTATAACTGGGACATGTGACACCTACCTACCTACCTACCCATCTACCCGAATAACAAACCACACACATTTATTAGCAGATTAACCCCGAACACGTTTAAGAGAGTTTACGCAAAAAAAAAGAAACAAAACAAACCAAATAGAAAAGAAACAAAGCTGCTACAATGATGCCCATCTTTTTTAGAGGGCTCTAATGATTTTCGCCCCAAGTGGTGGTTGTTATCATCGTTTTTACTTTAGATTTTAATTATTAAAAACAGTACTTTTTTATTAACAATAATAATAAAAAAAATATAACTTTTACTTTATTCTCTGTGTGTGTGTGCTTTTAGGTCTTCTCCGAATGTGGAATGTTTGGCAGCTGTTAATGAATGAATCAAGACTTTTTTCCGCTGTGAGCCTGTAAAAGCCCAAAGGGCATGTGCCGCTACTTACTGTTGACTGCTACAGCTGTCTGCGGCTCTGTGTGTAACCAAAAGACTGATTAACAGTTAAAAAGTATTAAAACTACAACAACTGCAACGAAACGAGAAACACAAATAACAAGCAGCCCCCTAAGTGAGTGAATTACAAAAATCCTCAAAATATAAAAATTAAAAAAAAAAACATAAAACGTGCAATAAATGATTTTATTTCTGTTTGTATTCAGTTGTAAATGAGCAAAAACTAAACGCCAAAGATTTCGGTTTAAAAAAAGTGAACAAAAAAAATAATAAAATTAACAACGACCAAATAAGTAAAAAAAGAAGTAAATTGAAAGAAAGGAGAAAATTTGATAAAGAAAAAAAATATGAATTATGGCGTACCAAATCTGTGCCCCTTTTATGGTTGGCGCATATGTCTCTGTGTAAGTGAACAGTTTTTGTGAAACAATTAACAACAACGACAACAACAGCAACAAAATACAATAATAAGTAACAACACTTAAAGTAATTAAAATGAAAACATTTCGTGGCTTTCCGAGTGCAACGGATAAAACCATTTTTCGATCCATAGAAACGCCAACACCAACACCAACAACTATAAGAAATTATTGCAACGACAACGCTATTCGCACATAGACACGCTGCTCGAACGTTGTGGTGGCTGAAATAACTCAAGTGTGAGAGATATACCAAAAGCAGCAACAACAATCACACAGAGAAATTGCATTCCTCGCATACAAACACAAGTGCATGTAAACGGCCATGCTGCAGGCTATGTGAATTTGTTGGCCTCCGTGTATTGGTGTCGGAATGAAATCGGCCACAGATCACAGCTAAGATCACATTATGATGGCATTTTCACATTCATTGTCAATTATTTGAAGTTTACTTATCAACCGTCCAACCAACCAACCAACCACCATACATCCATCCCTGCAACCAACAAGACACCGCTAGAGAGATATTTGAGTTCAACTCGATAAACGCCAAATAACGATACACAACGAGACCAGATCAGATCAGACCAGACCAGACCGACCGACCGACCGACAAGGACAACAGCTTTCACAGCACACCACATCTAGCGACTGCGGCCATAACGGTGCAGCGAGCGCTGTGTGCATCTTCAGCATTCGTAGCATCCATGACTTAATGAGATTGCAGACTAGCTATCGTGTTGCAAACGCACAACGGTGACATCAACAAAAGTGGCAACAAATTGGTGAGTCAACTAAAGTCTGAACTTCCTGGTTTTGTTTTTCTTTTTTTTTTCTTCTTCCCACCACCCTCCTCTCTGGCGAGCTTCTTTTTAATGTTGTTGTTGTTGATGTTGTTTAATGTTATAGTGTCTGCTTGTGCCTAAGAAAATTGTTCAATTTGACGAAAAACTGCAACATTAAGCAAAGCCATCAAGCAGAATAATTACAAAACAACATGTACTCAATGGTACCTCAATGGTACCTCATACCAAGCCACACACGACACGACACAACACAACACTCAGTCACTCACTCACTCACTTATTTTATGAGCAGATGTGTAATATGACATAAGACAATTAACCAAACCACCAAGCACCACCACAAACACCCAACGTTGTCCCCCCCCCCCTCTCCCCTAGGCTCTTGGTAGACGACATAGTAATCGGGAAAACCGTTAAAACTCTACGGAATAGGCATAAGAAATGTTGAGGGGGAAGAGGGTCCACAGCAGAATGTTATCTGCGACAGCATTGCATACGTTTAATGCAATTCATCACATTAATTTGTTATTGTTTTGTTGTTGTTTCTAGCTTCTACACAGCAGCGCCACCATACTAAAAATGTTAAATTAACATTTTGTTTTGTTGGTTGGCATGGTGTGGCATCACAAATAGCGCAGACTCTCAACATAATTGTTGACTAGTTATTTTCCAATTATTGCATTTAGGAGCATTTCTTTATTTATTTTTGTTTTTTAATTGATCTTCAACACCAAAAAAAAAAAAAGAAAATATATTATTTTTAATTAAATCAATTATTTTTTATTTAATAATTAAATAATTTAAAGTTAATGTTAAGTCATGTTGATTTCTTTGATTCGAATCTTTGTTTCTTGCATACTTTTTTAGTGCTGTTCATTGCCATGGCCTTTAGGATAGAATTATAAACATTTTCATAAAAATTATGTCTTTACATTGACATTTGGTCTAAATATTTTTTTTTATATTTTTAAGAAAAATTTTGGTTTTTGGAAAAAGTTTAAAATTGGTTAAATTTTTTATACATTCAAAACAATGAAAACACGTAAGGTGGTGGTCAAACTTAAAATTTCATTATGACATTTTCAATTCGATTTAAGTTTATAGTCACAAATTACCATATGAAGTGTAAGTCCGACAAACGGGCCGTTAGGTTAGGTTCGGTTGAAAAGATGGTGCGGATGTTAATCCGCCCCAGGCCACTATGGACATACACCTAAGCCAGTAATGGGCTTTTTGTGTTACAGACGGGACGTTAAAGAAGAACAATATGGTACTGATGGTAGTTTTCCTTAAAATCTTTTCTCTAAAAAAAATTTGAGGTTTGAGGAAATTTCATTAATATTTTCTGTTTATAGAGAATTTCATTGAAACTCGGCCTTAATGTTTGCAAAATTTCGTTCTCTTAAGAAAATTGTTTCTTAAAGAAATATTCTTAAAAGTTTATGGCTACTGAATAAGCCACAAAAATAGGGATATTCAGCTGTTAGTCGCTCGAAACATATCTGTTCGACTGTCGAATATGAGTTTATATTTAGTCACCTTAATTGACTAATTGCGCTTCTAGAAAGCCTTAGGAGAGTAGCGGGGGCCCTGACACGTCTCCCAATGTCTACATGATATTCGTCATTTACTCCTAAAATTGTATATTCGTTTGGAGGATTTGGGGTGAGGTGTTCCCCCCTTGGTACTTGGTTCGAAACTTGTGTTTTTGGGTTACTATCAATGTAATGCAAATTTGCCATAAATATTCCATTAAGAAACAGGGGGAACTTGTCACATATCAATGAGTGCTGTCCGATTCAAGTTTAAGCTCAATGATAAAGGGACATTCTTTTTATAGCAGAGTCCGAACGGAGTGCCCAGTGCGACACCTGTTTGGGGAGAAGTTTACTATCAATGTACAATCAAAAATTTCATCGCTGATGTAATCTTGGATATATCCCAAAAGATGGGGTTACTTTGCCTTCGGTTAGGGTTATTTATAAAGGGCCCAAAGATGTTTGTCCTTAGAATTCTTTTGAGGGTTTGTTTGTATTGAAAGAGAAATGAACCCATCATAAAAAAATTATCCTTTCCCTAATAGGCAAACAGAACTTTAGATTTTTGAAACCTTTGTGCGAGACAAAAAGTACCTTTTTAGTACCATTTCAAAAGAAGACATCCAACTGCTACTCTAAGTAATCGTCGATTATCAATAAAATATCTTCTCAATGTAAACATTTTTGTCAGCCTACACTGTTTACGGCGTGCCTCCCGTTCAATGACATGTTTTGCGCTAAATGTATTCGGTCTTGAAATAATTCATACAATCGGATATTGTCCGGCTGTAGACCATAGGCTACAAATATGCTTACATTGAGAACTCACATAGAGTAGCAGTTGGACAAGTGTGTTTTGTTGTAATTCTTGGATGTCTTCATTTAGTAGAAATATATGAAGCGGAGTAATTTTCTTTCTTGCTGCGCTACAAATGAAAATACTCTTAAGAGCATAGTTTCAACCCAAAGGGTGATTTTTTATCTATTGTCTCTTTGGCAACAATGGTTTAAATAGCTCACGCACGTTTCGTGTTTTGGTTTACTGTCAAACATCTTCAGTTTGGTCTATTATTCAATCATGAATCGTCTAACAAAGGAACAACGCTTGCAAATGATTGAATTTTATTATCAAAATGCGTGCTCTGTTAAGAAAGTTCATCGCCCGCTTCTTCCATTTTATGGTCAGTTTAATCGACCCACTGACTAAATTTCGTACCAAATTTACATAGTTAAACATTAAACCACCAAGGCACTTACGTAGAGCGAAAACTGAAGAAAATATCGCAGCGGAATCGGCCAGTGTTAATGATAACCATCAATTATCGATTCGTCGCCGATCGCAGCAATTGGGCCTCTGTTACTCAACAAAGTGGAAATTTTTGCGGAAGGATTTAGGTGAGAAGCCTTTCAAAATACAGCTGGTGCAAGAATTGAAGCCGAACGGGCAAACGCAACGCAGTATTTTTGGTGAATGGGTGCCTGGAAAGTTGGCCGAAGATCCACTTTTTTATCGAAAAATTGTGTTCAGCGACGAAGCTCATTTTTCTCTCAATGGGTACGTAAATAACCAGAATTGTCGGTTTTGGAGTGAAAATAGCCATAAGCACTGATAAAGCTATCAATGTACACAGAAAAAGTCGCAGTTTGGTGCGGTTTATGGGCTGATGGCATCATTGGATCGTACTTCTTCAAACATATTTCGCAACGCAACTGTGAATGGTGAGAGCTATCGTGAGATAATATCCAACTTTATTTTGCTCAAAATGCAAGAGCTTGACTTACATGACATATGGTTTCAATGTTGACGGTGTCACATGCCACACAGCACGCGTAACAATGGTCTTTAGACTATTTTTTGTGGGGTAATGTTTATGTCTATACAGACAAGCTCGCGTCAATTGACGCATTGAAAGACAACATTGACGCGTTTATTCGTGAGACACCAGCCGAAATATTGGAAAGGGAATAGCAAAATTGGACTAAGCGGATGGATCATTTGAGGCGCAGTCACGGTCATGAAATAATCTTCAAACATTAAATTATATGGACCATACTTTCGATTCAAATAAAGATTTTATGCATTCATGCATGCATTCTAATAACAGCATGAGATTTGACTTTTAGTTGACCAATACACGAACCACATTTTCTTTTCTGGAATGAATTGGTTACCCTTCCCAACTATATTCAAATATGTTGTCTAGCCCTTGTGTTCATCGGGAGCTCCACATTGTGGGAGAGTTAAAGGGAAAAACCTTTAAGAATCAATTTCACAATAAATTCTTGTTTTATCGATTTTTTTTCACTAAAACAATATTGGTATGATGAATTTTGCAAATACTTCTTTAATTGAAAATATTTGAGTAGCATTTCATTAAATTTATTAACCTCGATAAATTTAACGGCTGATGTTTTACTTTTTATTCCAGTCATGAAAACTGGGTCAAAATGTGTTGCACATTTGTTTTTGTGTGTGTGTTTTTTTTCTTGGTTGAGACACAGCACGTTCCAACCAGATGTGTCATTTCTTGAGAGTGTGAGCAATTTAAATGCCATAAAAAGCATTTTATTGCCGATTTATTTGCTCAACATTGTATGTGGGGTTCGTTCGTACATGCCCCACAACTGAATGAATGCTCTGCTATTTGGATAATTTAGCTCTGCCTGTGTCAATGCTCATGCATTGGTACGCATGCGTGACTTGTTTGTGTCACTTTAAAACCCACCCTCCCCTCAACTAAATTATGCAATAGCTGCGTCTGTATGTGTGCCTTCCACAATTGCATACATTCGAATGAGAATCGTGAGCTGAAAATTTGTAGGTCTAAATGAAAATGAGTTTTTATGTAATATTAAGTTGCTTGTAAGTGCAAACACACACATGCACACATACACACGCACACGGCAAGCTGATTGGATTATAATTGTTCTGATGAAACACTTAAGATGGTGTTAATTGACAACAACTGGCCGAAATCGAAATAGTCGTAAGCATTTAATCTCATTTACTCCTCTAAAAGAGTTTTAAGAGCATTTAGATACGCCCTCGTGACCTCCCCCCCCCCCCCCCCCCCACCTGACGAGCGTTTTTAGATGAAATTCCATAAGCGTGTTTCGTAGGTAACCCAATTCCTAAGCTAAGACTCGGTGGGAATGTCTTGGATTAGTTTAGTCTAAGCTTGTGTTTTTCTTTTTGTTTTCCGTCTTTCGTTTCTTTGGTAGAAAACTGAAGAAAACAACCAGACGCACGGACGCAATGTGAAATACGTTTTCCGTTTTGTGCGGTGTCTAATTTCAGATGTTATCAGGTCAAGTGTTAAAGTGAATGTTAACATAAAATATGAAGTAATGCAGCTGGACTTGGTGGGATATTTTGAGAGAAGAAATTATTTATGGGCCGAGTGTGAGTACAAGTTGTTGGTTGGTCGTACCAGTACATACGAATAAAGACATTCTGCGCCCTGAAAGGGGATGGCAGCTTAAGATTTATGCGTCTTGTCCGTTGTGGCTAGCTTTCAAATGAAACGAAAGAATCGAGCAAAAGAATTGCTCTATGCACGTTCGTGTCTTAAGTCTTTTGTTCTGTTGTCATTTCTCCTTTTGGCAGCAGAATGTGCTTGTTCGCACATTTTAAGTAAATGTGAAAAACAAACAAAAACAACAACAACAGAATTTAAATACAAACGTTAACACCAGCGTTGCTGTTTTAGTCTAATTATTTTTGCATTTGGTTAAATAATTCCATTGCTGAACGGTTACACGCAAAAAAAAGTGGCATTTCTTTAAAACCAAGTGTAAAACCAAGTAGGGAATATAAAATTGAAAATACACCAACACCATGGGTATCGTATATTTTTTTAGAATATTAAGTTTATCCATTTATGGAACGCATATGAACTTTACTGTTTCAAGCTCAAGTAAAATTCTGTAAAAGTTACCTAATCTATGAAACAGCCATGCCTCTGCATAACTTTTATCACAAATCGTTTATATATCAGTATACATAGTTAGAACACAAGTACTGCCCAAATGTTAATGTTACGACCGCAGCCACAAACAGATTTCGCATGTAAATATTTTCAGTTGTTGCAAGCGGCAAGTCTGGTTTAAAATGCCACCTCCAGCAGAAACTCAACTATGGTGCTAACATCCCATCTTAATATGTTCTACCACTTATTGATAGCTCCACACAGTTGGCAAAAAGCATTCGGATTTGTTTGGAAAGAAATAAACGTTGATACTTTTTTACCAAATTGTTGCGGAAAATGATTGGTGACTGTGGTTAACACTGCCTGGAAACTGGCGATTTTTGCAAGTTGTTTTGCAAAAATTAAATTTTGCGCAATTAATAAAGATCTTCGCAAAATGATTGTTTTCGGCAAATACAAGCGAATAAAAAAAAAAACATTCGATTTGCCACAGATCTCTGTTCGCACGCTTAGTTATTGGTCATTGTTGAACGGCTTTAGCATGGCCCCGTGGCATGAGCGGCCAACAAAGCGGACCATACAATAGCAGCAGCAGATATGGTAGCGACAGCACAACGACAAATGGCCAGTCGTTTAAGTTGTTGTTGTTGCTGCTGCTGTTGCAGCCGCATGGACAGGCAACCAGAAAACATAATTCACATCTCTGTTATCGAACAAATAAGGAGCAACATAAGCCCATAAATGGAAAATGTCCGCATCTAAAAGGTTTTGATAAGCAGGAGAAAACAAAGCGCATTAACGCGTGGTCGATTGGAAAAAGTTTCAAATGTACAAACAACAAAAATAACCCATCCCATGCACAATGAATGGTCACGGCCATTATGGCCATGTATTGTTGCCATCGATTATTTCCATCATTTTGACGATGATGTCGATAATAATGATGCGAAGCATTCACTGTCGTACTTACACTCATACAAATACTCGTTACTTGGTTACATGCCAGCGTACGTGAATGGCGTCATGAGTACTTTGTTAAGTGAATTCCGACATGACACCGATTTTCGCCTAATGGCCATGGGAAAAAGAGCCCCCTATAAATCCCCAATTTAAATGACGCTTAACACATAAGAAATCCCCTCCTCTCGATATGTTTAAACGTCAGTATTTGACAGATGGAAGTGCAATTCATGTTAAGGCGTTTGCGTTTCATGTGGTTCGCCACTGCTCTTTCCGCCACAAATGCTCTCTATGGACAAGGGCCGGTGTTAATGGGCAATGCATGATACGATTATCGATGGTTTTGGATCTTTATCATCGTAATGTGTGTGCCAATCGAAATTGGGTAGTGAGAAAATTAGGATTTTTTTTATCGGCAATATCAAATAAGAAACATATTCACGCCTCTCATAATATTTGCTAAAGGCTAATATTTCATAATTTGTTTCTTGTTACTGATCGAGGCGAAGAAAGTGAAAGGATTGTTGAAGTATGATTGACAATATTTTCTCTAGGGGGTTAGATCCTTTAAAGAAATGGTTATGTTTTGAGGGGAACAAACTTTCACAGGCGAAAATTGAACTACTTATGTTGTAGGAAATTGCAATTTGAGCAAAATATATTACATGTCATTTTCCCAAACTTGCGAGAAGCAGACCACAATAAGAAAATCGAAGAAAGTTCCAGTCGAACGGGTACTATAGCGAGCTTAAGTCAACATACCTTGGGTCTACGGTCACTGTCTGACCATAGTGTTGCACTGATCTGGCTCCACAAGCGTAGTGTTTAAAATTGAAATCGAAAGATGAATGTTATTACAATGCGAACAAAATTTGTCAACCGTTTGTGGGACCTAAAGTTATTTAGGTGCTAAATCCTGTGTCTTCTGGCATGTTTTGCTATGCAACAAATAAAAGCGTGCTAAGTTGGCCGGCCGAATTTTATAAATATACCCTCCACCAAGTATCGCATTTGTAAAGTTCTTTGTCAGGTATCTCATTATAGGTACATCAAGTTCTCTGCCCGGCATCTCTTTATAGGCAAACAGAGGATATGGGCTTAAGAAGTAAAATCAGGAGATGGATTAATATGGGAGCTATACGAGGTTATGAACCGATTTAGAACATAATTAGCAAAGTTGTTAGAAGCCATAACAAAACACCTCACACAAAATTTTAGCCAAATCGGATAAGAATTGCGCCGTCTAGAGGCTCAAGAAGTCAATATCCATTAGGTTGTGAACCGATTTAGGACATAATAAACAAAGTTATTGAAAGTCATAACAAAACACCTCACACAAAATTTTAGCCAAATCGGATAAGAATTGCGCCCTCTAGAGGCTCAAGAAGTCAAGATCCATGATCGGTTTATGTGGCAGCTATATCAAGTTATCGACCAAATTTGACCATACTCAGCACAGCTATTGGAAGTTATAACAAAACACCTCATACAAAATTTCAGCAAAATCGGATATGAATTGCGTCCTCTAGAGGCTTAAGAAGTAAGGATCCAAGATCGGTTTATATGGCAGCTGTACCAAAACATGGACCTATATGACCTATTTACAATTCGAACTGACCTACAAAAATAGGAAATATTTGTGCAAAAAGTCAAGCGCCCAACTTTACTCCTTCGAAAGTTAGCGGACATGGCTAGATCGACTTAAAATGTCATGGCGATCAACAATATATGTACTTTGTAGGGTCTTAGACCAATATTTTGATGTGTTACAAACGGAATGGCGATGTTACTATACCTCCATCCATATCACGCCCTAAGTTGATTCATGTCTGGTATTGTGTTCCCAAGTAAGTGTCGGTGTCTGGTTGCCGCGAAAGCCAGGAAATGACATGGGAAACACTCCAACCTCTCATCATCTATTCCACACATCTACACATGTTTTGCAAAAGTGAGGTTGTAGTTCTATGTGTCCTGTTATGATACCGAAAGCTATACTGACCTGCTTGGTTTCAGTAATAGCCTCGTGTTCTCGCAATCCGGATCTCCCCATAGGATTTTCTTCATCCTACCGACCGTTTCGCTATTCCATTCGTGGACCACACCCTAAACTCGGACTGTGTCGACCCGAAAGCCTTCGGTCTAACCACACTGAAAAAAAAGTTGTTCCAAAACTTAAGATTTTTCCTTATTCCTAGGATTTTAGCAATGAAAACGAGCCAAAGAACCAAAAACTTTAAAATAAAGATGCTTTCTTTAAATTGATGTTTCTGTTTACTAACACATATGACCATCCGTTTCAAATTTTGATCTGTGATTGATTCTTATTTTGTTTCATAGATGACTGTCCAATTATTATTTTTGAAAAATTCTATTTAAACTGAGCATCTTAAACAAAAAATAGACGGACAGCTTTTGATTTAGCTAGAAAAAAAATTGCAAGCCGAACGGTATACTTTACAGTGGGTCTAGCTCTTTTCCTTCGTTGCGTCGCAAACAACGGACAAATGGACAAAGCTATAATACCCTATTCCACAGTTGTGGTGTAGGCTATAATAAAGGTAGAGTTTCTTTTAAAATAAGTTCGTTTCTTAAGTCTTTTGTTTCCTTTGCGACGGCACCCAGTAATGTTGATCTATAAAATCGTTCTGGATATGTCCGTCCAATGCATGCTATTTTCGAGGCCGATGTGTATGTGACACAATTTTCTACGTGTATAACTGTTTTGACCACAAATTAAGCACTTTTTCCTCTGCCTATAGAAAGAAATCGTTTGAAGCGAAAGGGCTTTGTTACAAGATAAATAAATTTAGGCTCAGCCAACTCCTCTGAACTTCGACTCCGGAAATATTGCATGGCTTCAACTCCGAATCCAGAGCCGACTTCAAGCACTTATATTTTTTTAAATATCTTGACAAAATTTTTAAAAAAAAATATTTTTTATGTCTTGAGCTTTGTATTATTACAAAAAAAAAATAGTTTCCTTAATATTTGAGCTCAATCCCTCTTTTCAAACTAACCTCCCTCTTTTCAACCTAACCTAATATTTTATGACCATTTAGCGAAGAAAAGTGAATTTTAATGACATTGACACCTGCACCGCACCTGCTTTCAAAAGTAGTAGGCTTATCGCATTTAATTTATTTTTTAATATAGAAACCATCAAATGCAACGGTTTCCAGATATCTCACTCCTTTTTTGAGCTATAAAGATTGCCAACCTCAACAATCCAATTATCCCCAAAGCATGACCTAATATGACGGGAAGCAATTTTATTAACAAGTGTCATTCGTCTTCTTTAACGCCGATCCAAATTTCATTAGATTACCTTTTTCCCAACTCGAGCTAGAATTTTTCTAAGACAGTTCTATTCTTGGATGCTTTTCTACCCATTCGTCATTAATGGGTTAAGTCGGTTTACCCATATTCGTCCATTCGTTCGACGGATGCCGAAATCACGATAGCTTTCGAAGGAATGGGGCTATCCGCATGAAACTTTTCATAGATTCTTCTTATTGATATAGGTCGTTGGCCGTTATAATTGAGCCATTTGGTCCCGGAGTGAGCTTATTCACAAAACGGATGCAAGTTTTTAATATATTTTTATACCCTACACCACTACTGTCGTACAAAGAAGAAAGATAGACCCTTTAATAAGCATACCAACCGACTCAGAATCACTCAATGTCCGTCTGTCTGTCTGTCTGTCCGTCTGTCTGTCCGTGCAGATCGAACTATATTTGGATTAAGCTGCCTTATATACCGATCTAGGGCCTGTAGAAGGCCTATTTATTGCTCGATTTTACTGAGTTCTTGCCCAGTGAGTTGTGTTAGGCGTCGTTGCCTAGTTTGGTTTCATACATTATGCATTTTTCACTAGATTTATACGAAATGTGTTTTATTTTTATATTCGAGGTGATGGGAATCCAAAGTTCGGCGCGCCCGAACTTAATGCATTTTTACTTTTTTTTTCTTATGATAAAAAAAAACAGTCATGTCTCGCCTTAGAACATTCACATGTAACATCTTCCGGGTGCCCTAAGGAAAAGCAGTTATAAAATCTACGGAAGCTTCACACTCTGCTATCTTTAGTCTGGCATCGAGAGCTCTCACAGATTAACAGTAAAATTACTGGTATTAGAACATTTATTAGTATTAGCCAATAGCAACCACATTTCCGCCAAGCTTTCGTTCTGTGGTTTAGATAAGAAAATCAGAGAAGTTGATGGTTGTTGCAACCACCAAGCCACATATCCACACAGCCACCAACAAAAGCATTAGTCTCGTACATGGTACATTGAAGGTCTTCTTGAAATTTTCTCCAGTACCTCACAAGTGAACAAAATTCTCAAATCATTTTCCGCATAAAACAACAGCGGCCACAATAGTTGGAGGATTCCTTACAACCGAAGGCAAAGACAACAAGAACACTGGCAAATCATAATTAACATTTTTGGCATATTCACCGAGTGTTGGTACATTTATGAGCGTGGTGAATGTATGCTCGTATATTGGCCCCGCTCAAGTGATTATAGACCACCATTTCTCCCCCTATATTGGGATACTCCTTCTTCTTATGGCCGTCACTTTGAGCACTCGATTGAAATACAACTTGGCGAGTGCCCTTAGCAGTTAGAATCCATAATGATGGTCATTAGCGAAGCATTACAACACACCGAGTTCAACAGCAACAAGAATCAGAAAGAAAGACAACAAGACCAACAACAACTACAGTAGCTAGAACTATAACAACACAACCTGCTACTTCAGCGCCGCTGAGAAAATAAAAACTAACTGGCAGACGGAGTCATATTTCCACACAGCAATACAAATAAAACACACTCTCACACACACACACACACACACACACCTGCAACCATAAGTGTTAGCTGGCTATATTTTGACGTATATCGCCCAGATACAAGATGGGAATGTTCGCAACAAAACAATTATGCTGACGGTTAAACTGTAATTACAAGTGTTGGTTTAACAAACGGCCTACAACCAACAGTAACAATGTAGAAATCTGCAGAAAGCACAAACAAAGCGGATACTTAATCCATACTGGCAAGCTTACATTATGCGGTCATTGAATTATAACCCACAAAAAGTCGAAATTTTAATTGATCAATTTTCAAAATTAAATTATTTCGGTTGCTGGTTAATGAAACGAAAATTATTTCTATTTTTGTTGGCATGACATTGCATATCATAGCAATTGAAGAAATTTTAACAAGCTCAATTAGAGACATAGCAAAGAAAAAACGTAAAATTCTAAGACAATCAAGCCATGCCGGTCTGTTCGTCTGACTGTGGTTATCATGCTACATGCATCTTTAAAAATGAAGCTATCAAGCTCAAACTTGGTACAGATCAGTTGTTGTTGTTGTTGTTGTAGCAGTGTGTGGTACACTGAGGCGGCAGCCCTTGCCGATGAAGGAATTCATCGGGTCAATCCGGTACATACAACCGGCTGCCATGAGATTACATAACAGTATTTCGTCCAGGTTAAGTTTAAAGAAAGTCTATATTGCCATATAAACCGATCTTCCGATGAGACTTCTTGAGCTCAAAAAGGTATTTTTGATATGATGTCGCTTAAAATGTGGAATATTGATAAGATCGTACCATATTTGCATATTGCTGTCATTGCCCGTTTTAAGGTCATGGACGCATACCACATTTTCACACATTTGGTACAGTGAGTTGTGCCAGTTCCTTCGGTATCCGCGATTAGTATAGTCCAGATCGCACCGTATTTGGACATAGCTGTCTAATAAACCAATCATTTATTAGATTATTTATTTATTTGGATATTTCGTTTAAATTGTATTTTGTTTTGTTTGCCTTGCCACATATCAACAAATTGAGACCAGTGACAGTGACCGGTCTTGATTGGACCATAATTTAATATAGCTGCAAGGCGTTACCGTAAGGATTTTTTGAAAAGGTTCAAAAAAAGGATTTTTTGTTTTGAAAAAGGGTCCCAAAATGGCTTTTTTCGAAGCAAGGTCAAAGCTTTTTTTAGTTTTATCTTCTTGTTTGACCCATCCATACAGAATTTGAGGGCCACCGTAGCTCAGGGTTAAAATCCCGGCGAGAACATCAAAAAATTTTCAGCGGTGGTTATGCTTCTCTCCGTGACTTAAAATTCAGTTATTTGACAGAACGAATGAAGTTTTTTTTTTTGAAGTAAACATAGTAATAAGACGATATGATTGCCTACCATTCTTTTCTTGTCCAGTTTTAAATCGGAACAAATCATTGTTTTTGATTCGAAAATAGCAAATGATGCGTACACCCATGCGTGTGTCTCAACAACGACTGAATAATGCTTGCGTAAAGAAAGTTTTAGGTTTTTTGCAAGTTCGCATACTGCGAGAAGATCCGGGAAATTCTTTTTAGGGGTAATTTCGGTTGGTCAACATTTCTTGGCACTAAATCAAGTGTGATATCTCATTTAAAGCCTGTTTTCAATAATTCAAGCAGATTCTTTTCCAATTGATCGCTGTCACCGGGCAATTCACCTGTGCTTAAGTCTCCATAAAATCAGCTGTTATCGATAAATTGGCGAACGAATTGATTACGAACATGCCAGTAGATTTGACGGTGTAAACACAGAAGAATTAAACAAAAAATAAAAAAGGGTACAAAAGGGTATTGATTAAAAAGGATCCAAAAAGGGTCAAATTGACCCCTTAGGATTACACCGGTAATGCTGTAGCTGTATTGAGACCAATTTTCGGAGTAAAGTTTTGGATTCATAAAGGGACCATTCTTTATCGCATTTCGACAACATTGGATACAATTAATCAAGAAAGGCGTTCATCCAATTATTGTCTTAGAAGTAAAAATTTCTTGACATTGTAGTGGGTGGAAAAAATATTGCCCGAAAATCCATTTCACATACGAACTGTAGGGGCGAAAAATTCAATTCTCTTGGAAACGCATGGCACGGTTATTTAGCCCATACACATTCATTTGTTAGAAAAGATGAACGTGATGGGAGGCTTCCATTTCTGATGGATTTAATTCTAGAGCACGTTCGGAAATACATATGATCCAATGTTATAAAGCGGTAGACTTTTACCCCTTTCACAAATTTTGGATTTATTCATGTGTTGATCTCAATATTTTGCTGGAAATAGTTTTTTTTTTTAAATAAAGTTTGGTTCTTAAGTCTTTTGTTATTATAAACCCATTTTATTCTTTTCACTTATTTTTTCAATCCCTTGTCAACATTTCGAGGGAGGCCACCGTGGCGCAGAGGTTGGCATGTCCGCCTATGACCCTGAACCATCAGGATGTCCGATACCATCAGGAAAAATTTTCAGCGGTGGTTTTCCCCTCCTAATGCTGACAACACTTGTGAGGTACTATGCCATGTAAAACTTCTCTCCAAAGAGGTGTCGCACTACGGCACGCCGTTCGGACTCGGCTATAAAAAGGAGGCCCCCTAACATTGAGCTTCAACTTGAATCGGACTGCACTCATTGATATGTGAAAAGTTTGCCCCTGTTCCTTAGTGGAATGTTCTTGGGCAAAATTTGCATTTGTTAATATTTCGATATAGCGATTTCCGATGCTATATTACCCATCGTCGTAACTTTCAAAAAAGATTTAACCATATCCGGCCGTCAATTTGATATATGATGAAATTGGGTACAGAAGTCGTATTTGTCCCTTTTGTAAGAGCGAAGATGTCATAATTTTTTTTTTTTTTAATTTTTGGCAATGATTAAAGTCACAATTGATTTATTTGGCAATGATTAGAGCTACAATGGATTTGCTTAACTTGAGTTGTACAATTTAGAAAGTCTGCATAAAATATCTGTGAAGTTCGTTTCTTAAGTCTTTCGTTTTAGATGTTTTTTTTTTACCAACGAATTGAGGACTTTTATTTTGATTTAGTAATTTTAAATATGTATTTAAGCTTGCAGGCGGTATGAAATAACCCACCTACTATAAATGTTTATATTAACCCATTAACGCCTGACCCTCGATTCCCTTGTCCGATTTTTTTTTATGAAAATTTAATTTTTTTCATTATTTTGAGTATTTTCATTGAGGTAGTGATTCTTTAGACACTTGGATATTGTCGGGTCATAGTAATTTGGAAAAAAAATATTTTGAATAAAATTAAAAAAAAAAAAATTATATCCCAAGATATTATGTTTTTAGAACAAAAAAATAATTTTCTAAATATTTTATGACCCTTTAAGGAAGAAAAGCGGATTTTAAAGACTTTGACATAAAATCGCACCTGCTGTCAAAAGTAGTAGGGTTTTACTTAGAAACTATCAATTGCAACGAGACACTAAAAAGGCTCCTAGCAAACTCACTCCTAATAATTTTGAGAAAATGTTTTGCTTGATTTTTTGTTTTCTTTTTTTTTAATATAAAAAATTGCTGACTTTCGACAAGCCCATTTTCCCTTTAAACATTACCACATATAACGGGAATTTTTTTTAACAAATTTCAATCGTTCACTTTACTCTAATCTGAATTTAATTAGAATACCTCTTTCCTAACTCGAGCTAGAATTTTTCTTATACAGTTCTATTCTTGAGTATTTTTCTACCCATTTATCGTTAATGGGTTAACGTCTTAAAGCCAGTTTGTTTCTTAAGTCTTTTGTTTTTTCTTCTAATTATTACCGTTTTTCGCCCCAATGTGCTAATTGCAATGAACATTCCATTAGGGAACAGTGTTAAACTTCTCTAATATCAAAGAGTGCTGTCTAAATCAAGTTTAAGCTCAATGATAAGGGACCTCCTTTTTATAGCCGAGTCCTAACGGCGCGCGCAGCACATCACCCCTTTAGGAAGAAGTTTTTACATGACTTCTATGCATGGCATAGTACCTCACATATGTCGCTAGCATTAGGAGAGGAAAACCAATGCCGAAAAAAACTTTTTCTGATGCTCTTGCTAGGATTGGAACCCAGACGTTTAGCATCATAGGCGGACATGCTAACCTCTGAACTAGGACGGCCTTTCTATGTTCGTCCCAAAATCAATTATAAAGAGCAACCACCCATCAGATAACATATTTTGCCATTTCTGGGCAAAATAATAATATTTTTAGTTTTCAAAAACCATACCGTATTTGGTGGTCAACTCATTTTTGACACTGATTGTATGCGGTTAAACGCCTTAAATAGATAAATGAAGACATTTATGCATGATTGATGATGTTTCTTGGAAACGATTTGTAATCTTCACAGTATAATGGAATACTTGGGGCACCTGTTGTGAGTTTGAAATCCAATATGACATAGAGTTGAATGAAAACCTTCCCCCTGTACTAGTTGTGGATGTTTTGGTAGTATCCCAATTGACCTACATACTGGCCCTGTTAATAAGCCAAAGGCATATTTTGCTGAATTGGTATTTTCCTAAATAAGGGCAAAGAAGAGCGCGAGGAGACATGTACATTTTTTATATCTGTCAACGTTGGCGAAAGCAATTTTTGTGTGTGCGATTTTGTTTTTTTTTTGAAAGTTCATCTCATTCCTCTTAACAAATGCCTAGGGAATACAAATCACTTTCTCTGTAAATGATTTTTTGTAACTTTGCAGTATTTTAGGTTGAATTTTCGAAGACGGCCATGTTTAGTGTCTACTTATTGAATGTAGCTCCTGTGTGAAGTCTCTATGGCCTCTCCCAGTGTGAGAGATGGGGATTTTGAATTTTTCTCAAAGGTCGCCGATCGGATTTGTGTTAAATCGCGTTATGATCGGATCCAAAGTGAAATGTTGCAATTAAGCCACCACATTACATGTTTGTTGTTTGTTATTGAATAACGTTGACTCAGCCAAGTGCAACAGCATCCAGTGCCACACTAACACTTTATCCATTAGGACGAAGATACCAGGCGAGGGGCGGTGGGGGAAATTGCCAAAGATGAGATACATTAATGGTGGCCGCAACTGCACGAGAAATGACTTGATTGCGGTCGTCATTACATTGCCGCGCGGATAAGTCTCGGTGCTGTGGTGATGTGTGGTGGCACATAACCCATGTCCATGATTGTAGTGTGAGTGCTCTTCGGTGGGTATGGCTGTTGTATGGTGGCAATGATGATGCTGTAGTTACGGGCTGAATGGCTGGCTGGCTGGCTGGCTGCAAGCAGTAGTCGGTGGTAACATCAATTACAAATATGAGCTATTGAACCAATAAACTATGGACTCACGCAATAGTTTCGTGAATCTGTTGCATTCTGTGTGTGTTGGTGTGCATGAGTGCACAAAAGAATGTCGGCTATGAAGTTAACAACTATCGAAATTCTTTTTTTAGCAGCGAGTTGAAAAATATTTTTTCTTTACCTAGACTTTGTTGGAGTTTATTTCAATGTTTGTTTGTTTGTTTTTTCCTTGTTGTTGGGGTTTCGTTTCAGATACCAACACACTCGTGGAAGATGAGGAGGAATCGCTATAGTCGACAATGGCTAGTCAATCAACATGAGGAGAATGTCAAAGGCCAAAAATGTGTCCTTTACAAAGACGGCAGGAATACAGTACCCTGTCCCAATGTCGATGCCCATACCCAAGTCCATGACCCTTACCACCACCACCAAGGGGCGGGGAGGCTGGCGTTAATGCAGCTGGCAGGCAGGACAGAAGACAGCCAAAGTCATGGCAAAAAGTGTGCAACGTCACAATTCCGCATGGCGGAAAGATCGCGAGATCGTCTTTACCAAATACTAGAAGTATTATTAGCAGTAGTATTAGTCAATTTTCTAGTATGTAGGCTAACCCACTTGCCCATGGCCCTGGCTGCATTCGGAAGCTTCCAGCCGGAAAGCGGCTATCGCAGCCACCCCAACGCCGAAACAAGTTTTGACGAAAGCGGGACACCTTTTGTGGACTCCGAGGAGGAGGAGGAGTCATACTATCGCCAAGCGCACAGTATAGGCGGATCGGCTTTCGGCTACAATGGCCTACAGTTGCAGCATAACCTGGACGACAGCCTGCTGCGAAGTCAGAATTTTAAGATCAGTCCCAAACCCTGTTCGATTGGCCGCATTGAGGGCACCTGCATGTTTGTGTGGGAGTGCATAAAGTCGGAGGGGCGCCATGTGGGCATGTGTGTCGACTCCTTTATGTTTGGCTCGTGTTGTGCCCACAACTACACAGAAAACATAGTGCTGCCCAATACCTTCTCGTATACCAGGCCCACTAAACCCATTGGCATGGGTAGCATGAATCATCGGCCACGACCACCCCAACATCCTCACAAACCAAGTATACTGTGAGTTGCAAGAGTTAAAGGAATAATTTTGTCCCCCCCTCTATCGTTTTATTTTCTTCTTTGCCTTTGTAGGGGAATGACCACCATAGAGAGGCCACATGGAGCAGGAACTTTGGTTATACGGCCTTCGGGTCCCCATCATCAGGGTCCATTGGTTAAACCCAAGCCCCCATATAGCAGCACGCCCGCCGCTTCTTCAACTCATAGCAGCACCACCACCTCAACCACAGATAATCCCTCGTTGTTATGGACCTCGAACACCTTGGTTGACGATCTGCAATTCTCTGCCAGCATACCATCAGCTACCACAGGTAAAAAACACACACACTCACACACACATCCACTTATACGAACTACACTACGTTTCTTTATTCAATGTATTCCCCCAGTGAACCATCAACAACAACATTGGCATTTGACAACGGAGCCCAACTTCATCACCAAACCCAGGCCCCCTGCTTGGGAAAAGCCAGGAACTTTCAGACCGAAGCCGCCCAAACCCAGCAAGAAACCAACAACACCTGTGGACTGGCATACCACACAGACCCAATTGACATATGTGTCGCCCTCGTTTAGTACACATTCCACCCGGAAACCCACCACCGGTCCACCCACTCAATACTCTACTTCCACGCCATGGAAGTCTTCGACAACCACCACAACGAGTGCATTGACAACAACAACAACAACGACAGCTGAAACAACGACCAAGCGGACATCAACAACAACAACAAGGCCTCAGGTAAATGTGTCTGTCTACTGTCTTTACCCTTCTGCACATGCATACGTGCCTCCCAAGAGCTCCCACGAAGGCCCAAACATGCCTTACGTTGTTCACGTTGGCGCAACGCGTCGGGGGGATAATGAATCTGAAGCCTTGGGGGACATTTTATTGTTTGAAAATACCTGATGAAAGATTTGCTTGTTTTGGGTGTGGCATCGCCAGATGACCAATGCCAATCTCCCTCACTCGCTGTCGGCGAGTATGGCAGACAACGGACAACGGCTTGTAGGGCCAAGGCAGACACACTCACACACACACACGCATACGCCCGAACAGAAGACACTGTCCTTTGTTATGTCAGTTGGGCATTCATCGTTGCACATTTCTATGGCTGTCCATAGAGTGAGTGGCCGTCTTGAAGACCGTGTCAGCACCGATACTTTCGATTCAAATTGAAGGCAGACAGGCACGTAGACCCATCCATATATGAGTCATTCCATGGCAAACAAAACAGCAAATGTGATGTTTCAATTGATAATAGCCCACCGCAAGCCACTTGTTTTATGGACAACAAAAGAAAGAACCATCCACTGTCCACGCACTTGCCGGAAAGGACCATTGTGCATACAAATTTTAACCACCGGCAATGGATTGTCAAGCACAATTTCATATCTCATATTGAAATTTTGAATATAGTTTCCGAAATTTTGAAATTTGAAATTTTGCTTGAATACTTCCTATTAGTGTAGGTCGGTTGGGATTGTAAATGGGCCATATCGGTTCATGTTTTGATATGGCTCCCATATAAACCGATCTCCCGATAATATTTTTTTGGGCCTCTAGAGGGCGCATTTGTTATCCAATTTGGCTAAAATGTTATACTGTGACGTGTTCAATGGCATTTAACAGTCCGAATCGATCCGAAGCCTGGTATAGCTCCTATATAAACCGAAATCCCGATAATACTTCTTGAGCCTCTAGAGGGCGAATATCGAATTAATCGCGAAAACGCATTTATGATATAAACACAGAGCTAACGAAGCTCGACACCCTGTTTACAAGATGTTCTTCATTTGTGGCAGGCATCTTTCTATTCGGAAATAGTGTCAATTGTTGCGAACGCCAGACAACGGCGTTCAAATCACATTTGTGTATTATTTTCTCCTTCTATTACGATGGACTTGCCCATATGAGGGAGGACGATTTAATGCCAGCAGTCCAGCTGGCAAATTGATTCTTTGCATGGTCGAGTAGATTTACACACTCGCATACAGTTCCCCAATTGCAGGGCGGGAGTCATTAGACGACGTCATTATGTTTGAACAGCCTCAATGCTGATTTATGGTTCCCCTTTCTTTTTGTTTTGTTTTTTATGTTCTCATTTTGGATTTTTTGCATATTTCTTGTGGCACAGGTTGTGGCACAAAGTAGCAGACCGACATCCGTGCCTGGGCCCAGTACGAACTATGTAAAGCCAACATTGGGCAGTAGTGCAGGAACAGCGACGGCTGCGTCTACATCATCGTCCAGGCCCCCAACGAGCTCAACGACATCGAAGAGGCCGACGACGACAACGGCAGCAATGGCGTCGGCAGGTGTATTGCCCACGAAAACCACACACAGACCCATCTCGTCTTCACAGCCATACACAAGTACGGTGATGGCTACCACCACTCTGCCAGTTGCAGCGTCCGCAATATCTTCACCATCCACATTGAACACACTGGCCTCCAACAACCTGAGCGTCATTGAATCGAATGAAATTGGCGATAACTCGGACGATAGTGGAAGCGCCACAATAAAAACCGTGTCGGCCGCTCGCAGTGGTAAGTTGGCTATGGTTTTGTTGCTTACCTTCTTTTTGTTCATTGTCTATTGGTGACCCCCTGGTCTTGGCCATCTCATTTGTTGCAGAATGTGGATTGCCTGTTTTAACTCGACCGGAAACACGCATAGTCGGCGGTAAGAGCGCCGCCTTTGGTCGTTGGCCTTGGCAGGTCTCTGTGCGACGTACCTCTTTCTTTGGTTTCTCCAGCACACACCGTTGTGGCGGTGCCCTGATCAATGAGAATTGGATTGCCACAGCCGGCCACTGTGTCGATGAGTAAGTAGCATTGCATGAAACCGTTTTCTTTTTTCACATACACTCAGACATGCTGACAAACACACGCCTTCTCTATCTGCAGTCTTTTGATCTCGCAAATACGCATTCGAGTGGGCGAATACGACTTCGCGCATGTCCAAGAACAGTTGCCCTACATCGAGCGGGGAGTTTCCAAAAAGGTGGTCCACCCCCAATATAACTTTTTTACCTACGAGTATGACTTGGCTTTGGTCAAGATGGAACAGCCTTTGGAATTCGCTCCCCATGTTAGCCCCATATGTTTGCCACAAACCGAAAGCTTGCTGATAGGAATGAATGCCACAGTAACAGGTTGGGGTCGTCTAAGTGAGGGTGGCACATTGCCATCGGTTCTGCAGGAGGTGGGTGCGAAGCAGAATATTTGTCTCCTCCAAAATTCACACTTGCCTCTTTTTGTCCCATAGGTCTCAGTGCCCATTGTAAGCAATGATAATTGCAAGAGCATGTTCTTGAGGGCAGGCAGGCAAGAGTTCATACCCGAGATATTCCTATGTGCCGGTTATGAAAATGGAGGCCAGGACTCCTGCCAAGGAGATTCTGGAGGACCTCTGCAGGTGAGCATTACTTTCGTTTTTAAACTCGACATACACGTATATGTTTTTATTTAACTCCATGGCTTTCTTTACCCTCCGCCCTTCAGGTGAAATCCCAAAATGGTCACTATTTCTTGGCTGGCATCATTTCCTGGGGCATAGGTTGTGCCGAGGCCAATTTGCCAGGGGTCTGCACGCGAATTTCAAAGTTTGTGCCTTGGATCATGGAAAATGTGACGTGATCACGTGGCACTAGAGCCGCCAATTCGTCCATTCCTAGCAATAAGGCCCACTGTAAATAGTTACTTTACGATAAATTGTTAACACTTTGTTTTTGTAGTTGTATGCAAGTCTTTGAATTACTTTTAAATGTTTAACATTAATTTATGTGATCTAATTTATTTTATATTTATGTATCTATGTATGTATGTATGTATGTATTTATCTATCTGTCATAAGTTGTAGTTAGCCTCAATTGCCTACCTTCGATTCTTGTTTGTATATCTCAATCCGCCCACGCCCCCATTCACCCATTTTATTGGTGCACGCATTCGTGTTCCAAATGTATCCCCGTCAAACCCGCCCTGTAAATATGTACTAAAAAAAGAAAACAAGTCATGTGTATTTTTATAAAAATTTATGATAAATAATTAAAGAAAATAAATCTGAAAAAAACTATTGTCTTGCCCAAAGAATTGAATTGAGTGCATCAAGTTTGAGTGGGACAGCAAGTAGGTCAGATGACCAATTCTTAGCGCAAATGACCAATTCTTAGCGACTCATTATTAAGTAAGTAACTACATAGGTGAAGTTCTGATATTTTATTGCTATCTATTGGAATGATTGTGGGAAAATTGATAACATTTACGTTAAAGTCCCACTACTCAGAAAAATAAATAAAAATCGATGTCAATCACGGAATTAATTGATCCAATTAATTTATTTTATTCAAACTGCTTCAATCACGAAATTGATAATTAAAAAAGTGCTTGAAAAATGTTTCAATTTAAAAAATATCATATTCTATTAAAAAAATGATTGAAATGTTTGAAAGTTTCAATAAATTTTTTAAATGATCCAATTTTCAAAACATTTCGGATATCAGGTAGGGGTGCTCTCTGGTTGTTATTGTCGTTAAAGGGTGTTGTGCACTGAGGCAGCAACCTTGGCCGATGAAGAGCTCCAGCAGTTTAGTCCGGCACATAGAACCAGCTGCCATGGTAATGCTATAAATTTGTCGAAATGTGGGAAGTATGGGTCTTTGAAAACGGCT
The DNA here is from genome assembly GCF_963082655.1 of Stomoxys calcitrans. Classification (NCBI taxonomy): domain Eukaryota; kingdom Metazoa; phylum Arthropoda; class Insecta; order Diptera; family Muscidae; genus Stomoxys; species Stomoxys calcitrans. Next base: position 236,377,942 of record NC_081553.1, on the reverse strand, counting down.
TCCGTTTATATTGTAGGGAACAAAAAAGGCATTAATTGGATTTACTTAAGTAGTATATTTGAAAATTTTTTAAGATTCGATTAAAAAAATTATTGAATCAATTAATTTTTTAATTGAAAATTACAAAAAAAAATTTTTCAGATTAAATTAAACAAGTAAAAGCGTACTAAGTTTGGCCGGGCCGAATCTTGTATACCCTCCATGGATCGCATTTGTCGAGTTCTTTTTACTGAATCTCTTTTTAGACAAACAAAGGATAAAAGAAAATAATTGCTATGCTATTGGAGCTATATCAGGTTATGGTCCAATTCGGACCATAATCGAATGTTGAATGTTGGAGACCATAGTAGAAGTCATTGTGTAAAATTTACGGCAATTGGAATAAGAATTGCGTCCTTTGTGAGCTGTATCAGGTTATAGACCGATTCAGACCTATTTCAGCCAAATCGCATAAAAATTGCGCCGTCTAGAGGCTCAAGAAGTCAAGATCCCAGATCGGTTTATATGGTAGCTATATCAGTTTACAGACCGATTTGAACCATACTTAACACAGTGGTTGGAAGTCATAATAAAACACGTCATGCAAAATTACAGCCAAATTGGATATGAATTGCCACTATAAGTCAAGACCCCAGATCGGTTTATATGGACCGGTATGGCCCACTTACAATCCCAACCGATCTACTAATAAGAAGTATTTATGAAAAATTTCAAGCGACTAGTTTTACTCCTAGAAAAGTTGGCGTGCTTTCCGCAGACAGACGGACGGATGGACATGGTTCGATTTTGGCCGATAATTATATATAACTTACTAGTCGAACCGGGCCCGCTTCGCTGCGGCTTCTTTAACTCTCTAATATGTTTTTAGGGTGGGGACACTTCGCCCTGAATACGGATATCGAATTCGTGCCATTGTAGCCTATGACGCTGAACGGGTTCGAATCGGACAAAGCGGTGTCCCCCTCTTAATGTTTGTGACATTTGACAAAATGCCATGCATGGTCATTTAAAAAAGTTTCCCTAAAGAAGTGTCGCTCTGCGGGACGCCGTTCGGACTCTGGTATAAAAAAAAGGTTCCTTATCATTGAGTTTAAACTTGAATTGGAAAGCACTCGTTGATGTGTGAGAATTTTCCTTCTCGGTTCCTGGTGGTAATGTTCTTCCTTAGGGTAATGTTCTCATAAGGGGAGAGATGGCACCTCAAACATTTCGACTCAAATATGGATATCAAATTCGTGCTGCACTTCCAAATCCCTTTAATTTGAGGTTCATATGGCCATGGCTGATAAATATGAACCGTTTGGAGCGTGTTTTGGGGCTGGGGCGGCCACTGCCACTTTGCACTGAAAATAGATATGAAATTGGTTCTTTATTCCCAACGGAAATGAGGTTCAGTTTAGATTGGGCTGTAGGGCGTACCCCAAAACACTTGGCTCCAAATTGGATGTCAAATTCGTTTTCTACTCTCCAATACCTTTCATATTGTCATAATGGGTCAAATAACCCATTTGACGTTTCTTTATGAGGAAAAGCGCCACGTGGTCCGCCTCCACCCGATATCTAAAAATTATATAGCCTATATTTCCTTCCAGACAAACGTACACAATCTATGAAAATTTTAAGAAAATCGGTTCAGCCAAGTATCATATCGTCATAATAGGTCTAATGGCTTTTTTGAGGAGTGCCGTGACGTCCTATACTTCGATATGATTTTGTTTGTCAGATTCGAAATCTACTCCCAAGTACCTTTCATTTGAGCCCCATATTGAAATGAACGTCCAATATGTCTGTTTGGGGATGAGGCGGCCCGATGGGTACTTAGACTCAAATTTTAATAACATATTCGTAGTCTACTCTCCAATACCTTTCATTTGATACCTATATTGTCCCAATCGGTCCATTTTTGATTTTGGGTTGTGTTTTCGGCATAGGGGCAGGGTCCGTCCCCTTTCGATACCGAAAAATGTAGCCTATGTTTTCTTCCTGACCAACCTACACATTATGCGAAAATTTCGAGAAAATCGGTTCTGCCGTTTTTCAGTCCATACGGAACAATTAAACAAAGTCCCATATATCCGTGATTGGCTAATGTGTGCATTTTGGGCGTTTTCTGGGGGTGGGGTGACCCCCATATACTTCGACATGAATTTGTATGCCAGATTCGTTATCTACTCCCGCATAGTTTTCATTTGATACCCATATTGTCCTTATCGGTCCACTTTTGATTTTGGGTGATGTTTTTGGGGTAACGGTGGAGGGTCCGCCCTCTGCCGTTATCAATAAATCATAAAACCTATTCCTACTTCCTGACAATATTCTTAATCTACTCCCGAATACCTCTCAGTTGAGTCCCATATTGTCATGATCGTCAAATAAGCCTATTTTAAGGGGTTTTGGGGCTGGGGCGGCCCCCCAGGTACTTGGACCCAACTTTTATTATGAAATTCATACTCTACTCTTGAATACCTTCTCATATTGTCCCGATCGGTCCACTTTTATTTTTTGGTAGTACTTTTGGGGTAAGGGACAGAATATAGAATTCTGGACCAAAATCATGGGAAATTCGGAAGGCAATTTAGAGTTGTCGTAAGGACGTCTGACCGATTTCTGACTTTGAGTCTTAATGCCAACGGATGTGCTTTCCGACTTGTCCTATCGATTTCTGACCGAATTCTGGAATGAAATTTTGTAGAATTCGGATTCCTGTTGTCCTATCGAATTCCAACGCAATTCTAAAAAAAATCGTATAAAATTGGAATGTGTTTTCCGAAGGTTCAAATAGCAAAGTTGCTCCCAAACATTCCATTAAGGATCTCCTCTTAACAGAAGTGTCCGAACAGCGCGCCTACACCTCCAAATTTCGCCAAAATTGGGAGGGGATGACCAAATGAAAATTTTTCTTTGATGTTCTCGTCAGTCCCAGTCATACAGCGCCTTAGGCGAACATGCTAACCCCTGAGCTACGGTGGCCTCCACAGTGGCCTGGCACAAAAAAGAAGACAAAAGAAATCCGACACAGAGTTCCGAATTCCATCAGAACTGTCGGAACAAAAATTCCTAACGATTCAAACAAATAAGTAGTTGAAAAAACAAGCACAAAAAAAGACAAAAACATCTGACACGCAGTTTGGACGTCTTTCAGAATACCTTCTGAACTATCAAAACAAAAATTAAAAAAAAATCTATACGACAGGACTTTCAGACATCGATTAGAATTCTTTCGGAACTGTCGGAACAAAAGTTCCTGCAGACAAGCAGTGGGGAAATAGTTCAGAATTCCTTCTGAACTACTGGAAGAAAAATTCAAAAAAATGCAACCGAAAGACTGTCAGATATCGTTCGGATTTCCTTCAGAACGGTCGGTACTAAAAAACATTTGACACGTAGTTTGGACGTCGTTCAGAATTCCTTCTGTACTATCAAAAGAAAAATCAAAAAAAAAATCTATACGACAGGACGTTTAGACATCGATTAGAATTCTTTCGGAACTGTCGGAACAAAAGTTCCTACAGACAAACTGTTAAGAAATAGTTCACAATTCCTTCCAAACTATCGGAAGAAAAACTAAAAAAAAATCCACCCAAAAGACTGTCGGATATCGTTCGAATTTTCTTCAGAACGTTCGGTACTAAAATTCCCTCAGAATGTAGAACAGAATTCGAAACGAATTCGAGAAGATTTTGTCGGAAGACTTGAGAATTTATACCGATTTGTCTGACGCTCTTGCGCTCTGTTTGTTAGTTTGTTTGCATCGATTTTTATGAATTTTCCTGAGAATGTAGTCATTTTCCTACCTCCAAACAGGGGAGGACTTTCCACCTTACCCTACAGAAACGCTTTTAATTTGCACCTTTATGGTACTCTAAAAATAGTAAACTGATTTCAAACATTGTGAGGGGCGTTCCCACACAAATCCACAGGCCTCTTTTGAAAGGTATTTGAAAGTAGAGTACGAGTCTGGTTTAAAAAATTGCTTTCAAGTGTCTGGGGCCGCACCACCCTCCAGCAACAACCCAACATTACATGCGTACATACATAGGGCCAATATGGGAATCAAATGAAATGTATTTGGAAGTAGAGTATGCCACATCCAAAAAGCCCCCAAGGCATGTTTAACGAATGGGACAATATAAAATAAAAAGTACAAATCTTTATAAAGGGTGATTTTTTTGAGGTTAGGATTTTCATGCATTAGTATTTGACAGATCACGTGGGATTTCAGACATGGTGTCAAAGAGAAAGATGCTCAGTATGCTTTGACATTTCATCATGAATCGACTTACTAACGAGCAACGCTTGCAAATCATTGAATTTTATTACCAAAATCAGTGTTCGGTTCGAAATGTGTTCATTCACCGTAACGTTGCGTCCAACAGCATCTTTGAAAAAATACGGTCCAATGATTCCACCAGCGTACAAACCACACCAAACAGTGCATTTTTCGGGATGCATGGGCAGTTCTTGAACGGCTTCTGGTTGCTCTTCACTCCAAATGCGGCAATTTTGCTTATTTACGTAGCCATTCAACCAGAAATGAGCCTCATCGCTGAACAAAATTTGTCAAAATTTGAACACATTTCGAACCGAACACTGATTTTGGTAATAAAATTCAATGATTTGCAAGCGTTGCTCGTTAGTAAGTCTATTCATGATGAAATGTCAAAACATACTGAGCATCTTTCTCTTTGACACCATGTCTGAAATCCCACGTGATCTGTCAAATACTAATGCATGAAAATCCTAACCTCAAAAAAATCACCCTTTATTTATAAAAAGGGACGCGTGACTGACTGAATGATCATCACCAAACCCAAACGGCAAAACTATAATCTTGAAATTTGGTACGAATGTTGGTCTTGGGTCAAAGGCACGGTATAAGGCGGGGTTTAATGATATTCGTAAGTTTAGGTACTAAAACGTACCAAATAATACGAAAATGGAAAAGTTTATTCGGGGCAAACAGAAACGGCTAAAATTATAAAATGGGTGCAAATTAAAGAGCATTTGAAAAATATAAGGTTTGGAGAAAAATGTTCGTAAAATCTTATCGGATGTGGAGTAAATGGTACGTTTTTTTCTATTGAAATTCGGATTTTTGGAACATAGGGTGACAATATTAGTTTTTGGACATTTGTACAAGTAGGTACTAAAAAGTACCAAAAATTTACGAAATATGTGATCGTTCGCATGGGCGAATGGTTGGAACTAGAACTGCGACATTTTACTTAAATGGTAACTGTTTCGAAGTAATGATTGCAGAATGAACATGTATGAAAAATAGTACCCGAAACGGAAGAAAACGTACGCTTAATACTGACAGCTTTGAGCTAGAGCTCTGAAATTTGACAAGTAGGTACAGCTAGGGAATACGTGTTGGATGACAAAATATTTTTTTCAAAATTCATACATTTAGGTAGCTAACTGTACAAGAAAGTACGAAATGGCTCTTCTGCGAACGAAGACAGCTAGAATTATGAAATTTGTAAAAAACTATCATAGTATTGGCAAAACTATGACATGTGGTAACAAAACGTACCAGAAGTGGGAGAAAACGTACTAATAATGCTTTAATTAGTACTATTTGGAACTTTCTTTACGAATGTAGTTAGAGCTTTCAAAATTTGGGAGACAGGTACATTTTGGCAGTGTATATTGGGCGACTAGAGGATTTTTTTGATGCTTGGGTTTTACAAAAAAATTCTTAAAAATGGATTTCCAAAAAAAAATGTCTCTCAAAATTTTATATGTATGGAAAATTTTATCAAAATTTGATTTTTGAGCAAATATTTTGTAGAAAATATTATAAATATTTGATTGAAATAGAAAAACTGATCGTTCCGATACTAAATCTAAACGATCCCTTGCTAAATATGGTACTATTCGAATTATATTTTGTCAAAAAAAAAAACATAACTGATTTCCATCCACATCCATAAACACCTTAAAATGGCAATAACCACTTAGTCATATGAAAAAGAAACTTCGTCCAATTCGCTGGGTAGTTCACACGAAGTGGTCCAGTTAATGATGTTTTTGATATGCAGCACATTGAATAAACAAATCTGCCACAAACAATTGCTTGTGAAATCCCACGTCCACTTCAAGCGATTGTTTGATGGGGTTTTTGCTTAAAAGTGAAACTCGATAATAGCAATTTTCAGAAGTTTACAATAATTGATTGCCGAAAATGAGCTCCATTTCATCAAAAGAAAAGGTAAATATGCATATTTTTAGAAATGTACATAGTACGTTTTAGTTCGTGTGTGTGTGTGTGTGTGTGTGCGCAAGTTTATCGGAAGAGGAATTGTGGTATACACAAGTCTTCATTATACATTTGGGTTATTAAGCGCCTCTCATCAATGCACCCGGGGCCAAAGACGATCACTCACTCAAGTGTGCTGTGCAAGAAATAACGCCTTTGTTCTTCGGCCACTAAACAAAAAACCATGTCGAAAGAATTCACCTTGAGGCATACTATTGAGTAGCGTGAAGTGTAACTTTTCCAAATGGGGTATATGAAGAAATCAGCATCTTCTTAACAATTAATTACTCAACACACACACACACACACACACAAGGTCCCTATGTGCGAGCGGTACGTTTATGCGTACACCACTCTGTGTGTATGTATAAATAAATGTACCCAGATGGGATAGCATAAAATAAGTATGCTTGTTAGCTGGATGACTGGCATACTGGGTGGCTGGCTGGCCGGCTGACCGGCATGTTTAAATCGCTTGTATCTCGTGTCAGTAAAAATTTCACTTTCTCATATCTTGACAGGTTGCGAGGGTCCAAGGCAAATTGTTAAAATTGAAATTTGTTATGACATTTGACTCGAATTGATCATCAATCATTTAACAATCGGGGGAGCAAATAAAAATGCAAAAAAGAAAAACATTATGCGCAAATGTTTAAATAAATTAGGCAGCATCCTTTGTTGAACTGAAACGGGCAATACTTACAATGAAGCCAATACAAAGTCTGACATGGCTCTAGACAATAGAATCTAACATAATAGGAACTTTTCCAAATTTCTAATAATTGGTCTCAAATATTTTAGGTAAAGCAGATTTTGTTTTAAGCACGAAATCATGTACTAAACAGACGGTTTATGTGTAAGTTTTAGGTCGAGAAGTGCAAGAAGTACCTTTGAGTGAGTATAAGAATGGGCTTTTGGGTTCTGCTTGGTCCCGGATCATGAGAAGTTGGTGCAAAATGAGGTAGAGTTGGCTAAGAACGGATAACCGACGGGTTCATACTATGGAATCGGAGCCCCCATCACTAACCTAAAGTATTGTGAAAGGACTGACGCTTTCTACAATGACTACGCCGAGGAGTAGGCTAAAGCTGTGGGATAAAAAACGCCTAGGTTGGGTTAGGTTTAAGTGGCAGTCTGCCATCAGACTTACTTGGACGTTTTCGTCCATTGTGATACCACAAAAACAGAAGAAGGAAGATGCCTTCTAGTTCCTACCGTTGAACCATCCAGATCGCTTTAAAAAGCCCAATAACTTGCGAATGTTCACATCCGCTAAATCAGACAGGTTCTCAAAGAAATGAGAACCTAAAGTGGAACTCCTTCTAACTGCTAGTGCGGAACACACACACAGAAGGTGTTCTATAGACTCTCCCTCCCCGATGTCCCTACAGCTTCTGCAAAAGTCGTTGCTGGCAACCTTCAATCTGTCAGCATGTTTTTTGATTAGACAGTGACCTGTCATGACGCAGACAATGACTGAGACGTTTGTTCTAGCCAATTACAGCAAAGCAGCAGACCCCTTCAGGTCTAGATGAGGCCACATGGTTTTGGAACGCTTTCTCTTTATGACCATCCATCATTCGTTGCCCTTTGGGCCTGGTCCTGAAAACTTAGCTTACATGTCGCTAGAGGCATACTTACAGATGCCAGTGTACCTGGAGTGTGCAAGGTAGTCCCTAGTCTCGCAAGCTCGTCTTTAGAATTCCCTGGGATATCTCCGTGGGAGATCTGCGACAGTCGAGGGCGGTTTTTGTGTTCAGAAATACGTTCTCCAGGGATTTAATGGCTGCCTGCCTGTCTGAGAATATATATAAGCCAATCGTCGTAATGACATTATATCTTAGCCATTCCACAACTTCCTTAATTGCAAGGATCTCTGCTTGTTAAACACTGCAGATATGACCAGTTCTAGATCTTTAGAATACCGCCCAAAGCCCACATGGTCGTTTAGTTTGGAACCATCCGTATAGAAATCTATGTAACTTCTGTTACCAGGGATATCGTAGTTCCAATCGATTCTATCAGGAATAGAGGTACAGTAATTTATATCAAAAAACGGCTCAGGTAGGGTGTAACACAGTGTCCGTAGACGCCACATGACCAATGAGAAAGCTCCCTTAACTTCACGGCAGTGATCGCTGCAATTTAGGTAGCCACAATGCCCAGAGGCATAAGCATTAAATTCAGTGCATCAAATGGTGTCGTCCTCAGTGCGGCTGTGATGCACAAACAAGCCATCCTTTGGATCCGGTTAAGTATTGAGCAGTAGGTGGATTTTTGAAGCGCCGTCCACCAGACCATAGCACCATATAGCATAATAGGTCTGACAACTGCAGTCAACTGCACTTTGCTGCTGCACGTAGAGCTTCCTGAAGTATATCTCTCAAAGTGCTGGGAAACTTTCCCCTAACCGCAATGGCCGTGTCATCAGCATACGCGACCACTTTTACGCCTAAGACTCTGTGGTCTAGTTTTGAGTGTTAAAAGACTTTCTAATTCTAGATCCAAGAAAGCTTTGCCTCTGACAAATAATGTGGATGCTGACTGGTATTCCAATAGTAGATCACATTTGAGGGCTTTTGCAGGATTTGTGGAGGATCAAAAGTTAAAATCGGTCGAGCGTCTATGTTGGCAACGACCTCCACGGGCAAAAATAAGTCACGGGGTATTGGATAAAAGCTATTTTCCCTCTCTGGTCAACTTTTGCTGGGGAAAATTATCAGTAAAACTCTGTATAATTTCCCAAATGCTAAAAACTAAGCAAAATCTTGTTGACGTATTGAATTAAAAATAAACGATTATAGTTTGGCCAATAACAGACTGAAAAAACTTTGATGATACGAAAATGAACCAGTATACTTACCGCGCTGCGTAGGCCGTATACGCAAAACTCTTGAATTGAAGTTCCGGCGAAAACAGTAACATTTTTTCGACTCGTTCTAATGTTGGGTTTATCTACCCGTATTGGCCCAGAATATTTTCTATGAAAATTGTTGCGCTAAATATTTTTAGGTTCGTTTTGCATTGGCCATTTCTTTCCAAGGAAAGATTTATTATGCAGCTTCATGTTGTCTACAACTTGAAATTATTTCTATTGCTCTCTTCGTTCCAACACATTTTCTAATATCAACATTTTTTTCGATTCTTCTAAAACTATGTCTAATCCACCAATAACTGAAGAATTTTGAGAAAATACTGCATTTCACTTTAGGTCTTTTCGACAGATACTAATTTTATTCTTGCATCATTTGGTCATTCACTTTTTAATTTAGATTGGCAGCAGGCAGCAACCTACTCATATCGCTTGCAAAAAATCATTTCTTTCGTTTTCCTTAAATGTATATCGTTCCGTTAAAAATCACCACCTAAAGCTGGAGTGGAAGTTGTCGGTTGTCTATTTCTTTTTGGGGAATAAAGCTTCCTTCGCTTCATCGAATAAATCTAATGCCATGAATTTCACGTCTTCCAGAGTGGTGGGGAATTTACTAATAGGCTCCACGGGCACCTCCTCGCCTGGCTTCACGCCCTTTACAAAGTTGTATGCAATAGCATATCCCTTGCGGGCCTCGAATAGAGCTTCCTTTGCAAATTGCTCCGCTTGACGGGGATAGCATAAAGAAGCCACGGCGCCAGCACCAATGGTAGTGTAGATGACCTTTTTAATGAAGCCTCCCCTTGCGGCAAAAATGAAACCAGACAAACCGCCAATTGCAATCGCACCAGTACGAGGCATCAGATTATGAGGCTGATTTAAGTAATCTATGGTAGATTCTGTATGCGCCTTAGCTGTTTGTATGTAATTATTGACAGCGTCTTTTTGTTTCTCCATAACCTTGTATCCGGCTTGGATTTCGGTACGGACAGCACAAACACCACCTTCAATAGTAGTACGCAGAGCAGAATCTTTTGGTGGATGAGGACTCCTCTTGGGTCTGAAATACAAAGCAAATTTGGGCTACACAATAATAATAACAACTTTAGTTTACCCATTGACTTACGTGTTAAATGAGTGTAGTGGTGCATACAATGGCAATTCACTTGGCTTGCATTTGTAATGCCCAAATTCATCCTTGTCTTGTTTGACATCTGGACCACCACCAGCTTGCACGGCTACGGCGCCCAAGACGAAGGTAGTGGTAGGCACTCCAGCTGCTGCTAATTTTCGAAACATATTTGAAGACTTGTACACACTACACTATGACCAAATTTGTTCCTCTTTCGAGCCAATCTAAAAACACAAAAGAGAAAGAATGTAAACGCATGCTACACTACTGGATGGGTCAAATGGCGAAATTCTCGATATTTTTACATTATAGAAAGGAAATGGTAGATTTGATGTTTTTGCACAAGATTCTGTTTCATAGCAAATTCCTGTATGGCTGCTGCAGGTCACTATGTTATATTACATAGCTTACAGAAGTCAGCAAGCCAACACAATATACTAAGCTATTGTTACAATCATTTCAATGGACTATTTATGAATGCATTCAGAAAGAAGATACGCTGGAAATAAAGGGGCTGCACAAGGCTCTAAGGGTGGAACATGACCAAAGTAGTGCTTATGAGCTTATTAATTATAATTTTATCTTTACTTACAGAAAAATCGAAAAATCACCTGAATTGCATAATATGTCAGTTTGACAGCTGTTAATAGCGGACCTAAAAATTGATTTTCAACTAATCGATTAATCGACGTTTTGTGTGAACAAGCGAAGGCGACTTTTTGTGGATAAGAAAATCGATTAATCGACTTTTGGGTATTTTAAAAAGAATATCCCATGGCTGAATTAAGAAGGTTGGCTCAGCTGATGGAAATATCCAACTGCAGAATTGTATGCAAATACCTCTAAAACGTCAAATGTTTGGTTTGGATTTTAAAATTTTTTCACATTTTGTCCCTTTTTCACATTTTAGTTGTTTTAATTTACACGTTTGCTATCATAAATCTTTCAAACTTGTGGCTGCTACACATAATAATGCAAAAAAACTAGAAAGTCAATAGGAAGTGACCAGAAATTTGCGGTACCATCGCCACAGGGTTGTATTGCTGTTGTTTGGCAAGTGAGTCAAACTTCTTAATTTCCATAAAGGCCGAAACAGAATTAGCGCGTTAGCTTTGTTTTTGAGCTAAAATGGTGACAAAGATAAAACGAATACATTCCGTATAAGTGGTAGTGAGTTCTAAGTTCTATGCGGGATAAATTACACACAACACACACGATAAATTACACACAATTTTAGTTGCAAATTTAGTTAAATACTCACGAAATGCGCCGTATCAACTCTGCTTCAATGCTGTAGGCATTTTCGGTGCTATAACGAAAATTTCCCCAGAGGGGCATACTGCGCTTAACGGGGTGCACCTATGGATTAAGCAAACAACAATAGTTCTTAGTATATTATATTGTTATCGATAAGTACATTCCAGTATTCCAATGTAATCGAAAAAGAAAAGACTCAATAAATACTACTACTACTACTACTACTATGGATTAAGCATGACATAATTACCAGGTAGTGTACCATTAACAGCTGAGTACAATGTTTTCTCGTGAAGTGCAACGAGTTTTGGTTGTGTGTGTGTGTATTATAGTAAAGAACCATATCACACACAAACAACGAAAAATGGCTCGAACTAGTAGCATACTCAAAATCAGAGTTGCACTAATCACTGATTTTGACAGCTAGTGCACTCAATATTTTGTTTTTGGGCAACTGGCATACCTGTAAATGAATATATCTTGGTATTAAGTAATTCCAATGGGAAGGCTGTGTGCCAGAGATGGCAGTGCGTTTATGAGTAATTACTCTAAGTGTTCACAATTCAAGACCGGTAAGCGACTCAAGCGAATACGCTACAACGTTACGTTTACGATGTCAGTAATTACTCCATAGTTGAATCAAGAAAAAAAAAATACTTGGAATTTTGTTAAAGAGGTAAAGACAACTAAAATTTGGGCCAGTAGCGAAACATGCAGATATTTCGTTTCTCCAGGTGTAAAATTAATAAAGCATTAATGATTAATTAATTAAACCTTCCGCTGCAGATAAAGGAGAGCAAGAAAATGTTCTTGTAGGGTGTCGAATGAGCCAAATGTGGTATTTGGAGCTGGAAAAAATAAGTAATTGGCCCGCACCTAGAATAGAAATACTCCCACTATTAACTTGTCACAAATACTCGAAAAGGAAATCAGTAGGCGACAAGGTAACTATGGGCATGTAAATTTACTTTACTCATGCAAATGTTTCTAAAGATCACATTCTCTTCAATTCCTTTCCAGAATATCAACGCGCCCTGAAACTCCATGAACCATGTTTTCTACACAAAGATTGTGGATATAGATCTTAATTAATAATATCAAGAAGCTTGTCCCCTATACGTTGCTATCGAAGTGGGATTAGTTAGATTCTAAGAGCGAATTATTGTTACAAAAATCAACATGACCAACACACAGGTGTCATCAAAGTTTAGGTAACTATCTAACCACGACCCATTATTTTATTGATATCAGTAGTTAGTCAATTCTCGTGATTTGCTTCGAAACGACAACTGATTAGTATGCTAGCAATGATTTATGTTTGTATACACAAACAGTCATACATTGTCGAATGTCCATACAGGCATAGGCATATTAATTGAAAATTTCATTAAAGCACCTTTTTTGGAGAAACGAAAACTGTAGCAAATTAATGGTCAAAAATGGATAGGTATTAAAGGAAAAAGTATTAATTTCAAACCAAAATTTTTGCTTACTGTAATAGTAATTTTCCATTACCTTAAACGTATCCATCATTTTGGAATAAATGTTCCATTTGTTTTGTTTTTGCTTATTAATCAAAATAAATGTGGGTGTGTTCAATTGAAGCAACCACAGTTGTTACCAGCAGTAATTCTTATGTTTTGCCACAATTTGAAAGATATTTTAAATGAATAATATTTAAATTCCATAATGTTTATCTGTACTTGTAACAGCGATGTGGACGAATATGGGTTTAAGCGTCCTGAAAATTTTGATTACAAGACCTATGAGCAATTCATGTCGAACTATTTGAAAACTCTGGCCAAGAGACGAAAGAAATGGGAAGCTATACTGGAGGAGAATACTGATCTGACCAACATCAACCCCAAACTGAAGCGTTTTATACGAAAAGGCATACCAGGTAAAATCTCTTCCCCAAAATACACCTAGGAAAGATATTAAATGTACTCTATTTTCCAAGGTCCCTTTCGTCCCGATGTATGGATGAGAATATCCGGTGCCCATAAACTGCAACAAAACTCACCTGATCTCTATCGCAGTTTACTAAATACGAAACATGAAAAAGAAATCAGTGATTCCATATCAATAGATCTACCTCGAACGTTTCCTGACAATATATTCTTCGAAACCAAAAAAGACCGCTTATATAATATCCTTATTGCTTATGCTCATCATAATCGCGAAGTCGGTTACTGCCAAGGTCTAAACTATATAGCTGGCCTGCTGTTGATAGTGACGGAGGATGAGGAAAAGTCCTTTTGGTTGCTCAAGCATATGGTGGAGAATATAGTTCCACAATATCATACGAAAAACATGGCAAATCTTTTGCGTGATATGGCTGTATTCAAAGAGATGGTTATTAGAAGAGTTCCAACAGTCAACAAACACATCGAAGCTCTGGGTAAGAATTGCAATCATTAAGAGGTTATCCTTTAAATGTTCAATATTAACATCGGTATTTACAAAACTTACTGTAGATTTTTAAATAGAGGTTTTTTTTAACAGATTTTCTTTATAGAACTTTCATATGAACTTTTTTTAAGGCTACATTAAGATTTGTGAATAAGGTCGTACATATACAAATACATTATCATTCATGAGAAAGTTTTGTAGAAATATTGTCTATACAGAAATTTCATTAAAATAATGTCTCTGAATTGAAATTGAAAAAAATTCAATTAAAAATTTTAATTTTATTGAATAATGTTAGAAAAAATTCAATCACAATTTTAACTTAAAATTATTTTCTCCCAGAAAATTTTACAGAAATCTTCTCTTTAGAGAAATTGATTTACCATATTCTGTCTTTTAAGAAAATTTTATCAATGTCTTTTGTTATTCTCAAAGTCTGAAAGGTGTCTTTGTCAGCAACTCATTTGCTTACAACTTTTTATGGGGCAAAAAAGAAACTTGTCAGTCAACCTTATATTTGATGATTTTCTATTGTTTTCAACATTTTTAGGTCTGCCATATGCGGTTATCGCCAGTAAATGGTTTATATGTATATTTGCTGAAGTACTTCCTGCTGAGACCGTTTTACGAATTTGGGACTGTGTATTTGCCGAAGGCTACAAGGTATGTGTGATTTCGTTGGGTTGAGATTAAAACTAATTGTCTTATTTATTTTATTTTATAGATTGTTTTTCGTGTAGCCCTAACCATGTTTAAAACGCACAAATCCGCCATTTTGGCTGCCGATGATATTGGTGCGTTGGCCAACTTTTTTCGAGAAATTTTAATCCATGATGACATTGTAACAGACTGCCATACATTCATGCAAAAAGTATTCGAATTGCGTTTGAAGCGTAGTGAGTTGGAAAGATTGCGAAAAGAATGCGTGGGGCGCAATGACACCTAAGGGCAGACGCCCCCGCCATGACCCCCATGACAACTCGTTTTAGCGTATCTTCTTAGTTGCCGCGCAATAATCCAAAAATTCATTATGACACAAGGAGAGTCAACTAAACCAAACATTAATTACAAACATACAATATTTATAAACGTGTATTACACGAGAAGAACAAATAATAGTTTAGCGGTTGGCGTACAATATTTAAATTAGCCAAAGCCAAATATAATTCATAGTTAATTTTTTTGTCCGTCTCCATGCCAATTGAACATGTCTTGTAGTATTGTCGATCACATCTGCGATCGTGTAAAGTAGTTAAACTAATATATTAGTCAGTGTGTGTGTGTGTGTGTGTGTGTATTGTTGGAGAAAAGTTTATATATTTATTAATTACTCATATGCATAACCTAAGATGATATACAAAGTATTTACTCACTCATTCAATTAACCATTTGAATAGCCAAGCGGCTACGAGTGTTGGTATAGGTCTTGAACACTGTTTGGTGTGTCTACCCTCACTGCTCAAGCCGCTCAAGGACAGATAATAAAACTTAGTTCACTAGAGAAGCTGTAGCTTAGATTATTTCATGTTCCGAACAAAAACAAAATATATTTAGAAAGAAAACAGCAAAGATTACACTTTTCAAAAAGGCTTCGATACTGTAAAAAAAGACTCAAAGTACAATGCTAGTTATATATATATATATGTATCATATATGCTCCTAAGTTTGTTTCTATCACCAATGATTTAAGCTTTTATACACTCGATAAGACTAGAATTTCATCTATGATTATTGCTTTGTTGATACCTTGATGTATGTATTTATATTTGTATTTATTATAACGTTATTGTTTTGTTGTTTTAATTTTTTAAACTTTTTAACTACTAATTTGTTATTTTAATAAAATGAAGCCCAAGCAAACGCAATACCCAGAGAATGGCCTCAATGACTAGAAGCAAAGCAGGAATGTTTTTTTTTTTTTAACAGAACTAAAACCACCTACTTCAAGGCCCACCTACATGTTAAACTGCAAACAACTAAATTTTCATTTCTAAATATCCCCAAAAGGACTAAACTAAATAGTCTTAATATACAATTTTTTAAACAACACAATGTTACTATTTACTCATACATTGAATTCCCTCAGTCGAGCATTAGTTGTATCAATTATTTTATCATAACAGTTTTTCAGTCTTTGTATTGACCATTCAACTAGTCAGCCAACTATAGTGCTGCAGTGTAGCACACACTTGAAAGAAAATCGTAATAATCCAAACCACACCTCCAGTGATAGTCATAGGGAAGCAGGTAAAGCCTATTTTTTTATCTGTATATTGTTGACCCATTTCATACTTAACAGTCGTAGTCTTCCTACAAAAAATTTGCCATGAAGAAAATTTTTGAATAGCTTTTTACTAAAAACTCTTAATACCCACATTGGTGCTAGGCCAAAATAAGCTGCCTTTCTTTTGGGGCTAATTCTCTTTGCATAGTCTTGTTGTTGCTTCAATAAAGTAAGGCCGATATCTATAAATATTTATTTTTTATTGCTTTATTGTAATGACCGTAATGCGTAACAAAGATAATAATAATACCAACTAATAAAGAACAGAAGAAGAAAAATAAAAAACAAACTTAAAGCGGCTACATTCTTTTAAAAACTAGCTAGCAATGCTGTTGGATATGACTTTGGTTTACTTTGGGAATGGAAGACAAAACGATGATCATGAGGAAACACAGACAAATTGCTTTACGGTGGTCCACAGTGTACTCCGCACATGGGCTCAGACGAAAGGGCCAATGAGGTCAACAAAGTTCTTCTTCCAGGATGAACACCCAAATTTTCCCAATTGATCCATGAGAGACGAGCCGTTAAATCTATAATTAAAAATATACGTCACAAATTTAGACAAGAGTTTAGCCAAAGGCAGTCATCCTTACCACTGGTATTCCAATTGGCTTTGTCCGCCTTGATTTCTCCTCTCAAACACTTTTCCACATATGTGAGTGGATCGTAGTCTGATTGAAGAACTTCTCGCAGTAGCGATATGTACGCTATGGCAAGTCGTAGAGTATCGATTTTACTTAGACGCTTCTCGTATGGAAATGTGGGTACATGTACCCTCAGCTCATCAAAGGCTGAATTGATACTACTGCAAAAGGGGAATACAACGAACATCGAAAAATGCCACAAAAAAGTTCGAATCAGGAGTTGGGCAATATATGTATATAAACACAAGTATACACTACATATATATGGGCGTATATATCGATAGCTCAGTTATACGGAAAGCTAGTTAAAAATACAGGGGACCTATCTAGGGGTTGTGCCTCCCAAAGGTTATCAATCCAACAATATGCTGAAAAAATCGGGTTGTTGTTGTAGCAGTGTGTTGTGTCGGGTGAGAAATGCTAGCTAGCGGCAAGAAAAACAGTCACGAAGAAAAAGTATTATTCAGCCTCACATGTGAGGCCATTTCTGCAAATGCAAAATTGCTCATGAACATTCCTAAGGAACTGGGGCAAGCTGGGGCATATATCACTGAATATGCTGTCCGATCCAAATTTTAAGCTCAATGATAAGGGGCCTCCTTTTTATAGTCACGTCCGAACGCCGTGCGACACCTCTTTGGGGAGAAGTTTTACATAGTCCTTCACAAATGTTCCCAGCATTAGGAGGCCATTTCTACAAATGCAAATTTGCCCATGAACATTCCTTTAAGCAACTGGGGCAAACTTCGCACATATCACTGAGTGTTGTCCGATTAAAATTTTAAGCTCAATGATAGGGGTCTCCTTTTTATAGTCGAGTTCGAACACGGTGCCATAGTGCGACACCTCTTTGGGCAGAAATTTTAACATGGCATAGTACATCACACAGGCCAGCATGAGGAGGGGATAACCAGCGCTGAAAACTTTTTCTGATGTTCTCATCAGGATTCCAAGCCAGGCGTTTAGCATCATAAGCGGATATGCTAACCTCTTCGCTATGGTGGAATCCAGACCATTACACACCTGTTCATATTTATATCAGAAAATTGATGAAAAAATTACTAAACAACGGCAACTTGAAATGGAAGAAAATTATAAAATGCTAAATTGCAACGTGCTAGTGTAGATAAATGGATGAAATGCTGAGCATAGAGATATTTACAACAGAAAATATTGAAAATATTTAAAAGCTTAATTTTTTCTTAATATTGACGCAAAATTGGGGGATTGGTTTATGCAATGACGAGCACATTTATTAGGTCACATACTTTTCCAGTAAAGATTTGCACGAAACTAAATTTACGTTCAGATTTGTCAAATATTTGACCCAGCTTGTTTTATCATTTTCGCCCAAAATGTGGCAAATTCGTATATTCTTGATTTTGTATTCACATTAGACACATTTTGTTTGTCCAAGAACGGACTCGGCTATAAAAAAGAGGTCGCTTTTCATTGAGGGTATGCACCTCTAGCGAAATTTTCGTTTGGAGACAACACATTTGTGTCGCTACTGAAAAATAGTTGTGTAGAATACAAGATGGCGACAAAGTACTATGTACTAAAAATAATCGTTTTAATTTGCAAATAACTTAATTTCATGTTGCATGGGCCTATCAAAATGTAAATTTTAATGCGTAATTGCAAGAAAAAAAGTCACCAATGCCATTATATCATCCTGTTACGCGAAGAAAATTTCATATGAGCTGCGTACCTGTAACGGAAATTTTCGGCATCGGTATTGGTAACGAAAATTTCGCTAGAGGTCCATACTGCCCTTAAAATTGAACGGGACAACACTCATTGATATGTGAAAAATTTGTCCCTGTTCCCTAATGGAATGTTCATGGGCAAATTTACATTTGATTTGACACCTCTTGGCTATTTATAGTGGGGTTATGCGAAGTCGTTGGTCTATGTGGTCTAAAACAAACACGATTGAAACCTTGGAGCATAACATAAATCGAAATGCTCGAAAAAGTAGTGCATAATTGTCCCAAGACCAATTTATCGATTCCAATGTTGAATATATGATGTATATTTTAGTGTTTTATTAGATTTTTAAAGAATCCTATGCTTAAAAAATCACCCTTGACTAAACTCAGATGCTGGAAATACTATTTATAATTAACCACTCCCGCCACGGGATAACTGTGAGCACCACACAGGCAGGAACTTTGAGCTTCGATCTGTGTGGTGTTCCTTGTTATCACGAGAAGCTTAGCTGCATGTTACCGGGCGAGTCCACAGGTTGCGCCCGGTCGCGCAGTCGCGGACAATCAACGGTATCAAGCGGAGAGACTCAGTGAGGGGCCGGGTGCCACTGGCCCTTGCATAAGTACTGAGTGCTAGGGCTGGCAAACTATCAAAAATCGCAACATTCGATATTTTCGATAGTTTTAATAATACATATTGATAGTATCCATACTAACGTTAATTTCCCATCACCTATATTTCAAACGAAAATGAGAAGTAAAAATTAGGACATCGATTTATATAGAAGCAATATCAATGCATAGACCAAATAAAACCAAGGTAAATAAAGTCAGTTGAAAGTCGTGAGAGAAATCATTGTACAGAGCCTAATCGGATGAAAATTGCGCCCTCTACAGCCACAATGTATCTTAGAGGATACATTCAGTATCGGATTGACTATTTTTGTTTAGTTTTGAAAAATTTAACTTTTTAGTCAAAAAATTAAATATCGATAATGCCATCGTTATTTTGCCAGCTCCACTGAGTGCCTATGATGCTCGATATGCCAAGACGAGTTATTGGCGCCTTGAAATAACCAACGGCCATCATGTTCCCGCGGCGATGGGTCCTTGAACCGGAACGAGCTTGCTCACCTCTAGGAGCTAGAAGAGGATCGCCACCTCTACATAATGACATGTGGCTGCAACAACAACAACTATTTTCAAAATTCAATGAAATCGGATGAAAAATATGTTATCTGGGGCCTCAAAAATAAAAATGACAGGAAATTTGTCTCTATGTCCTAAAATTAAAAAAAAGACAATTTTTTGGAGGAAGAGTCGATTCGATTCTAAGACACTACCCAAGGCGGATTTAAAAAGGTGGTCTCACGCGAACAGCTGTTAACAGCCAGCCATATATTACGGTACTAAGATGTCCGATTTTTGTTTGCATTCTCTTTGTTGTTATCTACTTTTTCGCATATTCTCTGCTCATTTACGCACACGTATACACACACGCACACAAATTTCTTTGTGTGTGTTGGCAAAACCTCGATCAGCTTGATAACAAGATGGCGGATTACACCATATGATTTGTGGTTGTTGTACAAATGAGACTACCTTTAATTGTTTTGCGATGGACACTAACAAACTTGACATAATTCCTTTAAAAAGTCTGAATTGAGTTTTTGTAGCATTCTGCAGAACTAAGTTATCGATATGCATTGGCATATTACAAAAGACTTTTGAGTTGAACTAAAATGTAAAATTTGTAAAGACCATATATTGTTGTACCCAGTTGGTGCCGACCTCTGGATTCGCTTCCGTTCCCGTACATTCGCCTGTTGCCTTTGAATTTTGTAGGAAGCGGCATTGTATGAACTGCTGCTGTTCGTATTTGGACTGTTTCCACACATTAACGATTGTGGGGCGCTATTATTGCCGGTATTCAAACCGATGTTTGTTGAAGAATCCAAAATGTTTTCTATACCAAAAAATGAAAAAGGAAAAAAATTTAGAATTTATTAACCTATTCACAATACGGTATGGTTCACTTGCCATTACTTTGTTGTTGCATATACTGCTGCTGCATTTGACGATAATTATTTGAGTTCATGCGCAAATTGGAATTTCCCGTACCAGCGACGGCATTGCTGCCTCCTGCATAAACGCAGGAGGGCAAATCATTTATCATGTCATCATCAAAGTTGTGGAAGGATATGTGACTGAAATGAAATTAAACTAGGAATTAATTTAAATATCTACAATGCATGTTGCAAATTTGCCCATGAACATTCAAACTTCTTTCTATTAGAATAATAGGATAATAACGACTGAAATACTCATAATTGGATTACGGATCTGATATCCAAATTTTAGATCCAGTGATGGAATTGAAATCTCGTTCCCAAAACCTATAAATGCGTATATCGACTAATCAATAGATCCTAATTTAGGGTCAAGTTTTTGTGGCACCATTACATCTCTAAATATTCTAAAATGGATGCATAAACCAATCGTAATAAGATAGAATTGGATATAATCGAAATACGATATAAGTGGAATTAAATGGAAAGTATTCCATGAACATACCATTGAAGAAGAAGAGGCACACTTCTCACATCCCAATGAGTTCTGTCCGGGATACGTGATAACCACCGCCGAAATTTTTTCTGATGTTCTCAGCAGGATTCGAACCCAGGCGTTCAGCGTCAGAGGCGGACATGCTAACCTTTGCGCTACAGTGGCCTCCAGTTAAACTTACAAGTAAAGTGGAGTACGCACCTCAAACGAAATTTTCGGTTGCAGCTAAGACATTTATGTCTCCATTGGAAAATAGTTGTGTAGACGAAAAGTTTGCGACAAACATCAATTAACCATTTTGACCGATTTTTAATAATTTTTGGCTAAATTCACATTAACTGAAATGAAACATTTTTATTTGCAAATAACTTTATTTCATGTTGCATTGACCTATCAAAACATACATTTCATTCGTAATTTTAAAAAAAAAATGTTCTCCAATGCCTATTATGTCACCCTGTTACGCAAAGAAAATTTCATTTGAGCTGCGTACCGAAATTTTCGGTAACGGTACCTGTAGCGGTAACGAAAATTTCGTTTAGGATATGTCAATGCATTTCTTATGCAACGATAATTATCGCTTAATACAGAAGTACTTCTTTTCAGCAGGAGATACAAGTTGCCCCACAATGGCGCACGTCTCTTTGGGAGAATATGGATGTTTAGCTTGAAGTTCAATTTCATAACTTCAAATCAAACATTTGGAAAGGGTAAAAAGGCAACTCTTGCCCTATACTCCTGTAAGAGAGCCATTGCCACAAATGCTATATGGTGTTGTGGTCTGGTGGAAGGCGCTCCAAAAGTCTACTGCTGATTTCTCAGCGGAATCCAAAGGATGCCAAAGCCGCACTGAGGGTGACACCATCTGATGCACTGAATTTAATGCAACCACTGACTGATCCTACCGAAGAGTTTGGTGCGGTGTCAAACGAAATCGCAATCAGGGAAATTAGTCAATGGTATTACAGCAACCAAATAGAATTATGAAAAATGTATCCCTATTAAAAATTTTTCAATGGTAACGCTGAGCAGTTTTTGAAGAACAAAAAATTCTCCATCACCGAACATTAATCAAAACCAGCAAAAACGTAAAAATTTTTCTACAACGATGATCACTCAAAATTTAAAAATAATGTGACAAAGATCAACACATCTCAAATTTCAAGCGAAGGCTGATCTAGGGTATTAAAAATATAAGATTAGCACTTGCAATTGCGCGAAAATGTCTTAATGTTTTCGAAAAAATTGAAAACCGTATTGCGCCCTCTAGAGGACTCAAGAAGTGAAGACGCATGATAGGTTTATATGGCAGTTATATCAAAACATGAACCGATTTCGCCCATTTACAATCCCTACACTAATCAAAGTATTTGTGCAAAATTTCAAGCCACTAGCTCTACTCCTTCGAAAGTTAGCGTGCTTTCGGCAGACAGACGGACGGACATGGCTAGATCGACTTAAAATGTCATGACGATCAAGAATATATATGCCTTATGGGGTCTTAGAAGCATATATTCGAGGTGTTACAAACAGAATGACGAAATTAGTATACGCCCATCCTATGGTGGAGGGTATAAAAATCGTATAGCAAAAACGTAAGCTACATGCAATTCCAAGAAGAACATTAAATAGAACGTATTGTGCAAAATTTTGTAAATGTCAGACCAAAATGATGACTACTGGAACCTAAAAATGACATTTCGGATGAAAGATATATATGGGAACTATATCTAAAACTGAACCGATTTTGATAAAATTATGCACACATGTTGGAATATTAAAAAGAAAACGTGTGGTGCAAAATTTTGTACAGATCGGACTACAATTATGGCTACTAGAGCCAAAAAATGCCATATCGGATGAAACATATATATGGGAGTTATATCTAAAACTGAACCGATTTTGGTTTTATTATGCACACATATTGGAACATTATAAAGATCGGCTATTAGAGCCTAAAAATGCCATATCGGATGAAAGAAATACAATATATTGGAGCTATATCTAAAATTTAACCGATTTTAATAAAACTATGCACACATAAAAAAGGACTTTTTGTGCAAAATTTTGTAACGATCGGATCAAAATTACATTAAAATTAATGATATTTCGTTAAAATCCGATTAAAAATTCACGATTCTGGACCTATTTCAACTATTGTATATCGAAATATGGTCCGATATGAATCAAACTCGCCACAACTCACTGTTCAAAATTTCAGCAAAATCTGGTTTAAAAAAGAGCCTTAATGAGTATAACACCACAAATCGGGAGATCGATATATATCCAAATATACATCTTATTCGGTGGGGTTGTGTAGGGATTTAATATAGTTATCCAATATACATCTTTTACGGGGAGGTTGTGTGGGGTTTAACATAGTTTACACTACTTAATTTCAGCCAAACCGGGAAATAAATACGCCCTTTACGAGTAAAATATCTTCAATCGGGAGATCGGTCTATATGGGGGTATACCCAAAAAATGGTCCGATATCATACATACTCGATACGAACGTCGAAGGGCTGAACTAAGCTCACTGCGTTATATTTAGGCGAAATAGAGCAATAAATGCGGTTTTTATTGGCCTGAGACCTAAATGGGGGCTATATTGAAATATAGGCCGATTTAAACCAGATTGGACACAGAAGTCGAAGATTTTTGCAAAAGTCATTTTATAAAATTTCAGCGAAATTGAGTAACAAATTCGGCTTTTTTTAGGTTAAAGGCCAAAATCGGGAGATCGGCCTATAGGGGGCGCTAAATCAAAATATAGTCCGATATGGCCCATCATTAAACTATGGATAAAAAAAGAATGTGCGCAAATTTTCATCATCAACATCTTTGTTTTTAAAGACTGTAGCATGATTTTAACCGACGGACGGACGGACAGGATAGGACGGAAGGACATAGCTAGGTCGTTGATCGTTTTTGGTGGACCGAGATTATGTATATGTACTTTATAGGGAGGGAAATGAGTGGGAATCCGTGAGTTGCAAACGGAAAAAACTTCTCTCCAAAGAGGTGTCGCACTGGGGCACGCCGTTCGGACTTGGCTATAAAAAGGAGGCGCCTTATCATTGAGTTTAAACTTGAATCGGACTGCACTCATTGATATGTGAGAAGTTTGCCCCTGTTCTTTAGTGGAATGTTCATGGGCAAAATTTGAATTTGCAAACGAAATGACAAAATAATTATTCCCCATTCTTTGGTGGTGGGTATAAAAAATCAATGGGGAGTAAGACTGTATTTTTCATGAGGTTTTTAACATCACCATTTTTTAGTTGTCTTTAGTCAAAAAAAAAACTGAAAATTTTATTTCAATTGTAACCAACTACAGAAAAATTGGATTGTATATTAATTTTCACAATATTATGGAGCTTTAAAAAATTTAATTATATTTTAAATTCTTGATGTGATCCATGGACTAGAATAATTTTTCATTTTTTTAAGAATTACACTTTAAACTCATTTTTAGTTTGGAGGTATGGATTGCTCCCCATTTGTATAGTCACCAACCTTATAGGTGGCGATGATGATGAATCCGGTAACTGATTGCGAGACATTGCGAAGCACTATTATCCGTAGTTAAATGGTCCAATTATCTATTCACTTTTCACTGTTTTTTTTCTAATTGAAATATCAACCTCACTCTAATAAGATTTGTAATTGAATAACAGCATCTCCTGGGAATAGTGGCCCTTTTATATGAACACCATTCGTCCAACAAGAATAGCTCTTCAGCATGCCAATTTCATGCCGTCCTTTGGCATGGATTTGCCACCCCTAAAGGATGCAGCAAAGACCAAAGACACATTCGCATGTTTGGTATTCGTCGATGGCTACCCAAAGGGGCGGAGTTTCAGAAGTACCAACTCAACTCGTCGCACACACACACACACATGCAGATGGTAATTATACTAATAGAGTGGGTTGTAGTCCTTGCTACCGTGTGAAAAATTAAAATTTGGCCAATTAAAAACTATAACAACTAATTATACATTAAAGGAAAGAGCCAAGAAATAAGTGGAAGAATTAAAAATCCGGAATTTCAAATTACTAGCAGAAAACATTAACAGACGCATTCACAAAATTAAATGAAGACTTAAAACATGTATTTTTGACATTTCTACAGAGGAAATCAGTCAAATAAACCCATTTCAATGCTACATTAAGTTTTGTTAATACCGGTGTAAATATGTATAGGGTGAACGACGAAAATATTCTATATCCCTATATTTATACCCTACAACACAACATAACACCCAGAAGGAAGAGAGATAGACCCATTGATAAGTATACCGATCGACTCAGAGTCACTCAGATAATCGACTCAGAAATCGATTTAGCTAAGTCCGTCTGTCTTTCTGTCCGTCTGTCCATGTTAATTTGTGTACAAACTACAGGTTGCAATTTTCATCCGATCGTCTTCAAATTTGGTACAGACACGTTTTTAAGCTTAGGGACGAAACCTATTGAATTTTGAAAAAATCGGTTCAGATTTAGATATAGCTCCCATATATATGTTCGTCCGATTTGCAGCAAAAATGCCATAAAATGGCAATTTGTCAACCGATTTTCTTGAAATTTGGTATTTGGTATATGAAATTTTCTTTTAACTCTCGACATTACTGTTGAATTTCATAGAAATCGGTTCAGATTTAGATATAGCTGCTATATATGTATATCGCCCGATTTTCACTTCTAGAGCCACTGCAAGCGTATTTATTGACCAATCTTGCCAAAACTTGTACAACGCTTTCCTCATCAACTACCACAATATCTGAGAAGTTTGCTCGAAATCGGTTCAGATTTGGATATAGCTCCCATATATATGTTCATCCGATTTAGGGAAATATTGCAATATAGTGCTCATTTGGTAACCGTAGTTATTATATTTTCAATAGATTTGCTTTAAATTTGATACGGATTGTTTAATAACCCATCTGAAAACATCCGCCGAGGTTCATCAAAATTGATGATTCATATATAGAGCTCTATATACCCTATAGGGTATATAGAGCTCTATATACCCTCTAGGGTAGGGGTAGGGTATTATACAGTCGGCACCGCCCGACTTTTGCCCTTCCTTTCTGGTTTCCTTTAAACTTTTGCTAAATATCCGTAACACACAAGGCTTAACAGTGATCACATTCGGATAAATCACTGAACGTAAACCTTGATACAGCGTTTTTGGACCACTCTAAATGTGATTTTGAAGATTAGTTGATTTTTGAGCTGTGAATTTAACCGAAAAAGTATTTGAAGATATTCTTGGAAATTATGTCGTCCAAAGGTCAGTTGATACTGTTGATACGAACATTCGCATTAGATTTCGCAAAATGTGATTTGGTATCTAAACATTAGATTTTCATACAAAATCCAATTTCTATAGAAAACTTACAACAAATTGGATATAAATGACAAATGTTAGGTTAGGTTAGGTTGAAAAGTTAGCGCACAATAAGCCAGTAATCGGCTTGTTGTGCGCTCTAAAAACTATAAAGTAACCTCTAATAAGAAAATTTTAAGTTAGGAATTCCGTGCTACCCACAAAAATCCTTAATTGTTTCCAATACTACTCCCCTAAGATGGTTCATGTCTGGTATTGTGTCTCCACCTAAGTGCCGGTATCTGTTGGACACGAAAGCCGGGCAATGAAAAAGGAAATGCTCCAACGTCTTATCATCTTCCCCACATGCTATCACTTGCCACATCGATTTTACATAAGTGAGCTTGTAGTCCTATGTGTCCCGTTATGATACCAATAGCTATACTCACCCTTCTTCTTGCTTCCTTTCAGTAATAGCCTCGTCTTCTTATGATCTGGATTCCCCCATAGAATTTTCGCCGTCCTACCGACCGTTTCGCTGTTCCACAATGTTGCATGCGCATTCGTCACCCACTCCCTTAACTCGGATTGCGTCGGCCCGAAAGGCTTCGTGTTAACCAACTTTATTGACAGCAGTCCTCTGGTCTTCACCGCCAAATCGTCTGCCCTTTCATTTCCCCTTACTCCGTTATGGTCCGGCATCCAAACGATGTGGATTTTGGCATCCTCAGAGAAGGCGTTAATCCCCTTCTCACACTGCAAGACTGTTCGTGACCTTACCGTCCTGGTTGTCATGGCCCTTATGGCAATTTTACTGGCGGTAAAGATGTTTCCACTCGACGTCTTCGCGTTAGCACCACAACACTTCACGCATTCCGTGATCGCCCGGATCTCCTCCGACAGGACCGCATCATGGTCAGGCAGTCTAAAACAGATCTCAGTCCCTGGGTTCTCAATGTAGACCCCCAGGCTCACTCTGTCCCCTATCTTTGATCCATCCGTGTAACATGATCTTCCAGATGGAAATACTAGGGTTCCGTCAATTCAAGACTGTGCCGATGGCAGCAATGCCTCGCACTTGACTTCAAGGTTCATTACAGGTATCCGATCAGAAACCTCTTCCCTTCCTTCCAGGTTTCCTATCGTCGCCTCGATTATACCGCGATGATATGAACTGCTCCCATCCTCAATCCATTCTCCCATCGCCTTAAGTCTCATAGCCGCAGTGGCTGTCTCACACTTAATCTGTATGTCAATGGGTCGGATATCAAGTACAAGTCTCCAGTGCCCTAGTGGACGTAGTCCTCGCTTCGCCTATGCCAAGACAACAAGTTCTCTAAACCTCTTGTATGGTCCTTATGTTGCTCTTTTTCTCCATGGCGGTCCACCAAACTACTGAGGCGTAAGTAAGTATTGGTCCAATCACGCTCCTGTAGAGCCAGTGGACTATCCTCGGATTCAGGCCCCATTTCGGCCCCTCTACAAAGTGCCCAACATCTGTGAGTCTTCTCCGTGCGCTCCCGAATGTGACACTTCCAATTCAGTTTCCTGTCCGAGATCACACCTAAGTTCTTGACCTTGTCAGATATCGAAATCGTCTTATTGAGGAAACGTGGTGCGTTAAATTGGCCCATCTTCGTCATCCTCGTGAAGAGGCATATTTCAGTCTTCTCTGGGTACACATTGAGACCTCTGGGTCTAGCTCCATCATATGCCATATGCAAGACCTTTTCGGCCCTTCTGCATAGCTCGTTCGGATCTTTACCCCTTAGAAGTATTATAACTTTGTCTGCGTAAGTTAAAAAAAAATATTTCTTTTCAAATTTTATTGAAAATTTTCGAGAAAAATTTGTCGAATTTCGATTTTTGTAGAAAATTTTGTCGAAGTTGGAAAACTTTGTCGATAGAAATTTTCTCCATTTTTAATGGACAATTTCGTGTTAATGTGGTTTTCATACGAAATAGATTGATTTTCTTTCCCATGACAATTTTGTCAAAATTTGAATTTCTTAAAAAATTAGTGAAACTTTATTTTTCAATAAAACTTTTTTTTTTTAATTATTCAAAATATCATTGAAACCAATTTAAAAATAACGATTTTCATAGATTAAAAAGAATCTCACAGAACACTTAAACGAAATGTAATGTAAGGAGTTGTTAACTCAACCCCGTTTCGAACTCAGATGTATGCTCTACACTGCATTCAGTAGTTGTGGGTATGTAGAGCACTTAATCCATTCGAAAAATCTCGTAGATGGCAGTCTTGGCTCAGTCTCAGCAGTCGAAGCGATGGTAGTGAACAAGAAAATTTAGCCACCTTTCGGAATGAAACATATTCCAATGGCTTCTATGTCTATGTCCAAGGATCTGTTGATCACGCGCCAAGTTCTTTACCGCGCAGAATGAATTGATGCAACCAGTAAGTGAACCGACATACATTCCGTGTCTCGAAGGGCAACAGATTAACACTCTTGATATTTTCTTAACATCGCACCTTAATAAATACGAAGTTAGTATACTTGCACCTCTTTGAAACCCCGATCATTGCATTATTCCAGCATATTTTTTTGTATTCTACCTTTCGTGCCGCTCTATCTACAGTTCCAATGATTTGACTTCAATGATTTCTTCCGCAATTTCAATTGGAGGCTTTTTTCTTGATTGTGACGTGGATGGGTCGGCTGAAATGATAGAGAAAGTAATTTTAATTGGAATGGAGTTATTTATTCCAATCAAAATAATTTCGGTTAAATCAAAGGACAAAAGCTGGTTAAACCAGGCGTGCAGGAATGCCTTCAGATCGAAAGAGTTGGCATTCAGAAAATGGCGTCTGTAATGAATTGCTGCGGAAACAGACAAGAACTTTGTGTACCAGAGCAATTAGGCGCGAATAGTTTCTGCACGAACAGTGTCTTCGTTCCAAAGTTCTTGCTTCTCCAAGAGGAAGTAGAAGCTTTTGGTCGTTTGTGAAAAGAGTGAAGGGCAACTCATGGGCCCCCACTCTCATTAAAGACGACCAGATATTCACTGACCCGGTTGATAAGGTTAACCTACTGGCTGACATGTTTGCGATCAACCACTCCCATGTCTCAGATATATTTTCGAACACGTAGAGTCAAAAGGGATCTTGCGGATCTCGACGTAAAAAAATCCCCAGGCCTGGATGGCGTATCGTCATTTGTTTTATGCATGTATTCTTCGATGCTCGCTCGTTCTTTACGCAATCTTTTCAACCTTGCTTATCATGCGAGTGTTTTCCCGGCGCGTTGGAAGATTGCGAACGTGCCGCCTATCCCCAAGAAGGGCAATGCAACCAACCCTGCGAATGACCAACTAATAACGTTATAGTCCGCATGATTGATAACCATCTTGTTAGATACTTAGAGTCCAATGATCTTCTTTGCCCATGAAAATTCCACTAAGGAACAGGGGCAAACTCTCACATATCAATGAGTGCAGTCCGATTTAAGTTTAAGCTCAATGATAAGGGACCTCCTTTTTATAGCCGAGTCCGAAGGGCGTGCCGCAGTGCGACACCTCTTTGGAAAGAAGTTTAACATGGCATAGTACCTTACAAATGTTGCCAGCATTAGGAGGGGAAAACCACCGCTGAAATTTTTTTCTGATAGTCTCGCCAGGATTCGAACCCAGGCGTTCAGCGTCATAGGCGGACATGCTAACCTCTGCGCTACGGTGGCCTCCAATGATCTTCTTTGCAACCGCAAATATGGGTTCCGCAGAAATCGCTCCAGTTCGGTGAGAGTAAGCTCGTGACTCTGGATATCTTCAAGGCGTTTAACAGAGTCTGGTACGGTGCACTTCTTTCAAAACTTGTCGCTTTTGGTGTCGCTAATAACTTCGCTCGATTTATATCGAGTTTTCTTAGAGATCGCACTATAAGAGTTGTTGTAGGTGGATTCTCATCTGACGAATATAGTAACACTCTGCCAGGATTTGCTGGCCATTTCTTAGTGGAGTCGAATGAAGAGAGTGGATTTTAATGCCGGACGCAGTGCTGTTTGTTGTCCCACAAACGATTCACTTACACTTTACAATCGTCAATATCTATCGCCGGTGTAGATATAAAGCAGTCAGAGGCTCTTAATGTTCTGGACGTGAATATGATGGCCGTTGGTAAAAACTTGTATTCGAAGTGTCGAAGGATACATTCAAGTGCTTGGACTTTCTTAAGCGGTGTAAGAAATATTTCACTCCCTCTGATCTTCTTAATATCTACACTTCGTACATCAGGCCGAGAATGGAATATAACTCCCATATATGGGCCGGAGCTCCAAAATAATACCTGTAGCTGCTTGACCGTGTCCAGAGGCGGACGTTGGTGTTGATTGGAGATGGTAGGATATCCAAGGGTTGTTTCCCTTGAACATCGTCGAAATGTGGGCTGTGTCGATTCTACCACGGTGTGTGTTCCTCGGAAACCAGTCTTCTGATTCCTGACTTGAGGTTGTTTGTCAAAAATACAAGATTTTCTAGAAGCGCACGCCGGTTGGTATTCGATTGGCCAGCTGATCGGACCATGCAGTACCGAGAGAATTCTTTTTTCGCAAGGACAGTTCGTTTGTGGAATCGAGGTCCGGCAAATGTTTTTCCCGCTACTTACGACATCCAGAAATTCAAAACAAATGTCAATAAACACTTCTCCCTTTTCCCCCCTCCGATCCTTAACTATCCTCTCCAACGCAATGCATTGCATATATAGGGGATATTCCCTGCGCGTTGGTTGATTGAGAAAAAAAAAACTAAAATTACCTTTGATTTGGGGCTAATACTAATCCGATAGGTTTTTCTTTTAGGGCAGTTTGGTCTGAATCGAGAAATTTCAATGTCACAATCACAACCCGGTCGCAAATACCTTTCATTGGAGATTTATATAGGCTTGATAGAGATATGAGCGCCACCACTGTCCTCTAGATCTTAACCCTAATTGCAAAATTTTATCAGTGAAAATTAAATCAAAAGTTCGAACATTATTATTTGAACAAAATTTTTTTTGTTGATGGCAAATTTGAAATTTGATTTTCATAGCAAATTCAAAATTTGATTTTAATTTTTCATCTCCCCCAGTGATGGCAACCAGTTAAAATATTCATAGCGTACAACTCACTCTAATAAAATGAGATACGATTTATTTGGGATTTCTAAAATGATTTCATTATGTTTGCATTGTGACCACAAGCTTGTATGGTAATGCAAATTTAATTCTAAATACAAAAGCAAGTACCCGAAGGATTTCCCTGAATGAAGATGAAAATCCAAATATATTTTTATTTCCCACACAAGTCCTTGGGCAGTCACACCTTACGTCAACATCGTATGCCAGTGATTTAATTCTTTGCCTAGAAGTTCTAGTCATGTGCCACAGTCGCGACATGAGCGACTATTTAACCCCATATTTGTTTGTGTTTGCAATGCTGTTTGGGCTAGTTGTTGTTGGTGTTTGTTGTTGTTGTTGTCGCTGAAATGCGATAATTTAATTGTGGTGCTGGGCATCCGGACCCTGAGAATTGTACAACTTCGATTAACAGTCATGTTTACAAGGATTTTGGGTAAAGGGATTGTTTGGGCACACTTGAATGTGTCCTGCCATCAATTACTCTTGTTTCGATATCCTTGTGGTAAACGGTGCACAGCGAAGCAGTCAAACGCAGCCGCTCGTTCTCTTTCTAACACGTGTGTGGCCCTCTTCAGCCCTCTCTTTTGCTCTAAATACGCATAGGGTGGATGAGATCCTTTCTAGCTATCACTGAGATACATCTACATCAAATGCGATTAATGTCATCAGGCTTTCATGGCAATGATGATGATTGTAGGTACACCAACACATGGGTGAGTCCTTCGTCCTTGCGGGGCAAATTGTTGGTAATGAAAAGGTTTGTTTCCTCTCCCAAGGCTCTGTGACATATTGTTCCATTGTTTGGCATTGGCGGTTTTTCTCGCCTCGGGAAATTTGTTTGCATTGCCTTGGCCGTCTCGGCAATCTGAGGAACGCGTGCCATGCATGCGGCCGCCTCGGCAACTTGTTTGATCGTCTTCGAAGTGTGTTTGCAAGTACCCAGGCACTCATGCTTACGGGTCCATGATGGACATATGATGAAAGTCATTTGCCAAATGGAGGAGGGCTGATGGGCGGAACGGCCGCAGTTCATTCAGACACTCTGGTGTTGACGTGGCTAATTTCTGTTTTGCTTGTAATAAAATAACAATAATTCTATTTAAACAATTGTCGCAGTTGACAGAAAGATGGGTGGCATGGTGGCTGGTCTTCGTTCCGCTTAAGCGGAGTTTATGTTAAGCGTAATAGATTTCTAGGTTATTTATTTTTACATGGTTAACCACTTTAATGCTTGAGAGTGCAATGTCACATAAATCGAATCGGAAGGAAGATGCAAAATGCAAATTTTGTTCATGAAAATTCCTTTAAGGAACAGGGGAAGGTAGATGGGAAAGGATAATTTTTGACTGGCGTTTGCTTCAATGTAAATTAACTCCGCCCAATTGCAAATGAAATTTTAAGCATTAAAAAAAATAGATCACCAACCTAAAGGAAAGTGGGAATGGGCCATTTTTAGACTTAAAGATGAAAGTGGAAAGTGGGAATTGGCTTTTTTTGACTTAAAGATGATGTAAACCCCTTTATCTGTTATATTTTACATATTTCTGAGACTTTTGTATGAGCTAAGCTACTTGCTCCACTTTTTGCATTCTTATCATTTTTTCTCTGTGTAAAATAAGCTCCACCTTGAATGGAGTAACTAAATCTGTTTCACCAACCCCCATATAGACAGTGCTTGTGAGCCTGTGGAGTGAATGGGGGTGGGGTGATTTGGTATGGCGAGTTCTATCGTTCTTAAATGAAAACTGTCAAAAGCAGAGATTTTTTCATTCATACTCCCACATTGACTCAGACAAAATGTTGGTATGTATGCATTAACAGACAGTTTGAAAGCAAGACTGTTTGTTTAAGAAAGTGTCCTGGAGTGTGAGTATTGGAGAATTAGGATAAAACCCGTTAAAATATCGGCATGCTACTGTTAATGCCAGGTAAATTGTTTAAAAATTCTAGTTTTCGTTACTTTTTGGCCTAAATCTGCATGTTATAACAATTTCAATTAATTTTTTGGCATAGTTGCTTCCAGCTGCCTGGCAGTATGTAACAAGTACATTAAAGACATAAAT
This sequence comes from Stomoxys calcitrans, assembly GCF_963082655.1. Lineage (NCBI taxonomy): Eukaryota > Metazoa > Arthropoda > Insecta > Diptera > Muscidae > Stomoxys > Stomoxys calcitrans. The sequence continues at coordinate 236,344,270 of NC_081553.1, read as the reverse complement.
ACTGAAGATATTGGACATTTATCAGTCCAGATCATGATTTGTATGACCCGATACGGCTCAGAATGATCATTTCTTATTCAATTCTTTAGAACATGGGTTAAGTCTACATTTCGATATAGACCCCACATACAAACACCATTGATTTTACTTGCTAAATCCGCAAGTAGAAAATGTTCAAATGATGATGGCAATATGTCTTTATAATTTCAGAGCCAATATAGGTCATGTAGAGTGCTCTATTGATTCGAAATCATTGAGAAACAGAAGGTTTGTTTTAAAAATTCATAAAAAGTTTTCAATGGATTCAAAACAAAAATTTGCCATATTTTTGATGCTTTGAACCGTTCATATCTGAGTCCAAAGGATATGAAGAATACTAAACATGCAATTTTAATAACAACCCCTCAAAGGCCAATAAATTCTATATACATTTGATTCTTATAACTTTTCGATGTAACTATGATCATACAGCTGCCCATCCGTTTGTCGAAAGCATGCCAACGAAAAAGGTTATTTGCCTCAAATATTGTGGAAATGGCATATTTAGCAGAAATGTTAGATATATTCTTATCAAATTACTCTTCATACCCACCACCATAGGATGGGGGTTTACTAATCTAGTCATTCCGTTTGTAGCATTTCGAAATATTGATCTAGGACCCCATAAAGTATATTTATTGTAGATATTCTCGACATTCTGAGTCGAGCTAGCCAAGTCCGTCCGTCTGTCGAAATCACAATAGCGATCGATCGCGTAAAGTTTGCCGCTTAATTTGTACAGATACTTTTTATTAATGTAGGTCATTGGGGTTTGCAAATGGGCCATATCGGTTCCGATCTCCTGATTTGACTTCTTGAGCCCCTGGAAGCCGATTTGGCTGAAATTTTGCACATAGTGTTCTGTTATGATTTCCAACAACTGTACTATGTACGGTCCAAATCGATCCAGAACCTGATATCCCCCATATGAACCGATTTGATTTTTTGACCCCTTTCAAGCCGCGATTTTTTTGCGATTTGGCTGAAATTTTGCACATAGTGTTCTCTTATGACTTTTAATGACTGTGCCAAGTACGGTTCAAAACGGTCAAGAACCTGATATAGCTCCCACATAAGCCGATCTCCCGATTTAACTTCCTGAGTCCTTACAAGCCGCGATTTTTGTCCGATTTGGCTGAAATTTTGAACATAGTGTTTTATTATGATTTCCTATATCTGTGCCAAGTATGGTTCAAATCGGTCTATAATCTGATATATCACCCATATAAACCGATCTCCCAATTTGACTTCTTGAGCCCCTGGAAGCCGCAATTTGTATCCGCTTTGGCTGAAATTTTGCACATAGTGTTCTGTTAGGACTTCCAACAACTGTTCTAAGTATAGTCCAAATCGAAAAAGAACCTGATATTGCTCCCATATATACCGATCTCCCGATTTGACTTCTTGACCCCCGATTTGGCTGAAACTTTGAATATAGTGTTCTATTATGACTTTCAACAACTGTGCCGAGTATGGTCCAAATCGGTCTATAATCCGATATAGCTCCCATATTTTAGCAGAATCCATGGTGGTGGGTTCCCAAAATTCAGCCAGGTCGAACTTAGCATGCGTTTACTTGTTTTAGATTAAGATCAATATCAAGTATGGTTGATTTTTAGATAGAAAGTAAACATTTTATCTATATTTATACCCATCACCGAAGGATGGGAGTGTATTCATTTTGTCACTCCGTTTGCAACACATCGAAATATCCATTTTTGACCCTCTAAATTATATATATTCCTGATCGTCGTAAAAATCTAAGATGATCCATGTCAGTCCGTCTATTTGTCTGTCCGTTGAAATTACCCTACACTCCTTAAAAATGAAGATATTGAGCTGAAACTTTCCACAGGTTCTTTCGTTGTCCATAGGCAGCTTAAGTTTGAAGATGAGCTATATCGGACTATATCTTATTTATTATTCGATTTTGTTGAAATTTGAGACAGTGTGTTGTGTTGGGCCATTCCTTATCCTTCTTCAATTTGGTCTAGATCGGTCCAGATTTGGAGGCCGATCTCCCTATTTAAGGTCTTGCGCCCATACAAGACGCATTTATTATCCGATTTCGCTCAAATTTGGGACAGCTAGTTGTGGTAGGCCCTTCTTCATATTTTTTCCATTTGCCCAGATCGGTCCAGATTTTGACCATACATGGGTACTGCTCTCGCAAGTACCCATGCTTTAGGGTCATATAACAGCACGGGTAGTATCCGAGTCTTGTATAGTTTAATTTTTGTCTGTCGAGAGGTTACTTTTCTCCTCATCTGCTTGCTCAGTTCAAAATAGCAAAACTGGTGTCGTTTGTTTCGGTTACGTCGTTGGCCAGGTAGATAAAGTTACTGACTATCTCAAATTTTATCCATTTTTTTATTTATTGATATCATCCATTTACTCCCAAATCCACTTTCCTTGATTCTCTTTCGATACTTTTGAAAGCTGCGATTGCTTCTTCCGATGACCGACCTATAATATCGATGTCATCAGCATGGGCAAGTAGCATATGTTCTCTTGTGAGTAGTGAGCCATGCGTGTTTACACCTGCTTCGTGTATAATCTTCTCCAGCAGTATACTAAAGAGATCACACGATCGGAGGTTTCTCTGTCGGAAACCTCGTTTGTATTGAACGGTTTGGAGAAGTTCTTTTCTTTAACTGAGGAGCGTGCATCAGCAAAGTCGTATTGGTTTTGCAGGAATACCAAACTCGGACATGCCTTGAAATATCTTTGAACGTATAGGGTCATAAACAGTTAAGCCGGCAACCCATCGGCTCCAGCTGCCTTATTATTTTTATTTTTCTTTAGGTTACTGCTACGTGGACCTCGTTTTGACTAGGTGGTACACATTCTATACCATCATCAGGGGTTGGTTCTGCGGTTTACTCATGGCCACCATCATCGCATACCAGCAGCTGGGAAGTTTTTTTTTCAATATCCTCAGCACAGAATTTTGGCCTTTATGCGAATTGTGACCAGTCTGTCATCTACCGGAGTAAACCTGGCGACAAGGTGTATCAGTCTCCGAATAACCACAAATCTACAGCCAAATTCATGCGGTTTTAATATAGGACGTAATCCCTCGGTGTTGTTGTGGAGCTCATCCCGAGCCATCTTACTTCTCCAACTCATCTGTACACCATTTTTGAAATGCCTGGTCCTCAACTAGCTCATAATATTTCATAATATCTTATTTTAGTTTGCCTGACAATTAACTGAGAGGTAAATAAGGTCCACAAGTTATGATATCCTTCTATAATCAAATAAATCAGAAGATTAGTATCTTCTGATTTAACAATTCTATAGCTGTTAAACTGCAATTAGTAACCCCGCTAGAATACCCAACATACTATTCGGACCAACTAAGTTATCAAATTGGTATTTCAAAATTGTATTAAAAATCATGCAACATAAAAATCATGAAGCATATCCATGTTAGTCAAAGCTGAAGAAATCTCAGTTAATTTTATTGCGCAGATGAAAGGACGAAATAAATATTCCCACATTTTCTCCAAGCAATTGGAGTTGTCTACGAGTGTCTGTGTCTGTGTCAGTGGGTGTTTGTCTTTCCTCTGCTACCTTCTAATGTCTGTGACATATCGATTAAATGCTTTTTGTGAGTGTTTTTGAGTGCGTGTGAGTGCGTGTGAGTGTGTAATTTCATTTAGCAATTGAGCGCACAAGTATTTAACTGTGGTTAATTTGTGGCACAACGTTAAAGACTTCCCCTTTTTTGTGGTCCTTTATTTATATTGTGGTGGCTGCCTATGCTACGGTGCTTACCACACATTCAAACGGATAAGTGTTTGTCTGTCTGTCTGACGGCCTATCTATTGTTGGCTGTCTGTTTGTTTTGATGCTTTGGCATTACCGTGGCGAATGTTTGTTTGAATTTTCGCCTTAAGTGAGCTTAACATTTGCCATGACGAACAAAGTGATGGGAAAAATAAACAAGAATGAAATTTTCGCACAACTTTACCCCACCAAAACAAAAAGGTTTTTGTTTACGCTAGGAAAAGCGCTAAGCCAGCAAAAGAGAAAACTTTTGGAATTATGTTGAAAGTCATTCAGATTAACAGTGTGCCAAAGCTTTTTCTATTTCCATTACACCAACAGTCGTTTAAGTAAACTTCTGTTAACGGAAGGAAAGAAAAGTTTAGGCCAGACGGTATTAATGTTAATTCAAATAACTCAAATGCATTGTCGGTTTTGTAAATAGTTTATAAAGTTCATACCTTTTTTATACCCTCCACCATAAGATGGGGGGTATACTAATTTCGTCATTCTGATTGTAACTGCTCGAAATATTCGTCTGAGACCCCATACAGTATATATATTCTTGATCGTCGTGAAATTTTATGTCGACCTAGCCATGTCCGTCCGTCTGTCCGTCCGTCCGTCTGTCTGTCGAAAGCACGCTAACTTCCGAAGGAGTAAAGCTAGCCGCTTCAAATTTTGCACAAATACTTCTTATTAGTGTAGGTCGGTTGGTATTGTAAATGGGCCATATCGGTCCATGTTTTGATATAGCTGCCATATAAACCGATCTTGGGTCTTGACTTCTTGAGCCTCTAGAGTGCGCAATTCTTATCCGATTGGAATGAAATTTTGCACGACGTGTTTTGTTATGGTATCCAACAACTGTGCCAAATATGGTTCAAATCGGTTCATAACCAGATATAGCTGTCATATAAACAGATCTGGGGACTTGACTTCTTGAGCTTCTAGAGGGCTCAATTTCTATCCGATTTGGCTGAAATTTCGCAAGACGTTTTTTATTGTTACTTTTAACAACTATGTCAAATAAAGTACAAGTCGGTTCATAACCTGATATAGCTGCCATATAAACCGGACCGAGGTCTTGACTTCTTCAGCCTCTAGAGGTCGCAATTATTATCCGATTTGCCTGAAATTTTGTACGACGGATGACCATGACCATTAACATACGTGTTTATTATGGTCTGAATTGGTCTATAGGCCGATACAGCTCCCATATAAATCGATCTTTCTATTTTACTTCTTGAGCCCACAAAGGGCGCAATTCTTATTCGAATTGGCTGACATTTTACACAGGTCTCCAACATATAATTTAATTGTGGTCCAAACCGGACCATATCTTGATATCGCTCTAATAGCAGAGCAAATCTTTTCTTATATCCTTTTTTTTGCCTAAGAAGAGATGCCGGGAAAAGAACTCGACAAATGCGATCCATGGTGGAGGGTATATAAGATTCGGCCCGTTCGAACTTAGCACGCTTTTACTTGTTTTAAAATGAAAATTACGCACCTATTTATAGAGGCTGCGTATGCTTGACAGACCTCCTAACCACCGATTGCTAGGTTGGATATGATCAATGGGAACTGCGCAAATTCCAATGGGCAAAATTCTCACATATCACTGAGAGCTGTCCGATTTAGGTTTTAGTCCAATAATAAGGGATCTCGTTTTTTATAGCCGAGTGGGAACGGCGTGCCGCAGAGCGACACCTTTTTGTTTATGTAGAAATCTTCAGCGACCGGAGCAAATCCGTTTTCACATTTTAAACAAATTTAACAAGTAAAAGCGTGCTAAGGTCGGCCGGGCCGAATCTTAAATACCCTCCACCATGGATCGCATCCGTCTAGTTCTTTTCCCGGGATCTTCTTCTTCTTAGGCAAACATATGATAAAAGAAAAACTTTGCCATGATATTGGAGCTATATCAACTTATGGTCCGATGGTCCGGACCACAATTAAACTGAATGCAGAAGTCGTTGTGTAAAATTTCAGCCAATTCGAATAAAAATTGCGCCCTTTAGGGGCTCAAGAAGTAATATAGGGAGATCGGTTTATATGGGAGTTGTATCAGGCTAAAGACCGATTCAGAACATAATTGACATGTATGTTGAAGGTCATGAGAGAAGTCGTTATACAAAATTTCAGCGAAATCGGATTATAATTGCGACCTCTAGAGGCTCAAAAAGTCAAGATCCCAGATCGGTTTATATGGCAGCTGTATCAGGTTATGAACCAATTTAAACCATATTTGGCACAACTGCTGGAAGTCATAACAAAACACTATTTGCAAAATTTCAGCCAAATCGGATGGGAATTGCGCTCTCTAGAGGCTCCAGAAGTCAAGATCCCTGATCGTTTTATATGACAGCTATATCAGGTTATGAACCGATTTCAACCACACTTAGCACAGTTATTGAAAATGATAATAACACCCCTCACGCTTAATTTCAACCAAATCGGTGAGAAATGCGCCCTATAGTGGCTCAAGAAGTCAAGATCCAAGATCGGTTTATATGGCAGCTATATTAAAAAATGGACCGATATGGCCCATTTACAATCCCAACCGACCTACACCAACAAAAAGTATTCGTGCAAAATTTCAAGCGGCTGGCTTTACTTCTTCGAAAGTTAGCGTGCTTTCGACAGACAGCGGACGGACGAACGTGGCTAGATCGACTTAAAATGTCATGACGATCAAGAATATATATACGTTATAGGGTCTCAGAGGAATATTTCGAGGAGTTACAAACAGAATAACGAAATTAATATACCCCGATCCTATGGTGAAGGGTATGAAAACCTAGGAGAATTATGCTTTAAGATATAACGCGTCTGAATTTGTTGGCTTAAAAAAATTTAAAATTAACTGCCACATGATGCTTAGCTCCGCAAAGAAAATTCAAAGATCTGCATATATGTATGTCTATTTATATTTAGAGAAATTATAAGTGTTATCAAAATAAGTTTTTTTTTATGTAATGAAAAAATCTTTGTTTTAGTGCTTCATGTCATATGGAAATGAAACAACTGCTGCTTGGCATTCCATCTAAATGGTATTTTTAAAATATTCAAATTCGTTCGGGGATATTTTCGGACATCTGTGTTAAGACATTCTATACTTTCAGGTTTGTAATATAAATAAGGTAATTGAGGAAGTTTGGCGTTTATGGTTTACAATTTTCATATGTTTCATTTATTTTTGGAATGCGGTGAAAACCAGTTATCCATTATTGGGTTATCTGGTTAAAAGTTCAATGGCCGTAATTTATTGCAGGAAATTTATCAAAGTTGAAGCAATAACAACAATTGCAATGGAGAAACTAAAAAAGCGAAGTCTGTAGCTTTCTAATGAAAGGTATTCGAGTCTGATTTCCACCTTCGGAGCTAAGCATGTGGGGGCCGCCACATCCCAAAACACCTCCAAACTAAACATATTTACTAACCATAGCAATATGGAGCTCAAATGGCATAGTAACTCACAAATATCGTTAACATTAGCTGGGAAAAAAACTCGCTGATGTTTTCGCCAGAAGTCGAACTCAATTGTTCAGCGTTAGGCTAGGTTAGGTTAGGTTTTAGTGGGAGCCTGCCATCAGACTCACTTAGACGTTTTCGTCCATTGTGATACCACAGGAATAGAAGAAAGAAGATGCATTCTAGTTCCTACCGTTGAACCATCCAGATCGCTTGCGAATGTTCATATCCGCTAAATCAGACAGGTTCTCAAAGAAATTAGGACCTAAAGTGGAACTCCTTCCAACTGCTCGTGCGGGACACACACACAGAAGGTGTTCTATAGTCACTTTTTCTTCGATGTGCCTACAGCTTCTGCAAAAGTCATTGCTGGCAACCTTCAGTCTGTGACCATGTTTTCCGATTAGACATTGACCTGTCATGACGGACACAATGACTGAGACGTCTGTTCTAGCCAATTACAGCAAAGCATTAAAACTCTTCAAGTCGAAATTAGGCCACATAGTTTTGGAATGCTCACAGCCCCCTCTTTGCGACCAACTATCATTCCTTTGTCCTTCGGGCCTGGTCCTGAAAACTTAGCTTACATGCCGCTAAGGGCATCCTCACAGATTCCAGTTTCCCTGGAGTGTGTAGGGTAGTTCCTTGTCTAGCAAGCTCATCCGCTTTACAATTCCCTGGGATATCTCTGTGGCCCGGCACCCAGAACAGGTGAATTTTGAACTGTTCAGCCACCTCTTTGAGAGATTTGCGACAGTCGAGGGCGTTTTTTGTGTTCAGAAATACGTTCTCCAGGGATATAATGGCTGTCTGGCTGTCTGAGAAGATATTTATGCCAATCGTCGTAATGACATTATATCCTAGCCATTCCACCACTTCCTTAATTGCAAGGATCTCCGCTTGATACGCACTGCAGTGGTCGGGTAACCTTTTCTATATGACCAGTTCTAGATCTTTAGAGTACACCCCAAAGCCCACATGGTCGTTTAGTTCGGAACCATCCGTATAGAAGTCTATGTAACTTCTGTTACCAGGGATATCGTAGTTCCAATCGGTTCTATCAGGAATAATGGTAGAGTAATTTTTATCAAAAAGCGGCTCAGGTAGGGTGTAATCCACACTGCCTGGAACATCGGATATTAAATCAAGTATAACACAGTGTTCGTAGCCGCCACATGACCAATGAGAAAGCTCCCTTAACCTCACGGCAGTGGTCACTGCAATTTGGGTAGCCAAAATGTCTAGAGGCATAAGATGAAGCATTAAATTCAGGGCATCAGTTAGTGTCGCCCTCAGTGCGGCTGTGATGCACAAAAAAGCCATCCTTTGCATCCAGTTAAGTATTGAGCAGTAGGCGGATTTTTAAAGACCATAAAAAACGCATTTATTCTCCAATTTTGCTGAAATTTGAAACAGTGAGCTGCTTCCGACATCCAACCGAAATATGGTCCAGATCGGATCATATTTAGATATAGCTGTCACATGGATCGATCATCCGAATTAGGGCTTAATCACATGAACGGCACACTTGTTATCCGATTTCGTTGAAATTTCGAACTGTTACTTGCATAGAGCTTCCCGACAGATGAACCAAATATGATTTACATCGGAATATATTTGGATATTAATATGGATATATTGGGTTGCCCAAAAAGTAATTGCGGATTTTTTAAAAGAAAGTAAATGCATTTTTAATAAAACTTAGAATGAACTTTAATCAAATATACTTTTTTTACATTTTTTTTCTAAAGCAAGCTAAAAGTTGTTCCTATTTAGAACAAAAAGCAAAAAAAAAAACTTTTTTTAAAAAGTTAAGGCAAAATGTGGTGTGGAAAAAGTGAAATAATCCCCAAAACAATCTATCTGGTGTGTTCTTTTACTTTTCTCCTCAAATCAATTTATTATTATCACGTAAACAAACAGTGCACATTAATTATTTGTGGTTAGATCTTTTTTTGGTTTTATATAAGAAATCTAATGATGACAATTTCGGAAATTTTGAAACTTTATTAACGTGATAATAAGCAATACATTTTAGGGAAAAGTGAAAAGCGAAACCCAGAACTCCCACATTTATATTTTAAGACTTACTGCACAGTGAAATTTTTGGAAATATTTTCAAAATTTCGGGTTCTTATTTCATTTTTAATCCTTAAATAACAATAAACAAGTCCCAAATCTTGGAACATACTTAACTTTTGCCTTTGGCATTATTTCACTTTTTTTGATTTTATTTAATATTTTTCATTTTTCAAGTTTTCTTGCCTGTTAGGGCGAAGATCATAAATTTTTACAATTTTTGTTTGTTTCTCTTTCGAGACGAGCTCAATGATCGGAGATTGCAAATGGAAAAGGAAAGCCAAAGATAGCAACACACATCAACCACTATGGGACGCGTTTCGTCTTTGGTTAGAAGAATTTTCAACCATATTAGATGTGATGGCTTCAAGGGCCGTGCGTTGGAATGTTATATTTGAATTGTATTAATTGTGAAAACGCATCTATGATACAATTCCAACATTAACCACGCTCGACAACCCTGTCTATTAGCTGTGCTTTGCCCAATGCATGTTTTTTGTGTAATGACAGACTTTATTTCAGTGGCAATTACACTTCTTCCGTAGAACACATGATTTTGTGCATCTATTGGAAGTTGTATTGATGGCTTTGAACGCTAGACAACGGCAACGGCTCTCGCTGTTGCTCTTCTTGCGGCTTTTAGTTGGAAATAATTTAATTTTTTATTTACGACCCAGTTCATTAGGACTTATTTCATTGGGGGTTATTGCGCATAACCTATCAATGTCTCCGAAAAGTAATCACGCAAGTAAAAACGCAAAAACTGAGATAAATTTGTATATATTTTTATCATAACCTATGATTTTAAATACCTATATTCGGTCCGACCGAAGCTAGGATATTTTCTTAACACATTTGATTTCATATTTTACACCTTTTTTTGTTGGCTAAAGATTTTCTTAACAAGCATAGGATTAGGATTTCAATCACACACACACACACACACACATGTAGACACATGCCTTCTTTTAATTTCTCAGAGGTAAACAGCTGAGAAAATCGTAATTAAAACGTCACAACTGATGATCAAGCAAATCAAATGTTCTCTCTGAGTATTTTTCATCGCCGGCCTGTGGTATTGTGGCAACAACAAAACCAAAGGGGGCCTTAAATAGCGAGGCAATACAATGTTAACCGAAACGATTCCTATTGCCATCGATGATGATGTGTCTTATCGCGTAGTGCACGATTTAGATTTAGCCGACACCTGTATGTAAATAGTATAGATGTTATCGGTGCTGTGTTTGAACTCTAACCATTGCTTTGGCACCTCTATCTGTGACAATCTCAGTGTACGGCTGTGTGTTCAGCTTCAAAAGGCGCCGATAGTGTTGGGTGCAAAAAAGGAGAGTGCTTTGTGTGTGTGTGTGTGTTTATTCGTGAGCTCTGGGCTTGGCTCTCTTGGCTTATTCAATGAACTTAAATACTGAGACTGAGTTAATGTGGCACGATGTCCGCAACGATAGCATCGCTATAAATGCAGCAGCAAATTGAACTGCAACATTAACGATAGCATCTACACAAATTGTTTAAAAGAAAACGTTACTACGAATAATTGGTATTTTTTGCGACGCTCATGCTACTCTACAGTAGTTTCTTGATGTGTTGCTGTTGTTTTCCTTCTGTAATCGAGTAGAAAAATGCCAACAAACAGCCTAACGAGCACACACTCTTCCCCATCATTCCAACATGATATGCATGCAGCCATCCATCCCATTCATTCATTTATTCATTCATTCATATATGGAAAGATTTGCGGGCTAGTGTGATCGTTCTTTGGGAACGATGCCCATAAACCAAATAAAGTGACCCACAAGAAGGGGTATGTAATGGATCGCACATAGACGAAAACAAAACAATTTTAAAGACTAACCACCGGAATGCAAAAAACACACACACACGAGCACCAAAAAACAATTCTAAATTGCTCTCGTTTGCTTGAAACGGACAATGCGAGCACGGCACTCAGGCACACAGAGACTTAGTCACTGGCAGCAGCACCGGCTGCAGTAGCAGACCACCAGTTTATCAATCGGCCAATGAAGCTTGGCAAAGTGACGGACCGGCTACTGTGTCGCTTGTCGCATACATCTCAAGCCCCGAATCAAATGAAATGTGTAAAAGGCAAACGATCACTGACACATCACGGACGGCACACACATATCAGTTAAGGTCTAACGTTTTTCTGCTCAGTCTTGAATCTTAAAACAACGGTTACGGACGTTCGTTCCAGTGCATTGCATCTCTGGCTGCGCTAAAATGACAACAAAAACTACATTTACCGCATCTTATTTTAGTTCTGATCGTTCATTCGAATAATGTTGTGACGACAATCCATCATAACATCAAAGATTCTAAATCAAGTGTATCATTTAGCGGTCCATCGATCGATTGACCGATTTATCGATCCATCAGAAATTAATTAAACTTTCGATGCCAATAAACCAAACAAAAAATAGACAAAAAAAACATAATCAGCTGTCAACGTAATTGAAGTGAGAAAAAAAAACGAATCAAATCAAAACAGACCAAATGTGTGTCACTTCAACATATCTCTCGCCACGCTGTATTCAGTCAATGGGCAGAGATTCGAGAAAATAGATCCTATCGAGCAAGTGTCAATCGGTTTTATGTGAGAGTGCAATTAGCTCGTCGCGTGACACATTCGGCAGACCCGAAAGGGCAAAAACGTTTGATTTTTGATGATCGCGATACGCGAGAATGAAAACATAAGGTCGGTAAAAGTCTGAAAATTCGTTTTGCAATCGCCTCTAATATTTGTTTTTGGAAATATGATTACTTACAAAAAATTATTGAAATTACAAATTGTGAGTAATATATTTGTGAGTTTGCTATGTGTGATACATTAGAAGGCTCTACTATGAAAACTAACTTTTATTCGTCAAAGCATAATACTATTAAATTTACCATGAACATTCCATAGAGGAACAGGGGATACTTCATTCATATCATTGAGGGCAGTCCGATTAAAGTTGAACTTCAATGATAACGGGCCTCCTTTTTGATGTCGAGTCCGAACGGCATGCAGCATAGCGACTCCACTCGGCAGAGAATTTATATATGGCAGTATACCTCACAAATGTAGCCAGCATTAGTAAGGAGATTACCACCGTTGAAAATTTTTCTGATTTTCCTGTCAGGATTCGAACCCAGGCGTTCAGAGTTATAGGCAGACATGCTAACCTCTGCGCTATGGTGGCCTCCGCTCATAGTGTGACGTCCATATTCTCTATTTGCGCAGACTGGTCCATATATTTTACGAACACTCCAAATACCATCTCATCTGCTTTCGCAAGTATCCAGCCTCAGAATCATTCCTGCATTTAATTTAGCCATATCTGTATGTCTATTTTGTGCACAAAATACAGATCGCATTTTTGATTAGATTTGGTACAGATATTATTTTTCGCCTACAGACGAAGTCAAAAAATTGAGCGAATTCGATTCAGATTTAACTTGTAAAGTTCTATTACGACATCCTCACCAAGTACGGTTTGAATCTCCACATAATCCTAAATACTTCCCATAAAAAAAAACAATCTTTGGAGTTTACTTCTTGATCGCATGGGGAGTGCCACGATTTCGCAGAACTTCTTACATCAATGCCAAGCAAACATTCGAATCCATCCATAACTTCATACTGCTCTCATTTAAACTAAAGGGCTGCACAAGCCGAATTGAATGAACCCTTGACAACTGTGGCAGCATGTCATTGTCCTGTTAGGCCATGCCCTACACTTACATTAACAGACAAAAGGCCTTCACAACTGCATGCTACACTTATAAATGCATGGAACCAAGCTCAATAACGGCATGGCATGCAGTAACAGCGACATGTTGGACATGATCGAACAGGTAGATCAAAAACAAAACAGCTTGTCGTCAAGTATGATTTATTACCTTGGGCTCTGCAAAGATTCAGTTGCAAGAAATATGGAGTACACATTTCAAAATCTATGTAAATAAATGGTGGAATAATATGTTTTATACATTTAAGAGAATTTGAAAATGAAGAATAAAATGTTTTATTTTTATTCAATAAAGACAACTAAAATTTTTTGGTACCTTATAATGTCACGTTTTGGGGAAAAATTGACCAATCAAAAATCACTAATATTACAATATTTTAAAAAGTCAACAAAAGTGGCTTTGAAAAGTGAAATTTCTGTAAACCCTTTGCAGCTATTTGCAGTATCATAAAAATCATAAACATCCTTAATTATAAAATATGGATAACGGTTGAATGATGCCTTCGTCCAGTTTGCCAAAAGTTCGTTTGACGCCATCATATAATAGGTAAAAAAATTTCTTTGGGTTTTTCTTTTCCCAAATATTTTCAAAATTGATACTATTGAGTGATGTATTACAGGTATGCCGTGTTGCTGCCTATACAATTTATGGCGACGTGCTTGCCTTCGCATAGCAATCTCTGGCAGCCCTTGTGTTTTTGTCGTCGCTGCCTGTCATTGCGTTGATGATGGCATATAATAGCAATGCATTTGCTTTCGACAGATGGCATTACAAGAGAAAAAAGCGACATTTGCAGGCCTTAATATAAACTGACAACTAGAAGGCGAAATTCTATTCCGATTTGGCAGAGATTTGCTGAGTTGGGTTATATTAAGCCTTCCAAAATACAGGCCAATAATGGTTTGAATCACTCCATATCCCGAACCGTGTTGCCTTTTTTGGTAGCTTCCTACCAAAATTAGTAGGTTTTTATTATCTTGGTAGGCTTTTTCAACATATAAATGCTAATGTTAATTAATGAAAAAATCGCCGGGGGTAACTCAAAATTATTTTACTTCTTGTCGTTTCTACGATTCGTTAAGAGTGCAGAATATAACCATTAATTTTAAAGGGGCTTAATACTGTTACATGGCGTCTCACTGCTTCAAATTTTAGGAAAAAGGACGTAAGTTCTGATATTGACAGTAACTGGTACGAGTGTTCGGTATTTCTTCCGAATTTTGTAAATTCTGGGTAAAAAATCCGGCTTTTGTGCCTTCAAAATTCACCAGTTCAATGTCTTTAACTTCAAAACGGGGCTATATGGCAACGGCATACAAATATGTTCAGATCTAGTCCATACTCAGATTTTGAGGACCTATGCAACTTCACTAACGGCGAAAATGGGTAGTAAAAGCGTACTTATCGCTTAAACCCTTAAAGTGGGATCAAAATATACATATCACTTTTATGTATAGAACATTTGGTAGGAAATAATTTTCTTGAGTGGCAACACTGATCCTGACATAGCTCTGACCTAAATCAATCCTTCAATTTTGCTTCTTTTCTTTTCAATATACCCCCTACCTACGTTGGGGGGTATAAAAAAAGTCCATGGGGACTTCTTTAGTTTATTAGTTACTCCCTGTAAATAGAAACCCTCCAAGGAATTTGAAAACTAAATTATATGGTGGAGGGAATGGGTAAAGTGTGGGTCAATAAGAACATATGTGAGTTTTGCTTGTACTTTTCAACATTATGAGCTAAACAAGTAAAAACTGCATTAAATTTGATTGCGCCAAACTTTTGTATACACACTTACGTGGGTTTTGAACGTCTTTATGTTGACACTGAAATGGGGATTTGGTATATAGAACTTATTTAAACAGCTCTTCCAATTTCGCTTCCTGAGGCTTCAAGCAAATTGTTCAAAAGATTCCGCTGAAATTCTTATATTCACTTCATATCTGAGTTATATTGACCAAAATATGGGGGCCACCGTAGTGCAGAGGTTAGCATGTGGGAAACCTGGCGAAAAAATCAGACAAAAAAAATTGTCAGCGATGTTTATGTCCTCCAAACGTTGGCGACATTTGTGAGGTACTACGCCATTTAGAAACTTCACCCCAAAGAGGTGTAGCACTGTGGCAATCCGTTCGGACTCAGCTATAAAAAGTAGGCCTCTCATCGTTGAGCATAAACTTGAATCGAAGAGCACTCAGTGATATTTTAGTGCTTAATGGAATGTTCATGGGCAAATTTTCACTTTGCACCCCAACATATGAGAAAGTATGCCCGCTGTTCGTAATGGAATGTTCGAGGGAAAATTTGCATTTTTACCCTCATTAATTTCACCACTTTCGTGTTTCGCTGGGCCAACAGAACGATGGACAACCTTGAATCGACTTAAAGAAGTCGTAAATTAATATTGCGGAACGACGAGATTAATATATCCCCATGAGAAGCTAATTTCATTAGATTGATTAATTTTTTCTGTGGAAATTTTAAATTTTTTTTTAAGAAACATATTTCTAAGGATCAATTCGCACATGCAGTCTAATTAGCTTTTTGTTTTTTACTGCAATAATTCTATCAAATGTTTGTGTGAAGCGTATGAAGGCTGTGCTATACGTGAAAGCAACAGGCGATTCTAAGTTACGAGTTTATGCAAATTAAATCAAAAAACACAAAAACAAAAACAAAAAATATTGACGTCAGCGAATTCTTTAAAAATACACACATCATAGCAATATTATTAAAATATATATTTATGTGTATAAAAATAACACACAAAAATAGTGAACGCGACCAAAAGAGACCTTTTATTCGATAAAAGAAAGGCAAATGTTGGACGTCATCAGTGACCTCAGATTATGAACAACACAAAAACCACCTGCTAAATGCTGCAGGTGTTGCTGTGGTAGCGTTGCGAATTTTCGCATTTAAAGTAGCCAGTGGCAACTGCTTGACATGTAAGCCGCCTTAATGTACCAAACTCCCAAGAGCATTAAATTATGTCGTTATCAATTCAATTTCCCGTGCTAAAAATACTCGAAAAAAAAAATCGCCAATGAGTCGAGAATGGCCCACAACATAAATTAAGAAAACAAAAAGAGAAACGCACAAACACACAAACACACGCGAAAAAATTAAATAAAAAGAGCACATGGTCGAGTGTGATTACTTGTGTTTTTGTTGTTTTTTTTCGCTGTGCACAAAATAAGATCAACAACAACGTGGGAACGTCATTCTACGTCATCGTTCTGCACCGAGATAAGAGTGTTGCGGCACAATGCAAAACAAAAACAAGAGCCAACAATACCAACAAGTCTTCGTAAATCATCCGTGGGGGAAAGAAAGCATTTGTTTTGGTTTGATAGCGTAAAATGTTGTTGTCGTCGTCGTCGTCGTCATCATCATTGCCATCGTCCATTGAATAAAATTAAACAACAGAACAGAACTTTAAAATTGTTGTGCTTTAGTGAGTGAGTGTGAATTTTGGCGCCATTTAATTACTGGAAGTAGTGAGTGAAGTGAACAAAGGTACAATGCAACAGGCCACAATGGCAACAACACGGAACAACAATACAACTAAAGGAGAAGAAGAAGAACTTCTTGAACTCTTGGGCAGATCACAACCGAAGTCCATGCTGAAGGCGGGCAACTCTAAAACAGGTAAATTTTAAATGTTGGAAAACATAGCCTAATTTCGTTTCGATAAATGCCTTGCAATTTATCTCATCACATGAGAATCAAAGCTCTCATAGCCACCTACCGTTGCTATCTACCGGCATTAAACACACATGCGAGTCTATGAATTGATTAGATGAGCATGTATGTGAGAGGTTTGTAGTAAACATCTCCATTGCCACTTAAATTCAATTTAATCAATTACAAGCAGTACCTCCACACAAGTACAAACACCCCAACACTACAGCCCCCCCATATCGCTTTCCCCGCTTTCTCGCCTTGTCCCCCTTGTCACAGACATAATAATGTGAAATTGTGAATTTTCAAAAAAAAAAAAAAAAATTGATAATAACAATAATCCATTTGCGACAATAATTTGGTCAGTGACTATTGTCACTTCTTTGCATGCATGCAGGCTGAGAAATCCCACCCTCATTCATTCACTGGGATCGCTCATATAATTGAGTAATCTGACACATTAAATGGGTCTTAACATAACAACAAACACACCTACACACAATAAAACAGCACAACTGTGCTTACATTTAAAGGTGAAAATGCCACTAGTCAATTGGGCAAGAGTGTGCGAGTGAGAGTGTGTGAGAGAGAGAGAGAGAGCTAAGAAAGATATGAAACGTCATTAAATATGAATTTGTTCTGCTTCAATTATTTACAAAGTGTTCTACAAAGAGGCTAAACTGCTGGAATACAACGAAAGGCAAGTGAGCGAGGTTAGTGAGTAGGCCGGTGTTTGAGGATAAGACCTTCAACTGTGAAAACGATTGCAATGAAAAAAGTTCTTGGAGTATACTTAACGGCAGGTCAAAAATGGCATAACGCATACGCTGGGATGGCAGATTTGGTAAACACATTAATAATCGATTTTTATACCCTCAACCATAGGATGGGGGCACAATAATTTCGTTATTCCGTTTGTAACACATCAAAATATTGATCTGAGACCCCATAAAGTATATATATTCTTGTTCGTCTTGACATTCACAGTCGTTTTAACCGCCCGTCCGTCTGGCGAAAGCATGCTAACTTTCGAAGGAGTTAAGCTAGGCGCTTGAAATTTTGGAAAAATACTTCTTTTTAAAGTAGTTCGGTTGGCATTGTAAATGGGTCATTTCGTTCTATGTTTAGATAAAGCTGTCATATAAACCGATCTTGGATTTTGACTTCTTGAGCCTCTAGACGGCGCAATTCTTATCCGATTTGGCCGACATTTTTTATGAGGTGTTTTGTTATGATTTTGTTACGATTTTCTAATAACTGGGCTAAGTATGGTCAAAATAGGTTCATAAGTTGATATTGCAAATTGCAAATTTTGCCCATGAACATTCCTCCAAGGAACAGGGGCAAACTTCTCACATATCAATGAGTGCAGTCCGATTCAAGTTTAAGCTCAATGATAAGGGGCATCCTTTTGATAGCCGAGCCCGAACGGCGTTCCGCAGTGAATTAGGAGGGGGAAATATACTAGACATTTCCGGTGGGGGCCCTACACCTACCC
Source organism: Stomoxys calcitrans (assembly GCF_963082655.1). Taxonomy (NCBI): domain Eukaryota; kingdom Metazoa; phylum Arthropoda; class Insecta; order Diptera; family Muscidae; genus Stomoxys; species Stomoxys calcitrans. Next base: position 236,325,948 of record NC_081553.1, on the reverse strand, counting down.
TATAGGTATAAAGTGGGTGCTACATCTAATTCTGAACCAATTTTGATGGACCTCGGCGAATGTTTTAAGATGGGTTATTAAACAATCCGTATCAAATTTCGAACAAATATGTTAAAACTGTAATATCTTCGACAAATGATAACATTATTGCAAATTACCCAAAATTTGACGAACATATATATGGGAGCTTTATCTTAAATTGAACTGATTTCGATCAAACTTCTTAGATATTGTGAAAGTCGTCGTCGTCGAGGAAAGCGTTTTGCAAAATTTTGGGAAGATTGTTAAATAAATGCGCTTGCAGTGGCTCTAAGAGCGAAAATCGGGCTATATACATATATGGCAGCTATATCCAAATCTGAACTGATTTCAATGAAATTCGCCAGTAATATTAAGAGTCATGAGAAAAACCTTCCTGCCAAATTTCGAGAGAATCGGTTAACAAATGAGAACTTTATAGCATTATTACAGCGAATCGGACGAACATATATATATGGGAGCTATATCTAAATCTGAACCGATTTCGGGCAAACTTCATATATATTGTAAAAGTCGTCGAGGAGAGCGTTGTACGAAGTTTTGGGAAGATTGGTCAATAAATCCGTTTGCAGTGGCTTTAGAAGTGAAAATCGGGCGATATATATATATGAGAGCTATATCTAAATCTGAACCGATTTCTATAAAATTCACCAGTAATATCGAGTCATAAGAAAATCCTTCTTGCCAAATTTCAATAGAATCGGTTAACAAATGACCACATTATTGTAATATTAGTCCAAATTGGACGATGATATATATGGGAGCTATATCCAAATCTGAACCGATTTTTCAATAGGCTTTGTCTGTACGCTAAAAGAGATGCATGTGGCAAATTTGAAGACGATAGGATGAAAATTGCGATCTGTAGTTTGTACACAAATTATCATGGACGGACAGATAAACGGACGATCGCTCTAAAGAAAGTGAATCTGAGTCGATCGCTATTCTTATCAATGGGTCTACCTCTCTTCCATGTGGGAGTTTCAAATAAATGCACTAAGTTATAATACCCTGTACCGCAGTGTTCGTGATGCAAAATTGTACAAACAAAGAACAAGCCTTGCTTTCTAGGCAGTTTTGAATTAATAACTTCCATATGAATATCTAAGAAATAATAAATATATAGCCTTTTTTATGTTCATATTCGCTTTTTTACAGGCGAATTGAAAACATAGTTTATATATTTTTCTTAATTATACCTAAATATGAAGAATCTAAGTTTAATTTTGCTTAAACAACAACAACAGCAAGACATTTAATTCTCAAGTTTTTGTATTTGCTTTTCTGTATTTGCTTTTCTTTGAAAAATTAATTAACGTTTTGTCGTAATTAATTTTTGTGGCCGCAGGTGATTTCAATGAGAGCTGTCGAACAATTAACACCTCATAAACTTTTTAAATGCAACTTTTGAATCGCGCCAATAACCATGACGGACTGCAAATAAACAAGAGTACATGAGTGTGTGTATGTGTATGTGTGAATAAAATGCTCAAGAAAAAAGAAACAATGTAGCCTTAGTTATACCCAATTAGTGCACACACAAGCAGAACACCTCTAACCGTTTGATTGTCGCCAAAAAGTAACTCACATACACACACACACACCCATCGAATAAGAAGGCATCAACATTTACTCATCACATGTTCTGTGACGTTCCGTTTGCTAATCTCTGCCATTGCTGCTCTTATTATTCTCTGATGCCACCACGCTCGTTTGCAATGAATGTCAAAAGCCGGCATTCTCTGAAGACAAACAACGGACGTGGCGCTAATCAGCAGGAATTCCGATATGCAACAGCTAAACAAATTCAATTAGAACATTGTTACAATACAGTACGCTACCAGCACCCAACCCCAGCCACCTCACACACATTATTTGGCGCGCACATACACAACGCATCTTGTTTCATGAGACCCATGGACATTTAAAGGCAAACGAGAAACCCATCTCACAGAAAAGAGAGATGAAAATCTGCCGACTTGATTAAGCCCTAAAAGAGAAATATTTTTCATATATTCCCATATTCATTCATTGGTATTTGTTTTGAATTGGGATTCTCTTATTTGAATGGGGTCTGCCTACAACCGCCTGTTGTTCTAGGCCAAATTAAGAGTATTTTCGAAGCTTACTTAATACACTCAAAGGTTAATGTGTGCTCAAATTCATATGGGTTTGAAAAAATGTTTGTCCAAAACTACATCAAACATTAGAATATAGAAAAGTCTAGCCATGCATCCTTAGAAAAAGATGAAAAAGAAGAAACTGAATAAACATAGTTTAATTGCATGCTGGAGCTTTACATAGATCTTAAGAAGAAGAAGTAGAAGTTTATGTCTTCTTATTGTATATGTAAGATGTATTCATATGTAGAGCTATATCCAGACATATATATGAAGACAACTAAACGAAGCTAGGCAGGCGGGCAGACCAAAAGAGAAAAGAATTAACGCTGCCCCATTTTCAGCAGCAAAATTTTTTGCCGGTTTTACAAACATATTTTTTTGAGTGGACCATAAAACCACTGGTGGTTAGAAGGCATATCATTAGGAAAACAATTGCGCCCTCTAAGGGATCAGGAAGACAAATCTAAATCTGATACTAACAAAATCATTAATCGTTTTCCGTTCTATGCCACTAAACTGGTTCAAGTCTGGTATCGTATCCCCTCCCAATTGCCGGAGTCTGTTGGCTGCGAAAGTAGGGCATTGACATAGCAAATGCTCCTATGTGACCCGTTATGGTATCGCTGGTCGTACTGACTTCTTTCTGCTTCCTCTCAACACTAGCCTCATCTTTACATGATCCCAATCCACCTGAGTTTAGTCGTTCTACCGGCCGTTTTACTGTTTCTCAGTGCTACATAACTCGAACTGCGTCGCCCCGAAAGGTTTCGCATCCACCAAGTTTACGAATGGTAGCCCTCTGGCCACTTCTGCAAATTCGTCTGGCTTTTTGCTCTGGCACCCAAACGTGTCATCCTCTGAGAAGTCGTTAATCTCCTACTTAATCTTCAAGACAGTTCGTGACCTTATCGTCTTGGTTGTTATACCCCTGATGGCCAGTTCACTGTCCGTAAATATGGTCACTCTCGACGACTTTTAAGGGGTAGGGATCCCAATCAGCTAAGCAGAAAGGCCGAAAAGTTTTTGGAGGTGGCATTCTACTGGGCTAGACCCAGAGATGACTTATATCTGCTGGTTCATGAGGAAGACGAAGGTGGGTTAATTTGATGCGCCATTTTTCCTCAACAGAACGATGTAAATATCCGACAAGGTCAAATACAGAGGAGTGATGTTGGGTAGGAAATTTAACTGTAAGTGCCACAGCCAGGAGCGTACTGAGAATGCTCACAGATAAGGGACACTTTGTAGACGGGCCGTAAGCTCGGAATAGGGCCTCAATTCGGGAATAGTCCACTGGCTCGGTAGTTTGTCTTGCCGCAGGCAGGGTGATAAAGACCTAGTAAACCTGGTTGGAATGGAAGAGGTATCGGAAACCTGTGACTACTCATGAAGTCGAGTGCGAGGTACAGCCAAGAGCGGCATGGACTTGGATTAACTGAACTCTAGTAATGCCATGGGGGTGTTCATGCTATACGGATGGAACAAAGCTTGGGGACACAGTGAGGACCCAGGGATTGAGATAATTTTCCCGATGCCTGACCTGTTCGAGTAACTTAAATGGCTGAAAGCTTCTCAAAATTTCCTCTACCATAAAGTCGATAATGAAGAGCCTGCGATTGTTTCTAGATTCCGATGTCTCCGTGTGTTCTTGTTATGTGTCTTCATTTTATTTGGATAAGCCATTGGGATTTATATACATAACATATAGTTAAAATCATCCAATAAAATTATTATTTTATTATTTGAATTTCGATTTTTTGGACGTTACGACGTAAATCGAAGTATTAGTGTACTACACTTTTCCTCCAGCATCTTTTTGCAATGATACTTAATGAGCATTCCCTTAAGAGTCGCTAGCTGTACATGGAACTCTTTTAAGAGCTGCCACTTTTGCTCTTATTTGGATACAGCAAAGTTTGCAAAAAGTAACAGCAGTAAAAAAAAGTAGGAAAGTAAAAGTAATCCAAGGAAGCATGTAAGAGTTGCAAAAAACAAAAGCGCCAACGAAAGCAGCATCAAGTGCCAGAGCGTTTGGTCGGCACAATACAGAGAATATCTCTGTGTGGCTGTGCCCGATGATGGGGCGGTCTATGGCTATGGCAATGATGGTGATGGTGTTGCTAAAACGATGTCGAAGTCGATGCCGATGATGTACAGCAGCAAGCATCCGTGCCTACATGAACTATGTGAGATGTTTGCTCCATGAGTTTCAGCTTCGCTGCTGGCGTTTGTTGTTTGCTGCCGTTGACGCCGCTCAGCCATAGACCAACGCATAAAAGTACTTTGCAAAATATCTGAGTTTTCAGTATCTCTCGGGACTCAAATGTGCGAACAACATCATTGAAGATAAACCAGAAAAAACAAAACACACACAGAACAAAAATTTAAAGAAAAAATAGAAAAATAAAACAAAAATAATAAAGAAACACTAAAATCGACAGGGAAGACGCCATACGCATACCAACAATTTAAACGAAATCGGTCGAATATTTTTATTAAACACAAAATATAGACACATACATATACACACAAACGCACAGCCCCAACAACATAGATAAATTGACGCGCTAAAAAATATAGAAAAATTCCGGTAATATAAACGAGTGTTTTCAATGTTTTACTGTTCTTTTGTGTTTTCCGCCGCCCAAAGCCAGCCAAAAGAAAAACGGCAAGCATAGACATCGAAGACCATGTCCATGACGACTACAACTACGCCACTCACTCAGCCATAGCAAGCGATGAGTGTCCAATAAAAGCCCCGAAGAAAATCAAATCCAACCAAAAATGATTTGTGAAAAATTAAATAACATCAGTGTATCTCGCTTGCCACCAGCAATTTCCTACACCGCCAAAAAGCAAAAACCACAAAAACAAAAATAAAAACACGGAGACGCAGGAAAAAACATTTCCTAGCCCACCGAGATGCTGGCCATGGGCCTTTGGTGTATTTGCTGCTGTCAGCCTGAGAGTGTTGTTACTTTTTTGCCAATGTTTTGTTTTTTTTTTTCTTCTTTCGTTTGGCGCACAACAACGCACTTTATGCCATTGGCAAATATTTTGAATAACGTTTATGTCGTTAATGTCATTATGGTGTTATGGGTCTATTGTCTATTAAGTATCGATCTTTTGCTGTAGTCCTCACACTCACGCACGCACGTTCGTACAAATGTCAATACACCAAACACAAATGAGCATCATGCATACACACACACACACAAACACGCAGCAACAAAGGTATATTCGTATCAATACATACACATTGTGTTTGTTTGCTTGCCTATGGAAGAATTGTTTGCGACATGCTCGCTTATAATTAGTTACCATGACGTATGAGCAATATTCAATTTCAAATATTAATACCCACCCAAGTACTCGGGCCTAAGCATGTTTGTTTGTTTGTTTGTACAAGCGGCAGTGTGCTCTGGTCCATATAGCAAATTAATAAATGTAAAAGAATTTATATTGGCTTGACACAACAAACATTAGCCTAGGAAAGAGGAGCAGCAATGGCGGCAGCGGTATCGTCACTAATAAATCCATCAACTGACTGACATAAGGTACCTTGGCTGTGAATGGAGCGCCTTAGGCTATGGCCAAACACTGAGCATCGAACCTATGCAGAATGTGGTGGTGGTACAAGAGCGACCACTTAGGCAGACGCACCATGAAATGCTTACAAACAATGGCATGCTCGTGAATAACACAGGACATAGACACAGGCACACGAACACAAGTTCAGGCGTCGAGTGTAAAAGAATAAAATCGAAGCAATACTCACACGCACTCGCATACGCCAATCAGTGTTGTGATTAGCATAGATTTTTCTTGTTCGTTTGTTGATTTTGCAATTGTATCAAGAGCAAACGAACTTCGGTGTCTTCTTTCGCAATTCATCCAGCTCTGCTTGGGCCATCACTGCTTCACATCACTCTTGCCCAACTCTATTTGCAATTATTGCAAAACACACAGAAACAACAACGACAAGATTACAATTGTGAAAACAATTCACCGCCAGCAGCACCAGTTACAATAGCAACAAAACATCGCAAGTATACACGTTTGTCCCTCAAGCTCCAGGTTCAATGTTGCCGCAGCAAGCTAATCATTTTTAAAAAAAATATTTTTTTCGAAAACTTGTCAGAGTGAGAAGATTTTAAGGAACCTTTTTTTAATATAACGAGTGCAAGTTATACTCTCAATTATTTCTTAAATTACTTGATATTACATTTACTTTTGGACGTATTAATGGCATAAAATATATTTTTACAAAACATTACAAAATATTTCATGGTGCCTGTAGACTTTCTCTGGTCCATGAAGAAGCCTCAAACAATCAACAATTAGATTTCTTCAAAAAAAAAAAAATATATATAAAGAGTTAATTAGGGCAAATTAATTAATTAGTGCAACTAATAAAACCATCATGTTGTGCATTCAAGGTTCGGTCCGGTGAATCTAAGAATTTTTTGAATGTTTTTTTAACTTTACATCATTTTATTTTTTTTATATTTTATTTTATTTTATATTATTATTTTTTTTGTTTTTTATTTTACATTTTTTTTTATTTTATTTTTTTTATTTCATTTTATTTTATTTTATTTTATTTTATTTTATTTTATTTTATTTTATTTTATTTTATTTTATTTTATTTTTTTTATTTTAATTTACTTTATTTTATTTTGGTTTATCGTTTTATTAAATTCACAATTATTTAATTTTTGTATGCATTTTATTGAAGATTGTTTTTATTTATCTATTTTATCTTAAGGCAACACTGTCCAGGTTCAACCAGAGTAAGAGTGTCGGTGTGTTCGTTTATCTAGGCAGGGATTTGTAAGTCCGTTTGTGTGCATGGCTGTGTATGTAAATTCAAGAGGAGCACATTCTACTCGCACATACACACACATACTCCCATTCAAACTCACATAGTCGGAAATGAGTATAAATCTCTGGTGTTCTTCTTCTTCTTCTTCATTTTCAGTGTTGCTGTTTTGTTTTTCTTTCTATCTGTTTGTTGTTGTTCTTATACTTGTTCATGCTTCAGTTTAGTTCCGTTCTTGTCGTTGTTGTTGCTGTGATTCCCATAAAAAATTCTCATAATGATAATTCGCCCCAAGGACATTGGCAACATGTTGTCTGTTGTCTTTTGCATTGTTGTTGTTTTTGTTTTGTTTTGTGTAGTCCCATTGTTGTTGCCACTTCTCAATGTCTTTGTTGCTGTTCTTGCTTCTCCTGCCGTTGGTTTGTTTGATTGTTTAACATTCACTCTGTCTTTTGCCTAGAGATGCGTTGTATGGTGTTGCTGGAGTGAGAGGAGATGGATTTGCAGTCTTTTTTTTATTTTCTGCTTTTTTTCTATCAAAGAATTTCAACTTCCTCGTTTTCGTCGACAATCTCCGTTTTCTTCGCTCCCACAGATAGTGATGTGTTGCTGTTTGTCGCATGTAATTGTCACAGCTTGTAGAGGCATTATAAATGCCTAAAGAGCTGAAGACGACAATGCGTACATGTGTCACAAGTAATTGCCAGTACTTTTTGGGTACTCACAAACAAAATCCACTAAAAGACACACACACACACACATATACACACGAGTAAAAACATACAATTTTCGCATTCGATGGGAATATTTTCATAGCACCTGTTCCTTGAAGTTATGTTGACTGAACATTTCCAACTTTTGACTTTTAAGTGACTTGATGTCGATGAGAATAAAAATAAAAAAAATGTCTTTATTGGTGGTATCAAAAAAAAAAAAAGCAAAAGTTGACATTATTACTTAATTTTGTTTTTGTTTTTTGATTGAAAGCTCTTAAAAACTTTATACCATTCAATTTGCCTTCATTAGACATAATAAGAAAACTTTAGCTCTTAAAATACTCTTGTAATATTCAGTTTAAATCTAAAAAATGTTTTGTTTTTTTCTAAACTAATAGTTGGAAAAGAAGGAAGACCAACATCTCTTACAAATAGGTTTTAAAAAGCTAAAATGTTTTTAAATTCAAAATCCGAGAATGGGAGTCATATCGGCACAAATCGCTTAATACTGATGTTGTGCAAACATAATCCCCCTATATGAAGGGGGATTAATACTTTATATACTCCTTTCACTATTCACACCTGGCGATGGCATATAGCAATCCAAAAAAGTTAATTTTTTTATATATTTTTTTTTTTTTGGAAAATTTTGTATTGAATTACAGTCTAAATAAGCTAGGGCAATATTATCTCCTTATAACTGATGCTCCAATTTGACCTCCTTACCTTGAAATCCTTAATTCCTATCTTGCAGGACTGACTAATACTTGTAAATCCAATATATGTAGGGCCAAATAACCTGAACCCCCTGTTTTAATTTCACGAGCTCTCAGCAAAACTAATCGACATATCAACTGAGCTAAATTGTACACATTTGTCATGAAATCTATGGTGACGAGTATCAAAGGTTTGGGCCGACCAGACTTTTTTTATATAAATTTAATAATATCTTGCAAACATATTGGGACATCGCCGGCAAAATCTAATTGGACTGCAACCGAAGCTACTGCAGCGACAAAAGTGCATATCATTTGCAAATCATATATGGAAGCTATATCAAATTCCGCTTCGATTTCGCTGAAATTTTGCACACACTTTGAGAGATCAAAGAGAACGTGTCATGCTAAAATTCCAAAATACATGAACAGATAGACAGCCAAAACATGACTAACTCAAAGCAGGAACTGATTCAATATCGAACTATGAGTCTAGTTCTTATTCTTAGCCTCGCAAACAAATGCACAAAGTTACCCTTACTACTGTAGTGGCATAGGATATAAACATTTTAAATTATTTATCGCAATTTTTTTAAAAAGTCAACCAGTTATTGGTTGTATTAAGTCTATAGTTAGTTAAATCATGAAATACCATTCATATAACACTTCCGAAAGGTTTGCAACACGTTTCGAGTTGCTAAACACATCGACTTGGGACAACCCACCCCCAGAAGCTACAGGCGACAGTGTGGATGAATACCAAAACAGAGGTTTTAATACATTTTGCGTGTCAACAAGCTATTAGAATAACCTATAATTTGGATTTCGATAGATAATCGTGTGCTTATTATGCTGAAAATTATTATCAGTCCATTCATACTAACGCAAAGGTGATTTCACATTTCAAAATGAATATGATGGTGAAGGCGTTCAGTACGACGTTTTTTGAAAAACACATTTAACCAGAGATAGTGATTCATACTCGATTTACCAGCTTAATTGAATGATTTTTCGGTTTGTATCTACAAACTAAAAATTGTTATTCATCTAGTATAACGCTTATCTAAAACTTAAAAAATGCTTTCCAATTGAAAACATCTTCCATCCTCTCGAAAATATTATAATTCATAATAGATTTCATATATCCCGCGAACAACCCATTAAGGAAAAGCTGGCGGTATATAAATCATGATTGCATTGCTAATTAAGATAGCCTCCTAAAGCTGTTGGACTTGGAAACGAAAAAGAATATTAAATTGATCCGTCATTGAATAGTCGCTACATAGCATACACATACATAAATATTAAAATATTAAACAGTATGGGTTCCGCAGAAATCGCTCCACGGGCGACCTCATGGCACTTATGTCGGAACGTAGGAGTCGCTCAATCCACCAGTTTGGTGAGAGTAAGGTTGTGGCTCTGGATATCTCCAAGGCATTTGATGGGGTCTGGCACGCTGCACTACTATCAAAGCTTGTCGCATTTGGAGTCGGTAATGGCTTTGTTCGATTTATTTCGAGCTTTCTCAGAGATCGCACCATTCGAGTCGTTGTAGATGGGTTCTCATCCAATGAGCATAAATTGACCGCAGATGTACCCCAGGTCTCTGTTCTTTCTTCTTCTCTTTTTCTTATTTTCATCAACGATCTGTTGGGTCAGACAACGAATCCGACCTACTCATTTGCGGATGACAGTAATCTCTGTCATTTGTATTCATTCGATCATAGGCCGAGTTTTCGAGGGATTGAGGACAAGAGGCGGGTTGTGGATGATACACTCTGCCAGGATTTGCTGGCCATTTCTGAGTGGGGTCGATGGAATCGAGTAGATTTTAATTCACGGAAGATGATATCGATAGTGCCAATGATATTTTGCCAGCTCTATTTAAAAGTCTTCTAGCCACAGGCGAGACGCGTCCCATAGTGGTTGGTGTGTTGTGATCTCTGGCTTTCCTTTTACATTACAAAAAAAGTACGATTATTAAGCTCTAATAAGAAACAAACAAAAAATTGCAAAAAGTTTTTCTCTAGAATGATTAGGTAAGAGTGGCAGTCCTTTACAGAATCACTCAGACAATTTTCTTCTGGCGGGAATCGCACCCACGACCCCTGCACTGGTAATCCAAGCACGCTAACAACTCGGCTACTGGGGCGCCCAATACTCTCTAGAATTCTCGTACTATAATTTCGGAGTCGCCCACTTAAGCAAGTACATTCAGAATTGTGAACCTTTGAGAAATGGCTTTGCTTAGGAACAATAATCCAGTCATATTGATGTCGATTTTTACTAATGTTAGTTCATCTTCAAAGATCTTGCAAGGATAAAAGTATTATAAAGGCGAATCCGATCAACTGACGCCGTGATTACTCAAGGGAAACGATAGGTAGTAGTGATAAGTACTTGGACAATACGTTTAGGAATTTGACGTAGATTACGATTTGAAATCACTAAAAATTGACCCACCCAAACGTAGACACACTACAGTGGTAGGCAAATACATTTGCACATTATTGTGTACATACACTAGAACATAAGCCCTTGGCCTTAGTATGCATATGTGTAAGTGTGCCCACCACTGTTCTAGTAGAATTATTCACCTCAATTTCGTCCATACATATCTGTCTCCGTTTTTGGGCCGGGCGCTTGTTATGCTGAAATTCTAATTGTCGATTACGAGGTTTTAAGCCGGTTTATGCCAATATGTCACTCCAACGGCTCTTTCTGCCATAATACACTGCTCAACAAAATGAAAAAAGTTGGCTGTTTCCTCTGAGAGCGTTGTCCAACAGTTCCTGTTTTTGAGATATATGCAGCTAAGAGGTATATTTTACGAGTTTTACCCAAATGCTTGTAATTTTGGAGACTAAAAAATTTATTATAATTGTTTTTCGATATGAATTAAGTTCGATGTGGTGGATCATGGAACGATTTTCAACGAAATGGGGTAATAAATACGCCTTTAATGGGCGTAAGACCATAAGCCGACAAATCGGTCTATATGGCAGCTATATTCAAATATGCTCGGAATAGAACCACTTTAGAAATTAATCTGCATATGGAACCAATGCGGATTTGCACCAAATTGTAGATCAATATCTCAATTTTTGTAAGCTGTAGCCTGATTGCAACTGCCAAACGGCCAAACGAACGGACACCCAGGCGGACATCGTTAAATCATCGTAACATTGTAAGACGATAAATAATATGTACGGAATGACAGAATTATTTAAAGTCGTATCGTAATCAACCCATTAACGCCTGATCCTCAATTACCTTTTTTTCTATCTACCAACATCACAGGGGATGTCCCATATGAATGCAGTGCATTGCGTTGGCGAAATGAAATTAGAAATCGGAGGGGAGGGGAAAAGGGTGTAGTGTTATTGACATTTGTCTTAAATCTCTGTATGTCAAAGTGGGTGGGAAAAACATTAGCCAGAAGTCGATTCCATATACGAACGGTTCGGGCGTAAGAAAAATTCTCTCTATTATGCATTCTGCGGTCCCCTGGTCAATCAATTACAAACGGGTGCGGAATGTCTAGTATCCCTGACAAACGACGAATATCAGACGAACACACACCATGAAAGTACCGATAGAACAGCGCCAAACAACCCACATTGCGACGATGTTTAATAGAGGCAATAGATATGGATACCCTACTGTCCTCAATCAACGCCATCGCTCTCCTCTGTCCGATTTTTATGAAATTTCATATATTCACTATTTAGAGCAACAGTATTGAATTAGTATTTTTTCTTTGTTTTTTTTTAATTTTTTCTTTTAAAGAATAAAAAAAATAATTTTTGAAAAAAAAATCTTTCTATTTACTAAGCCACCATGTCAGAAATCTCACTTCAAACTTTTTTTATAACAATTTTTAAGCTTTATTTATCTGCCAATTTTCTCCCAAAACATGATCTTATATGACGGGAATTTTTTTTTACTGATTTCATACGTCCAATTTATCCTTATCCAAATTTCATTCCTAAGACAGCTCTTTTTTGGGAACTTTTCTACCCATTTGTCGTTAATGGGTTAAACAAATGATACTTCTCTCATTTCAATGAGTGCAGTCCGATTAAAGTTTAAGCACAATGATAAGGGATCTCCTTTTCATTGACGAGTTCGAACGGCGTGCCACATTTGGTAGAATCGAAAGAATGCAATTAAACAATAATTTATTGGACATACAATGAATATTTTTAGAAAAAAAAAATGTGATCAAAAAGGCAAATTAAAAAGAAAAATTTTTTCAGATTATATAGCCTTTTGAAGAGGCGAAAAAACTGCGACAAAAGGTGTTGTTGGCCCACTTTAGGGAGGGGGGCTCAAAACTGATTTTGTGCTATTTTAATAAGGTGGACGGATTTCTCATCAAAGTGTGCCGACTATATTGGCAATTCGCCATTAGAATGTTTTCCTCATTTCGCAATTTTAGCTAAAACGGTGCGTGCAAACAATTCTACAGCCCACCTGTGGAAAAGTAAACACCCAAATAGACTTCTGGTGCCGTTGACGCCCTTTTATTGGGCAATAACTTAAATTTAGACACTTTTTATGCACAAAGTCTTTATAATAGTCATAAAAATGCTTTAGTTGGATTTTAAGTTTAACATATTTTATTAGGGAGATAATCTTAAGTCTCATACAATTTCATGACATTTTAGAGCATCATTCACACCAGACTGAACAATTATTTAAAAAATATTTTATGTTTATTAAGTTTCCATTAAAAAAGCCATTACAAGAAAATTTGAAAATTGTAAAAATGGCATTTTGTTAAAAATCTTTAAAATCTTAACGACAATGTTAGGCTTGAGCTCTCAAATGTTTTCGGAATGCAATAGGTCTTCCTATGCTGAGAAAGAGTTGGAAAATTGGATAAAAATCTACTGCTTATGAATGTTAGAGTACAGTTTAAATCATTATAGCGTAGCGCAGAGGTCAGCATGTCCGCCTATGACGCTGAACGCCTGGCTTCGCATCCTGGCGAGACCATCAGAAAAAAATGTTCTGCGGTGGTTTTCCCCTCCTAATGCTGGCAACATTTGTGAGGTACTATGCCATGTAAAACTTCTTTCCAAAGAGGTGTCGCACTGCGTCACGCCGTTCGGACTTGGCTATAAAAAGTAGGCCCCTTATCATTAAGCTTTAACTTGAATTGGACTGCACCTATTGATATGTGAGAAGTTTGCATGAGCAAAATTTGCAATATAATACATTTTCGTGGTTTTTCAAACATCTTCTAGCTCGAGATCATAATGAATTGGGAAGCATTCAATGAATAGCATAGCAATGAACTTATAAAAGTTGGCCAAGTGTGTGTTATTATTCCAAACACTTATACTGGCACGGTGGATGACGATTTCTGATACGCCATGTATCTTCATTATTAGCTTTGTCAAATTGATAAAGGTGCCCTACATACCCAAAGACTATTGAGTACGGTGTAGAGCACGTTTTAGTTTTGAATCAGGGCTTATTAAGTCTTCTCACTCTTCTTAGCGCATTAAGAAAGAAGAAAGCCCTACATTTCACTTTTCCAATACAAACTAATCATCAATGCTTAGAACAATAAACACATCAACATTACCAAACTCTTTTTGTTATGCACTTGAAGATTCCTTAAATGTCACTGCAAGTGCTCTTTGTGCTTAGGTCGCATTGATCTGCAGCACAGCGTCGAGCCGGTTCGTTTGTGCCTTTAAAATTATTAAAATCTTGTCATGATTTTTCTAACATCTACTAGCTCGACATCATATTCAATGCTATCTATTCAAAGAATAGCATAGCAATAACTTATAAAAGTTAGTCAAGTGTGTGTCATTATTTAAAACACTTTGACTGGCATGGTCGATGCCGATTTCTGAAACGCCCCCAATACATTTTAATTAATTTCCTTGCAGCACATGTTTTACGATTTTTATTTACAAATTAAACAAATATTCCCATTTTTTGTTTGCATTGTCCTAACAGGTTGCTAAACAACCTCAAACATAACAGCTGAAATAAATATACTGTCTACCTTTTTTGAGTATATTTTGTACACTTTACCGACATCTACATAATTGGAGACCAACCTTGCGAAAACAAAGCATAGATGCGTATTAGTAATATGGACTCCTTGATATCATATTACTGTTACACATACGCCCCCTTGGGTGAGAGGTGCTTGATTTTCATTTATTGCACGAAAAATTATCATACCCATTTGAATCATTTAATAATTTGTAATAAATAATGATTTGTAATAAATATAAAATGGAAGAGCTGGCAGCTTAAAATTTGGAGGAACAGTTTAAAATAATTTTAAAAAATTTATAAATTTAAAATGATATAAAGAGAAATAAATTGTCCTGTTACATGCAAAAACAGCTCTATGGAAACGGAACTCTTTTTGTTAGCCCTTAAGAGCCATATCTTTTAAGGAATTAACGAAAATGCCACTAAAATCAGTGAAAGGTAATCTAGCCCGAAAAAGTTCAAGCATTGTGTTCAGTTAGTATTTTAGTGCGAAAAGAAAATGTCAATACACAGAATTGATAAATTTCTTGCATTGGCCAACAAAGAAACAACTTTGCTTTTTAAAACTTTTTTAATCCATACCCATGCCTCCTTCCCCTGTCGTTTGTGTTTTCCCAAAACACAACTTCTACATTTGTTACTGCAGATGTCACTCCCATCTAATCAGGTGCGAAATGAACTTCTTGGAAAGTATTTGTCACGTGCAATTGTTAAATTAATTCTCAAATTTACTGAAATAAGACATAAGTCGGCTAATCTGGAAAGAAGAAAGAAAGGAACTTTCACATTTTATTTGTTTGTTATTGTTGTTGTTGTTGTTTTCGTTTGTTGTGCTGTTTGTGGCCCTCATACAATGGGGGATTATTAGGGATCAGCAACTTGCCTTCGTTAATGCTCCCAATGAATCCTTTCGCAAATGACTCTGTCAATTGAAGGATGAAAATGAATTGTGGTCATGGCTTAACCTAATACCTGATTCGAGTAAGGATACTTCAATGTAAGAGTGAATGTGAGCACAAAGGTGATGTTCGTACAACGAAACACTGGTAGTCTTGAAGAAACAAAAAAAAAACAAAGAAAGTTGTTTGTTATTATTCCATATGCGACTGCTGCTCTCGGCATGGGACTGCCATTGTTAAGTAGGGACTAGAGCAAAAAAAAAAATCACGAAAAAGAATATAATACCTGGTATTGACTTTTCTCTTTCTTCTTTCTTTCACTCTGTGGTTGTAGTCCATGCTCATTGAAGTTCAAATGAGGTCTTACTTGCAATAAGGACTAAATAGAAATAAAAGTTTGCTCAAATGAAAAATAAAGAAAATGATTTAAAATGTGGTATAAATGGTTGAAGCTAATCTTTGGGTACAAGACCATTCTTTACATAGTCTTATGAAACAAACTACAATGTTCTATTGAATGGGACATGAACATTCCGTATCTGCATGACTTGCGCAGAAAATCGGTAAAATTTCAAAATTGTAGAAGTAAATACATATATAATCCCGCTAAAATGAACAACGAAGTCGACTAATGAAATCTGATCGAAAGATCGATAAGATATCCTTTTTCAATTTTAATTTTCTTTTTCACAAAATTGCTGTTTTTTGCAAAGCGAACCACAAAAGAGTTTAGGCAGCCCGAATCAAATTTTCCAAAGGCCGAGTTGACAACCTTAGGGGTCTGCCCAGAGACGCCTGGAACGCCTAAGGCCCTGAAATTTTGCACACTATCTCGGTAACACCTCAGTCATATGTATTCAATTTCAAAGAGTTTGCCCATTCTCAAATGGCAAATTCTTTACTTGTTTTTTATAACTAGCAAGGGCTGAATACTAAGTCATACCGTTTGTAATACTTCCATTTTCGGCAGTCTTTCTGCTGTTTTAGCAGATATTTTTGCTAAAAAATTAACAAATGCTAGAAATAATTGCTTTTTCCAAGTCGAGAGGCGCGGATTAAGGTTTGATTTTAGACACATAGAATTTAATGTTGATTACGTTTTGGCTATACGATTATTATTATTTTTCTTTTCATCTATATAAATTTACCCGTATATTCTTGATTATCTTGACATTTAAAGTTGAACTAGTCATGTGTTGTCCAATTTGGCTGAACTTTTGAAAATAATCCATGGCAAGTATGGTTCCAATCGGTGTATAAGCTTATGCAGCTCTCCCGATCAGTCTTCTACGGCCTTAATAACTTAAATTTTCGGTAAAATTGGCAGAAATTTTGTACACAAAGTACACATGTGCCCTTGAAGTAAGTTCGTTTGTGTAAACCTTTAGTACAAACAATCCACGGTGGTGGGTTCCCAAAGATTCGGCACGGCCAAACTAAGCATCTTCTTACTTTTTTTTATCTCGTCCCAATGTGCACCACTGCGTATGAGTAATATAAACTCAGTCACATTGTATTTATTATTGTTACTCATACGACCCGTGGTATAGGATTTAATTCGAATTCATATATACATTGAAAGCTGATCCCAATCTTGGGTATCCTTCATCATGGCCTCAATAGGGTTTATTTACAAACTAAATTTTAATCAAATTAAAAAAAGACATATAAAAACGTTCTTAAGTCGGCCGGGACGAATCTTTGGAACACAAATGAACTCAGTTCAAACATATGCATATGCATACTTTACGTACCGAATTTCAGCAAAATCAGCCAAAATTTGAAGCTTCTAGGAGCTGTAGAAGACTAATCGGACGATCGACTAGTATGGGAGCTATATCTCGCTAATGGTCGATTTGACTAATATTTACTACACTTACACTACATGCAAAAATTCGCCAAAATCGGATAACAATTGTGACTTTCAGAGGCCCAATGTGTCAAATCGGGGATCGGTTTATACCACAGCTATATCAGGTTATTGACCGATTTGGACCGAACTTAACCATAACATAACAATACTGCCAAAAAGTCAGCTGAATCAGATAACGGTTGCGGCTTTCAGGGTTCCAATATCTCAAATCGGGAGATTAGTTTATATGGGAGCTATATCACGCTAACGGCCGATGCTTATATTAACTACGCTAACACTACATGCAGAAATTTGCCTAATCGGCTAACATTTACGACTTTCAGGGGCCCCATGTGTTAAATCGAGAGATCGGTTTATAAAGCAGCTATATCAGGTTATTGAACGATTGGGACCGTCGTAATAGAGAACCACAAGCCGCTTTTCTTAGAAATTGGATTATAATTCCAGCTTTTAGGTGTCCATGCCATGAAGGCCATCTTAGCGCAGAGGTTGGCATGTCCACCTATGACGCTGAACGCCTGGGTTCGAAACAAGGCAGGAACAACAGAAAATATATCAGCGGTGGCAATCTCTTCCTAATGCTGGCGACATTTGTGAGATACTTTGTCATATAAAAACTTCTCCCCAAAAGAGGTGACGCTCTGTGCCAAGCCGTTCGGAATGGGCTATAAAAAGGAGGCCCCTTATCATTGAGCTTAAATTTGAATCGGCAGCACTCATTGGTATATGAGAAGTTTGCCACTGTTCTTTAACGGAATGTTCGTGGGAAAATTTGCAATATGCAAGGTGGCCGATATGTCAAATCGGGAGATCGGTTTATATGACAACCTTATACGGATATAGACAGATGTGGATCGTGACTTCGTATGGAAGTCATAACAGACCACTACTACCAAAGTCAGCTAAATCCGATAACGATTGAGGCTTTCAGGGATCCAATCTCAAATCGGGAGATTAGTTTATTTGGGAGCAATATCCGGAGGCCACCTTAGCGCAGAATTTAGCATATCCGCCTATGACGCCGAACGTCTGAGTTGGAATCCTGGCGAGAACATCAGGAACAAATTTTCAGCGGTGATTATCCGCTCTTATTGCAGGCGATATCTTTGGGGTACTATGCCATGTAAAAAATTGTCCCAAAGAGGTTTTGCTCACCGTTTGGACTCGGCTATAAAAAGGAGGATCCTTATCATTGAACTTAAACTTGAATCGGACAGCACTTACTGATATGTGAAATATTTGCTGCTGTTCCTTAATGAAATGTTTATTGGCAAATTTGTACATCAGGTTATAGACCGATTTGGATCGTACTTGGCACAATGGTTGGTAGTTGTAGTCTTTGGAAAAAATTATAATATTTTTTCATAGACTATGATTTTGTCAAACTTTTGGTGAGAGACTTTTTGGACTTTTCCAATTGACCCACCCTAATATACATATATATTGGGTTGCCCAAACAGTAATTGCGGATTTTTTAAAAGGAAGTAAATGCATTTTTATTAAACTTAGAATTAACTTTAATCAAATATACTTTTTTACACTTTTTTTTCTAAAGTAAGCTAAAAGTAACAGCTGATAACTGACAGGAGAAAGAATGCAATTACAGAGTCACAAGCTGTGAAAAAAATTGTCAACATCGACTATATGAAAAATCCGCAATTACTTTTGGGTCAACTTTATAGGATCGCAAATTCATATTTCGAGTTATTACAAATGG
This sequence comes from Stomoxys calcitrans, assembly GCF_963082655.1. Lineage (NCBI taxonomy): Eukaryota > Metazoa > Arthropoda > Insecta > Diptera > Muscidae > Stomoxys > Stomoxys calcitrans. The sequence goes on along the minus strand of NC_081553.1, from coordinate 236,307,013 downwards.
AATGACAAGAAAAAAAGAATCATTTAAGCGGGTTCAATAGATAATAAGGAAGTTGGAGCAGTTGAATGTGGTGAACTTTGGCACCCTGTCGCTCTGTATTAAAAATTAAATTAGCCTATGTCCTCCTCTATGAACATTTTGCATAGCTAAGACTAACAGATGAAAAGTGGTGAACTTATTTCTACTTTTTCCCGATTGGGCCGCTGTGCGGCTTGTCGCTTAATGACACATGTTCTTAGAAACCCCTAGCCTTAGTAAGGCTAAAAATTGTTTCTAATATTCATGGAGATCTTAAGGGATCAAACAAGCAAGCAAACAGAATACCCTCAATCTCTTGAGAAGATATTTCAACATTTCATGTAGTGCATATGTTGGTTACATCTGTGAAGGAGAAAAGTAGTTTCATTGTAAAGCACAACCTTCAGTATGGTATCACTTTATAAGTCGTCCTATCAACGATGTTCTGGCCATCCATTATTGTAATTTTATTCCAATGGCATGGAAATATATATGGCATTGACACGCTTTATTGCCAAAGAAGTTCACCGCAATTCTAGCGTGAACAGTTTTCAGCATTGATTATCCCCTCATCAAATGCCGGAGATATTTGTTAATATTTTAGCCATGTAGGAACATCTCCACAAACAAATGCTGCTCAAAGGCATGTAGGTCGGACTCGCTTTTATATAGGAGACCACTTAGTGAGCTTTAACTTGATCACTGATATGTGGGAAATCCTCCTGGGCATCCTTTATGAAATATGGGTAGGAATATTGGAAAAAATTGGTTTAAAAATGACCGCAGAAAACATACAGAAATCAGCAACATTGAAGAATTGAATGGAAAACATTTAAAATGTATACAATGAATTAAAAATAAAAAGGCTATGGAATAAATGTTCAATTTTGGCACTCATTGATTTTTTTTTTGCTTCAGTATTGGGAATTTTACCCTTGCTAACTCTCATTAAGTATTAGAGGAAATGTGATGCCCCATTCCAAGAACATAAATATTTAGCTGTTAGTGTAAACAATCCAATTCTGGATGTTCACAAAATAATTCACTGAAAGACGCAGTAGACTAAGACACGAGCACCTTAATCCCAACCCGCCCCACCCACTCACCTGATCGGTAGTTATGGTATGGCATAAACATTAAAAAAAAAGATCACTGCACAAAGCATCTCCATATACAATAACATGTCGTCATTGTATTGTGTGGCAAATCTAAATTGTTAATTAAAAAAAGATTTATTTTCCAATTCACTTGGAAGATCATAAACTTTTTTAAGATTATTCGCAATGAACAATTTGTATTGTTAATGGCAGCCATAAGCTCATATCTCTTAGCGACAGAACAGAGACATACGGGCGCACATAGACATTGCTCCAGAGTAGGCATGCTGGAATAGTGGCATAGTCAATAGCCTCGAAACTGTTGACGAGTGCGCCACCATAGACGACTGCCTGCTCATGCCAGGCCATGGTGCACGATTCCCACTTCTTACATACTCGCAGCATTGGGTGTTATCATTGTGCTCTGCTCTGGTGCTAATAAATAAATTACTATCCACACACCAACATCACGCACATACACTTCACATGTATACTTATGCAAACAAACAAACAAACCTGCATACATGTGTTGGTATGCGTGTATGTATGGGCAATTACTTTGCTACTGTGAGTGAGAGTGAGTACAACTTTAATTAATTTTAATCATTGGCATCATTGACCGTAGCCACTACATACTCGCCCATGTACAAAGTGTAGTGTGTGTGTTTCGATGTAAATATGCACATCTCATAGTGAATAAAGTACATGTGTGTGTGTGTACGAGTTTGTAGCTATTTGTAGCTCAATTCAGCCCTCAATGGCAGAAGATTCATTTCAATCATTCAAGTTCAACCAGGGTACCAAGCGATAAAGATTTCTCTTCCAAGGTCTTCACATATTTTGTCACCGCCATTATTTATGTTGCGATTCTTAAAGCATTTCATGAGCAAATAGCCATTAATCATTATTTTTAGCGTACAAGTCAGCCCAATTAAGAGAGTATTTGCGTGACAAGGTGATAATGTCCCATTATGAATGTTAAAAATTTTTATTCTTTTGGAGAGTATTAGAATTTAATTGAGACATAGTTGAGTTGAGCCGGGCCGAATCTTAGGAACCCACCACCATGGATTATATAAGGTTTTTGACCGAATTGAACCATAGTTGGCACGAGAATTGAAAATCATAACTGAAGACTATCCACTCAGTATTTCAGCCCAATCGGATAACAATTGCAACTTCTAGGGACTCAAAAAGTCAAATCGAAATACCACTTTATATGGGAGCTCTCTCCAAATCTGAACCGATTTGGCCCATTTGTAATGCCCAACAGCCTACATCAACAAGAAGTATCTTTGCAAAGTTTTAAGCGGCTAGCTTTACAAGTTCGACAGACGACCGGACGGACTTGGCTAGATCGACCCAAACGAAATGACTAGATTTAGTTTTATACTCTATGGGGTGGGTATAAAAATTACAAGATTAGAAAATAATAACTGAGAATGTATTGAAAAACTTTATAGCGAAAATCGTTTAGTTAAATGTGTCGAAAAAAAATCGTTTGGGGTAACGAATATGCTATACTCTTATTTCTCGTTAGGCTTGGTATTTTATTCTGCTTTAGGAATAGTCGCGGAGATTATTTATTGTTCCGCAAGCGGAATTTGACAACAGTCAAATGTTTTTGTTTCCATACTAAAACACGTTTTTATACCCTAAGTAGGAGAAAAATTAGACCCATTGATAAGTATACCAACCGTAAGCCAACGTTTTTTTTATATACAGAGTTTGACAGCATTTCACTCGAAAAGCTGGACAGAATACTCTGCTTAATATAAATCGTTATCTTTTGTTTTTCTTTGGCAAAACTTTTGCGGAGTTTTTAACATTTCCTCATATTACGAAAAGCATGCTTATTATTTGATTCTGCACCCATATTTGAAGTTTTTTACGGATGTTAATAATAATTTTTATTTCTCGTCGTTAATGTAGACACCACATAATTTTCTGTCGTTTAGTTGACGATTTTCTATTCGTTAACGAAAATACCTGATTTTAATGATGTCGATTATCGTTAAAAGTGACAACTGAATATCAAATTCGTTAACTTTTCTGTTATCGATTTTAAACTGAACGATTTTCGTTAAAATAGTTTTAATTCCACGAAAGAGTTGTATAGTTCAGTTGGACGTTAACTCGGAGACGTTTGTTCCTATCAAGACTTATTTCATGTAAAAAACCAGTTTCTTATACAGATTAAGATTTTTGTTATCTTATATGAGCAGTGTTCGTAAACAACATAAGCCCATAGGGTTCGAAGTAATGTTCAAATGTATGAACGTTCCATTACTGCTCTATGAATATCCACATGACAACTTACTTTAGGTCATATATATGTATGTTTTCTTTTTATGGAGTTGTTGTTGAACAGATATACGATTTTTATTTTCTTATATGAGTAGTGTTCATATTTCTATGTACACAACATAAGCCCGCAGGGTTCGAAGTAATGTTCAAATGTATGAAAGTTCCATCACTGCTCTACGAATATTCACATGACAACTCAGTAAAGGTAGCATATATGTGTGTTTGATATTTTTTTATGGAGTTGCTGATGACCCATATATTCAGACACATTAATACCGATTTCTCATAAATAAAATAATCTTATAAAATTTTTTTCAAGCGTAGTTTAAAGCTTCGATGCTTTAAAAATATTTCTTGTATACATTTGTTTCTTAATAGAGTTGTTTTTTGTTATATCAAATCGTTTTGTAATGAAGAATCTTTAAAAGATTTTTATTTAAAACTTTGTTTTCTTATACACGATGTCCTTATATCCGTTATATACCGTAATCTTTGTGGTTTAGGTCCTAATCATGTGATTGTCCATAATTTTCAAGAATTTGACCTACGCTGTCTCCGCTAAGTGTCACCGATATCTATACCATAACTGCTGTGAATCAGTAATAAAAGTTTCAAAATACAATTCTGCAAATCAAGAAATACCAAGTCAAAAATCATTACAACTTTTACGCCATTTACTACATCCTTTGACATAAAAACGCCAATCAATATTTAAAATACAATTCGAACAAACATTAAATGAACGTGAGGAAAGAAATGTTGCCTTTTCCAGCTAAACGAGTGCTAATAAAAGATTACGGTTTTCGATTACCGTGGGTGGGGGGGAATATGGGTCATCGCAATGTCTTAATTTCACAGATTTGACGTCGATCGATTGAAACATCCAACAACAATGAAGACTACCCACACTTACCCATAGACGGGCATGCATGTTTGCCGAATGAAACTACAGGCATTGTTCGATGTATCCATTATGGAAGCTTTAAACTCATCGATAATAATTAATAGCAAATGTTTATAAACGATGCGAAAAACACTGTTCTACAGAAAAAAAAAAAAAAAAAAACAAAAACACTTAATGGTATTTGAGATTTGGTTGAGGGCGAAAAAGAATTAGGGGGAAAAGAAAGATAGCGTAGATTTCCCATCTATGATACCACAAATAACAAGCTAGGAACTGGAAGCCAGTCGGACGGATGAACACTAATTCACAATAGAACTGATCAGGGATGCAAACCAAGTGCTTTTCGCACTAGATTAAATGCTTTTTAGGTCAACAAAAACCCGAAAAGGTACCACATAGTGCCAAACGAAAAAAAGGCACTGAGTGGATGTTTTTTGCATTTCAAGTTAATGCGACACCTCTTTGGGGAGAAGTTTTTACATGGCAAAGTACCTCACAAATGTCGCCATCAATAAGAGGGGATAACCATCGCTAAAAAATTTTCTGATGTTTCTGCCAAGATTCGAACTCAGACGTTCAGCGTCATAGGCGGACATAGTAACCTCTGCGCTACGATGGCCTCCAATGAGAGCAGTCCAATTAAAATTTTTAGTCCAATGACCGGGAACCACTTTTTGCTGAGCTCGAATGGTGTGCTGCTTAACGGCACCTGTTCATAGAGAAGTCTTAAATGGCTGAATATATAACTACTGAACTTTTTTTCTGAGGTTCTACACGGGATTTGAATTACGCGTTCTAATGGGGCAACCAATTCAACAGCTGGACGACCAAAGTGAAAACATTCGATGGCGACGCCCCATTACTTTGTGTCAAATCGTGCACCCGATATGAACTTTTTGGATTTTTTTTATTATTTAAAAAAAATATTGATAAACCACGATTTTTAATTTTCCGTTAAAACTTTACAACTAGCAAATTTCAAAAAAACAAAGTTAGTGCTTTTTTCCCCTTTTTACAAAAAATTTTACTCTTTTTATTTTTATATAAGACTTTTTGCTGATAAATTGTTAGCATCACTGGTAATGATAACAGGGCTGTCAGCCACGTTACACATCTACCATTAGTGTGATGTCTGTATGGTAATCGTTGTTATAAACAGTTAATAATAAACACCGTTTACATTGGCCACTAAATCCGGATTTATGGCCTTTTCGAGATTTAAGTGCTAAATCCTCCGTTTTTCACAGGTTTTACAAATCCCATTTTTGCAGGTTTTATTTTTAAATCAAATAAACCCGATTTCATGGCTGAAAAATCGATAAAAGTACCAAAATATGCAACTGTTTTCAAGAATCGTGTATGGATGTTTGTGATATGCACATGCATGTACACTCATGTACGCTTGTGTAAGTCACTTAAATCTCCAAAAACGCATTCTAAACCGACAGGTTTTTTTTTGGGTTTAGTTAAGTCCAGATCATCAAAATTTGAATGTAAACGTATATAACGTATTGTATATAAGAGATTTCAAAACTTACACCAAAAACCTTGTCATCTTCTTTTTTTATTCAATCTTCTTTAGGTACATTTACATATTTAATATATATTTGTTGTTCTGTGTAATTAAAGGCAAATATTTATAGATGATGTGAAATGTTTGCATATACCTACATACGTACTTTCACATATTTGAACATTTAAACTCAAATAGAATTTAGAAGATTTATTTGCGTACCAGCAACATTAATATCAATACCTGAATTCCAAAACAGTAAATTCCTTAGAATTATTTAAAGCCAAATACCAAAAAACACTTTTTGTTTCATAAAGAAATCTCACCTAAAACTCATGCCAATTCTGTCGAACCTATCTTCCAATTCATATATCAATATGAACGTTAATAAAGCTATCGGCGGCCAACATTTGCTCTGTGTGTTTTCTCGTTAAAGAAAAATTAGAGCAAATTAATTGCACCGCCCACAATGGCGCAGTCTGCGGTCGGTCAGGTTGTTAAGAAACGAGCACAAAATGATTTCCCGCAATGAACAGGCCAGCAGACACACTCAAAGCCATAGCCACCGCCAGTCATAACCATATCCAGTACGAAATACGCACATTCATTCATCCGAATGCACTGGCATTTGCATTTGCATATGCATTTTATTCTTTACGGATAATAGGGTGTAATGAAATTATTGAAAATTGTGCTCAGCTGTTCGAATGACCTCACCTTATTAGTAAATCCTGTAACATATCAATTGTATTTTACAGGAATAAGTTAGTTATTATCCTTGACAATATGCATTCGGTGTGCACTTTAGATGCTGGAGTTGATCCGCGAGTTCCCTTGGTACAATTAAACAAGGTAAAATCACTAGACCAACAACCACAAAATCGACGATACCTTTTTGTCAGAATGGCCGTGCCAATTCTCATTAGGCTGTCAAATTTGAAGTCTAACTGGGATACAACACTGAAATTAGGAACTTCATCAGCTTACAAGGCCCATATTCTTAGAATCCTTATGACAATGGAAATGTTAATAAAAAAGACACAGGAAATTTCTTTTATAGACATATATATGCTTGCACAGGATAAATTTAAAATCAAGATAATAGATTAATATTTTCTCATGAGTTGGCGATATCTGCCGTAATTGTTGTGGTTTTTTTCAACTTTCAGTCTTTTATAGCGTTAATTGTGCACAACTTATGTGCTAGTTAAACGCTAAGCTGCATTTAAGTCCGCGATAGTTCTGTTAATTTTCTTCTTTGGTAGCCACATACAACTTCACATTTTGAGACAAGATCAACCAAAATATAATAATAAGTATGTATTTTTTACTCTTTTATGCAATGTTCATTGTCACATGTTCATTCATTAATTTTTCTTCTTTAATCATGTGGCAACAATCCCCTGAGTTTTATTAGTTTATTTAATAAAATATCGCTATCGATTAACTAATGAACCGATAAGTAAACCCGAACATAAATCGTGCTTCGAGATAACGGTTGTATGTGGAAAGAGCTTTGGGTGACTAGTTTTGTCATAATTGGTTGTGCGTGTATCACTACAAATTAATTAATTTCATATTTTGTATAATTATTTTGCTTGCGTGCACAACATCACCCAAAATACCAAATTCTACTCGCATATTTCACCCGTCTTTGCAGTATATTTTAATTTTAATATTTCGATGCTATATAGGAAAAGATATCCTTTGACATTTCAAAATGTTAACACTAAGAATCCGGGGCAACATTCTGATATAGACTCTTTTTGATTTCTGTTATGAGCTTAATTTTGATTTATGTAATGAATGCACTGTCACTCAGGTGAGTGACTCCATTGGTCCATGTTTTGATATAGCTGCCATAAAAACCGATCTTGGATCATGACTTCTTAAGCCACTAAAGGGCGCAATTCTTATCCGATTTGGCTGAAATTTTCCATGAGGTGGTTTATTATGACTTCCAACAACTGTGCTAAACTGTTATAAAAACTGATATGGAATCTTGACTTCTTGAGCCTCTAGAGGGCGCAATTCTTATTCGATTTGGCTGAAATTTGTGTTTTTGTTATGACTTTCAACAACTGTTATTATTATGGTCTACATCGCTTCATAACCAGGTGTAGCTCTCATGTAAACTGATCTCCCGATTATTCTTCTTAGGCTTTTAGACTGCGAAATTCCTCTCCGATTTTGCTGAAATATCACAGTGACTTCCACTTTTGTCTCCAACAGCCAAACCAAATATGGCCCTAATCGGTTTATAACTTAAGTAGCATAGCAATTTTTATTCATTATCCTTTGTTTGCCCATAAGAAGATACCGGGTAAAGAATTTGATGTATGCGATCCATGGTGGATGGTATATAAGATTCGGCCCGGTTGAACTTAGCACGCTTTTACTTATTTTTTAACTCCCTTAAAAACTAATTTTTAGCTAAGTTTACAAATTGTCGACGCAAGTGTTATTCTTCAGAAATGTATGTTATATACGCATAAGCGTAAAAAGACCTCTGAGGGTAGGCTTTGCGCCCCCCAAAAAAGTTATAGCCCCCCCTCCCCATAGAATTTCAAAAATTCCATTGTTTTCCATAAAAGTTGCTAATTTTATTGCCGTTCAAAGGAATTTAACCCCCTTCCCAGAAAGCTGGGAAGGCTTCGCTAATGAATATTCGTCAAAGCTTCCGACAAGCCATCTTTGGTCATCAGTGATCCGTTTTGGCTAGGTTTACGACGTATTGCATGCACGCATGTCATATACATACATCAGAGTTTCCGACAGATTATGTCTGATGATAAGGGACCTCCATTTTATAACCGAGTCCGAACGGCAAGCTGCAGTGCGACATCTGTTTGGGAAGAAGGTTTTACATGGCATATTACCTCACAAATGTCGCCAGCATTAGGAGGGGATAAACACCACTGTGAAGTTTTTCCGATGTTCCCACCAGAATTCGAAGTCAGCATCATTGGGGGTAATGCTAACCTCTGTGCTGCAGTGGTCTCCTTCTTGGACATCTACTTGACATAATTCTGAACCAATATTAGTCTTAAAATCAGGTTAAATACATGATGTATTTTATTTTAGCACTTTATATTGCAAATAACCTTTAATCGGTTATAATCATTTGATATAGCTTGATATCGATATCCAGTAAAACTTTAAGCTTTGAACGTTTCGAGAACGTCTGATTTGCACAGTATGGGACTAAAAAAAACAAAGCAATTATCAAGGGTGGATAGTATTTAAGATTCGACCCATCCGAACGTAACAAAATATTATTTGCGACTACAATTTTATTAATTTTATGTCAAAAATAATTGAAAAACATGGGGCTGTGATGCCACATCTCAATTCTTTGTTTCATTAGGGGTTGCCCCACATTTATAACAAACGATTGAGAAGCGCAAAACGGTTAACGGTAACTATAGCGTTATCGATAAAATTATGAATCGATACTAAACAATGAGTAATTTGCACTTAAGCGTAGTACTGAGTTCGACTTTGCGTCCTTTGACTTTTGTTTATGTTATTAAGGCCAATGGAAAACGTAATATTTCGCAATCAATTGATAGACAATTTTCGTTCGATTGAACTTAGTACCAGGATTTAAGCATTACAGTAATAAGTTTTTGAGCAGAGATTTTCTTTGAAATTAACATCATAATGAACATTTCAAATGATTTTTTTTTTAAATATGCTTGTTACAAGCACACATTAAGGGAACTTACTGATAATGATAAGGGACATCCTATTTAAAGCTGCGCTGTATACCGACAGCACTAAGTAAAACTTCCTTACTTGGTGCTGTCAGTGTACAGCGCATCACTAATAATCTCTCAAATGTCGCCAAGAATAATGAGAGGATAACCAAATTCATGTTAATTGACAAAATAACTTTAAATTATTTTCCGACAATAAGCTGCTGCTCAGAAACTAAACCCCAATATTTAAAATATTTCTAGTTGGTTGTCTAACACCATTAGACTCATGATATATATGTCCTTTTCGCTCTCTGCCACCCTAATAAATGTCACCATTATTTTACCACAGCTAATTAAAAGTGATGCCTGTGTCGGATACATGACAGCGATAGCATCGGTCTGCTTTTAATTATTGCACGCATACATTGCACCCTTACATCTTGGCACTGAGATCGTAACGCGGTGATCAATAGGTGCAGCGACGATGCTAAGAGCCACTCGGAAATGTTTGATGCATTCCATTGTCAACGACACGCTGTCTGTCGTAAATGACGAGAAGTATCAGCAGCAGCACTTGTCACGAGTGGTCTGCCTATATGTGGGCGTGTGTGTGTGTGTGTGTCTAGCAGGCCATAGACCCCTTTGCTTGATCGTTAGTCTGCTTAACGGCGATGTGTCACACCAGCAACAGGTCGTCCCAGCATGTCGCCGTCGTCGCCGCTCGATGGCAGTATTTTGTCACTTTGCCGTTTTCGCGTAATTTGCGGCTAAGTGCTAGTCTGTTGGCCGGCAACTATTATATGGTGTGTCCCCGCGTCAAATCATAAACGTTTGTGTGGGTGTCAATGTTGATATTTTGCACGATTTGTTAACAGTGTGGCTGTGAAAGAAAATTTAAAACCAACATTTGCACTTAAACAGGGTAAAATTACGAGTATTTTTGGGCATAGCAAAATGTTTAAACAATGGGAAATTGGATGACAACCGCAAAATGTGCCTCGATTGTAAATTTGTGTATAAGATTTTCTGGAAAATATACTCAAAAACAGCTGAGCTAACAAACAAATTAAAAAGAAACTTAGAGCGGGTTTCTTGTAGAAAAAATTAAGTTCATGTTAGCTAACCGGAACACTAATTTATAGTGGGGAGAAACCTCCTGTCTACAAATTTGGTTTTCTCCTATACTTCTAAGGCAACATTACGCAGCAATAAGCAATAAGAGTGTTCGCGTACTCAAAAATTTACACAAGCTTTTACGGAAAGTAGTTTGTTTAACAAATTTCGTTTTCTCGCATACTTTTAAGGTAATTTAGAAGAAATGGCAACACACTAGTCAGCAATTAGAGTGTTCTCGTACTTAAGAATTTGCACAAACTTTTACGGAAAGTTGTTCGTTTTTTTGTAAAAGAGCTTGTGCGAGCGAAAAATATTTGGAGAGTTTTGTAAATGAAAGGTTGCAAAATTCTTCTGGTTGTTTTTTTCGCAGGCAGAAGTCTCTCACTATTTTGCAAACTGTTATTGATATATTGTTACTGTATAAGTACGCGAACATACCGTTATATTATGCAACAATCTGTATTTATCGGTATGATAAGTTGTTAAGCGGCACCCATCTGCCGGTTAGGATTTATCATTAGGCAATAAGCATATATTCAGAAAACCAAATTCTAGAAGAAGAATGAGAAACCCGGCCTTAATATGTAAATTTTTTTACCATGAGCGTTCGTGACTCTTAGTTTGTTGTTTGTTGTGTGGCTACATATTTGCATGTGGTGAAAGCAGTCCTCGTCTAGCATTAAAAGGCGAGCACATTCCGGTCCATAAGACCGATCGCCGCGGCAATTTGTTGGTCATAGGTTTTTTAAAGGCTCGAATAACTTAGCTTGTCATATCGTCATATCAGTAATAAAACAAAAGCCTGCGCCGCCTGACCTCTTACTGAGCCTCTCCACTTGATGCAGCCTGAAGCTATGGAGCATTCCACTATCCGCAACCTGTGAACGCAACCAGAGTTCCCGTGATAATGATGAACACACAAAGTTCCAACCTGAGTGGTGCTTTTAGTAATCCCGTGACGGAGTAGGTAGGCATGTCCGCCTACGAAGGATTGAATTCGAATCCTGGTAAAAATATAAGAAACATTTTTCGATGTTTTACGATATTTGTGGGTCGGTTCAGCAATGTGAAAAATCTCTGCGATTTAACTACTTGACAGCAAAAGCTGGACATTTGTGCCCAAAGCACTGTAAGATTTTAAAGACCATTTACATCCCATTTACAGTTGCCTCTGTTGTTTTTTCGAGAATTTATGATTTACCAAATAACTTGTAAATGTGTATTTTCCAAAAAAAAATTAGTGTGAGATGTAAACATAACGTTTAAGTTAAAAGCTAATTATACCGCCGACTTTGATTATCTGAGAGCTGCTGTTTAACAAACAACGACGATAGCAATAAACAAGTGTCAATTATAGTGGCACGCAGCTGACTCATGTTGACATGTACGATTGGCCTCTTCATAAACTCCAATTAGGTATTTAATCCAATGCCTAAAAATGTTTTTCAATGCATTTTTTGTGGAATTATGGTTATTTTCCAACACTCCAAAATGAGAAGAACGACAGACACAAAGGGCCACCCATCGGAGTATGTTGTGAAAAATGGCACATAAGTTAATAAGTATGGCTGGGAGTACAACAAAATATTCCGGTTTCTTCAAATTTCAGCTTGCTGTTTGGAATTAAATTTGGCAAAATGTGCTTTAACTGTGACTGTGCTCAAAATTAATTTTTATTCTTAAAAGTTATTTTGGGGAGAAAAGTGTCAAAGTTTCCGTCGCTGAAATATTAAAAATACTTTTTGGATCATAACGCTAAAAATTCCGCTTAAGTGTAAGTAAAAATTTCTAAAAAAAAAAGCTATGTAGTAAGAAAGTGCTAGATATCACTTTCAAAATTAATAGCGTTCGTCCTTGGGCCAAAAAAGTGACATGTGCAAAATTTCATGACAATCGGACAATAAATGCGACCTGCACCTTGATCACAAGAATACATGGACAGACAGACGGACAAAGCTAAATCGAATCAGGAAGTGATTCTAAGCCGATCGGTATACATAACGATGGGTCTAGCTCTTTTCCTTCTAAGCGTTGGAGATATATACCGATCAGTACAATATGGGACAGTAAAATATGGGGAAATGAAAGGTATTTGAAGGTAGAAAACGAGTCTGATATCTATTTTTGGGGCCAAGTGTTTGAGGGGCCTCTAAGCCCTCAAAAGAACCCCTCGAATAATACACATTTCTCGACCATTGCAATATCGGGTTCAAATGAAAAGTCTTTGGGAGAACAGCACGAATCCGATATTAACTATCGGGACCAAGTGTCTGGAGGACCGTCCACTCCCATAACAGCCAGCAAATAGTGAGTTTTTGCCGACTATGGCAATATGGCCTCAAATTAAAGAAATTTGAAAGTGGAGCACTAATAACTGTACCCCCCAAGTGGAGCACCACCCCAAAAAACCCTCCAAACCGGACATATTTACCGACAACGGCAGTATGGGACTCAAATGAGTTATATTGGGAGCTATATCCAAACCTGAACCGATTTTTTCCAACAACAGGTCGAACCACATGCCTGTACCAAATTTTAAGACTATCGGATGACAACTGTGACCTGTACTTTGTACACAAATTAACATGGACAGACGGACAGACAGACAGAAGGACATAAATAAATCGAATCAGAAAGTGATTCTGAGTCGATCGCTATACTTGGGATCCAAAGAATAAAATTGAGTGTATGCGTTTCATTAATTGAAAAAAATTCTCCTTTATAGGATGGCACGGTCTTGTAATAGTAAATTGTTTGGATTCGCCCCAAAGAGAATGTTAGCCCTCCCCGCCTAAATGATCCAAAAGACAAGTTTTAAGCGAGAAAATTTGTGGTTTGTGGCTTCTAAATTTTTCGCGTAGGTGTATTTGGTAGAAAAAGTATTAATCAAAGACTTTTCAACAACGGATGAGCGGGCTTCCTTTAAACAGCTACCTCAATGGAATACCTAAGAAGTGGAATAAGCATTAATTATCATGTATTCGTTTTTTGTTATTTTAGTTCTATTGGACTTTGAATTAATCCAAATTGAGTTGTTTATTATAAACAGTGGCACGCCAGGCAATGCTGTATTGAAGGCGGCATGTCAGCATTTTAAATAACACATTGCCCCGCTATTTGTTTACAAAATCATTTGTTATTTAGAAACACACACACACACACACACACACTAGCAGTGGCGGGATTTCCTCTAAAGGAAAAAATTAAATAATTTTAAAATCGTTCAAGTGATGGGCGCCGCTTAATTTGTAACCATCATTGACGCCATTGATAGCCTTTGCCTGACCATTGTTTTGCAGTGCATATCAGTGCCAGCGACCATTTCGTATTTCTGGCCGATTTGAATAAACGCCAAATTCAATTCCAAGCACATTCTAATATTCAAAGCACAATTCTCAAACACGACACAATAATTCATTGCACCCCAGATCTATGGAAAACATGAACAGTTTACAAAGAAAAATAAAACTCTTAGCGATACAATGTAATTGTTGTAATGAATGCCGCCAAAGTCATTGCGAGTCCATAAATCAAAGAAATCGAGTTATTTATTGGACGCGCTTAGCGATGTAACGTCTAAGTCATCAGCAAGGCATTCATAAGATCAAGACGTTGAAGGATTTCTCTTTGGCAGGTTTTGCAGGTTAGCAGTCATTTTCACTTAATGTAAAGGTCCAATTGTCTATGCAACAAGATTGACATTGAAGCTTTTGCACAACAAATACCAGTATTTTGTGATTATTACGCGATTCTAACCTTGAAGGAGCTAAGTCCTTTCGTCTGTCTGATTACGATAAAGCTCCCTTAAAAAGCTCTTTTTCTACTTAACATCTTGAGGACCCATAATTCATTTTTCTATTAGCAAAATAGCACTAGGTATCAAGCCATTATCAAAACTAGTTTTGCCTTAAAAACTTTATTCTTTAGACTTTTGCCACAATTTGTGAATTCCTCATAGTCTATTAAAAAATAATGGCCTTTACTTCCTTGCCTGACAACCATATTGTAAAGTGCTACCAAATTCGTTTCACTTTTTTTTTACTTTGTAACAATTTGGAAATGAAAAACGACTACAAAATTCATGCACAAATTAAATAAATTAAGTTATTGTAACACCGCGGCTGGTCAAAGCTAAACCGTGTTGGAATTTTCATTGTCTATTCGTGACTGCATCGAAAAAAAAACAACGTTCAACAAGTGCAGCTACATTAGAACATGACACGCTTTCGGAAAACCTATCCAACATTGCCATCGCCGTCTCCATCACCACTAATGGATGATAATGTTGGCAGAAACATACAAACACATACTCACACACACACACACACACAAATGTCATTGCCATCAGCCAAATGCGATACGAATTTTAACACATTGAGTGTTGGTCTCAGTCCCCATGGTGTCACATTCCCAAATGCCAAATGGAAACTCTTGTGAACCAAATGAAAAATGTGTTAAACCCAAAAGAAAAACTGAAGAGCAATTTTTGCAAAAGGATTTCAAACTTTTATGAGAGAGGCAGGGGCGTGTGAAAAGTTTAAACATTTATGTGGTGGCTCAAAAATTACAAAAAAGAGTACGAATTTTAAAACTTAAATCATATGATAGGAGATTAACCTCTGTAGATTTTCAAGACGTTAAATCAGATTTTCGTTTAATATGGCACTGCGTGGGCGAATGCGATTCGTACTTGGCATAGATGTTGGTAGTCACTTAAGAAAGTGCTTAGATTGTCAATGTCGGGATGGGATCTTGACAAAAACATCAAAGACACATTCTTTGCAGCGGATATCTCTTTAATGTTCGGGACATTTGTGAGGCCTTCAGCCAAGTGGTTTCACTCTTCAACACGCCGTTGGGACTTAAAAGAGGCTTAAAAGAGGAGGTCCCTTAAGGCCTGGTTATGCTCTTGTAAATGTAGAACAAATATATCGTAAATGTAATGAGACAATTATGATTATTACAAAACGTAACATTTGACATTTCAAACAAAACTATTTTTTTTTTAATAAAAAAAAGACTTGAAGGTGGGGGAGATCTGTCGTCGAAGAACTTCAGGCATAACTAAAGGGCAGGTCGGAAAAGACGGCCCTCCTCGCAATGATGCTTGAACTTGAGACGTCTCTCCAGCTGAAGGAGTACGCAATGGTGGCCTTCTCGAATATAAAGAGGGCATTTAACAACGAGGAGATGGGTCGACAGTCACCCTCCAGGCATTTAACAACTTGAAGATGGGTCGACAGTCACCACCCAGGCATTTAACAACGAGGAGATTGGTCGACAGTCACCGCCTGATCCGCACGCGGCGATGGAATACGGCCCTTCCCTTTCCCTTCTGGACACTATGGATGCGGTGGGCAGACTGAGCAGGGTTTCAGGAGACAGCGACTGGATTGAGACTATACTGCGACGCACACAACATTTCAGAGAGAGCTATGTGCCATAATGATAGACGCAAAAGAAATTCTGGGAAGAGATTTACAGTTTTCGAAATCAGTTGTTGTTGATGATGTTGTAGCCGCATTTGTATGTGAAGGTAGCGATTCTCTTCAAGCTCGTTCCGGTCACCGAGCGCCGCGGGAACGTTATGGCCATTGGTTATTAAAAAAAGCCAATAGATCGCCTTGTCACATCGAGTATCACAGACACGCAAGCACAAGACCATGGGCTCCAGTACAGTGAGGTCGAAGTGAGTGGAGGAGTGTGTGGAATTCCTGAATAGACCTCAGATTCACGACATAGTGATAACATGGATTAGCGGATACGAAAGCGCCGTATTGGCGCTTCTTGTAATTTCTTGTTATCTGTCTCACTTTTTTCACAACAGATCAGACTGGCCACCTTTTCATGGTGAGCTTCCCAATTAATCTTTATTATTAACAATAAATTATTAACAATGCCACAGAGAAATAGAATTGATTGATTTTTGGTTTTGAAATTTCTTCAAACTTCAAATTTTACTGAATTCTACTTTGTTTTTACTGAATTCTACTTCCCGTTTACGGTCGACAGACATTCGGTAATCGTTTGCATGCGTTTTCATTAAGCAAAACAAAATACATTTTTCCTACATTTACGAGAGCATAACCAGACCTTTATCATAGAGGTTGAAAAAAAAACAAACCATTAACTGATTTATTAATTAATCCATAAACTTATCTGCAAGTGTGAACGCCCCATTATATACAAGTTAGTTGTAGATGGCGGAATTTATTGCACTTTGTCTACATACGTAGTTTTTAGCGTTGAATGGACATACTGCCTGCACACAATCGACGGCGACCTTCATTGATGGTCGCCATATGGCCATGGTGGTTTATGAGATTGGTAGGTTCTATTTAAACGCAATCATTAACTAACTATTGTATAATGTTATACGCATATGTATGTGTGTGGGTGTATGTGTGACGCACATGGCATCACATCTGTTGTTTGCAGGCATTCAAAGTTAAACTTCCTGTCGAAGAGTTTATGGCCAATGGCATTGCTTGTCATTTGTAAAGGATAATTAATTATGCTGGTGGCACCATATTGGCAGCAGTTAATCAAATTGCTCAGTCAATGTGCACACATCCTTGCACCTGCGATTTGCTACATGCGGGTCCACATTTATAGCAAGCATAAAGGGGAAGAGGCTGGATTAATATCTATGGCTTTTCGTCAAGAGAGAGTCATAACATAATAAAGCTTTCAACAGTAAGGTCATAATTCAAAAATTAATAAATACTTTCTCCAGTACCTCTTATCCTAAATCGATCTGTAATTTTGCAATTTTTTTACTAGAATACTGTGAAGTGCTAAAACATTGCTAGTAGTATTTAATGGACGAAACAGCTTTTGATTGTCTTTTAAAACCTCTATAGTAGAAAGTAGTTCATGTTATCGAAGATATTGTCTTTGGGGATTTGATATAAACTTTATACTATTCCAACTTTTGATTGCAATCCAACCTCAGTTATCGACGTAGTATTGTGGTGAACAAATTAAGTCAGGGATGGGCTACTCGTTACTATGTAAACCAACAAGTCTGCGGTTCTCAAGTCAAAAAGAACACTTGATTGCACATTACCAAATCCTTTTTGTTAGAGTATTATTTCCTTAAAATGGGGTTTTTCTATTTCTGTAACACCAACATATGGCTATCTCTTTACTTTCCCACAAAATGATTATCCTTTGCCGTAGTATCATAAAACTTCTATTTACAAAGTAGCTTCCATAAAATATCGGCTATATCCATTTCCTTTGCCATTTTATTAACAAATACTCGCAGATGGCCCTACCTGCAGAGCATTTACTTTAAGTAGCGTAACCTAAATTTTATTTCAAGTTGTTTAAGTACTTGGGCTCTTTCATGTCTACCCAAACCCCTTTAAATGTTCATTATCTGGATTTTCTAAAAACCTTTTGGTATATCTTCTCCAAAAAAAAGGATTAGCCGAATTTTTTGCCAAACTCAACAGAAACTTAATTCAGGACACGCAAGTAAATGGCCAAGATGTGAAAGTATAAAATTCCATTTATGTGAAATACATACCACCATCATTGTCAATGATCACTGACTGCAAATACAAACTAACACACATGCCGAAAGTTCCATTTCAGACATGCTCACGTGTGCGTCATGTTGATTTTGGTTTTATGTAGCGACTACCAACTACGATAAGGACTACTACAAATAGGCAACAAATTGATTAAGAAACACATACAAATACACGCACGCATTTACTAAGTACAAGAGCTACTACTACAGCTTCGCACGCAGGCAGACGTCGGCAACGGTTTCAAAGCTGAGGTACGAGGTCCTAAAAGTATGCCACAAAATTAGACAATTTGTAAAATTTCAGCATAGAGATCAACAGATATTTTTACAACTAATGGAGGATTACGGCTGTGCATAATAATGAAAAAAGGATAAAAAACTTATTTTTTTTATGTTAAAATATAAAGAAAACACATTTTCGACATTAAAATTTTAAACTATTTTAATTTTTGACACAAAATTTAAAAAAAAAAATGTATCAAAAATTTTTCATTCACTCAAAATTTTATCAGATATTTAAATATTTGGAAAGTTTGTGTCAAATTGAATTGTTAAAGAAAATTTAAATGCCTTAATTTGGTGCTTAATTTAACTATTTAAAATGAAAATTTTTGCCGGTTGGACTTAAAACCATCAACTTTAACATTTTCTTAAATTCAAATTGCTATACATTTTTTTAAAATAATTTTACTTAAAATGTTTCCTCGAAGTTTGATTTTAATAGAAAGTTTTTAAGGCTGGGAATATAAAATTCCACCACTCCTTTATGGGGGAAAAAGGTCAAGATCGTCTGAGATCGCATGTGCCTCTATGTATTAGAGGACATAAGATTGTATTTTATACAAAATAGCTGGATAGGACACAATAAGTAGATAGGCTGCTCGTCAAAAATACCGGTACAATTGGTGGGATCAATTAGTTGGGTAGTCTGTACGCCAAATGTACCATAAAAGAGACGTCATAATTGCATATACAACAGATTCTTGATAACCAATAAAGGGAAACTAATGCATAAACTGACTTAAATTTTCTTTTTCGAGGTTACTTTGTACTATTTAGAGCGCACAACAAGCCGATTACTGGCTTAGGTGTACTTCCATAGTGGCATGGGGTGGATTAATATTCGCACTCTCTTTTCAACCTAACCTAAATGCATAAACATCTCCCGGAAGACTACAGAAAAACACACAAAAAATGTCAACAGGTGTATGTTTTACCGAAAAAAAACAACACTTTGATTTCTAAGTGAATATTTCAAGATTTTATAACCATTGAAAGCTGCTCTTGAAATCACATTTAAATGTGGTGATAAAAAATACTTAAACCTAGTCCATTGACTTTCATCATTTTTGCTACTCAAAGCATATAATTGAAAAAAAAAACTAATCTCTAAAGGATCTTTGATCAAGCAATTTTTTCTCTGCAAAGGTCTCGTATGGATGGGATATTGTTTGTCGTTCGTCGTTTGTTCGTCCTTGGAAAGGCAATAAAAGACATTCATTGAATTGTAATAGACCACACCATGCCCTCGTATCGTGGCATGCAGGCAGGCAGGCAGGCAGTCAGTCAGCAGGGCGTATTTAATCTCATTTAATGTGATTGACTTTGTTACAATGGAAGAGTGTTGGGAGCCCCAAACAGAACAAATCAAAATGGGATACAAAGAAAATCAAGCGGAAAATGAAAGAACCAGCCAGCACAAAAGGGGGAATAACGTCTGTACTTAACGTCACGTCGCTTCGCAAAGGAAACCAACCAAGCCAACACTGAAAGACACAAACACAAGCACATGCATAGTTAACACTGGACATCTTGAGTTACAGCTTGTTTTTTGTGTGTGTGTGTGTGTGTGTTTTTTTTTTTTTATTTAAGTATATCAGTATGGGATGTAAGTAATCCTTGGGCAATGGTGTTTGGCATTACTTTTGTCCGCAAGGCAACCGGAAGGACCGTTGACCATGGGTGATGTGATGTAGAAACTGATTTCTTGGTTGGTGAGAGTGTCGTCAGGTGGATATTTGCCGATGAAATGTGTAGTGCTTGAATTGTTCTCAAACAGGCAAAACCTCCTCTTGCCACTACTTGGTCATAATACTCGATGTCTTGTTCTTGACGCTTGGGCGGAAATGGAATTATTTGATTAATTTGAAAGTTTCCGCTTGGGCTAGTGGTGGTGGTGGTGGTGGCGGCGGCTTCTTAATCCTAGGCATCGCCTCTATTTAATAAGGTTTTGTTTTTCTTTTTGATTTTACAGCACACCGCTGGAAAATGCCAACCAGCCAGCCGTCCTCGTTAGAACATGATGATGATAGCACAAATGCCACAAGAGCACCCAGCTCCAAGACGACAACAAATGATCAGCGCATCTCATCGCCCTCATCCTATCATGACTCGGCTTTGACCAACAAAGAATCACATGACGAGCATCGAGGCTCAAGCGAAAGCACTGCCATAACTCAACACAGAAATAGCGGGTCCAGAGATTCGAATGGCGGCAAGGCGGTTGACACATATATACGTGCCTCCGGCCCCGACAGTGGAGGTGGTGGAGGTGGCGGTGGTGGTGGTGGTATTGGTGCTAATGAAAGTTTACCTGGCCCAGCTGACCATGACGAGGAAGAGACTGACGTTATTGGTGATTTGGTGGGCCACTTTGGCAAATGGCAATTCCTGATGACCATACTGTTGTCGCTGTTCCAAGTACCAAATACATTTCACATATCCTCATCCATCTATCAAGTAAGTTGAGCCTCGAAACTTCTCTACCATGTGGGCGCCACTCTAAGTATCCCTAACTGTGACTCTTTTCCTAAGGCAGCCAACAAAGATTTCTGGTGTAGGCGTCCCTCCCATCTGCAGCATTTAACGGTTGATGTGTGGCGCAATCTTAGCAATTCCAATGACAATTGCTTTCAAAATCTCGTTGACTGGGAGGGTATTAGCAACGAAACAATGGAACAATTGCAACAGGTACATTGCATCGCCCTCCCTCTCTTTTGCTCTAAAACCAGCCAACGATTCAAGTGGAAAATCGCATTTTCCACTTTGCAACAAAAGCAAAACGTTTCATTCTTCTTGACTTATCTTTTCATTGTTGCAGCAAGGATCCGTATTCAAAGCCGTCATTGGCAACAACGATACGCGCCAAGCCTGCTCCGCCTGGGAGTATGCCACCGATGATAATGTGGGGAACAGCTGGACTTCACAGTGGGATCTGGTGTGCGACAAGGAGTATCTGAAGAATGTGGCCGAAATGTTTTTCCTGCTGGGTGTGGCGACTGGAGGAATCATATCCGGCTACCTCTCTGACAAATTCGGCCGCAAAACCATGCTCTTCATATCGGCTGTACTGCAGACAATATTCGGTATGTATGCCCCCCATTCATTATCTTCCTTGCTAGGCATTCTGGCATGCAGGCATCATTGCCGCAAATCCTTTTACAATTTCAATTACAAGTGTTCAACCACTAGAAACATGTGTAAGTATACGTGGCATGTGTACATCAAAAGTGTGTGTGTGTGTGTGTATAGGTGTGAAAACTCATTCACACAAAACTCAGAGGACAACGCAAGGATATTGCAACATTTTTCAAACAGCATACACTTCCGTGTATGTGTGACTTTGAACTTGACGGGCAGTGAGTCGGGCAGACGGAGAGACAGACAGACTGATGTGTGGTTGGTTCACCTTTAGCCTGGGCCAATGACAAAACGACCACATAAAAGAGCATTCATTTGACATCAGCCAGCAAGTGGAGCATTCACATTTGCATTCACACCTGCACCGGCAAAGATGCAGGCGGCGGCGGGGCTGGCTCGGGCTGCTGGCAGAGACATAGACAATTGTCAAGTCCTTTTAATTGTTTTAATGTCACTTATCAGCCACACTCTGATTCATTTGAAGAGGCAAAGCCTTAATTGAGAAAGCCCTTGCCAGAGGATGCAATCATGCATGGCTGCCAGCACAGAGCATTCATAGTTGTCAATTCCAAGTACAACAGACATCACACATAAAGCCATGCCAATCCCCCCAAGTGTAGTGCAATATCTGTGCAACTGTGAAGTCGTCCTTGCCTGGTGTCGTTGCTATGACTACTCTGTGCTCGCTGCTTGGCGCTCCACAACCAGCCACCAATGGCAAATATTCACAAAATAATGATTGCACTCAAACTATTTTAATTGAAAAATTAAAAACAAATGTTCACTCAAAGTTATTATTATTTCTTTCTTTCCTTCTTTTTTTGTGTTTTTGCTTATCGAACAAGCACTACTAACTGAGCTATAAATAGAGAGCTTCCAGAGCAAAAAAAAAAAAACACAGAGCAGACAAATAGACAAACTAAGCCATTGAAAAACTTTCAATTGGGTAAGCTAACCCGCTCTCCCACAGCGGAGGGGGGAGATTGGTAAAAAGTTTAACCTACTTCTGCAGAACAGAAGTCTGGGCCATTCGTATTGCAACGAAGGCAAATTCTATACAACGAGTTAGTCTAGGGCTGGTGAATTATGGGGTGGCATTTTAAAACTCTGATCTTAAGCTTAAAATAAGGTCAGGCCATTTTTCTTTTTTAAGGAATAGAGTTTTAATACAGAAAAAAGCACGAAATTCCTTTATTCGTTGTATATTCGTTGATGTCCTTGAATTAAAGGATGATATATAGGACGAAAATAACTACTTAATATTTTATTTTCTTTATTTTTTTATTTTACTTTATTTTATTATATTTTATTTTATTTTACTTTGTTTTATATTATTTTATTTTATTTTAAGTAACCGTTATTCTAAGTAACGGTTGAGTGGATCAGAAAAAATTTTAAAACTTTTCAGGAGTAGACTCACAATGGACTCCAAAGATCCAACAGCAGCGATGGTGGCATCAGACCATAGCATGTTGTCCTCCCCTTCTACATGTGCGGGTACCTTGGCACCTGTAGTCAAGAGTAATGCTTTAAATGAATAATCTTTCATCGGACTAACAAATGAAGAAGAGACGGATAACCCATAGGAATGCTAAGTTCGTACCCATTCTTAAAGTAAAGGTGGTGTTTCCCAATCACACTCATAACGACAGTGTCAATAAAATAGACGACATTAGTACGCTTTGTTAGAAGATCGAGTAAGCAATCGGGCGAAAGTGCGGGATGCTGGTACTGATAGAATTGAAATTCCAACCACTTCTAGGGAAGCAGAATACTGCGAAACCTCTGAAAAAGAAAAGAAGCTCCCCGTCTTCAAGTACTCTGGGAAGACTAAGACAGCCCTCTCTCAATAGAGACTGCCGAAGGTATCCTACGGAGGGAGAAAAAGTCGGAACAGGTACGAAGGAAGCGCCCACCAGCAGTGCATCCGTTAGGACTCCACCAGATCACCCGCCCCAAGTGGAGGATCTGGTTAACGAGTGTATTTTGGAACATGAAGATGAACCCTGGTCTTGGTCCTGGTTGAGAGTCCACCACAAAGACTTCTGTTCTGACTTTCAATATTCATGCTAAGTATGATCCGAATAGGTCTATAAACTAGTATAGCCCCTATATAAACAGATCGTGGATTTGACTTCTTGAGCCCTAGAAGGAGCAAAGACTTCTGATCTGATATCCAACATCTGTGCGAAGTATGATTTGTATCGTTTGTATACTGATATAGGTCCCATATCAACCGCTAGGCGCCACAAGATGGCTCCCCTGGAATATTTTTTTTTTCGCATTTCCCATGCAATTATAACAATTTCAGAAGTTCTGTTTTATCGAATATCATTTATTGACGTACAACTTTTACAACTAGAAAGACCAAACCGGTCAAAATAAAAAATAGCTATTTGGAATACAACATTTTTTTTAAATTAGATTGTCAGGTCGTTCAATGCTTTCTTTCTATTCAAAGAATAGCACTGCAAAAAACTTTCAAAAGTAAGGCAAAATGTGTGATGTTGCTAAAAGCATTTGACTGGCTTTCTGTATAGCGATTTCTGATTCGCCAGAATCTTTATCAGCAGAAATTCGTCAAATGGATCATGGTGTTTTAAATACCAACCCCGCTAGAGTAGGTTGCAAAGCACACATCTTAATTTGAATAGGGCTCTTTAAGAAGACTTGCTAATTTGTTTTGTAATATAAAACATTTTTATGGATGTTGTAGGTTTTAAAACAACAATTTTAAATTTTATAAGTTGTCCACCAAAACATCAAATCAATCATTTTGGCAAATAAGGCAAAACATTTGTAAATGTAAATTTGTATATGTCCAACTATTACCGGCAAACGATTTGTCTTGAAACGATCTTCTCATACTCTTCTTCAAATATTTTCTTCATTTTTCTCGTTTTCTCCACTACAGGTCTAGCACTGTATTTTCCACACTCATTTGAATTTTACATAACACTGAGAGCACTTTTGGGTTTGGTATCCGTGTCAGTAACCTACTCCGGCCTGATTTTGGCCATTGAATATGTCGATGGCAAATGGCGCACAATAGCAGGCATGTACAACTTATTCCCACTGCCCATATCTTACATGGCCATCTCTGGCATTGCCTATCTGACGCAAGACTATCAGCGTCTGCAGTTGTGCATAGGAATACCGGGAATCTTTTTATGCTTTCTGTGGTAAGTAAAATTGAGGAGGCACTGCTTCGTGGAACTGGTTGATAAAATTTCCCTTAACCATCAGGTTCGTGGTGCCCGAATCTCCGCGTTGGCTTTTGGTCAAGGGCCGCATTGAGGAAGTGAAACGCATTGTCGAAGCTGCTGCCGAATTCAACAAACGTCAATTGCCCAGTGACTATGAGACACTGTTGAAACCGCCACCCCAAGAGGAGAATTCCCAGGACTTTTTTTACCTCTTCAAATCGCGCTACTTGAGACGCATCACAATTTGCTTTCTTTGCATTTGGTTCACCATGAATTTGGCCTACTATGGCTTCATATTGAATATGAATACGTTCGGCGGCAACGTCTATTTAAATTCGGTAAGTTTTATTGTACTAAGCAGACAGGCAAGCAAGCTATCATCTAACAGCCATTAGCCTGCTGTCAGCCATTAACCATCAAGCATCCATTGAATATCATCACCTGCCATCAAAAAGGCCACTTGTTGATTTCACTTGACTTGACTTGATTCGAAAAATGCTTTAAATATTTGCATAGCCATCTCTAACCCCTACCATTCCGATTAGAAAGACCACAGCCTGGCCATTATGGCAACCAAAGCATTCAACATGTGGCACATGGCATATGGAAGTAACTGGCACAAAAGGCTCATCATCCATCAGTCGAAGGCACACACGCATTGCCAGACAGACACTCGCAAAAGTGCCTTTGTTTTGATAACAACAAACCCCAAAGAATTTTTGGCAACGTGCCCAAACTTTGTCAAAAAATTATGTTTCATTGGGCATGAGGCACAGTGTTCCGAAACATATACAATGTAAAAGCAACTGGAAAGATTTTTTTTTGCTTTTTAGAATTTTTATTACTAGCCGAACCGGGCCCGCTCCGCTGCGCCTTCTATAACTATCTAATATGCGGATATTGAATTCATGCCATTGTATCCTATGACGATAAACGCGTTCGAATCGTGGCGAGAACATCGGACAAAGCGGTGTTTATCTCATCTTAATGTTGCATGGACATTTAAAAAATTTTCCCCAAAGAGGTGTCGCACTGTGGGACGCCGTTCGGACTCGGCTAAAAAAGTTCACTTATCATTGAGTTTAAACTTGAATCGGAAAGCACTCATTGATGTGTGAGAATTTGCCCCTTCTCGGTTCCTGGGGGTTATGTTCTTCCTTAGGGTAATGTTCTCATTTGGGGTGGGATGGCACCTCAGACATTTCGACTCAAATATGGGTATCAAATTCGTGCTGCACTTCCAAATCCCTTTAATTTTGGCCCCATATTGCCATGGCCTGTAAATATGAACCGTTTGGAGGGTGTTTTGGAGCTGGGGCTGGGGCGGCCACCGGCACTTTGCACTGAAAATAGATATCAAATTCGTTCTTTATTCCCAACGAAAATGACGTTCAGGTTAGGGGGTGCTTTAGGGCGAACCCCAAAACACTTGGCTTCAAAATTTGATATAAAATTCCCATATTGTCATAATGGCTCAAATAACCCATTTGGCTTATCTTTAGGAGGAAAAGTGCCACCAAGACTTGAAGGCAAATTTTAATGTCATATTCGTAATCTACTCCCTAATACCTTTCAGTTTGAGTCGAAGGACCACTTTATATGGGAGCTATATCCAAATCTGAACCGATATGGCCCATTTGCAATCCCCATCGACCTACATTAATAAGAAGTCTGTGCAAAATTTCGTGCAGCTAGCTTTACGCGTTCGACCGTTATCGTGATTTTCACAGACGGAGGGACAGATGGACGGACGAACGGAAATGGATAAATCGAATTAGAATGTCAAGAGGATCAAGAATATATGTACTCTCGGGGATCGCAGATCAGTGTTTCGAGGTGTTACCAACGGTATGGCTAGATTAGTATACCCCCTATCCTCTGGTGGTGGGTATAAAAAAAATTCCGCATGTTGGATCCAAAACAAAAATGCCGTTAATTCTTGCAAATTTCATTTGAATTGCAATAGTGATTACCAAATATTTGCCATACTTTTAAGCATTGAAAAAAAGTTGCTTTTGTATAATTTTTTAAGAAAATGTTGTTAAAAATAACTTTTTTTCGTATCAAATTTAGAAAATTTTCACAATTTTTTTCTCTATGAAATTGTTGAGCATACAAAACACTGTGCATTTAAACGAGTGAATATGGATAAGTTGATGATGTCTTTGGCTGATGCTGGTGCTGGTGCTGATGGCGTTTTAGCCATATATATAAGACGATTGAAATGTTTTGTGCTATTAGAATGTATTGCTGCTGCTTCGGAAAATATGATGGATGTTGACGTGCAGATGTTTTTATTCCTCTATTACCGCTGTTCTATTTGTTGCCTTTTTTCAGTTTTTTTTTTTTTTATTTTAGTTTATTTCAATATAAACAAATAGCGATGCTTTAACATCACCTCTTAAATGTTTTTTTCTATATGTGTGTTTTAATGGCCGTTTGGCTCGTGTTTGTTCTTTTTTTATAGGCTTTAGCCGGTCTGGTCGAAATACCTGCCATTGCAATTGCCATGTACATTATCTCAAAGGTGGGTAAGAAATGGCTCTTCAGTGCCACCCTAGTATGTGCTGGCATAGCCTGCTGTTGTGCAGCCATTACTGAGGGCAAGGAGGACATTCTGTGGTTGAAAATAACCTTCATTATGATTGGTGGGTAGTCTTTGCATAGAAAAAATAAGCCATGCCCTCACGCACATGTTTGGGTAATTACAGGAAAATTCACCATTAGTGCTGGCAACACCATAATGCCCGTCTACACCGCCGAATTGTATCCAACGGCCATACGCAACGTTGGCGTGGGAGCCTGTAATGTTGCCGCTGGCCTGGCCTTGATATTAACTCCATATTTGTCATTATTGGTAAGGGATATCTAAAAGTTGCTAAATGAAAACTACTTAAATATAATCAATTAAACATAACGTAGAACAAAATCGAAGATCATCTTCTGATGTCACTCCTAACCGCATGGTGTCTATTTGGAGGATTTGTTGTGCTCTTCTTGCCGGAAACCATGAAACAACACACACAATCTTCAAAGGAAACAAAGGAAGAAAAGTAAGTAGCAATTCTAGATTATGACCGAAAGTGAAAAAAAAAAACTCAAAAAGTATTTTGTATTTTGTTGAAATAAAATTGATTTTAAGTTTAACAAGTAAGGACCAGCTTAAGTCGGGATAAGCCTGCCTTTTGATACCCTACACCACAAAAGGCATACAAGTTGAGTGATCGAAATTGAAATTTACTCAAATTTTATGTATAGAATTTCGACCAAAATCTGAACATATTGTAGGAGTCGTAGAGGAAAACTTTGAGAAGTTTGATAGATGCGTTAGCAAAGGCCCCAAAAGTGAAAATCGGGAGATGCATATATATTGCAGCTGTATCTAAATTTGAATCGATTTCTATGAAATTCACCAGTGATCAAAAGAGTTATAAGAAAAACTCTCGTACCAAATTTTGTGAGGATCGGTTAAAAAATTATTAAATTATTGCAGTATTAGTCAAAATCAGACGAAAATATATGTATATGGGAGCAATATCTAAATCGATTTCGACGAAAATCCTCACGTTTTGTGGTAGTCGTAATAGAAAGTGTAATGCAGAGTTTTGAGAAAATCGAATGATAATTAAGCTTGCAAAGGATCTAGAAGACAAAATCGGGTAATACATATATATGGGACCTATATGTATATCCGAACCGATTTCGATGAATTTCACCAGTAGAAGAACAGATTCAATGTTTTGAGAAAATCGGATGATAAGTGCGCTTGCAAAGGCTCCTAAAGATAAAATCGAGTAACACATATATATGGGAGCTATATTTACATCTGAACCGATTTCGATGAAATTCACTCATTAGGGAATCCCTCGTGTAAAATTTCGTGAGAATCGGTACACAAATAATGACATTATTGCAATGTTAGTCCAAATCCGATGAACGTATGTATATATAAAAGCTATATCCACATGTGAACCGATTTCTTGCACTAAGTTATAGTACACTGTACGACAGTGATGGTGCAGGATGTAAAAAGTCAACAAGTAAAGTAAGGCAAGAGTCGGGCGGTGTGAATTGGGCGATATTTACATGGACGCTGTATCTCAATCTGAACCAACTTTGATAGGCATCGGCAGAGATGTTCAGATGGGTTAAAAGCAGAGATGGTCTGACGGAAACTCCGACGTATATGATATACGCCAAAGATACGAAACGGACATGGTTAGATCGACTTAAAATGTCATGACGTTCTAGAATATATGTATGTACTTTAGTTGTTTTTTTCTCCAAAGTGGCATCGAGCTTAGTGACCATGAGAATTATGTTAAGCGGAAAGATTTAATTATTGAAAAGTTACTAAAAAGAAATTGCCTAAATCAACAGATCCTTGGACATAGACATAGGAGCCATAGGTAAACTTTCCGTTGCGAAAGGTTGCTAAACTCTCTTGTTCACTACCGTCACTTTGCTTCTATCCAGATGACTGCTGCGGTTATATTTGGCTTTTCATCCACTGATGAGGATGACGTCTTTGTTGCTGTCATTGCAAACCGTTTTGCTTTCTCTTTTATTTTCATTTTTTTTTCCTTTGAAATATACCAACAACAATAACATTGCTGGCTATGTAGATCTGTTTCGCAGGCCACATGTGCTCAGTGGGTTAGTTTTGCTATTATTTATGCCTGTTACAGGCCGATAATGTGGTCATGGAGGCCAACGTAGCGCAGAGGTTAGCATATCCGCTTATGACGCTGAACGCCTTGGTTCGAATCCTGGCGAGACCATCAGAAACAAATTTCAGTGGTGGTTTTCCCCTCCTATTGCTGGCAACATTTGTGAAGGACTATGCCATGTAAAACTTCTCTCCAAAGAGGTGTCGCACTGTGGCACGCCGTTCGGACTTGGCTATAAAAAGGAGGCCCCTTATGACTGAGCTTGAACTTGAATCGTACTGCACTCATTGATATGTAAGAAGTTTGGCCATGAACATTCCACTAAGGAATTTGCTATTTTTACAAGCCGGTCATGTATGTACTTTATGAGGTCTTTGACGAATTTTTCGAGGTGTTACAAACGGACACCTCGAGGGTGCTGAATATAATAAGATAGGAAGTATAAGAATCCAATTTGTTTGTTATCGGAAGGGGACGGACCCTCCACCGTTACCAAAAACACCACCCAAAATCTAAAGTGGACCGATAAGGAAAGTATGCGGGAGTAGACAACGAATCTGGCATACAAATTCATGTCGAAGTATAGGGGGTCACCCCAATCCCACAAAAACGCCCACAATGGGCACATTAGCCAGATAGCCGGATATATGGGACTCGGTTTGTTTGTTTCGTATAGACTGAAACGGCAAAACCGATTTTCTCGAAATTTTCGCTTATTGTATAGGTTGGTCTGGAAGGAAACATAGGCTATATAATTTTTTGGGTATCGGAAGGGTGACGGACCCTCCCCCTTATATCAAAAACACATCCCAAAATCAAAAGTGGACCGCTCGGGACAATATAAGTATCAGATGCAAGGTATTGGAGAGTAGAATACGAATATGGCATTCGAATTTCAGTCAAAGTACCCATCGGGCCGCCCCAACCCAAAAACTCCCCCAAACAGACATATTGGACGTTCATTTCAATATGGGGCTCAAATGAAAGGTGTTCGGGAGTAGATTTCGAATCTGGCATACAAAATCGAATCGAAGTATAGGGGGTCACGCCAACCCTGAAAAACGCCACTAAACCCATTATGACTATATGATACTTGACTGAACCGATTTTCTTAAAATTTTCATAGATTGTGTTCGTTTGTCTGGAAGGAAACATAGGCTATATAATTTTCAGATATCGGTTGGAGACGGACCCTCCCCCTAACCCCAAAAACGCCACCCATATCCAAAAATGGTCCGATGGGTACGAAAACGAATATGGTATTAACATTTGGGTCCAAATAGCCAGCGTTAAAGAAGGCGCAGCGGAGCGGGCCCGGTTCGACTAGTTATATTGGGTTGCCCAAAAAGTAATTTCGGATTTTTTAAAAGAAAGTATATGCATTTTTAATAAAACTTAGAATGAACTTTAATCAAATATACTTTTTTTAAAATTTTTTCTAAAGCAAGCTAAAAGTAACAGCTGATAACTGACAGAAGAAAGAATGCAATTACAGAGTCACAAGCTGTGAAAAAATTTATCAACCCCGACTATATGAAAAATCCGCAATTACTTTTTGGGCAACCCAATATATATATATTTACATTCACATACATACTGCATAAATATTCTAAACTTAAATTTTTATTTGATTTTCTCTGTTCCCTTTTACAGGTGTTAGAACTACCTACAGCATTGAGAGCACAGTACAGAAAAAATAATTTCCAGTATGATGTGAATGACTTGCTCGGATTTTGGCTGGTCCAGAATTTCATAAAATCACGCTATCAAGAGGCGTTAATCCACGCACCCCTTAGCCCCCGTTTTGTCGTCATCATCATCAAACATTTGCATATCACTTTATACACATACATACGTACAAACGCGTATGTGTGACTTTGTTGATCGATCATACATCAATTGTATTGTATTTGTATTTGTTACTAAACTAGAAGCCCCCTTTTGTTATTGAACCTCAACAGGCAGGACCTTTAAGTTATTTTTTTATATTTTTTTTAATGCGCCCCACCGCCATCGCACACCATACCGAATCCATTACAACGTAATTAATTAATTTTAGTAAAAAACCAAATACAGAAGAAAAAAGAAAATCCATAAATAATCACAAACAAACGCATTACCTACTCTTAGATATGAAATGTTGTATAAAACAAAATGATAATTTCAATTGTATTAAAAACAAAAAAAAAAAAAAAAACAAAAAACGAACACAAGAAACATATTTACATGTATATAACCAATATATACATACATTAGCATGCATGCTCATACACCCACACTTGCATACATGCATGCAGACGAAGAACAGCAGCAGCAAAGAGAGTATGTTGAGGATGGTGAGGAAGATAAAGTTGAGCATACAACATTTAGCACGTAGTCAATTATTTACTAACTGTTCCCCAAAACAAAACAAAAAAAGAAAACTCAAAGTTATTGTCAATGAAGGAAGAACGATGATGTTGTATTTGTCAATTAATCCAATTATAAGTATATAAATATATGACACACTCACACACATGCCTAATACATACATAGATGTGTATTGCAATTGCAAAATTTCAATTAATTTTAATTCGAATCAATTCTAGATAAATTGGAAATCTCAACTTTTAGTATCAACCATCATCATGATTGTTATTATAATTATTGCATTTCTTTTTTTTTTATATATACATTTCTATAGAGATAAAGTAAAGGAAATGAAAGGAAAGGAAAAGAGAAACCCAAAAACAAAAACAGAGAAAAACATCTATATATACAAATGAAATGAAACCTTAGCATTATTATGTCAGCTAAAAATCTAAAAAACCACAATAATTGTTGTGAATTAACCGAGTAACCAATCGAAGAAGAAGAAGAAGATGAAGCATGAGTAGGATTATGAATGTTGTTGTTAATTTATCCTATCTTAACTTGTGTGCTGTACAAACGACAATCCTTGTTGTGCATGGTACTCAGCTGGAAATTTGTATTGTACTGTATCATTTTGTAGCGTACTGTATATTGTACTGTACCGTATGGATGTCGCTTAAGACCCACCAAAGAAAGTGGTTATCAATCTATAGAAAAAAAACAAAAACCCACAAAAACTTGTACTTAAGATATTATCTTTCTTCCTCTCTCTCTCTCCCCCTAAATATTCTAAGTGATAAAACTAAAAGAACAGCAACAATAACAACAACAAAATGAACAAACACAAAACTATTTACTTTGACTAGGCAACCATGTTTTCCACTTCCACTCCCCTTCCATTTGTGCTCCCAATAACCTCAATATCACAATGATCATTACAATCATCTGATGTCTGCCATTGTTTCTCTGTCTCTAATAGTAATTATGTACTTACAATGTAAGCCATTAATTAATTAATTGATTGATTAAAATATATACATACACATATATATATATAATTTCAATAAAACAACAACCAATCTTTTTGTATTATTTTTTTTTTTTTTTTGTTTTTGTCATCAGCATTACGGTGAACTCTTGTATAAGTGTTTGTGTAGTTTGCAAAAGATCAAAAATAAAAAAAAGATGTTAAAATTAAACACTCCATGTTGTCATTTGGTGGCACAGGTGAGTAGCCGCATATAAGATGTTCGATTTTTGAAGGTAAAAGGACGAAATAACTGTCAAATATCAGCCAGATTGAGAATGAACTGCGCCCGCTAAAGGCATGAGCCTTGTGCATATAGTCGAGAGATCGATTACCCAGGATAGCTGACACGAAATGTTACCAAGGTTACAGTGGGGCAGAAATTTGTCAAACTGGAAATGCTATATGATAATTGTTTTATTGACAGCCCCAAAGCAAAGAAAAGGGGGTTGGATATTACTGCGCCCCACGCCACTATGGGCATACGCCTAAGCCAGAAATCGGTTTGTTGTGCGTTCTAAATCCAAAAAAGTAATCTCGACTACAAGCAAAATCTCCAATCGATTTCCATAACACGACACTAAGTCGATTTATGTCTGGTATTGTGTATTGTATTGGAAAATCACAACCGGCTATTGTTGGCGAACTCAAACATCTCACAGTAAACAAAATGTTCATATATCGCATCATAAATCTTTAAGATGACACTGGTAGCGTTGCCAAGTGCCATGGTGGTGGCAACGGTAAAAACGGCAACAACACCTGAAATGGTGTGCCGAGCAAAGGCTCGCATTCAACAAAATCCATGTCGCATAATGGGAAAAAATTGAGAAACTTGTAAAAAAATATGCCGTGTGAGAAAGGGGTGAATATATCTCTTTGATATTTGGAATTGTTAGAGCTGAGGTGTTAGCGTGTGCATTAGGTCCCCTCGGCATTTTGAAACATTGTTCGGGCTGCCAAATCTTCATATATGGTCCGATTTCTAAAATTGTTCTTTGCTGCATAGCGCTCAAAAGTCCGCTTGAGATCTGCAATAAATCGCCTTGTTTCGGCGATATTCGAGTGTTTTGCTGGACAGGAAATTGAACTTCAAGGCAAGAAAGACCACTGTTGTCCCATACATCTGCAAGAGAGCCATTGGCAAAAGTGTTCACATCTGCAGTTGTCAGACCTGTAATGCTATATGATGTTGTGGTCTCGTGGACTGCGCTTCAAAAGTCCACCTACTGCTCAATACCTAACCGGATCCAAAGGATGTCTTGTTTGTACATCACAGCCGCACTGAGGACGACACCGTCTGATGCACTAAATGTAATGCTACATCTTATGCCTCTGGATATTGTGGCTACCCAAATCGCATCAACCACTGCCGTGAGGTTAAGGGAGCTTTCCCATTGGTCATGTAGCGGACACTGTGTTACCCTTGATGCAATATCCGATGTTCCAGGCAGTGTGGATAACACCCTACCTAAGCCGCTTTCTGATAAAAAGTACTGTACCACTTCTACTGATAGAACCGATTGGAACTACAATATCCCTGGTAACAGAAGTTACCTAGACTTCTATACGGATGGTTCCAAACTAAACGACCATGTGGGCTTTGGGGTGTACTCTAAAGATCTAGAACTGGTCATATCGAAGGGGTTACCCGACCACTGCAGTGTGTATCAAGAAGAGATCCTTGCAATTAAGGAAGTGGTGGAATGGCTAAGATATAAGCTATACAACGTTATGCATAAATATCTTCTCAGACAGCCAGGCAGCTATCAAATCTCTGGAGAACCTATTTCTGAACACAAAAACCGCCCTCGACTGTAACAGATTTCTCAACGAGATGGCTGAACAGTTCAAAATTTACCTGTTCTGGGTGCCGGGCCACAGACATATTCCAGGGAACTGTAAAGCGTACGAGCTTGCGAGACTAGGAACTACCCTAAACATTCCGGGGATACTGGAATCAGTGGGTATGCCTCTAGCGACATGTAAGCTAAATTTTCAGGACCAGGCCCGAAGGACAACGAATGATAGATGGTCACAAAGAGGGGACCATGAGCATTCCAAAACTATTTGGCCTCATCTAGACTTGAAGAGGTCTACTGCTTTGCTCTCATTGGCTAAAACAGACGTCTCAGTCATTGTGTCCGTCATAAAAGGTCACTGTCTAATCGGAAAATATGGTGACAGACTGAAGGTTGTCAGCAACGACTTTTGCAGAAGCTGTGAGGACATCCAAGAAGAAGAGACTATAGAACACCTTCTGTGTGTGTGTCTCGCACTAGCAGTCAGAAGGAGTTCCACTTTAGGTTCTCATTTCTTTGAGAACCTGTC
The DNA here is from genome assembly GCF_963082655.1 of Stomoxys calcitrans. NCBI lineage: Eukaryota > Metazoa > Arthropoda > Insecta > Diptera > Muscidae > Stomoxys > Stomoxys calcitrans. The sequence continues at coordinate 236,271,811 of NC_081553.1, read as the reverse complement.
TGATTACGCGGATGTGAACATTCGCAAGTTATTGGGCTTTTTAAAGCAATCTGGATGGTTCAACGGTAGGAACTAGAAGGCATCTTCCTTCTTCTGTTCTGTCAAAGTCGAAAAAATGTTCACATCTGATTATTCAGTTAAAAGTTAACAGTTTTTTTTTCTATTTTCTTCCAATGTGCGTCGTAATTGCAATCAAAGTGCAAAAGATCCGAAAATATCACTTGAAAAGATGCAACATATATTAAAATATGAGCTCAAGGTGAAGCCTTAGAAATCCCAAAAGGCACACGATCTTACACCAAAGAAAAACAAGTTTGACTCTAAAGAGCAAAGGAATAACAGCGCTTGCACGATCGTGGTGAAATTCCTATCATGGTGTTCTCTGATGAGAAAGATTACATAAACTCCCAAAATGGTAGTGTTTGGTTAACCTACCGCACGCATGAAATTTTGAGCCTACCAACGGCCACATAAAGTAATTTTCCATCTCAATGGTGGTATGGACAGATGTGATCGCTGATGGCCGCTCTACAATCGTTTTCATCGAGCCTGGCGTCAAAGTAAATGCGACTTATTATCGGGGAAACATTTTGGAAGCTGCATTGAAGCCGTGGTCACTCAAACATTGCGGTCATACCAACAAAACTCGTCAACACCACATAAATCACGTGTAAGCATAAAATGGCTAAAAAATCATTTTCCGCACTTCACTTCGTCGACACAGAGACAGTCCAATCCGCCAGATGTCAATCCCATGGCTAAAAAATCATGTTCCGCACTTCACTTCGTCCACCAGAGGCTGTTCAATCCGCCAGATGCCAATGCCATGTATTTTCTATTCGGGTCATTTAAAGGAAGTCCTCAAATCGGGAGATCGGTTTACATGGGTGCTATATTAGGTTATAAACCGATTTCTAAACCGATGCTGAATTTCTGCGAAATCGAATTATATTGCGTCTCCTAGGGGCCTACAAAGTGAAGTTGAAGGACCATTTTTTATGGCAACTATATTAAAAATCTAAACCGATATGGACTATAAGCAAACCCACATTAATCCACATCAACATGAAGTATATGTGCCAAATTTCAAGCCAATATCTTTATTCGTTTTACAGCTATCGTGATTTCGTTAGACAAAAAGACGGACGGACATGGCTATATCGACTTAGAATGACAAGGCGATCAAGAATAGATACACTTGATGGGGTCGCATTTCAATAACCAGATTAATATACCTGGTATGACCAGATTAATATATCCCCATCCCATGGTTGTGGGCATCATAATATACCAGTGCGAGGGTTGCTATATAAATTTCTGGCGTAATACTAAAAATACCAATTTTTATTATCAAAAACGGTTTTAATGATTTTCGAGGTATTCTCCAACATGATTTATGCACTTTTGTATGCATTGCAATCGATGACCATCCATTTTTATCTTAATGTACCACCGTAGCGCAGAGGTTAGCATGTCCGCTTATGACGCTGAACGCCTTGGTTCAAATCCTGGCGGGACCATCAGAAAAAATTTTCAGCGGTGGTTTTCCCCTCCCAATGCTGCAATATTTGTGAGGTACTATGCCATGTAAAACTTCTCTCCAAAGAGGTGTTGCCCTGCGGCACGCCGTTCGAACTCGGCTATAAAAAGGAGACCCCTTATCATTGAGCTTAAACTTGCATCGGGCTGCACTCATTGATATGTGAGAAGTTTGCCCCTGTTCCTTAGTGGAATGTTCATGGGTACAATTAGCATTGAGGGTATAAAAAGAAGTCATTGGGTGCCAAGTCAGGGCTGTACGGTAAATCAATTCGACGTTTTGGCCGATCCAAAAGGCATTGGTTTAAGCCGATCTGTCAGAGCTCACATTGTCATGATGAACAATGATTCGTCTTCTCTTATTCTCTAATCCAAACTTCAGGCAATCAAATTGTGCTGTACCACTAAGAATTAATCTCCTATTGCTCAAACGGAACAGTCGTCACATAACCAGTTTTGCCGCTGAAACAGGCGACCATTTGCTTCGAAGTGCTTCTTCCACCAACAACTTTCGTTGGATTTTGTTCATTTTCGAAGAATTACACAGTCAATTGTTGTTTTGTTTCGGGCTCATACGCAAAGATCAACGTTCTCCGGTACAACGACCATTTTTGATAGCTCTTCACGGAATTCGACATTTCCAGTTTTTCACAGTGCTATAGGATGGTGCGTCATCGTCATAGAAAGATTAAAGTTCATCAATGCACTCTTGTCGTGATGATCCACGTCGAAAATTGTGAAAAATGTTCACGGGTTAGTTAATTTTTTCAAGTCACTTTAACCAACACCAATGATGGTCGTACGTCAAAACGTTCTGAGTGCGAGTATGTTAAAAAATGACAAACTTTCCAATGGAAATGTCAGATTGCATCTGGCAACACTTGGTGTTGGCTAGGCCAGAAACTTATATACCAGCCCTCGCATAGATGCGCTGAAAAAGCCGTTCTGCGATAATGGGTCAAAATATCGGCGGATTACATCCGTGCAGCTTGCAAATCGTTTTTTCATCGACTCAGACCAATAGTTAATGCAAAAAGTGATCATATTGAGCAAAAGTGAATGAAATTTTGAAATTTAAATTACTTTCACACATTTTTGTCATTTGAATGAATACAAAATATTTTCACAAACAATTTGGTGGTTTAAATTGGTAACACTTCGTGTTTACCATCCTGTAGATACACGCGGACCATACTTGGTGGGGTTATTGAAGATAATAGCAGAAATCACTATGGTCACTATGAAATTACTTTCGGCCCAATCAAATAAGCATTGCACCCTCAAAAGGTGTAAAAAAATAAAATCGGAGGATCAGATTATATGGCAGCTATAAATAAACATGAAACGATTTGGACCATTTACTGTCCCAAGTACATATAAAAGTAGTATTTGTTGGTTAGGGTGGTTTTGAAATGCAGAGGGACATGGTAAGATCGACTTCTATTTTAAAAAAACTTTCAATTAAAAAAAGAACCATTTAAGTGCTCCGTTGGCCTTCTTAATCTCTCAATTACTTTCCTCTTTTGGTGGGTAAATTCAAGCTTAAGCCAAAAACTTCTATCTAACAAGAAATGAGCTTTTCTTAATACAAAGCCAAATGCCTTTAAATGTTTCTCAAACTGTAGACGTAAAGCTTTGCATTTGCCAATTTCAGTGATGTTGACTTGTTCGCAGCTAAATCCGCGATTTCCACCGCCCCTGTTTTGTCATGCCTTGAGACAATCATTGAATAGGCGGCTTTTATAAGCAGCCAGCAGACCGTTATCGAAATTAGATCGTTAAAAGCCTTTATGAAGGCAAGACCGCAAATTCAAAATACGGAATTCACAAAACGTTTTGAAAAGTAATTTCACAAAAAAAAAAAAAACAACAACAAAAACAACAAATATTACATTGTAAATACATTGCATACAAAATTCAAAGAGAAAATCATGAGTGGTGTTCTAAGAAGGGGATCATTAAATTTCGATCTTGACAATCGCTCGAAACGTGGTAGCATTGAATCGAATTTATATGGAGGTTATCGCGACGGCAAATCTCCAAGCACACCCGAGATAAGTGTGATATCTTTAGATTTTCATAGACATTCGGTTGACTTGAAAAAAGATGGTCCCAAAACCGAGCAAGTACTACCTATCAGCCCCAGCCCCAAACAACCCAGCGACGATGATGACAGCGATATCCTCTCCAACTACATTGGTCACTATGGCAAATGGAATTTTGTGTGGACTCTTATCTTGAGTTTATTTCAAGTAACTTCCACTTTTCAAATGTTTGCCTTTGTATTTCAGGTAAGCAAATGACACAAAAATCCAATCAAAAAAAAAATCGTGAACTCAAGTAACGTTTTAACAGCAAACAGACCTACCGACGGACAGACAGCTGGAAATTATTTTCTGTTTGTTTACCTTTGCAACAACAACAAAAAGCAAAAACAAAACCTTATTGCCATTTAATGGAAAGTATTAAGCCACCATTTGTGAGTTTCTAGATATGCCGCCAGATTAAATAATTAAGCACTAATTTTAATTTTGTTTTTCTACCGCGGGAATACAAATTGATGTGCCTAATGACAGCCTGTCTAATCAGGGGAAAATCTTTCTAGCCGCCACATTAGGGCAAAAGTGCGATGCAGATGGCATTAATATCTCTAGGCAATGTTCAAAGCAAGCTGACATGCATTATAAATTATAGCCAAATCGCTCTATTTTTTTTTTTATATGTGCTCGCACATTGATTTGCATACGCCGCTTACCACACAATATGTGTCCCCATATATTTTTGGCTTTTAATTAAATATTAACAAGAAATTGTTGTTATGGAGTTATCAAATAAATGCCTCCTCTCATGCAAGTGTTTGCGATGATCGATTGTGGGCTTTGGCAATTGGGTGTTTTATTGTCTGATTTTCAAGCATCTCCAAATTTACTTTATTTTGCAAAGGTCAAGTGGTATTTCCTAAAGATTTAACGAATCATGTATTGCGGTACAACATGCAGAAATCGAAGATTAAGTCCAACCACAGGCAATTTTTTTCCAAAGACGATTTAAGTGTCTTCATTGTACAGAAAAAACACACAACCGGAGTTGAAGAGACCTAAAGCGACTAGCACCACTTTGGAATTATGTTGATAACATAACTTCAAGGCATTGCAAGTATCGTATCTCTCAATTGCTGATAACCCGTCCAAAGGCTATGCAAGAAAAGTAAATATTTTCATACAACCATGGGACTTTTTCAGCAAAACAAAATACAAATTGTTGTGTTATAGCTAAGGTGTCCGTAGGTTAGGGTTAGGTAAGAGTGGCAGTCCTTTCCAGACGCACTTAGACAATTTGAAGTCCATTGTGATACCACAGCAGCGACAGACCAAAGGTTCAGGCGGGAATCGAACCCACGACCCCTGCACTGGTAATCCAAGCACGCTGCCAACTCGGCTACCGGGACGCCCCCAAGTGTCTGTAACTAATACTAGATTTTTGTCTGTCGCATTGTGGTCGCTTTTAAACATCATGCATATTCCAACTCGGCTACCGGGGCGCCCCCAAGTGTCTGTAACTAATACTAGATTTTTGTCTAGCGCATTGTGGTTGCTTTTAACATCCTGCATATTCCAAAGTGAAGGCCAACATGGCGCAAAAGATAAACATGTCCGCCAATGACACTGATCGCCTTGCGTACGAATCCTTGCGAGAATATCAGAAAAAAATTTAAACGTGATTAACGTGCCCTCACCAGAGGCATTGGTGTATCGCTACTGTGGTATCGCAATGAACTTGAAATTGTCTAAGTGAGTTTGTATTAAAATCCACACACACATAACTTACCTTACCTAACCTAAGCCCTCATAAATGCTGGCAACATTTGTGAGACTTTTAGTCATTTAAAATTTTTCCACAAGGGGTGTCGATAACGGCCCACCCACCACGCAGTGGCTCAAAATCGTTATTTATTGGCCACAATTCATATCTTTTTTTACACACTCACCACCGAGGGATGAGGTATCAAAATGAATATACCTTGCGTTTGTAACATATCGAAATATTAAAAAAAAATCTAAGACGATCTAATATTGACCGCCCGTCTGCCCTTCTGTTAAAATCACGCTAAAATTATTCAACATGAACATATAGAGGTGAAACTTTGCACAGATATTTTATACCCTCCATCATAGCATGGGGGTATATTAATTTCGTCAATACTTGTGTAACACTTCATCACATATTCACCTGTGATTCAACAAAGTATTTATATTCTTGATCGCCTTCACATTCTAAGTCGATTTAGCCATGTCCGCCCGTCTGTCCGTCGGTGGAAATCAACTTTCAAGGCAATAAAGATGGACGCTTGTAAATTTGCAGAAATACTTCCTATTATTGTAGGTCGGTTGGGGTTATATATGGCCCCTCAATCCATGTTTTGATTAAGCTGCCATATGAAACAATCTTCGATCTTGACTTCTTGAGCCTTAAAACGACGCAACGACAAAAGTCTGCGCAGACTCTCTAAAGACTAAAACGTAAAAAATGGTAAATAGTAAATGAATATGGCATTCAAGTGACCTCCTTAGCTACCGACAGAATGTTTTCTAGAGAAATCTGTCTGTGGGCGACCTTATGGTATTTCTGTTGCATTATTGTGTTGACCAATTCACCAGTTCGGTGAAAGTAAGGCCTTGACTCTGAATATCTGGGTGTACCACTTGATCTTCTATCAAATCTTGTCGTTCCCCCTGCTATTGAAAATGGGTGGAGAGACTGTACTCAACCAAAGGGGCTTGCCAAAGATCGCTATCCCCATAAGCGAGTATATGGCTGGCTACAAGAACAACGTCAATGCTTTTCGTTTTTCGTGTCGATAATGACTACGTTCTATATATTCGTTGTAGATGGGTTCTCAGCAGTTAGGCATAGATAGAACCGCAGTTGTACCTCAAGGCTATATCCGATTTTGTCCCGCAAACGATTCGCTGATATATTACGATCGTCTTTATCTATCATCAGTATGGATGTTGAGATAAAGTGTTATTCCCTTTGGGGCCGCATTCAAGCGTTTGGGCATCCTTAAACGTTGTAAGAATTACTTCACTTCTCCTTACATTCTTAATACGAGCTTTAAATATATATACAATTCACATTCTAAAGGAGGTCCCTTAACATTCTAAAGGAGGTCCCTCAACATTGAGCTTATAATGGAATCAGACAGCACTCATTGATTTGTGAGAAGTTTGCCCCAGTTCCTCAATGGAATGTTCATGGAACTAATAATTTGGGGACAGTAGCCTATATTATTTCCCTACAGCATCGCCGTAATGTGGCCTTTTGAAACAAAGTCACAGTTTCAGTATCAACTTTCTCTTGGACCTATGGAAAGAGGCGCAGAATCTCCATTTCAAGATAATGACATTGACAATTAAAAACGATACAGGAAAGACTGTGATGTTTATGACTAATGTCTATTGTCAATTTGAATGAAAATCCCATAAAAAAATAGCAAAGTTTTTGCGCTTATTTCAATTTCAAGGTTCTAAAGTTGACAAATATATACCACTGGCTATTAAATAAAACGATGCATAGCACTGGAATACATCAAAACATCATGTTGGGATATGTATATTTAATAAATACATATAGCGTCTTCTCGACATCAGCGATTCTTCTTCGCTAAAAATAATTTGCAAATCAAACTCTCAGACCTGTTTTTGTAAATATTTTGGAAAAATAACATTCAAAATCGTAGCTAATTTAAATGAAGTGTGAGAGGTATTTCGATAATTTGCCGAATTGGAAACCAGAAATTCTTTTTAGTTGCTGATATGTTTAATCTATTTTTATTCTAGTTTTATTTATATTCAAGTCCAAACAAAAGCAAGCAAAAGTCGAGAATACTGGTATTTAACCCAGAGAAATTTTGTTATCATGCATAACCTAAGCCAAAAGTGAGAGAACCAAAACAAATTTAAGCTCTTAAAATAAAATCAAATACAAGACAATGAACAAATAAACCTTCGTAAAAGTTTCGTTTTAAATAGTTTAAGGTTGGAGAAATATTTTGACAAAAATATTTATTTGCGATTTCGATTTGCCTTTATCGAAATGCATCAACATAATTTCATTTATTGAAATGTCATCATGTTCATAAGGTGTCATACAGCGGGAATTTCATTAAAGTTTTCAAGTCCATCGTTAACCTAGGTAAAGCATAAACAAAAGCTAAATAGGATACCCTATATGCATACGTTAACGTTAGAGCGGGCAATCTATCGATATTCGCAACATTCAGTATTCTCGATATTTCTAATAATAAATATCGAAAGTATCGATACTATCGTTAATATCATATCATCTATATTTAAAAGGAAAAAGAGAAATATAAAACAGGAAATCGCTTCATTATAGGGATCCGGAGAGGGTACCTTTTTTCGGCTCCGCTCCGCTGCGGCAATTTTTTTTCGCTCCGCTCTGCTCCACTGTCCGCTCCAGCTCCTTTATTTTTAAATTAACTATTTATTATTATTTTTTATTATTGATTTTGTCACTACGTTAAAAACATCAAGCAACATTCAACTCCGTTTAAATGTATTCTTCATCAGGCTTTATTCTTATAAAGCCCCCATATAAACCAATATCGTGAATTGATTTCTTGACCCTCTAGAGGCCGCAATTCTTATCCGATTAGGCTGAAATTTTTAAAACCGGCTTTTTTTATAACCCCCATCATTTTTGTGAAGTATTGTCTCAATCAGTCTATAACCGTTTATAGCCCCCATATAGACCGATCTCCCGATTGTACTTGTTGAGACGCTAGAGATCGCAATTCTTATCCGATTTGGGCGAAATTGTGCATAATTTTTATTACGACCTCTAACTTCCATATAATCTGACCTCCCATTTTTACTGTCTTAGTGCCTAGAGGGGAAATTAGTATTTAATTTAAACGAAATTTTGCATAATAATTTCTCCTTTAACCTCCAACAGCTATGCCAAGTATGGTCTAAATCCGTGCCTATTGCTCCTATATAAACAAATAACGCGATGTTACTTTTAAGGCATATACCGCAAGCGATTCCTAACCAAATTTAAAAAAACAAGTAAAAACGCATTAAATTCGGCCGTGCCGAACTTTGGATACCCACTACCATGGATATATTTATTATCTTATTGTATTTATTGAAACAACCTACTATATCTATATTAATGTCCAAGTATGGGTCGACTTAAATCATATTCGGTTCAGGTACCGATGACCTATATATTTGTATAGGTCACGGTTTTAAAATTTCACGGAAATCAGTTTATAAATGAGGATTTTATGGTTTAAGATCCCAGATCTGCAGATCGGTCCATATTGTAGTTATATCCAAATATGGTCTGATTTGGACCATACGCGGTTGGTATATCGGGTGGCCTAGTGCAACTCCTTGTTCCAAATTTATATTAAAGTGTGGTCCGATCTGAACCAAATTTGGTTCCGACAACGGGAAATCTAGTCCAACTCACTGCTCTAAAGTTCAGCGAAATAGGAAATTACGGGTTTTCTTTATAGGCTTAAGACCCTAAATCGGTAGATCGGTCTATATGGAATTATATCCAAATTTGGTCCGTTCTGGACTATGTTCAGTTCGGACAATGAGAGGCCTAGTGGGGTTCACTGTTTCAAATTTCACCGAAATCGGTTAACAAATGGGGCTTTTTTGGCTTAAACCCCTAATTCGGCAGATCGGTCTATATGGCAGCTATATCTAAATATAGTTCGATCTGGACCAAACTCGTTGCGTATGTCGACAGGATGTCACTGGTCCAAATTTCAACAAAATCGGGGAAAAGATGCGCTCTTAAATCGTTAGGTCGATCTATATGACAGTTATATCAAATTATGGCCCGATATGGACCATTTTCGGTTCGGATATCGAGGGCCTAATAATAATGTCAACAAAATGGGATAATAAACGGGGCTTTCATTGGACGCAACCGGGAGATCGGTCTATATGGAAGCTGCATCTAAATATGATCAGATTTTACTCGATCAAGAACTTAACCTTAAAAATGTTTTTAGACATTTTTAAGATGTCGGAGCGGAGCGGGTTTTGAGATTGGAAACCATTCAACTCCCGCTATGCTCCGGCAAAAATTGGCCTGCGGCGCTCCGCTCCCTGCTCCACTCTGCTCCGAACCCCTGGTTTATACGGAAACAATATCAATGTATAATCAATGGAAACAATATCAATGTATAATAATAAAGTCAGTCGGATGAAAATTGCGCCTTCTACAGTAGAGCTGGCAAAATATCGATGGCACTATCGATATTTGATTTTTGACAGAGTATCGATTGATATTTTTTCGATGGATACTATCGCAAAAGTTAAATTTTTTGGAAAACTAAACAAAACAAGGCAATACGACACTGAATGAATCCTTTAAGATACATTGAGCCTAAAGAGGGCGCAATTTTCATCCGATTAGGCTAACATTTTGTACAATGATTTCTATCAGGACTTCCAACTGACTTTATCAACCTTGGTTTTATTTGGTCAGTGCATTGATATTGCTTCTGCATAAATCAATCTCCCGATTTGTATTTCTCATTTTTGTTTGAAATATAGGTGATGGGAAATTAACGATAGTATCGATACTATCGATATTTATTATTAAAACTATCGAAAATATCGAATGCTGCTATTATCGATAGTTTGCCAGCTCTACTCTATAGGCTAAAAAAGTAAATTCGGGTGATTTAATAAGTAAGCTTAACCAGGTTATGGGCCGCTTCGAGCGATACTTGAAATACTCATCACGAAGGACGATTGAAAAATGTATGATTGGGATATATTCACGATCGGATCGGTAATTTTTTATGTTATTTCATAAATATCGGAACTTTGCCGATAGTATGCAAATTTTGCCCGTGATCATTCCACTAAGGAACAGGGGCAAACTTCTCACATATCAATGAGTGCAGTCTGATTCAAGTTTAAGCTCAATGATAAGGGGCCTCCTTTTTATAGCCGAGTCCGAACGGCGTACGACTCCTTTTTGGAGAGAAGTTTTACATGGCATAATCCCTTACAAATGTTGCCAGCATTAGGAGGGGAAAACCACCACAGTTTTTCCTGATGGTCTGCGCTACGGTAGCCTCCGATAGTATTGATAGAAAAACTATCAATTCATATTCAGCCAAAAATTTAAATATCGATAGTGCCATCAATATTTTGCCTATTTACTTTTTGCAATAAAATTCAAAACCCTTTCTCCTTCAGCGGTTTAAACTCGACTTCTTTTATGCAATGTGCTACTTTATTGGAATCTTAATGATTTTTTAAAATTACGATTTTTTTGTTCTGACATTTCATGACTTCAATTTCCGACATATGCGCTTAGATAACAAGTAAATTTGATCGCCTATCTCAACAAGAAACCAATGAATCCAATGTCATGATTTATAAATTTTGTTGACATTTCACCCACATACTGATCATGGTACAAAAAATATTAACATCGCAAAACAATCAACATGTCAAAACAAGCCTTCCCCAATATTCATTAAGTTTTTCAATGGCATGTGTGATAGCACATGACCCAATAGCACAAACCACAAAAAAAGCTGTCCATAAAATACTGACGTCTTAAATTACTAAGACAGAAGGTGGCATACATAAGAACCCTTTTGAAATTTAATACTCCTATGCATGCGCAGCAACAAAGTCCTCGTATGATCACAGCACAAACATCAACAGTCTCTGTAATCAAAACAATGGACAATTTTTTGACTTATTGATAGTTAAGTGCTCATCTTATATATTATTAAGTCTATCTAATGGCAGCTATCAATTGCACGCATGCAGAGGAATAACTTAACACACACACACACAAGCAGTCATATGTAATCAATGCATTGACAAATGCAAAGAGGGTGAGAAAGGAAAAGAGTTGGCATTAGAGCGAAATATGACATGGCCAGTAACAAAAGTTAAAGACACAACATGATTGAGTTGCTTACGATAATTAGTTTTTCCTTTTATTCCAACTTTCGGTTGCAAAGAAACAAAGCAAAATACGAAAAATGTTCGAACGAATGCCCGAATCAAAACAGAATAACCCGAAAATGTTGCAACCCTCAATGTGATTCCAATTGGAATACATGGAAAATGTTGTGTCTTTAACGCATGTTATTTTACGGTACGGGGAAGACAAAGCAGAAACCCTCTCTTGTATTATCTCACCCTCTTTGGACAAATGCGGCATATGCAAATAAACAAACCAAGTCTCGTTACTCTTAGCAGATGCATTGTCTCACAGCACGCTTTACCCATACTATTTGGTTCCGGTTATAAATAGCCGGCAACAGGTTTCGCAGTTGTGGACAAACACCCACAGAGTCATTGCAATGTTTATAGACAAGCATACATACACATACATATGTATGATAAACATCCAAATTAGGCATTTTGATATGCTAAAGATAACCCAGCATTGGATAAAACAAGTTTTGCTCTCACCACTCACGTGAGACACTCACTGTATGGTAGGTCTTTGCCCCTTCACTACCAAATTGAAGCAATCGTTTATCATGTTTTCTCTTTATCCAACGATAATTTCGCATTGTTTATCTCATCACAAACACTCGAACAGCCGCTCAATTTTTGACACTTGTGTGATGCCCAATGTTTCCTCAACCATTTGAGGGAGATGAGGCACGCGTCTTACATTGTATATAATTTTTTTCAAAAATTGGTAATTGGTGATTTTAATTGGCGCCAATTTTAAGCAGCTACACTAAGGTGTATTCACACCTAAATCTCAGTTGTAAATGGCATGACAATCTAATGGCCGATGATCATGTCGTACACAGCTATAATTTGTTGGCAATTATCGAGCAACTGTTTTGTAGAAGGTGCTGATTGTGGTTGATGGGTGGCGTTGTTGACATGTCAATGTCTAAAGGCCTCAGGTGAAAGGGCACAGAGCGCAGGTTCACCAACCTCGAATAAGCAATTCTACATAAATACTTGATTTTCATACATACACATATACATAAGTGTGTCTGATTAAAAACCTTTTCATTGATAGTTGATACCAGTATTTTGTGTAAAAATAATTAAATACATAGTTACTTAAGCCGCTTGCTAGATTTAGTGCAAGCAAGTTTTATTTGTCTCTGGTCTTTGAAAACTTCCGTTTTGTGTTTATCTATGAAACACAATATGTACTCTATTACGTTTGGGCAACTTTCTAAAAATCTTAACTAAACTACGGAACCAGCTGTCATTGGTTCTATGCGAATTGCAAATATACACTCAGAGAAAGTGAACGGATTAAATTTAATAAATATTTTTACAAAAGTAAGGATTTTGCTATTCATAAAAATCAAACTATGTTTGCTTGTCAGTTTACTGGTGTCTTCCGCAAAGACTCAAAAACGGTTGAACCAATTTTCTTGATATTCTCACAGATGATGCAGTATGGGCCTGTGGTGAAAACAAGGTTCTTAATTTGTCTGAAGCAGAGTGTGGTGGTATTTAAAACTCAAAATATCACCCTTTAAAACATTTAATAAATAGATAGATGTATGTATTAAAAATATTGTTCGCATATTATTTCATAAACAAATCATTAGTGGACGTGGAATATGGTATAAAATGTGGTTCATTTCCAATTCCGAGCACGTTTTGGGTTAATTTGTCATAATTGAAGATGATGATCATTACTTTCAGTGTGATTGACATGAGCGCTCATATCACATTTCGAACGACGCACAGTGGGAGAAAATCGAAATTTTTTTTAAGAAACAAGCCGTGTGAGCACATGTCGAGATATCTCTTTGAAATTTGGATCGTGTGCAAACTTTCAAGGCACTAGGTTGTCCACTAAAGTTGATCACCTCGGTATTTCGAAAATTTGTTGGGACTGCAAAATCTTTGTTTTTCATCTGATTTCCAAACAATTTTGTACTGGTTAGTGCTCGAAAATCCCTAAAGTCCGTTTGAGGTCTACAATGCAATACCTCTGGTTTCGGGGATATTTGACTTTTAATTAAAATTTTTTTCTTGCAATTTTGACCAAGACTTGCTTTATATTTTGCAACTTACGAAGGCATTTGTGGTTCGATTTTCATTTTATGCATGAATTGAATTTGTGACAAAATTTACAACGACTTTGCCGCAAGTCGTCTTATAATTCAGTAAAAAGTTATACAGCTTAGAAGTCAAAAATCGTGAAGAAGTGTATTTTTTGCATTTTTTGGTCAAAAAAAGTATTTTCATTGATTATTCTTTATTATAAAAACTTTCTTGAATACCTTAATTTTTTTTTCTTTTTTTGTGAAGAGGACATATTGTAGATGCGTTTTAAGTATAATCTGAACAAGATATGTCAACTAGAATGGGGACTATATGTACTTCAAAATAGGCAATTTTTTATTAAAAAATTAGGAAAACCCCTCGAGTTCTTAAATTCCAAAGCCCAGATTCCCCATTCGGGGGCTTATGTTTTTTAGTTCATATGTCTTCTCAGCCCATGCAAAACATGTTTTGCACCTAACCAAATTTATAGACTCCACAGCAAATTTACTGTCTGCCTGTTTTTGTCTGTTTTTTTTTTTTTTTCTTAGAACTTTTGATATCGGACCACAAACGAAGATTTGGCAGCACCAACAAATTTTCGAAATACCGAGGGGATCAGTTTTAGGGACCCGCCAATAGGCGCCCGAACAATCTAGAGCATTGAAATTTTGCACACGATCTTGATCGCTCAAACCATTTCAAATTTTAAAGAGATATTTCTACCCGTTCTTACACGGCATTTTTTTATAAGTTCTTTTCCCTACCACTGTGTGACGGCTTAACAAAAACTGGTTAGTAAAAAGATAATTTTAGATAAAGGCATATGCCAATGATTCTGCGCACTCGCGTTGGAAATATATTAACGTTTATGAATTATTTATTCAAGATATTTAATGGAAGTTGCATAGAAGGTACACCCTAGTGCCTTTTCACTTATGTACTTATGCAGATATAAAAGATCGTATCGTCTTATGAGGAGATTTTAATGCAGGGTTTAATGAAGAATTGAATAGTTCGCGAGCAAACTATTCTTACCATTATTGTCATAATCTCATTTTATGCACCGTTTATGCCGCTTTTGTACTCAGTAACTTCGAAAAAGAACTAAAAATTTTCTTTTTCGAGGTTACTTTTTAGTTTTTAGAGCGCACAACAAGCCGATTACTGGCTAAGGTGTATGTCCATAGTGTCATGGGGCGGATTAATATCTGCATCCTCTTTTTTAAACCTAATCAAACCTACTCAGAACCATAGGATGGAGGTATACTATTCTATTCATTCAGTTTGCAACCCCTCCATATATCATCTTTATACATTTTTGGTCATCCATCCATGTCCTGCCATCCGCCTGTGGAAATCACGATAGCGGTAAAACAAATAAACATATCAACTTGAAAAAGGGCCATATCGGTCAAGATTTGTTTACATGACCCACATGAAGTGGTGCTTCAATTTGACTTTTTGTATCTATTTATGGTTATGGTGCATAGAAGCCTAATTTTCTGTCCTACTTAGCTAAATTTTATTATGTGAAGTACCCTCCAACAAATACTCCAAACCCTCCACAAATAGACATGGCCTCCCTTTAAACCGATCCCGGGACTTGACTTCTTGAGCTCCTAGAAGTCGATTTGACTGAAAATTGGTATGTGTAGTTCGTTAATGCCTTCCAATGTCCACACCAATTCCCGTCCAGATAGGTTCACAAGTGTATAAAGGCTCACTAAACCAGTGAACTCATTTCTCTTTTGTCAAGTTCTTTGGAGCATTAGTTTTAATTGTCATGGGTTTATATGACAGCTTTATTAGAATGTCTTACCCCGATTTGGAGCAAAATCAACGTCAATGTCGGTTTATTTGGGATCTAGATCAGTTTATATTGAAAGTCATAACAATCGGATATTGTCCGGCTGCAGCCTATAGGGTAATCTGCTTCTATTACAAAGAGAAAAACAAAAAAAAACTTTTTTTAAGTTAGGCTTTGTAATAGCATTTGACTGGTTTGTTAGATCGCGATTTCGTTTTGTACTACACCAAACTCATCAGCAGGATCTTATCAAAAAGATCAGTTTCCTAGGTTGAAACTTTACTCTTATGAGTATTTTCCTTACGTAGCAAGAAAGAAAATTACTCCACTTCATATATTTCTACCAAAGGGAAAAAACAAAACACATTTGCTCAACCGCACACATTTACTTTCAATCTAGACGATATATCTTTTTTACAAGGTCCTACTGATGAGTTTGGTGTGGTATCAAACGAAATCGAACTTACAGAAATGTTTTTTTTGTTTTTCTATCTGTAATAAAAAGAGATTACCCTATAGTCTGCAGCCGGACAATATCCAATTGTATGAATTATCTCAAGACCGAATAAATGTAGCGCAAAATGTGTGAACTACCAATTTTTGTTGAAATCGGATAAGTCATCTAGCGACTATCGAAAATCAAATGGGATTATACAGGACATTTCCAAACGACTTACATCAAAGAGAAATAGCTGTACTAAATTTTGAGTAGCCAGCTTAACTTCTTTGTGTGCTTCCGATAGATTCGAAAGAAATGACCAGTTCTATTTAGGAGTTAGAGCCTAATTTAGGAGTTAAAGCCCACAGAAAGTTAAAAAGGCCACAAGTTGCCAACTTTCATCTCATGCTTAATACGGAAATGGATTTGTTCTCCTCTCTAAATGCCTTTAACATCTTGAACTGCTCAGAAAAAGACATTTTCCAGCCATTAATTTGCTTTGGGATACAGTGCTTTTGGCTTCCCAGTTCATTTTGTGTAGTTCTTAGACATTTCTATATGGTCTAATGTTTTACAATTGCATTGATATGCATACATCTTTAAATTATTTCTATTCTTTGTATGCCTAAGGTTTCATATGATCTCTCCACCCAAAGCTCAATCAGTGACAAACGGCATTAAACGGGCTAAAGTTACATCAGCTTCATCGGATCATTATGACTAAACAACAAGGACAGAAACCATTAGAGAACGAAGAAGGAGAACTTTTTTTGAATACGGAGACCATAGATTTCAGCCAATGTAGTCAAGACGAAATTGAGAGTGTGCAATCTCAACGCTTGTCCATGTTTCTAAGTCACATAAGTTTGTGGCAAAGTTTGTGGTGTTGCATTCTGTCCATATTCCAAGGCATCTCCGCGTGTCATATGTTCACATTTGTCTTTCACGTGAGTATTCGCTGTCTGCAAGCATTTTTCATGTTGCAATTTTCGAAGGGGAAGTTACAAGTGCTGATGTATTTTTTTAGTCATAGCTTAATTAATCGATTGGCAAATACTGTCGGTGGTTCTTCTTTCAGTTTACCGCCACTTTAATTAAGTGTCGAAATAGCGTGTCTTATTTGTACTTAACGTGTTGTTAGACTTGTTGCTATTGCTTTTGCTACTGATGATGTTTTTATTTCATGCATAACAAGTTCTTTTGCTGCGATAAAGTTGTGCTTCGTTTGTCTAGCGTCGAGGTGGTGCCATGCTTCTTTGCAGCCCTCAACCGTTACCATGGGCGCAGGGCCGAACTCCTCCATACATTCTCAAGGAATAACAATTTGCCATTACTGAAGACTAAAGACCAGCTTGAGTATTTGTTTACCCAAATATACGCTGGCGCAGGGCAATCGGTTATTACAGTACTAACCGTTTATTTATTGGGGTTTCCTTATCGAATTCTGTTGCAAGTGCGGAATCTTGACACTGATGGCAAAACCGATGGTCACTGTTATTTATTTCTTTTAAGTATGTGACCTTAGAGATAAAACATATGTACACCGAGAGAAAATATTTGGTAAATACCACAACAAAGCTTAAAACAGATATGGCCTGTTCAAGGAATCAACTTGGTTTCAAGAACAAAATTCATTTTCATTTATTAAAAATTTCATTATGAATGTATATTTTATGATGGTCAACATGTTTGTTCGATTCAATCAAGCATTGATAAACCGTGGTTTTTGCTCTTATTTTCCTTTATATTTATAAAATATTAATAAGCTCGAACATTAAGTCGCTTCTATTGTTTATTACATCTTTACTTCATTGAAGGTTTATTGTATCTTCCTGCAAGCGAGAGAAAAATCTAAACCTAGAGACAAGTCTGGATTGGATTGCAGAGCAGTAAAAGTTCATTGAACATCGCTATCAAGATCATACGTCAAGAAATAAACTTCGCCTAGTCGACACATCCGTGGTCAATTAACTGTAAATCAATAAAAAAAACGCATTTTGAGTATATTAACCATACTGATTGACATACAAGACTAACAACAATGTTTATGGTGCCATTAATCCATTCAGCTTGCCACTTCAGTCAACATGTCATGCCAAGTTCAATGATCGCCTCTGAATGATTTTTATAACAATCAATAGATGAAGACATAGAACTACCATTTCATGAAAATGCTAAATTTAAAAGTTCCGAGTCAAACGAAAGTAAAAATTTGTTTGTTATTTTAAAATTAGAAATTTCAAACGCAAAATCATTGCATACTCAAAAACAGGTTCTTCCGAATTGTTTTTATGGACAGACTAGCGACACATGCAGCATCAAAATTTAAAACCAGAATGTTTTTATATAACAAAACCAAACCAAATGATAATGTGCCCGAGTGTGATGAACGGAGGAGACAGTAAACCGTAAACAGCTTTCAGATAAGTGATCAGTTCAAGGAGAACAATAAGTCTGTTATCAGAAGCAAGAAATTTTCTAAATGGAAAGTTGATGAAGCGTCATGTTATCAAAACAAGCAGTAATGAAAAGATGTAACAACTAAAAAAAAAATTGATATAAATCTGCTATGATTCTTAGCTAATGAATAATTAATCTCAAACCGAGACCCTGCCGAGGTTAAGTTGATTGTAAGAAACTTGACCCAATCCCCTTTAACCAAGCCTCTATTCTGCCCAATGCTCATTATACCTCTTCAAAACCATATCAAGTTCAAGTGGCCCACTTTTGTGATATTAACTCAAAACTCTAAACACGAATATCGATCGACGCCTTTTTTGTTTTGATTTCCAAATACAACATTGACTTTGCCTATCAAGTGTTCAACAAATAACTGGGCATCATCTCACTTTAATTCGCAAATGTTTCAGGTTATTAAACGTACACCTGACTGTGGGTAATTAAAGACTCACTCGCACCACTTCTACAACGACACCCTGCCGCTTTACTTCTACATGGCCATCCATGTAGCATATGCAACAATTTAGCCATGGTGGTGTCTGAACAACAAAATACCCCAACCATGTCAACATCGTTCATGTCCAACTCAAGGAGTAAACACAAACTGCAGTCACGTTCTTGATCGTAATGCAAAGCATATCAGATATAAATATGGAAATATGTCACCTGTTTCATGCTTCAGCGATCGATTGGGCCACACACTCCCATTGAGTGGGGCTTGGGACCGAGAGTTCAAAGCCCCCCCTCAATTGTCAAAGTTTCACCGCGTTTAAGTGAAATATTTTTGTTATTAAATAAGAAGAACAATTAAATGCAATATGGATAGGTTGCAAGACATTTCAGCTGCTCTCCTTAAGATTTCTTTTAAGAAATGGCATAGCCTGTAAGTGGCTCAATTATACCATTCCCCAGGGCTATCATTGTTTGTGTGAAGTTATTTAATTACTCCCGTTCAGCAATTGTATTTAAATTTATTTAAATTGTTTTGACTTACTTCAATGGTTTGTTGAGACATTTCGCCCAAAGCTAATGACTGTGAAATTGACAGCTGCTACCGACACTTGGTCCTCTTACTGGTTTACAATATTTAATTCATTTTTATTTTGTCTAACAAATTTGTAAATCGTTTTAATTAACGGCTTGATCAATGTGATAGCGAATTATTGAATACCCTTAAAAGAGATTTAGAGTTTTCATTGTTAACACCTTTTACTTCAGGCATGTCGACATATTAACAAAAGAAAAATCGAGCAAATCTTTAACTCCGCCTGTACTAATGAAAATGACATATTTTGTCAATGTCAACAATAGACATTAGTCCTATTTTATTTTAATAATAAATAAATAATTACTCTATTGTGAATAGACGTTTATTTGTGGTTTATCACATTGGATACAGATATATGCAAATCAGCTGAGAGCTACCGGGCGACCACATAGTGCGGATAGTGGAATGCTTCGTGTAAGGAGTAGCTGCAATTACAGCCGCAGACAATCAGCGTTATCAAGTGGAGAGTCTCAGTGACTGGCCGGTCGGCACCGGCTCTTTCTTAAATACTGAGTGCCTGTGATATTCGATATGACGTTCCCGGGGCGATCGATTCTATAGACCGGGACGAGCTTGCTCACCTATGAAGCTTAACAAGAATAGCTACCTCCACATACAAAAATGTGGCTTCAACAACAATATAGACATATGGTGAATACCTATCCACAAATTCGTTGTACAGCATAGATGCTATTCCCTGCAGTTTTCAATGCACTGCAAGTACTAAAATATTTGCGGGGTATTTTTTCGATCGTTCCCAACAAGGCAGCAGGAGCAGACGGGTTACCCGCTGAACTATTTAAGACCGGAGGTAACACGCTTATAAGGCGTATGCATCAGCTTATCTGCGCAATCTGGCTAGAAAAACGCATATCTGATGATTGGAACCTCAGCATACTATGTCCCGTACACAAGAAAGGAGAGAAGACGGAATGTGCCAACTACAGAGGAATAAGTCACCTCCCCATCGCATACAAGATACTCTCGAGCGTAATGTGTGAAAGATGCGCAGAAGTTAGCATATCGCCTATGACGCTGAACGCCTAGGTTCGAATCCTGGCGAGACCATCAGAAAAACTTTCAGCGGTGGCTTTCCACTCCTAATGCTGGCAACATTTGTGAGGTACTATGCAATGTAAAACTTCTGTCCAAAGAGGTTTCGCACTACGGCACGCCGTTCGGACTCGGCTATAAAAAGGAGGCCCCTTATCACTGAGCTTAAACTTGAATCAGACTTCACTCATTGATATGTGAGAAATTTGCCCCTGTTCCTTAGCGAAATGTTCATGGGCAAAATTTGTATTTGCAGTGTTATTCTCTAACCTCCCGCCTGTCTATACGTGTTAGTTATCGATATCATGCGACAACAGAAAACAATTACCGATCAATCCTGATTTGCACTGTAAAATAAAATAAAACAAGTAAAAAGGCATTAAGATCGGTATCGCATATATATCTCTCGGGCATGTATATAAACCATCTTAAGTCACAATCCGGCGAAGATGCATAATTCATCCACCCATAGCAGCTATAACTGAATATGGCCCGATTTCGACCAAATTCGTCTTGGAGGTCGAGTGGATAAATACAAGTCACTGTTCAATTTTGTTGGAATAAATATTGGGTTTTTTGGTAGCTATATCCAAATATAGACCATTTGAACATTGCTTGAAAGCCCAACACAACTCACTGTGTCAAATTTTAGCGGATAATAAATACGTCTTTTATGGGCCCAAGACTTTAAATCGTGAGATCGGTCTATATGACAGCTATATCCAAATTTGGATTTGGCCCGATCTGGAACAAATTGAAGAAGGATGTCGAAGGGCCTGACTCAACCCACTGTCCCAAATTTCGGCGAAATCGGACAATGAAGGCGCCTTTTATGGGCCCAAGACCTTAAATCGAGACATCGATCTGACGAATGACAAAATTAATATATCCCCATCCTTCGGTGGTGGGTATCAAAACTGCTAAGTAATGTTATTTTTTAATTTTACGCACACCGGTATTATACTCAGTGTGTCTCTGGGTGTGTATTACAATTATCCACTTCTTAAGCTGGTGACGTTTTGGAGGTAATTTTTGGTATGACAGCCATGTAAAAACTTTTCTCCAAAGGGGTGTCGCTTTGCGCCACACGGCGAAAAACTTCAATCGGACAGCGCTTATTAATATTTAATAAGTTTGTCTCTGTTCATCAATGGAATGTTCATTTTCTGTTGCATCTAAAGCAAGACAGTGCAAAGTTTTACTGGACAGTTATCGATATCATGTGATAACAGATAATAATAACCGATTAATCAGGATGTGTATTATATAGTACTAAAATAATGTTTCCAATGTCAGCCTATAATTCAAAGCGAACTGAAAATTTAGCTAGGATATGCCAATGCATTTCCTATCGCCACGTTTGATGTGCATACCGCCTTTTAAGGTCAAGCAACCAATCGTCAACAAAATTTTGTGAAAATACCCAAAACGCGCTTCCACGTTGAAGTTATCTGCCTAGTGACCGTCATACTCATTTAGACAATGTCCTGTATTTTTGTGGCTCACAACCCAAAACACTGGTGGGAAGCGACCATAGAAGCACTTTGCTAAAGATATACAGACCTGTTCCGATTTTCGAATTCGCAAAACGCAAAAAATTGTTTTGCCTATATTTTCCAAGTCCTTTTCTTTTAAGTTTCGAACCCACTTGGGGTTCCTTTTACTATATAGAGGTTTGATAAGAGTATGCATTCAAACTTCAACGTTGCGAGGTTTGCAAGAAATAAGGCAAAGAAATTCTTTCGTTGTGCGTTTTCGAAAACTGGAACAGGGTTGATAATGCTTGAAAAATTGCATCGATTACCGTACTTTAAAAACGATTCATTTGAGAGTAGCAACAATGACTTTACACACGGATTTGATTTTGTTTTCAGACCGCCGATAAGGATTTCTGGTGTGCTCGCCCCGAACATATGCAGGATATAAATGTAAGCGTTTGGAAGAATTTAACTCAGACCTCGGATTCTTGCTCCATAAGGGACATCGATTACAGCTCATTGAATTCCACAAAATCATTGCTCCAGTACTTTAGTACCCCACAATCCACTTGGAATTTTACCCAATGCAATCAATTTGAGTTTGGAGATGAGGATGACAAATCGATGACTTTGGTGCAAGAGTTTGGCTTAGTTTGCTCTAATCGTCAATTGTTAAGTGTGGTGGAAATGTGTTTCTTAGCCGGAGCGGCACTGGGTAGTGTCTCGAGTGGATGGATTTCGGATAAATTTGGTCGCAAACACACACTCATGGCATTTGCTTTAGTTCAAATGACTTTTGGTAAGAGTAGCAGCTTCAGAAACTAAGATTCCTAATTTTTGTTATTAAATTTCAATTTGAATTTTATTTATTTTACACACCAACACACATGCAAACACCTACACCTGCATATGCCATAGGCACTATATTGGCCTTCTCAACATCCTTGGCCATGTATATGGCCTTACGTGCGATAATTGGTTTCGCCTCGATGACCGTGGTAGTTGTTTCATTTGTGCTCGTGGTCGAATTGGTCTCCGGCAAATGGCGTACCATCGTTGGCATTCTCAACATTGTGCCGGTTGCGGTGACCTACGTTCTGATGGCAGCAATTGCGTACTTCATACGAGATTGGCGCTCTATACAGCTGACCGTCACGTTGCCATGGTTTGCCATTTTATGCATTTGGTAGGTGGCAGCAGCATTTTAAATTATCAATGTCTCTTATTAAATTCATAATTTCCCCTCCTCTACCACTTGCAGGTATTGTGTACCCGAATCACCCAGATGGCTTTTGGCAAAAGGTCGACTTGATGAATTGTTTCCCATTGTAGAAAGAGCTGCTCGTTTTAATGGCATCACCTTACCGGCCAACTATAGAAAGTCCTTGGAGGCTGTGGTTCCCCCCTCAATAAAAGCCAGCCAAACCTCAGCGACTCTTGAAGCAGATGTGTGCTCCTCAATTGAAAATTCAAATTTGAAAAGGGACGAATTGGACGCAAATGCCAGTCCTTTGGTGGTGGTCTTTAGCCGAACCTATGTGCGCACCACCTGTTTGACTCTCGTTATCTGGCTGTGTTTGATAATCATTTACTTTGGCCTGACATTGCATCTCAGCAACCTTGGAGGCAACATCTATTTGAATACGGTAAGAACCAGCAAGAGCACCCAATAACGTCCTATCCCTTCAGAAAAAAAACACACACACACAAAAACCAAAAGTCATGTTCATTGTCACTTTCATTGTTGCCCTTTCGGTGACTTATCTGTATGTCCCCGATAAGTTCAATGAATCGACCATACTCGAGGTCCTTTCATTTGCATTTCTATTAAAATTCTTTGTTATAAAAAACGACAAAATCCATTGACACTTTCCCCTAGAAGCTCTCTAACACACAAACACACTCATCATGCCTACACAACAACACATTTGCCTAGCACCGATGAATTGTGGCAATTACCAAATGTTCACATTCAAGTTTTTGCTAATGCTGCAATAGAGCCGTTAATTCCGAAAGTGAACTAAGTCATTACCAAATTGCTTCTTTGCGAAATAGGAAATACTTAAGGGCAGTAAAGCGTCCTCCTCCTAAAACTTCCAAGCCGATATAAAGCCTTATAATGGCAATAAAGGGCGGTATGAATTATTATATTCTAATATGAAATTAACTCTAATTTGAATTAGACAGCATTCATTGATGTGTAAGAAGTTTGCCCCGGTTCCTTAATGAAATTTCCATGGCCAAATTTGCAATTTGCAAAAAAAAAGGAACGCAAATGTCTCTGGGGTCACCCGATCTGCCAAACTCCATAAGAAGACATGTAGATTAATTCGGGACATAAATTAGAGGTTTTCACGAGTAGTGTATTTTCTTATACGCATATAACAAGTAACAAGAGAATAGGATACCATCCACCATTGATCGCATTTGACAAGTTCTCTAAATGACTTTTTCAAATACTTATGAGCTATTTCAAGTTATGGCCGTTAGAGGTCATTATAAATACTGCGTTCAAAACTTCAGCCAAATCAGGTAACTGCGCCCTCTATTGGCTCAAGAAATCAAATTGGAAGATCGTCTATAGGGCAGCGATGTAAGATTATGTACAGATTTGGATCATAATTGGCTTGGATGTTGGAAGTCGTAACAAAACACTACGTGCAAAATTTCAGCCAAATCGTTTGATATTTGCGCTCTATAAAGGCTCAAGTTAAAGTTAAATCTGAGATCGGTTTATATGGGAGCTGTATCAGTTAATGGACCGATTTGGGCCTTACTTGGCATGATTGTTTGAAGTTATCACAATATGTCACGTAAAAATCAGGAGATCGGCTTATATGGGACCTATTTCAAAACATTGACCGATTTGGGCCTTTACAAAACCAAATGGGCTACACTAAAAAGAAGTTATTGGCTAAAATTTCAAGTGCGTAGATACATTGCTTCCAATTTTAGAGTGGTTTCTACAGACAAACGGACGAACGGACATGGCTAAATCAGCTTAGAATGCCAAGACGTTTAAGGATGTATTCATTTTATTGGGTCTCATATCAATATTTCGGTGGTTTACTAATGGAATGAGGCAGTTCGTATTCCCCCTTCGTATGGTGAAGGGTATAAAAAAAACAGTTGAAAATAGAGGTTCTAGGGCCTAAAGGAGTCCGGGGATCAGTTTATATGGCGGCTATATCAGTTTATGCACTGATTCAGATGGAAGTTGAGGCCTCTAGGCGCTCAAGAAGTCAAAACCGGAGGCTATATTAGTTTAAAGACTGATTCCGATCCTAATCGGGCGAAAATTAAGGTTTATAGGAGCTCTAGAAGTCTGATCAGGGGATGGGTTTATATGGATGCTATACTAGTTTATAGACCCATTCGGATCGAATGTTAGAAACCATAACACAAGTCCTTGTTGTAAATTTCAACGAAACCGGAAAAAAATGCATGCCTCTAGGGGTTCAGCAAGTCAAAACCGGGGATCGGGTTATATGGGGCTATATCCAAATCGGCAATCCCAAACGATCAACATCAATAAGAAGTATCTGTGCAAAATTTCAAGCGGGTAGCTTTACACATTCGACCCTATTGTGATTTCGACAGACGTCCGCTCGTCTAGATCGACTCAGAATGTTGAGTCGATCCAGAGTATATATACTTTATTGGTTCGCAGATTCATTTTTCGAGGTGTTACAAACGGAATAACAAGATGAGTATAGCCCCATCGTATAGTAATGGGAATAAAAACAAACATACGAACAGTTCATGTTCCATGAACGTATGATTGACAACGTACGCTCTGGTGTCCCCTTTTTCTTAACATTTGAAGTTAGGGTAACAATTTGAAACCCAAACCTAGGAGGACGTCTGTAGCCGCCACAAGGCCATTTTTGACAATTAAAAATAATTTCCCCCAAAAAAGCCAACATTTACTGACATAAAAATTAACACCAAAAAAGTGAACCCCACCATATAGAGGTTTACATCATTGGCTATAGGGTTCTGATATTTTTTCTTTTGTTGCACAAACACACACTTATGCAAATGTTATTACTGTGTTACTATTTTATCTTTATTTTCTTTTTCATGTTTGCTTGTCTATTACTGCTGATCAACTTTTATTGAATTTTTTGATGTCCTACTCTTGGTACTGGTCCCGCCGCCCATGGTTGTTGCTGTGAATAGGCCATTGCGGGTATTGTTGAAGCAATTTCCGTGAGTTTCAGTGTGTTTGTGGTATTGAAATTGGGAATACGCCTCAATTTAATAGCCTGCATGCTATTACCAGGCATTTGCTGTTTGGCCGTCAACGTCGTACCCAAAGGAGATGAGAATACGGTTTATGTGATAGCATTGGCAATGATTGGTAAGTTGTCCAACCACAGGCTATACCATGCCGGCAAGTTACAATGCGAAAATTTAATGAAAAAAAAAGACATGCTAAAGCGTTTCTGTCTGTGTGTGTGTGGGTGTGGGTGTGTCTGTTTGTACGTACATATTAATTTTCTCTATTCACAGCAAAATGTATTATTGGAGTCAACAATGCCATTATACCGATCTACACTGCCATGCAGTATCCCACGGTGGTGAGAAATTTCGGCGTTGGCTTGGGCAATCTGGCAGCTGGTGTGGCCTTGATATTGGTACCTTACATATGGCTTTTGGTAATAAGATGAAGTCAATTTGTGGCATTTGCCTTTTTTAATCGCCCTTCTTTTGTTTGGCCCCAAACAACAGGAACACATAGATCCCTTGCTACCCATGAGTGTTATGGGCGTTTGTGGGGTTATCGGTTCCATTGCTTTGGCACTGATGAAAGATATTCGTTCGTGATTTCCTTCAACAATTGGCATGCTGCTGCGAGCATATGTGGCACAAAAGCTATCTGTGATATTCGTTCAACGGCGCTGAAGAAGCAACACCAACGGAAAGTGTCGTCTCTTTTGAGAGGGAACAGGACATTAGAATTAGAATGAGAGGAATCATTAAAAAACACACACCATTTATTATGTTAGAACTAAGGTTAGAATAAATTTCTTCTTCAACTCAACTCAAATAAAATTTAAATACCATCTGATGTTTTTGTTATATTCCTTACATTGAAGCACATTCACATAAAAAAGGATAACAATAGAAAAACCCGTAAGGAAAAGTAAAAAGTCGGGTGAAGCCGACTATATAATATCCTACACAACCGAGTCCACGTATATGGAAACCAAACCATTAAAACATGGAAACCAAGTTAGACTTTCCTTTTACATACCTATTGAAATATTGAATAGAACATTGTAAGATTTTCTTACGATAGGACCTATATTGTGGCTACTACGGCCTTAAAGGGCCATAACGGATGGAAGATTTATATGGGAGCTTTATCTAAATCTGGACTGACTTTTATGAAATTTTTTTTAAGAAATTTATTGAAAACCAAAATTGTAGCTTCTATAGCATTAAAAGGCCATATGGGATGAAAGATATATTTGGGAGCTACAGTGGCACAGATATGTCTACATAAATTTTCATAAATAGCATTAATGTAAACTGTATATCGAGTCACTAGAAGATTTTTTTGAAATTCGTACATTCAGATACCAAACCGTACGAAATAGTAATTTCTCAACAGACTGAGCTCTGACATTTGGAATACAGGTATACCTTATTACCAAATATTAAACGACTAACAGATTTTTTTTAAATTCGTAAATTTTAGTAATAAATAGTACTAAATGGTACTTTCTTTACGGATATAACTAAAGCTCTCAAAATTCCGATACAATTACATTTTGGCAGTATATATTTGGCGACTAGAAATTCATTTTGAAATTCATACATTTAGGTATTAAAACGTACAAAGTGGTACTTTCTTTATAGATTGAGCAATATCGCTTAGTTTTGTTCAATTTTGCAAAAAATTTAACTTTCTTGATAGTATCGATAGGAAAAATATAAATAAAACTTCTGTCCACTTCTAGAGAGCTGCTCCAAATGCAAAAACAATTAGTTTTGACCATGAATATTCCACTAAGGAACAGGGCAAACTTTTCACATATCAATGTGTGCAGTCCGATTCAAGTTTTTAAGCTCAATGATAAGGGGCCACTTTTTAAAAGCTGAGTCTGAACGGCGTGACGCAGTGCGACAACACTTTGGAGAGAAGTTTTTACATTTTCAAAAATTACCCAGAAGACCACCGTAGATCGATCAGGACAATATGGGACTCTTATAAAAAGGTAAATAAGAGAAGATTACAATTCTGACATTCAAATTTAAGATCAAGAGTACGGGAAACGAAAACACAGGCCAAAATCTTTTGGTACATAGAATAATAAGGACCGCTCAGGATAAATAACGCATTTGAAATAACGCATTTTAGAGATTAGAGTATAAATCTGCAATTAACGTTTGTTTGTAACTAACACATACAAAGATTACAAATCTATTACAGACTTTGGAGTTTTATTAAATTTTACACACTGAAAGAGCTTTTGCGTAGAAAACTTTTGACATTCAATTCCAGTTGAAGCTATTGATATATTAAAGAAGACTATTCAATTGTAAACTATCATCTACATCCATATGTTGATTCCTTTGATGATTTGATTGTCTTTAGAATAACAATTACAAAATGTGAACCAACTCAAACCACGTTTTATGTAGGTATTGAAAGGTACAAAACAAATCACTACTCCGCCATATGGGAGTAAAATCGCATTAAGGAATACTACTTTTATCGTTCACACATGTATATCTAACTATGGTTTTATCTACACTGGTGGAAAACGACATTGCAAAATAATGCACCCATGGGACCGTTGTTGAAAATATTGACAACGTTCGAGAATGATTTTGTGAACGCATAGTTAATTTCATGTAACGACTGTTATCAACATCATCCCTACAAACGCCTATGAAAGTTAAGGGACTTTTCAAACAATGTGAAAAGGCGTTTGTAAAAAGAAAATCATGGGGTGGATAGAACACAGTTTCGATTTCCAGCAACTCACAATTTTTTTTTTTTTTCAAAATTTAAAAAAACTTTACACAAGATGTTATTGTTGATATGGTGGTGGGACGTCCCCTAGACAGTTGGTCCCGAATGTTGATGCCCGATTCATGGTCTACTCCCAAATACCCTTCATTTGACATCCATTTTTCCATAGTCGACAAATATGACCGGTTTGGGGGGTGTTTTGGGGGTTGGGGCGGCCACTCAGTGACTTGGTTTTGAAAATATATATCAGATTCGTGTTCTACTCTAAAATACCTCTTATTTGAGCCTCATATTGTAATAGTCAAAAACTTCCTTTTTGGGTGGTGTTATGGGAGTGGGGTGGCCCCATAAACACTTTTCCCCAAACATTGATACCAGATTAGTGCTTTACTTCCAAAGACCTTTCATTTGAGCCCCATTTTGCTATGGTCGTAAATTTGGCTTTTTTGGGGGATGTACTCGGGGATGGACTTGGTCCCACATTTGGATATCAGATTCGTATTCTATACTCAAATACCTTTTATTTAAGCCCCATATTGCCATGGTCAGTATTGAAGGTCCTGTTTGAGAGATGTTTTGGGGAAGAAGCTGGCCCCCAGAAACTTTGTCCCAAATTTGGATATCAGATTCATATTTTACTCGCAAATGCCTTTCATTTGAGTCCCATATTGCCATGGTTGGTAAATATGTCCGATTTAGGGGTGTTTTGGGGGTTGGGGTGGTGCCCCAAACTGTTGGTCCCACAATTGGATAACAGATACGTTTTCTAATCTAAAATACCTTTCGTTTAGTCCCATGTTGTCGTGATTGGTGTATATATATTTGGTAGGTTTTGGGGTGGGGCGCCCCCCCAAGGTAACCCATCCGAAATTTGGATACCAAATTTTTGTTTGTAGGTTATTATAAGAGAGCACACAAATTTTCGCTTAAATCTCCGAGATCTGGCGTTTCAGAAAATTAGGGTAAGGGGGAGGGTCCGCTTCCCCTTCAGATATAAAAAATGTAGTACCCTATTTTCACCACGGGGTCATTATGCACCATCGGTGAAAATTTCAAGAAAATCGGTTCAGCCGTTTCTGAGTCTATAAGGAACACACAAACAAACCTACAAACAAACACAAATTGATTTTTATATATAAGATATGCCAACGTAGCTCAGAGGTTAGCATATCCGCCTATAACGCTGAAATCCTGGGTTCGAATCCTGGCAAGATCATCAGAAAGAAAATTTTTTCAGCGGTGGTTATCCTCTCCTAATGCTGGCGATATTTGTAAGGACTCTGTCATGTAAAAACTTCTCTTCTTCCCAAAGAGATGTCGCGCTGCGGCAAGTTCGGACTCGGCTATAAAAAGGAGACTTGAATCGGACATCACTCATTGATATGTGAGAAGTTTGCCCATGTTCCTTAACGGAATTTTCATGGGCAAATTTGCATTTGATATGAGATCAAGAAGTAAAATCAAACCATTTGGTGCAACTCATAAGTGCAAATTTAATCGGAATGATAAAAATACGCCTTTCATAAACTCAAAACATTAAATCGGGAAATCATTTGTTTGGATTTAGCGATTCGCAAAATATAGTCCATCATCAAAGTTAACCTTCAAGGTATGCACCTAAGCAAAATGTTTACCAAATATTTAGAAACACGAAAAAAACGTTTTTATGCAAAATTTGTAGCTGATATCTTTGTTTTGTTTGCATTTTAGAGTGCAAGAACATCCGGATATAACAAAATTAACCTAGAAATTCATGATTCCACACCTTGAAGTTTGTTAAAGCTCGCATATAACTCTAACTAGAAATGAGTATTTTGCAGAACAGAATATGCATAAACATTTCTATGAAAGGTTATTGAATTAATTCTAGGTTGGTAAATTCGGGTTAGTCAATTCAAATTGATTTGAACAGCTGTTTCGCTATTATATGAACCGAAAATTGCATAAAGAAATTTATTTTGATATAAACACAGTTTAAACCTTGTCATAAATAGAAAAAGACTTTGACTTATTGTGGCGCAAGCGGAAATATCTTTTTTTTTTAAATGCCAAATTCATGGCTCTATTTCAAGATCATAGTAGAGGCATTCCAGAACATTGAACCACAGTTCAAGAAAATATTCAATATTAGCAAGTCACTTCTTTCGTTATATAGGCAACATTTCTAGATTCTATGTATTTTGTTGAAGTCCAAAGTCAAACATTTTTTGTTTAACAAACTTAAAGAGTTTTTCATCAATCGAAGAATTTTTATAATGATTACGAGTCATATGGGTAAAACTTCAAAAAGACGAGGCTATCATTAAATATTAGTGGCGATATACTCGTATAAATGGACACAACCATCCATTGCCAATTTGTTGACTTTTAAAATATAAACATTTAGAGACGCTCCTATTCGTAAGGCTTTAACTACGGTAAAAGGCTGTCTTTTTTCAAAGTTAATTTCTTAACCTTCATCGATATTTTGGCATGCATTAAAAGATTTTTGATTTTAATATTAAGACGAAAATACAAGCATCTATTATGCTATCATTTGAGATAAAAATTCAATAATATCAAATAAAAAATCATTCAGCAAAGGAAAGACTTCCTTAAAAAGTTTGGAAAATCGGGTATAAATTTTTTCTTTATCTTAGGCTCAAATCTTCAAAATTTGTTTGGGACACTCGTATATTAGTGAAACGTATGCCCTCCTTTTTATCCCAATAGGCAAAATTCGAAATATTATGGCGATCGGTAAACGGTAACCCATGCCGGCACGACGTCCAAAGTTGGATGTACTTTTTTTAAGGAATCCAGTTGAGAATTTTAGGTCCTAGCATGAAATTGGTAAACTAGATATGCATTTATATGGAATTTATTACAAAGCCACAAACTGTTCTCTGCACCACTACTGTGGCTGTGATAAGAAATTCCCGTTAATACGGCTTAGAAATTCCCGTTATATATCCTTTCTGTGCTGCTACTCCATCTGTTGTTTTTTATATCCAACTATGGTATGGTTTAAATCGGTCCATAATCTGATATAGCCGCTATAATTATTATCCTATTTGGCTGAAATTTTGTACAACGGCTTCTCCCATGGTCTTCAACATACGTGTCAAATATGGTCCGAATCGGTCTATAGCCTAATACAGCTCCCATATAAACCGATCTCCCTATTTCACTTCTTAAGCCACTAAAAGGCACAATTCTTACTCATATTGTCTGAAATTTTACACTATGACACCAGCTTTCCTTTCGAAAGTTATCCCGCTTTCGACAGACAGACAGAGGGACGGACAGGTAGACTGATACACAGACACACGAGCATGGCTAGATCGTCTAAGAATGTCAATGCGATCAAGAATGAACATACTTTGTTCGGTCTAATGGTTCTATGAGTAACAAACGGAATGACAAAATTAGTATAGTGTACATGTGGAAAAAGACCTTCAACGATTTACAGGGGATTAGTAATTGAAAAAGACTTAAGTCATTAGAGAGCTTGACTACGTTCGGCGATGGCGTAAAGCTTCTGTCTTTGGCCCGCCAAGTATGAAAGATGTTCAAATAGAATTAAAGCATTGTAAATTTGTTTGTAAAAAAATGTTGGTTATAGAAATTACTGCTAGAGGTGAATGGAGCAAAAGCATTACCAAAGCTTTTCTTATTGTAGACAAAAACCTGCAAAAATAAACACAACATTGGTTGGTTGGTGAAAAGCTGTCTCTCTTAGCAGCTTTACTACACCACCATTCATTTACATACGTTCAGTCTTGGGGCAATTCCTTAATTGAATTGAATTCAACCCATTGCAATTAAAAATGACAATAACTCAGATGGTCTCTTTGTTTTTCTTTTCATTGCAGATATACTCAATCTTGCGGCTTTTACAAGAAATATCACCACCATGACTTTTGGTAAAAATGTATTCAAATTTCCTTACACTGTGAAGTTACTGTTCCAACTTTTAAGATTTGTTAAAAATTGCCCAACTTTTCAAGTTTTTAAGGAACATTTTCTTTGGTTAAAGTTTTTTACTTGATTTTAAAGTTTTCATCTCAAGTTTCAGGAAGATATCTCCTTAAGTGTAAGTCTATTATTAAAGACTTTTCCCTTTGCACACAAATTGTATATGGCTGAACATGACGCCCATTGGTTATTTAACGATACAGTTGATTGTCAGCGAATGCCTGTACTCCGTATGGAGCATTCTACTATCCGCAATAGGGCTGCCAGAATAATTTGGAAGAAAATCAGCAGTTTTCAAAAAAAAAATCGGCACTTTCAATTTAAAAAATCGGCAAAAAATCGGAACATTTTTGTTTTACAATAAAAAGCCGTTTTAATAAAAATATATGTAAAAAGGTCTTGAGTTTGACTGAAGTTCGGTATGAACCCACCACAATGGATTTTTTTAACCCGGGTAAAAATACACTCTATGTCATCTCCAACTTTGACCCTATTTATATGGAGGGGTCCACTACAGCCAAATCTTCCAACTTTTTTTTTTTTTTTTTGGTGAAATCAGATACCTATGCCACATTCAATTGATCAAGCAGGAGATAGGTCTTAATGGTAGATATATCAACATATGGACTTGGCCGGATTTGGAGTGGATTTCAGTGGTCCAATACCACTTTATATATCGCATTAACAAAAATTAGGGCAAAAATGCGGTTCAAATAAACTTAAGAAGTCTAAACGATCGATTGCCATGGCAGCATCGGCACTTTGCTATTTTTATATCCACCACCATAGGATGGGGGTATACTAACCTAGTCATTCCGTTTGTAAGGCATCGAAATATTGATCTGCGACCCCATAAAGTAAATATATTCTGGATCGTCTTCTGATTCGATCTACCCATGTCCGTCCGTCTGTCTCTCGAAATCACGATAGCGGTCGAACGCGTAAAGCTAGCCGCTTGAAATTTTACAGATACTTAATATTGATGTATGTCGTTGGGGATTGCAAATGGGCCATAACGGTTCAAATTTGAATATAGCTTCCATATAAACCGATCTCTCGATTAGACATCTTGAGCCCCTGGAAGCCGCAATTTTCATCCGATTTAGCTGAAATGTTATATGTGGTCCAATACGGTCCCAATCGGTCTATAACCTGATATAGCTCCCATATAAACCGATCTTCCGATTGATCTTGAGCCCCTGGAAGCCACAAATTTCGTCCGATTCGGTTGACATTTTGTACATAGTGTTCTGTTATGACTTCCAACAACAGTGCCAAGTACGGTTCAAATCTGTCTATAACCAGATATAGCTCCCAGCAGAATACATGGTAGTGGGTTCGCTTTTACTTGTTTAAGCTAAAAATCGCAAAAGCCGAAAAATCGGCAAATCTGGCAGCCCTGATCCGCAACCAAGTAGCTCCTGGCTAAGACACTCACGACCAGAGTTGCCAATGTTGGGCATTTATTCCCAAACTGGGGATTTATTTTTGAAAATGAGAACGGTTTTTTTCTTCTTGGGGAATTTGAAGGCGATTCGAAAAAAAATTAAGGATTTTTTCGGAAGGACTTTTCGCTTCAAAATTTACTTTTACTGTTTTTTCTTTAGTAATTTTTAATAAACATGTAGATGACATAAATCGGCACAATTTGTACCAAGTGTATTTTATTTTATTACTATAAAGTGCAAGTCACAATTGGTCGGTTGTTATTATCTGTTATCGCATGATATCGATAACTATAAGGACAACTTTGCACTGAAATCTATCCAGAACATCTGAATTGCACTGGATAGGACAAAAATAAAACGCAGCAACTATACCAATGCGAAATTATGTCCCCGTTTTTTGATATCGATAACTCTACATCCAATCTCCAGTACACCTGACTTTGATTGAATGTATGAATGTATAATGCAAAAACCAGACTCTACCACGCCATCCATTTTTCACAACTTCAAGAGTTACATATCCATGCCTTCATGTGACACACATCGTTAGTAGATTTAACTGTCAGTAAAAAAATATGACGTATATTTAAGTCCACGAAATCAAGTCTAATAAACTAAAAAAATAGTTCTACTTTTATAAACGGCGATTGAAAATTGTTTGGGGATTTTTGGGGTAATTTACTTGTAATTGGACTAGGGACGGAAAAATACTGGCAGCACAGCTCACGACTCACGAGAAAATAACGGTATTTCAAATCATACGGTATTTCAACGTAAGAATCTGTCTAAAGATGCATAAAAATGAAAAGAGCAAATAAGTGGTTATGCAGAGCTGATACCCTTTATACACAAGTATTTGTACATTAAAATGCTGTATGATTTACCATGCGTCTTAGCATGGTAAAAAATTATTATTCGCTTCAAGGAAAAATATTTGCTTCATGGATAAATATTTGACTCGTGATTTTTTTGTGACTCGTGTGTTTTTCGTGACTCGTGTGATTTCGTGACTCGTGATTTTCTCATGAGTGTTTCGTGTCTCGTTAATCGCAATTTTCTCGTGAGTGTCTTGTAAATCGAGATTTTCTCGTGAGATGTGCGTGAGCGTTCGTCATTATCTCGGGAGTCATGAGTGTCTCGTAAGTGGCGATTTTCACGAGAGAGTCTCGTGAGTGTTTCATGAGCGTGCGTGAGTCGACACAAAAAAGTCGTGCGTAAGCGTGCTCGAGTAAAATTTTTTTTCGTGAACGTGAACATCTCTACTGTGCACCACGGTGACCTCTATCTAAACTTCTTTAAATTCCTCTACGAAATGGTTTCGCCAGCGACAAGCTGTTCGAACTCAGCTGTGAAAAAAAGGTTCC
Source organism: Stomoxys calcitrans (assembly GCF_963082655.1). NCBI lineage: Eukaryota > Metazoa > Arthropoda > Insecta > Diptera > Muscidae > Stomoxys > Stomoxys calcitrans. The sequence goes on along the minus strand of NC_081553.1, from coordinate 236,236,171 downwards.
TTATCATTGAATTTATTGTAAAACGTGAATCGGACAACTCTCATTGGTATAAGAGAAATATCCATGATGTTCCTTAATAGAAGGGAATGGAATATATAAATGAATAAAATATCAAACTACTATAAGTATTAAAAAATAAAAAAAAAAATTACCTTTAGATTTTTAACATCAAAAACTTATTTCAAGTGGACGCTAAAAAATAATAATAAAAAATTGTAATCATTAAAAAAATTAATAATAACAAAACAAGTCATGTTATTTACATGGTTACTATTTGGATATGAATTACTTCCTTTAAGTGCCTAAGATGTCAAATCAAGAAATGGGGTTATATGGGAGCTATATCATACCAATTTCGCCTATACTTGACGCAGATGATGTAGGTCGTAGAAGAATCATGTGCAAATTTTCAGATAAATCGAACATGAATTGTGCTTTATAAAGGTTCATGAAACCAAATTGGGAGATGGATGGGAGATGGGTTTATAAGGGAGCTATATTAGGACCATACTTGGTATAGCTATTGGAGATCACGAGGGAAATAATTGAGCAAAATGTCAGCCTCGTGTTACAGCCAAATCGGATAAGAATTGCAGCTTCAAGAGGGTCAAGAAGTATATCTAAACATGGACCGACTTGTAGCATTTACAAACTCCACCAACTTACATTTATTAAAAGTTTGTGTGCAAAAAGTTCGAGGGTGCAGCATTAATCGTTCAAAAGTTAGCGTGCTTTCGACGGATGAAAAAATCGCAAATTTTCCACAAACGTTCCATAAAGGAACATGGGGCAAACTTCTCCCATATCACTCAAGTTTAAGCTTAATGATAAGGAAACTCTTTTTTATTGTGTGCCGCAGTGCGACACCTCTTTGGAGAGAAGTTTTTACGTGGCTGCCATACCATTTTTTTAAATGGCACAGCACATCACACATTTCGCCAGCATTAGGAGGGGATAGTCACCACAAATAGTTTTTTTTCGCATGTTCTCACCAAGATACGAACCCAGGCGTACGGTGTCGTAGGCTGACATTCTAATCTCTGTGCAACGCTGGCCACAATGACGAACTTACATGAATACATTGACTCAAACCCTGGGTGTAACGATCAAGAATATATGTATATATGTAATGGGGTCTTGGACCAACATTACGAGGTACTGCAAACGGAATGACGAAGTAAGTATTCTCCCATCCCATGATGGAGGGTATAAAACATACAAGAAAATTAAAATAAAATAAACAAGTAAGAGCATGCTAAGTTCGGCCGTGCCGAATCTTATATGCCCTCCACCATGGATCACATATATCAAGTGCTTTACCCGATATCTCTTTATAAGCAAACTAAGAATATTGGATAAGTATTGCAATGCTATTGGAGCTGTATCAGCTTATGAACCGTTTCGGGCCATTCTCGGCTTGGATGTTGCAGACTATAGTAGATGTCATTGTGCAAATTTCAACCAAATTATTATCGGGAGATCGTTTTGTATGGGAACTATATCAGATTTTGAACCGATTCGGACCATACTTGACACAGTTATTGAAAGTCAAAACAAAACATTTCATGCAAAATTTCAGCCAATTCGGACAAATATTGCGCCCTCTAGGGGCTCAAGAAGTCCAAGATCAGCTTATATGGCAGCAGTATCAGGTTATGAACCGGTTTTGACCATACTTAGCACAATTGTTGGAAATCATAAAAAAGCATATCATGTAAAATTTCAGCCAAATTGGATAAGAATTGAGCCCTCTAAATGTTCAAGAAGTCAAAATCCAGGATCGGTTTATATGGCAGCTATATCGAAACATTGACCGACACAATCCATTTACAGTCCCAACCGACCTGTACTGTACTGTGCAAAACTTCAAACGCCTAGCTTTATCCCTTCGTAAGTTAGCGTGTTTTTGACAGACAGACAGACATGCCAAGGCGATCAAGAATATATATTTTGTTGGGTCTCTGATCAATATTTCGATGTGTTACAAACGGCATTACGAAATTAGTATACCCCCCATCCTATGGAAAAAATAAACAATAGAATTTTACGTAGGATAATAAATTCATATAAAAAGGCAGTGATTTCATACAGCTGTTGGAGCTATACAATTACAACGTAACTAAGCCTATAGAGATCATCTCGAGTCGATTGTATTTAGCATAAACGGAACATTTTCATCAGACTGTGAGAAAACTGCGCTTCGCCTAATTTCTAAGTTTTTGAACATATTTAAATAGCCAGCAGTATAAGCTTACATAAGAAATTTGACCCTAGCTTCATGCCTTCTGCATTCTTAACTTTGTCAATGAACAAGAAAAAGTTATCCAAATACAGCAAACAATCGAATGTCCCCTCTTGGCCAACTTTGGACCAAGGGACACTATTATGTCATGCAAGCTACCTCTGGTGTTTGTTGCTTGGGAATGGCACACATCAATGAAACGAATATTTTACATTATTCATTCGAATTATCCACTCCATACTCCGTCAGTTTCTGATTAACATGCGAAAAACGTTTTCAAACTGTCTCAATAGCAAGCCAATTTCTTAGCCGCCAAGAGAAGAAAAAACTCACTTCAAAAATTGTCATTTTATGCAAAGCTTTCCAGTAGTCCATACATGTGGGAACATAAACAAACCTAAATCCATTGAACAGAAAGAAAAAACACAACACATCCCGGCCTAGATTCGAATGCTTCGACTCGAAATTGATAAAGGATGTATTGACAAAGGAGAATTTATGTACTTTTGAATTTGGCAAAAACCGTTATGAAATAAATGACCTACAAGCGAAGGCTAGAGAGTAGCTCCTGCGGGCGAACTCAAATGCGCCTGCACACCGCACACCAACACCAAGAGGAAAAGTTTAAAAGCTTCGCTCCGAGACAAAGACTCAAAAACATTACAGCCGCACTCATTTGCAGCCACGTATATAACTACAAAGCTGCCCCAAATGTAAACCATTTCATCGGAGTATTTTGTTGGTAACGGTTATCTAGCGAAAATAAAAGTGAACTCGAAAAGAAAAACCCCAGCAGTCTGAGTCCAACGTAACCACCAGCACCACCACCGCCGCCGCCAACAGCAAAGCAACGACGAGAGCAACATGAAGTTACAAAATACCCAGGTAAGCCAGAAGAATTAATTAGCCATAATAGTAAGCCGACTGCCAAGACACGGCCCACAAAACCGCCAAAGTGGACTACGAAAATGCGGATTTGAAATCATGCACATTCGCGCGCGTTCTAACTAATGTTTATGGAATGTTGTCCAACTGGATTGCTACACCGATGCTGCCCAAACCACGCCAAATGATTGAAGTGCATAGCAGGCCCAATTGGTTATTGCATTGGATTGTTGAATACCTATTTAAGGGGCGTCGTTGTGAAATGCCAGAATCCACCAGTCAGCCAGCTAGCCAGCCAGCCAGCAAACCTATCGACCTTAATTACCACCATCAATACGTCAAGTCAATTCAGCATTCGGCAATAATTAGTGTTCCCATTTAGGTCTTATCTAAAAGAGCAATCGATCCAAATTTGCCTTTTTGTCGTTTTGTGATTTCTTTAATGCGAGCCAAGGTCTGCAATGCTCCAAAAGTTTTCAGTTACTTGCGTTTTTTGCAAATTACAAAAATAAAATACCAACAAACAAAGCGCGCGGCAATATGCACACAAACAATATTCCCATAGTGGGGGAGCAATCTGAATGCTCTCGTTGTGCCAAAACCCAACCCAGGCCAACCCCACCGCTGCGGACAATACTACTATTTACAATTCCATCACTACACACAATAGCAAAGAGATCAATCCGATGATTCAATCGAATGTCTTAATGGACAGATGCCAGTCAGCCAAGTACAATGGCAGTACACAATCGCGGTTTGTTAGAGACACCACACGCCATTGCACACACAGCAAATATGTTCCATGGACAATTGCAGTGGCCAGTGTCACCGTGCTTGGTGTCACTACTTAGCATAGCTCAGTAGTCAGCTCTCGTGCTCTCGTCCACCCATGACTAGACGAAAAGACATACGAAACCAAGCGGATTCAATAGCTCGACCTTTGAGGTGGAGATTAATTGGACGTGCGTTTGTTTATCTTACAATTGTTCCATTGGCCATTGGTAACCGTAAACCTTGTGAAGGTAAAACTCTTGGGGCCACAACTCTGAGAGGCGATCGCCTCATTTACAAGGCGCTGTGTATGAAAGGAATTTAATGTTCATTTTGCAGCAATTATGCAATTAAGTCGGTTCTAAGCGACCAGCATAGAGTTTTGTTGCCGGTGTGCAGTGCAGTTACCGTTTGGAAATGGCCCATGACGGCTAGAGCATTGCTAGTGGTTCGACTAGTCATGCAAACATTCGTTCGTTCATTGTGATTATGGTTGTTTTCCTTTTGCTGTGATTCTGTCACAAGTCTATGAATGCAACTGTTAATAGCCATTTGAGAGCAATAATGGGTGAGAGTGAGAGAGGGAATTGCAGAGAGCATAACTGTATGAACGATGCACTCGTATGGTACACACCCAAGGACGTCCAGACTTTCAAATGTATGCAAACACTCATGTAAATATAAGTACTGACATACTCACACCTGCAATGCATAGTTTAATGGAGATCATTTTATTTAGAAAAAAAAAATTCCAACAACAATTACAAGGTAATTACAGAGAGTATTTGCTCGACTGCCACACATTTTGAAAGTAAATTCGAAAACGATGCTCTACATTGGCCGATTAGCAAAACTAATCGGGTCCTCTGATTCATAGAAAATATATTTCTTGCAATAACTTGTTGCAAAAATATTTACATAAATACACATATACTATGAACAAATACACT